>NC_090807.1:3971666-4630277 GCF_036512215.1 Solanum lycopersicum | reverse complement strand
TGTGTCAATGTCTTCTTTTGGATGTGACGATCTTTATCAGATGAATTTCCTATAAAGACTCACTCAAGATCCCAATATCCTAATTCATCTGCTCCAGCTAGAGATTTAGTGCCTCTAGCCCGGGTCGTGGTATAGTTTAGTCTGGTAGAGGCAACAAGGCTTCTGGTATGGGTGCTCCAGCTCTGACGAATGAAGTTTGATGTTTTACCCAGACTATAGTTGGTCGAGAAGGACAGTGTTATGTTTTTCTTGGGAGGCTAGAGGTCGAGTCTTATGGTTGTTGTGATTATAAGTATTGTTCCAGTACGTGCGTCTATATTGTTTGATTTGTGTCTACTTTCTATATGTGTCTACCAATTTTTTTGTCGAATTTGATATGATGTCTGATAACATGCATGTGTTTATTCATGTTTCTACACCAATAGGTGAATCCTTAGTACTAGATCGAATGTATCGATTTTGTCTTGTTTTGTTAGTCGGGTATGATACTTGGATAGACTTGATGGTTCTAGGTAACGTAGACTTTGATATTATTTTGGGTACGAATTGACTTTTCGAATCATGTTATTCTTGATTGTTATGCTAAGGTAGTTACCTTAGCAACGTCAGGTGTCCCGAGAGTTGAGTGGATGGATTCTAGTTGTTCTTACCCTAGCAAAGTCATCTCCTTTATTTTAGCTCAGAGGTTTGTTGGTAAAGAGGGTTTGTCATATTCGAGATACTAGTGTTGAGACACCTTCCTTGGATTCTTTGTCGTACAAGAGCATTTGTTTCCTTTCGATATTTAAGGTGTTCCTTCGTATAGATATATATTGATTTTTGAAATTCACTTGGAGCTGGGTACTTAGCCCATCTATATTCCTTCTTACCATATGGCTCCATAAGAGTTGAAGGATCAGTTATAAGAATTGTTGAGCAAGGAATTCATTCACCATAGTGTTTCTCTGTGAGTGATCTCATTTTATTTTTTAGTAAGAAGAATAGTATCATAACGATGTGTATCGATTACAGAAAATCAAAAAAAGTAAAAGTGAAAGTGAAGACAAATTATCTTTTTCCTCGTATCGATGACTTATTTTACCAGCTTCAGGGGCCATCTTTATTTTTTTTAAATTAATTTGAGGTCCAGTTATCATCATCTGAATAATAAGGCATATGATATCCCTAAGATATCCTTCATGACCCGTTGTGGGCACTTTGATTTTCTTGTTATGTATTTTTGATTTGACTAACACTTCTGTGACATTCATGGAGTTGATGAACGGGGTGTTCCAGTCGTATTTGGATTTCTTTGTTAAATATGTTCATCGATGACATCTTGGCATACTCCAAGACCAGGGAGGATCATGCTCGATATTTGAGGATTGGACTCCAGCGATTGAGGGAAGAGAAGCTATATGCCAACTTCTCAAAGTGTGAGTTTTGGATTGATTCGGTTGCATTTTTGGGACATGTGGTGTCCAATGAGGGTATTCAAGTGGATCCAACGAAGATTGAGTTTTTTAGAGGTTGGACAAGGCTTACGCCCGTTACTGAGATTCATATATGTGTGGGACTTGCAGATTATTTTGATAGTTTACTATTTTTTCCTCCCGATATTGACCTCAAATAACTTTTGATTAAGTTGTGAAGGTTGGTTTGGAACTTTAGGTAAAAATTTATCGGTTTTCATAAGTTCAGAGTTTGAAAGGTTAATATTGTTAAAAAGTGGTTTTCAATGCTTTTTAGACTTTTGAGTGATGAAATAAAATTTTGTCAATTTCATCAGTCCGAAAATGTGGAATTTGGTGCCATATATCCCCTATAAAAATGAGAGAAGAAATACACTTATCTGTAAGAAAATATGTATAGCAAAATCTTAAAGGTAACGGGGTGGAGAAGGATTAGCAGAGGATGGAAATGTTGATTTCACCATAGTTGTGAAAACTTGGTTCTTTTTATATCAATCATGTGCTTATTTAAGTTGTCGTACAAGCATTAACGATTTCATTTGAAGTATTGATGTTGTTTATTGATATCAAGTTTCTGCATTTTATATCTATGGCCAATATCATTAAATTTAGTTTCCTTGAAATGTGTATTTCATCAACTTATAGGACATGTGAATGGTTCTATAAGTAGAAGAGCCTAAAGCGACGTAATCTTCTATTGTCAATAAATAGAACTGTAATAAAAAGGTTTTAGGAGAGCGAGCTATTGTCATCTGCGATTCAATTTTCTTGACCTCTCATACTAGTTGGAACGATAAAATTTTGTAGATGAGTACCTTTAGCTTTGTGTGTCAAACAAACAATGTACCATATCTATCAAGAAAGACTTCATATGGTCTTTTCAAATTTCAAAATTATCTTTATTTTTAATCAAATATAGTAATTTCAAAACAAAAAGTTTCTTTGATCATGAGTAAACTGGTCGAGCATAGAGTTAGAAGGAGTAGACTTACCATTTTGATGATTCTCCTCTTTTGAGCTTGTGTTCTGTATTTTATGGGATTCCTGCATCATGTCATGTGAATCGTTAGTGGTATCAACAAGTATACCTGTATTAGGAGAGTTATTCATGCTTGGGCTTAATAGTCTGCAATATGTAAATCTGCAGATCTATGTTGCATCTTAAAAATGTGTTGTGGTATCTTGTTGTTCTATATTTAGTGGAAAAATTGTAATCTACAATATATATGTAAATCTGCAAATTTGCAATATGCAAATCTGCAGATCTGTAGTTTCAAGCTTGTGTTTTTATTTTTGGTCTTCTAAATAAAGTGGAGAATTTCTTTTCTTCAAATCTGCAAACTTGAAAATGCTTCTCGATAGAATTTCTTAATATTGATTAGTACATTTAATAGTGTCTATCCTATTCGTTTACTTTCCTTCTTAATTGTGTTTATTCTATTAACTTTTACTTATTTTTTGTTAGAAGTGTAATCAACACCGAGAAACATTTTTGGAGGATTCAAGGTTTGATTTGGCATAGAACATGAGTCATGACTAGGTAAGAAAATTTTATCGTCTCGTCAAATCTAAATATGATAACTTACTCATGACTTTTAAAACATATTTGTGATGACGGGTAATTTATATGGATATCTTCTAGGAATTCAAATATCCCATCGAAATATTGGATAAATTTAGCAAGGTATAGCAAACCATATATCGATGGTGTTGAATCATTCCTTGATTTTGCTTACTCTTATGGAAATCTTCACGGAGAGGAAATTCAGTGTCCATGTGCAAAATGTTGTAATGTATGTTGGACTCTAAGGAATATAGTGTATGATCATCTAATATGCTATGGATTTGTTAAAGGTTATACTAGATGGATCAATCATGGGGAATGGGATATCAAGTTGAATGTTGAAGATGATATGGAATGCTCGCGTGATGATATTGATGGGTTGTTGAATGATCAATTTAGAGATTTTGTACAGGCTGAGGGAGCTTATGATGGTCCAAATGAAGATGCCAAAAAATATTATAACTTAGTTGAAGAGGCAAGCCAAGAATTATATCCTGGTTGTAAAGGATTCTCTAAATTATCATTCACACTTCATTTATATTTTTAGAAGTGTCTACACGGATTGAGCAATGAATCATTCACTTCCCTTTTAGATTTAATAAAAGATTTGATGCCCCAGTTGAACATTCCTTGGTATTACAATAAAACCAAGTCTATGGTTAAGAATCTCGGCCTTGATTATGAGAAAATTGATGCATGTCCAAATGATTCCATGTTGTTTAGGAATGATCATAAAGATGATGAGTTTTGTCATACATGTGGAGCTTCAAGATGTATTAAAAATCCTGAAGTTGATGGTGAGGGTGAGTCTTCTAAAAAATCACATCGAGTTAAAAAAAATACTATCCTAAAGAACAGTATCATATGTGATTGTAAATTTGTGATAGTTGGCTAATTAGTCCTCTCAGTTTCGCCGAAATTCTTCTTTGTGGTAGTTGTCTTATGATACACTTAATTTGAAATCTTTAACTTCATTTTAATCATTCAAAGTAGATCTAGTGTTTGCATGACTGATATGAAATTTATATTGAGAAATCTCTAAATTTCAGTTTCTCTATACAAAAGCCTAAGATCAACTATATAGTCAGGTTGCTTTGTTTTGATAGGGTAGATGTTGAATTGGCTTATACTTATTGTTCAACTCATAGCATTTTCCTTCTACTTGGCATCTTTTCCACCAACAATCATATTTGATGTTGTATATGTATTCTAGTGTGACGGGGATCCTGCAATAATATGAAATTGGCATAGAAGCAGGAAAAAAAAGATATTTTCAAAATTGGAGTTGCAAAGGTATGTGATTAGTTGACTGCTATCAAGAAAAAGAGATCTCGATATGGTTTTGAATATTGTTGAATGCTGGTGAAACACTCTAAATGCTTAAAAGTTCTCTTTTTAGTTGCTGTCAGTGGCTTGTGATTCAAACGACTTCTATCCTCTCTTTTTTTATTTATGGGCTTGTGATGATACCAATTACTTTTACACTTCTGTTAGCTTTTTCACTATTGATTGAAATCGAGAATCATCTCAAGGATGTTAAGTTAGTGTGGAACTATTTACTGCTATTATCTAGATCTCTAGAGTGCTATAGTTTCTGTTGAATATAGTTGCAGTTGAAAGTTTATGTTTGCCTTTTTGGGGGCGGTGGCATTGGTTGAAAAATGTTATGTATGTGTACATTTCACTGCTGAGAAAATGAAGCTTAAACTGTAACTATCCTTCATGTGGGGTTTACCATTTACAATGAAGAAAAAGTAATTTTTTCAAGTCTATTTTCTACTGTTTGAATTGTGGTTCGGTTGAATAGCACAACAAAGATTATTTAAACATCAATTCCTTGTCTGTCTTTTGGCCATAAAAAATTGAACAAGTTTGGGTAAAATTAGGGACAGAAAATATAAAAGCATTTGCCTTCAAGGAAAATATGATTTATAGTTTTTGGAAACTGGATTCCAAAGATGGGAGTTTTACAGTATCTACTGTCTGCGTGAGGTTAGGAAAAAACAATCTAAGGATCCTATTAATAATTTTATTTGGCACAAGCATATTTCTTTATAAACTTAACATGTTTGGAAAATATGGTCTGATAGTTTTAGCCGTTATAGGGCAGGGAGGGATGACATTGAAAAGATCTTAGTTACTGGAAATTACAGGGCTAGTTATCTGTCACTCTCAACAACAGTGGGGATAGATCATTCTATGACTTGTTTGAGGAGTGTATTAATGCATTGAAGATAGTTTTGAGTATTGAAGGTTGATAACAATGTCTAATTGACATTAGGTAACCAAAAGCTGAAAAGCATTTTTGACTTCAATGAAAATAGTTGCAATCTGATTATTGTTTTTAAAATCTGGAATAGTTGGGCAGGTTGGGATAGTTGGGCAGGCTGGGAAGTTTTCCTTTTAAGGAAAATAGTTTTGCAGTCTGGAATACAGTATGTAGTTTCCAAGTTACTTAGTAGTAAGTACACTTTGCAAATTGAACAATATTACCTCTAAATAGTAAATTAAGAGTGACATATATTTAAAGCATGAATGATTATATAAACTACTGCAATCTTGACTTCATGCCTCTTCAATAAATGTGCAATATGGAACTTTTTGCCTATTCTATAACCATCACAATCTGATTTGTGTAGAAAAATGGAGGTGAACAAATTTGAAGTGGATGATGAAGAGTTTTTGAACTATTGTAAAAGTTTGAATACATTATATTTGATTTTGTGAAATATAGTCATTGGTGGAATATATTGAACTATTGTAAGATTTTTTTTTTTGAACTATTGTATACACATTTAAAATATTGCTTTATAAATATGTATGTACACAACACATATTATGTTTTGAAGTTTATGGAAAATCTATAAATTTATAAGAGTACTTAATGCTCGAGATTATTTGGTGTATTTTACTTAGAAATTGTGGCATATAAATTGTGTATGCATATGGGCAGAGACTACACTTCAAAGTGTTGTCATATATTAGATATAAAAGGCAACACTTCATAATTGTGGGCAATAAGGTATCAAAGACCACACTTAAAATAGCAGGTAAGACAACACTTTTAAACGTAGCTGGAAAGTGTGGCCTTTTGCATATTAGGCTACTCTTGAAAGTGTCGCTGCTAAGGCCACACTTTTAAGCGTAGCTGAAAAACGTGGTCTTTTTGCCTTTAAGGCTACGCTTAAAAGTGTAGATGATACGCCAACACTTTTAAGCATAGCTTCAAAAGCGTAGCCTTTTTGTTTTTTGGCAACGCTTTTATGCATAGCTGCTAAGGCAACACTTTAAAAGTATTTCCTAAACTATGAGGTTACGGGACTTTCAGCCACCCCTGAAAAAGTGTGGCTTAAAGTAAAAGAGTGTATTATATGCTAAGAAGGATGTTTTATCTTCAATGATCATAATTTAAGTTTTGAAGTCAAGCAAGTTGGGAAATAAAAAGTCGGCAAAAGCTAGAGCTACTAAGTTTCTTTGATTAATTTTCTAAAATTTTGGTTAAATGTCTCATACTTTTATCCCAAACTATAAAGATTTTGGAGAACCCAATGTACCAAATCAAAGTATACATTTCTAATTTCCAACGCACTAAACCATTTGTCTTCTAAATCGAGAGATATTTAGATTTTAGTGAGACTGCACAAGCATGCACATGAAGGTCCCCTAGCTCCTATGTTGATTTAGCTTTATAAGATTTGATTTCTCCTTCATCTTATCTTATCTTTTTCAACCAAAATAAGAATAAAACGTTCATAAATCCTCTATAAAGGTTACCCTATCATCCAAACAAAGATCTACAAGATTTCGATGTGGTTTCACCTTCGGAATGTTCATGAAGATTATGCTACTTCTTTCCTCCTCTTTGGTTGTAATTTGAAGGATTCTTCATGGTGAAGGAGTATAATTTTAAGTGGTATTGCTGGTTTTTGGACGTAATAATTCATTCTTACACTTTATTTTATTGAGTGATTTAAAGTTACAACTACAATATATAAGCAAGAACACGAATAGACGGCAGAAATAATTGTATATGGATAGTCACATGATGTTGGGCTGTTTTAAGTATTTTCTGATGTTGTGGTTACTGAAATTTGTGGAAATGCTTTGTATGTGTGTGGTTCTTTCTTATAAGAGTCTGGAAGAGAAGAAGTAGTATAGATGGATATTTAATTGTAAGATAAATTAGTGTAACATTGGTTCTATTATTGCATTGGAATTTTCAAATTGTTTCTTTTTGATTCAACATCTTGTATTTGAGGAGACTGTTTGTTATAGACAATACATGTAAAATATTATACGCTCCATCAAGTTTAAGTTAAATTTTTACCGTTTTAACATTTTATTGCTTATGAAGAGAAAGATATGATTCCAAATGTAACTATTGGACGAACTCATAAGATGGTGATCGGAAGCGGTGAGTTTGAGCTTTTATGGTTATATTGAACAATTATAGGATTGTATAACATATTTATTTTATGTCTTTAATAGTTTGAAGAATCGTGGTTGAGATTCGTTTGAGGTTATTTTGGGGTTGAAAAAGAGGGAATTGACGATACTCCGAATTTTATTTGTTGTGCAGGCATACTCTATTTGGTTGTTGTTGAATATTGTGTAGGCCTTCACTTGTTATAAGCTTCTGCAAAAAATGTTTGTTATGCCACTAATTTGGGGTTGTATTTTGGAGAAGAAAATATAGTGAAACATGCATCTAAAAAGGGTCTTGCAAGCTAATCACTTTGCTAGTAAGCTCTAAATTGCTACTTTGACCTTGATGTGTTAATATTCTGTCTGTAATAGTTGTGTAACATATTTTTTTTTTTGTAGATTACCTACTCTAAGGAAGGGGTACAGTCCGCATTAATATCACAATACCCTGAATTTGAGGTATGTTAAGGCTACGCGTTACTTTGAGCATGAATTTTAGAATCCTAAATCGTCAAAGGTTGTTTTACTATTCTATTGTTAGAAAGACCTTCTGTAAAATGCATTGGCATAGCACCTGACGTATTTTGTGATTCTATTATGTCAATATTCCACTCATTTAGTTATATAGGTTACTTGGCGTCTATGTGTCATTTTGTCGATTCCTTTGACAGTAGGTCCCCGTGTATATTCTTCTTCTTCTTCTTCTTCTTTAGGTGTTGTTACTTAGAAATATTAGGGAAGAACATTAAGATTTTGAAATCAATCCTCCTTCCTTGTTACTTTCTTTTCTTTTTTTTTTTGAAAAACTTAAAAAATAATATGTCAATTTTTGAAACTCTTAAATGTAACTCATATGTTTAAACTACTGAAGGACATGTTTTCTGAAATATTTTCTTTTACAAACTACTAAGAAAACCTATATGAATACTAGGTGAAGAACCTTAAGATCTTTATGAACATTCTCAAGTATAAGTTACATTTCATAATTTGACTTAAGTGTCTAGTTAAATCTACAAGCATATGGTTATACAAGATATTTACATGTGAGGCGAAAGTGACTAGATATTTACAAGACTATATATATATATTTATATATATATATATATATATATATATATGTATATATGTGTGTGTATATATATATACATATATATATATATACACACACACACACATATATATATATATTCACGACATAAATTATGCGAGTATACACATATATTCAATTTATATAATGTAGGATGTCAATCATGGAGGTTATCAGAGTTTCTATTTCAGGTGGTATCTTTATTACCCTTTTGTCGAAACTATTCATGATTCTATTTTCCACCTTGCATACTAGTACATCTTTATCTGTACTAACGTCTTGGGACACTACATTTTTTGTTTCATATGTGCAAGTCCAAGTAGGGATTCTAATCGACTCCAGAATTCGAGGTTCTACTGTGAGTTGGTAAGTTCCTCCTCTTCCTAGAGTTCTTATTGGATATTAACTTTTGTTGTACATTTTGGGTAGAGTCGGGGTCTTGTATCGATCAATGCTTATGACACTCGTAGAGGCTATTGTGGACACAATATTCTGGGTTTCTTTTTGTAGCTTCCAATTTCCAACCTCATAGGCTTCACATGTATAAATATGTATGTATGTATGTATAGGTGTGTGTGTGTCCTCAATTTCAGCCTCGTCGGCCAACTAGTATTATATCATTTTTGGCTAGTCTACCTTTATCTTTATAAGTTGTTATTAGGTTATAACCCTAATGGTCCAGTTTTAATTTTTCAGATGCCATGTTTCTCGACCTTCTAGGTCCACAATTAAGTCAGTTGGTATGTTTCAGTGGCTAACTCGATCGCACAATGTGCCGAGTGACAGTCACGCCTCCTCTAGTTTGGGGCATGACAACATAAACTTTCTAAAATTTAATTCAATAATTACCTCTTGAAGTGTGAGCAGATACCTTCAAACGAATCCACAAGTTAGTCCATATACTGAATGGCAACTCTGCGGTCTTCTACAATGGCCCAAGTTCTCTTCCGGAGTCTCTTAATACTTGGGTGGGCAAGTATCGTATAGAAAACTTATTATTTTTCAAGGGTTAGAAGAATTCCTATTTATAGAGATTTCTTCCTAGTCCAAGGAGGAGATGAGTTTTTTCTTAGAATAGAAAAAGATATATACTTCTTCATTACCTCAGAATAGAAAAAGTTTTCTTGGAATAGAGAAAGACACATACTTTTCCTTGTCCTTCTAATAGAGAAAGAAACATACTTCTCTCTTTCCTAAGAATAGAGAAAGACATACTTCTCCCTTCTTTCCTTAGAATAGATTCTGAGTTCTAGTTAAAATGGGTACGGTAGGGACCACAAAATTAATTACTGAGATTTTCTATTATGAAAATAATTCCAAATAATTAATTTGTATTATTCTTTTCATAATAATATCCCTAGAAATTTGTAATTGCACTCTATTTATATTTCAAAATTTCCCACTCTAACACTTATGCAAATTTTCATGAATATATTATAGATACTAATCAAATAAATTAGATTACTCACGAATTTAGCTCAAAAATTAATTTTCTTTAGAGCATTGCTTAACTTATTTCATGTGTCGCATGCATGAATCCAGTTGCAAGGTTTGACACTATTAAAACTTATAAGCTTCTCAAAAGAACATGCATATCATCAATCTATATATCAAGACATGAATTCCATCAACTAATATTTCACCAATATATATTATCATTATCATCGAATCTACCAGGCATATTGACCCATCATAGAACCTCACCCTTTAATAAATCAAAACAATAATTAACATTTACTGATTATAATAGTTATATCTGGATTAAGAATATAAGTAAATTAGATAGTTTAGAGAATATGTTTTTATCAGTCAGTCTACAACAACTATCTCTACTTGGTCCTATTCAGTACATACAAAATGCACTAGCACAAGAAGTTGAAACTATACTATTCCAATAATCAAGATAAACTACATATAATCTTGTACTACAATCGTACTATGACATGTCCAGTTTCCATTTTAGATTGTAAACAAAAAACTTTATACTCACTACGACAATATATATTTATAGACATGAAACCTAAGCTAAGAATTCAAAAAATATAGCTATAACTTACTCATAGCCTCGAAAATTTTAATGTTACAGCTATTTACAAATTTGTAATAAATGTTCGCCATGAAAATCAAACTAGCAATGCTAATTTTTCAATTTTGCTACAGTTATTAATAATTGTGACAATAATTTGACTAAATAGCTACAACTTTATTGCTAGAATAAATTTTTGTAATTGATAATAGGTTTATGTCACACGATGAAATTTATTATACCAATAGTAACCTTTTATCAACAAAAATCATTTAACCCAAAATTTTACGGCTATAAAAAAAATTGCTGTAAATTATGAAAAAATGTGGCAACAGTTAAATATTACAGCCACGACTTTTTTGCTATAACAAAATCTCGTAGCTACTATTTAATTTTTTTCCAATTGTTAAATTTATCATAGCAGTATTAATATTTTAGCCACAATAAAATATCATGGCTAAATAAATATATTTGTGTGAAGTTACGAAAAATTGTTACAATAGTTAAATAAAATAGCCATTGAATTTGCGCTACAATAAAATTTTGTAGCTAATTATTAGTTTTTATCACGTGTTGAAACTTGTTGTAGCAATAATGACCTTTTAGCCCTGGAAAAAGTTTAAAGGCTATTTAGAACACAATATTGTAGGTGTAGCTAAACAAATATTATCATAATTGAGTAATAAAATTTGTGGCAAACGTTAGCTTAATATACCTTCATTATTTGTAAAGACGAAATGTTTTAGCCACAAGTTTATTATTGTAATAAAAAATTGTAGCTTATAATGATTTTTACCACAAGTTGATTTTTCATGTATATATATATAAAAAAATAAAATTGGATACTAACCCTTGAAACCATAAGTAAAGTAAACTAATTCATTGCATGATATTATCAACTTGATGTCATTTCCTATCCTTCCCTATGTTTTTCCAACATGCATCACACAAGTGAAACTATAAAGTACTAGACATGCATGCATGCATGCATACATACATATCTTGAAAAACGCACAATCATCACCTATCTCGAATCAATCTTTGAAACTCTAAAGAACCCAAGCTTCCCTTTTTTAAATGCCTTGACTTGTTCTTGGTCTAAACAATAATAAAACACAACAATTAATCAAAGTTATCCTAACAATATCTCAATTAAACACAAATCCTAACCCCAATCAATTATGATCATTTTACCCAATTTAGAGTTTTCCCATCATTAGATTAAGTCAAAACCCTCTCCAAGAGAAATATTCTATATTCTGAGGTTTAAGAATCAAATTACAACATGACGAGTAATGAATTTACCTTTACCGATGAATTTGATGGAAAATCAAGTGGGAACCTCTCTAAATCACTTCTATTGAGGGAAATATTGAAGTTGCAAAAAAGAAGAGCTTTTGAGACTTTTTTACATAAGACCTCAACTTAACCCACTATAACACATGCACAAGCACTATATCGCATGCAAAACCACTATAGAACCTGCACAACCGCTATAACAAATACTCAAACGCCCCACCCTAATGACATGTCAGTCGCCATAACTGTTTGAACAGAGTTTTTCATTCCTAGGTGTAACATCTCGTAACTCGTAATAGCTAAGAATAGGCTAAGAAACTAAAAATAATCAATTTTGGAAAGAAAGGGGAAAATCTGGAAATTTTTCTAAATTTAAGAAGTGAGTTTTGATCATTTTTAAATGATCATAACTTCTAGCTCAGGATGAGTAAGAGGCAGTTCTTGAAGGTATTGATGGTTCTAAGGGTGTGGAAAAAGAATTATAGGGATTTATAGGAAAAGAGATCAGTAAACGAGTTGAAAAACTCGTTAGACGCACCTGGGCAAGGCCAGGCGCGTCGCACCCCCAAAGCACTATGAAGGCTGGGGCGGCGCGCCTGCAGTGCGATCAAAATGAGCCCCAGTCACTTGAGGTTGGCGCGGCGCGACCCGAACGCGCCCGGATCGGTGTTTTTCACCCACTTTTCATAGTTTAGCCTTTTCAAGTCCTTCTAAGGTACATTAACACCTGTCAATGATTCTAATTACTTCAAATGATTTCTAAACACCTAGAAATTATTAAAGAACACAAATTATAACCTTTAATCCATTATCCAATTCAAGGAAAGTTAAGATCCAAGTCAAAGAAGTTAAAATTCAAGTCTAAAGTTAAGAAGTAAGTCAAAGCAAAGTTCTTAAAGGTTTTCAATAGTCTTTATTAAACGTTTTTAACTTCATTTTAGGGTTCAAGTTTCAAGTTAAAGTGAAGAGTAAAAGTTCAAGTATTTTCTTCAAAAGAAACATAAGGAAACTAAGTATTCCCTAAATAGTTGTTTTAGACTCAAACTTTCAAGTTAAGTGAAGAGTATAAAAGCAGTGTGTATTTTGGTGGGGTAAAGCAGACAATACAGGACCAGATAATGCAGAATCTAAAGTTTGTGAAAGGTGAACTACCGTTCAGATACTTAAGAGTACCTTTGAGTACCAAAAGAATCTCTATAGTGCAATGTAAACCTCTTATAGATAAAATGCTAAGTAGAGTAACTTGTTGGACCACTAAATTTCTCTCTTATGCTGGTAGAGCTCAATTAGTAAAGAGTGTCCTATTCTCAATACAAACATTTTGGGCACAAATATTTGTTCTTCCTAAAAAGATTTTACATGTCATTGAGAGTATTTGTAGGAAGTTCTCATGGACTGAAAATGTGGAGGCATCAAAGAAAGCATTTATAGCTTGGGAACAACCATGTTGTCCCAAGGCAAATGGAGGAATGAATTTTCTTAATGTGTTCATCCGGAACAATGCTGCAATAGGGAAACTCCTCTAGAATTCATGTAAGAAGAAGGACAAGTTCCGTGTAGAGTGGATACATAGCTATTACGAGAAGGATGAAATATGGGGCATACAAACAAATCAAGCATCTTGGCTTGTGCAAAGAATTCTTAAAGCATATAAGTATTTAGAAGTTGTTGGATGCAATGAACAAAGCTTGACACAGATGGAGCATTATTCTATTAAAAAGATGTATGAAAAAATGAGAGGAAGTAGGGAGAAAGTTGAATGGAGAAGATTGTTATTGTCAAATTATGATTCACCAAAGTGGCTTTTCATATTATACATAGCAATGAATAAACGTCTTGTAACAAAGGATAGAATGGCAAAGTGGGGAGCAACACATGACTTGATATGTTCCTTATGTCAAGGGGAAGAAGAAAATATAGAGCAACTTTTTTTTTGCCCGTAAGTTCACTCTGGAGTATGGAATAAGACATTGGCATGGCAAGGAATATAACGAACAGGAATGAAGTGGCATGAAGAAGTACAATGGGAAATAAAGTATATGAAAGGCAGGAATAGCACAACACAAATTTACAGAATGGCTCTGGCAGGTACTATATACCACATGTAGATAGAACGTAATTGCAGAATATTTCAATCCAAGCAGAGAAATGAGGAATACGTGATTAGGCATATCATTAGAGAAATACATGGAAGAGGATCTCAAGAGAAGAGGATAGGCAGTAGACTACAACAACTAAATATGTATCCATAGTATAAGAGTCGCGATAGTAGCTTAGAAGGTTTGATTAGCAAGTCTTGGAGCAAGATTGTCCAAGTCTGCTATTTTTTTCTGCTTTGTAAATGTTCGTTATGATAAGTAAAATGTTTACTTACCAAAAAAAAATTAGTTTCTCTTATTTATTTTATTCGCATAAAAATTACTATAAATTATAATAATTGACAACTAAAATTAATATATGTGTCATATAAAATGAAACAAAAAAATAATATGTATTATTTAATTTAAAAACTATATAAAAAGTATTGTAAATCTCCGTGTTAAAGTTATTAAATTTTCAAAAAAATCCTATTTAATAAGAACCTAAATTTGTCGTTGTGTTCATTATATATGCAATATACAATGATTTTTGTTGTCTGTATAGGAATCCCCAGAGCAATAGTTATAAATATTAGGATATGACTTTTGACAAATTTTTATTATTTTAATTTATATAAATAAAAAATACTACTTCAAAAGCACTGAAAGGTTACTATATTGTTCATTTTCTCACCTATAAAAAGAAGTCTTACAACTTGATTTGATTTCATTAGTCAATTATCTGTTCTGTTGAATGCCTTGAATCGGACCCGTTACAAGCCTGTTAGGGCGTAGTTTAGCACTATATATATATAGACGCTATGGCAAACCCTATTTTGTAATTCTGTTTTTGCCTCTCCATAATAAAACTGCTCCCTCTCTTCCCGTGGACGTAGCCAATTTATTGGTGAACCACGTAAATCTGTTGTCTTGTTTTTCGCTTTTATATATTTTCTCGTATTATCTCAAATTTCGCACAACAAATTGGTATCAGAGCCTCTCGGTTAATCGGTGTTTTTGGAGAATTCGAGATGTCTGCTTTGAACGTGAAAATCGACAAATTCACAGGGAGGAACAGTTTCAGTTTATGGCAGATCAAGATGCGGGCTTTGTTGAAACAGCAAGGCTTCTGGGCGCCGTTGTCGAAAGACAAGAACGCCGTCGTTACTCCTGAGATGGCGATTCTGGAGGAAAAGGCGCACTCGACGATCATGCTGTGTCTCGCGGATGATGTCATAACGGAGGTCTCGGATGAAGAGACTACTGCTGGTCTGTGGTTGAAGCTGGAGAGTTTGTACATGACAAAATCTCTAACCAACAAGCTGCTTCTGAAACAACGTCTATTCGGTTTACGAATGGCTGAAGGTACACAACTCAGGGAACACTTAGAGGAATTGAATACTTTGTTATTAGAATTGCGTAATATCGATGTGAAGATCGAGGATGAAGATGCTGCCCTGATTCTGTTAGTATCTCTCCCAATGTCGTTTGAGAATTTTGTTCAATCGTTCATTGTTGGGAAAGATACTGTGTCACTGGAAGAAGTCAGATCGGCCCTTCATAGCAGGGAATTACGGCATAAGGCTAACGGCACAAGTACGGACATACAGCCTTCCGGTCTGTTCACCAGTAGCAGAAAGGGAAGAAAAAACGGCGGAAAGAAAAATAAGCCGATGTCGAAGGGTGCAAAGCCGGATGATATTTGTAATTACTGCAAGGAGAATGGACATTGGAAATTTGATTGTCCGAAGAAGAAGAAGCAATCGGAAAAACAATCAGTGTCTGCTGCTGTTGCTGAAGAAGACACCAATTCTGAAGAAGATATTGCCCTAGTTGCGGATGAGCACACTCATCATTCAGATGTGTGGGTTCTCGATTCTGGGGCATCCTATCACATCTGTCCTAGGAGAGAGTGGTTCACGACTTATGAGCAGGTAGACGGAGGTAGCATCTCGATGGCCAACAGTTCTGTCTGCAAGGTGGTTGGGACAGGCTCGATCAAGATAAGGACACATGACGGTAGCTTTTGCACATTGAACGAGGGCAGGCACGTTCCATTGATGACGAAAAATCTGATATCTCTCAGTCTTTTGGACAGCAAAGGATTCAGCTGGTCGGGAAAAGATGGAGTCTTGCGGGTCTGGAAGGGTTCAAATCTGATTCTGAAAGGTGTCATTCGTGGTACTTTGTATTTTCTACAAGGTTCCACGGTTACAGGTTCAGCCCATGTTGCATCATCAGAATTTCACCAGAAGGATATGACTAAGTTATGGCACATGAGACTTGGTCATATGGGTGAAAGAGGGATGCAAATTCTGTCAAAGGAGAATTTTCTTGTTGGTCATAAGGTTAAGAGCCTAGAGTTTTGTGAACATTGTGTTTTTGGAAAACTACATCGCAACAAGTTTCCAAAGGCCATTCATAGAACAAAAGGCACACTTGATTATATCCATTCTGATTGCTGGGGTCCATGCCGTGTTGAGTCTTTGGGAGGCTGCAGATTTTGTGTCCATTATTGATGACTACTCAAAGATGACTTGGGTGTACATGATGAAGCATAAAAGTGAAGCTTTCCAGAAGTTCAAGGAGTGGAAAATTTTGATGGAAAATCTAACAGGGAAGAAGATCAAGAGGTTGCGAACTGATAATGGGCTGGAATTCTGTTGGTCTGAATTTGATCAATTCTGTAAGGATGAAGGGATTGCTCGACATCGTACAGTCAGAAATACACCACAGCAAAATGGTGTAGCTGAGCGGATGAATCAAACACTTCTGGAGAGAGCAAGGTGCATGCTCTCTAATGCTAGGCTAGATAGAAGATTCTGGGCAGAAGCGGTTAGTACAGCTTGCTACTTGATTAACCGCGGACCACATACAGGCATACAGTGCAAGACACCTATGGAGATGTGGTCAGGAAAAGCTGCTGATTATTCAAATCTGAAAGCTTTTGGTTGTACGGCTTACTATCATGTTAGTGAAAGTAAGTTAGAACCAAGAGCTAAAAAGTGAGTATTTGTGGGCTACGGAGATGGAGTGAAAGGTTTCAAAATCTGGTCTCCAGCAGAAAAGAGGGTTATTATGAGCAGGAACGTTGTCTTTGATGAAAGTTCTCTGCTTAGAACCATTGTGAAGCCTACAACTCTGTCAGAAACTGGGAGTCTTGACAAACAGGTGGAGTTTCAAGTCATTCAGAACGAGAGCGATTTAAAGGAACCTGAAGAGGAGGATCAAGAGCCACAGACAGAAACTGATATTCCAGAATCTATGCCATCAGATATCCATCAGAGTATAGCTCAAGATCGGCCAAGGAGGGTTGGAGTTCGGCCACCTACGAGGTATGGTTTTGAGGACATGGTGGGTTATGCACTGCAGGTTTCTGAAGAGGTAGATACATCTGAGCCGTCTACTTACAAAGAAGCCATTTTAAGTCCTGATTCTGAAAAATGGTTTGCTGCTATGGGAGATGAGATGGAGTCCCTACACAAGAATCAGACATGGGATCTGGTCATACAGCCTTCGGGAAGAAAGATTATTACTTGCAAATGGGTTTTCAAGAAGAAGGAAGGGATATCATCAGCAGAAGGAGCCAAGTATAAAGCCAGGGTTGTTGCCAGAGGTTTCAACCAAAGAGAGGGAGTGGACTACAATGAGATCTTCTCACTAGTGGTCAGACATACTTCCATCCGAGTGTTACTAGTGATAGTTACACATCAGAATCTGGAGCTTGAACAACTTGATGTGAAGATAGCGTTTTTACATGGAGAGTTGGAGGAAGAGATATACATGACTCAGCCAGATGGTTTCCAAGTTCCAGGGAAGGAAAATCATGTCTGCAAGTTGAAGAAGTCCTTATATGGACTTAAGTAGTCTCCAAGGCAGTGGTACAAAAGGTTTGACAACTATATGGCGAAGTTGGGCTATACTCGGAGCTCATATTATTGTTGTGTCTACTACAATAGGCTCAAGGATAATTCGTTCATCTATCTGGTGCTTTATGTAGACGATATGTTGATAGCTGCAAAGAAGAAGTATGACATTCAGAAGCTGAAGGGTTTACTTAGTGCTGAGTTTGAGATGAAGGATCTGGGAGCTGCTCGGAAGATTCTAGGGATGGAGATCATTAGAGACATAGAGAGAAGGAAACTTTTCTTGTCACAGAGAAGCTACATTCAGAAGGTCTTGGCGAGGTTTGGCATGTCTTCATCTAAGCCTATTGATACCCCCAGTGCTGCCAATATCTACCTCACCGCCATGTTCGCTCCACAGTCAGAAGAAGAGAAGGAGTATATGTCACGAGTCCCTTATGCCAGTGCCGTAGAAAGTTTGATGTATACTATGGTCTGTACAAGGCCAGATTTAGCACATGCAGTCAGTGTAGTGAGCAGATTCATGGGACATCCAGGGAGAGAACATTGGCAGGCTGTGAAGAGAATTTTCCGGTACCTTAGAGGTACATCTGACGTTGGTCTCATTTATGGAGGTGATACTCAATGCTTGGTTACTGGCTATTCTGATTCAGACTATGCTGGAGATGTTGACACAAGAAGATCGATGACTGGCTATGTGTTTACCCTTGGAGGATCTATCGTCAGTTGGAAGGCAACTTTGCAACCTACAGTGACTTTGTCTACTACGGAAGCGGAGTACATGGCCTTGACAGAGGCTGCAAAAGAAGAGATTTGGTTGAAAGGGCTGGTTAGTGATCTTGGTCTGCATCATGATCAGGCTACGGTGTATTTTGACAGTTTGAGTGCAATTTGTCTAGCCAAGGATCAAGTCCATCATGAGAGAACCAAGCATATTGACGTAAGGTATCATTTTCTGAGAAGTGAGAAGAGAATCAAGGTGAAGAAAGTAGGAACTGCTGATAATCCTGCTGATATGTTCACAAAGCCGGTTCCACAGAGCAAGTTTCAACACTGCTTGGACTTGCTCAACATCAGAAGCTGTTAATTGCCCTGCGGGGCAACTCTGAGGAAGAGAGGGAGGCCTGGCACTATCATAGTGCGTCTGAAGAATCTGTTCGGAGAATTCAAGTCAAGGTGGAGATTTGTTGAATGCCTTGAATCGGACCCGTTACAAACAGAAAGGACGGGACGTAGCCATAATAACCCTATTTTGTAATTCTGTTTTTGCCTCTCCATAATAAAACTGCTCCCTCTCTTTCCGTGGACGTAGCCAATTTATTGGTGAACCACGTAAATCTGTTGTCTTGTTTTTCGCGTTTATATATTTTCTCGTATTATCTCAAATTTCGCACAACATGTTCATTCATTAAATTTTATAAGGAAAAAAAGACTTCTGACTTGATTTGTTTGAGTCGTCGATTCAAATTAACTTAACATTTTAACTAACTTGTACACACTATCTTCATGTCGTATGTTGATAGTCATAATTGTGATAAAAAGTTCATATCTTAAGAAAATAATGCATCTTAAATAGCAAATATTTAGCCGTAGGTATACTATAGTTTAATAAAATTATAACTTGTAGCTACAATTTTTTCAGTATTGCACGTAAAGTGTATAGCACACGAAATTAGTAACAATAAAGTCGTTTTTATGTGATTTTAGATGACACTACCATAGAATCAACCACTAATATTTTATTAGAGTAAGTTGTCTACACAAAGCCTCTACATTTGGTATTGATACTTCACGCAAGCCCTTTTGTACACCATCTGCTTAAATTTGTCTTAATAATATGGTTAGGCAAAGAGTTATTTAAGATAAAAGGCTTTTAAAACTTTGTGACTTTAATTAATTAAAATGTCATATACAATAAATACTCGCGGGATTATAAAGCTCTTGAAAATTGAGATTTCAAACATGGTATAATATTTGTTTGGCTGTAATAAAAATCTATTATGAAGAATAAAGCAACAAGTTTATTTTAAATTGGTTCCAAATTTCAAAAAGTTATTATTTTTTTCACAAGAAAATATTATCGCATAATCTAGAACATATATTATAGAGTCCGCAATTTAAAGGGTACAAAATATTAACAAAAATTTTAAAACGGTATATAAAATTTTATATCAACCAAAACGGTAAAATCACTGGAAAAACAACGATTTACTCCACCGAAAAAAACAAAAAAAAATTAAAAAATAAGGAAATCGCTGCCTAGGCTGCGATTTTCAAAAAAAAAAAAGTCACTGCCTAGGCAGCGATTTTATAAAAAATAAAAATATGAAAATCGCTGCCTAGGCAGTGATTTTATAAAATAAAAAAAATATTAAAATAAGGAAATCGCTGCCTAGGAAGCAATTTTCAAAAAAAAAATTAAAATATGAAGATCGCTGCCTAGGAAGCGATTTTATAAAAAAAATTAAATATGAAAATTGTTGCCTAGGCAGCGATTTTCAAAAAAAAAATTGTTTTTTACAAAAAATATAAAGCAACGATTTTATAAAAAAAAATTATAATATTTTTTTGAAATTCAAATATATAGCTTATAAGAAATATGCATTATTTTTAAAAAAATAATTATAAGTAAGGTAACAAAAATATTTTATTTCTAAAAAAAGATATTATATTGAATTTAAATTTAAATGATGTTTGAGTTCATAGGCCCATTATTATGAGGCAAATATAAGCCTATTTAGGTCTTATTTTCATGTTATCTTGTCAGGCATTCTTTGTTAGTGTCTTGTCTTTCCCAACAAAGTGGTATCAGAGCGTTGGTTATTGTTGATTGTCGTTTTGAATGATGGAGGAAAATATGAGCAAAATGGTGTGTTTAAATGGTAGCAACTATCATATTTGGAAAGGCAAGATGAAAGATCTTCTATTTGTCAAGAAGATGCATTTACCTGTGTTTGCTTCTAATAAGCCTCAGTCTTTGAATGATGAAGAATGGGAATTTGAGCATCTGCAGGTTTGTGGCTATATTAGACAATGGGTTGAAGATAATGTTAGAAATCATATTGTGAATGAGACACATGCCAAAAGTTTGTGGGACAAGCTCGAGACACTTTATGCTTCAAAGACTGGCAACAACAAGTTGTTCCTATTGAAACAATTAATGAATATCATGTATAAAGAGGGCACTCATATTTCTGATCATATTAATGATTTTCAGGGTGTTCTTGACCAGCTGTCCGGAATGGGTGCAAAGTTTTATGATGAGATACAGGGACTTTGGCTTCTTAATACTCTGTCAGACTCTTGGGAAACTCTTCAAGTTTATTTGACTAATTCTGCTCCCAGTGGTGTTGTAACCATGGAATATACTAAGAGTGGTGTCTTGAATGAAGAAATGAGAAGAAGATCTCAAGCCTCATCTTCTTCAGCTTCACACTCTGATGTTTTGGTTACTGAAGTTAGGGGAGAAACAAGTCCAGAGGTCAAAATGATAGAGGTAAAAGTAGAAGCAAGTCAAAGTCTAAATACAATAATATTACATGTGACTATTGCTACAAGAATGGGCATATCATGAAATATTGTTACAAGCACAAAAGAGATATGAGACAACAAAAGAGAGAAGACAATAATGAAAATCGTGTTGCTGTTGTTGCTAATGATGATCTTCTTGTTTCTTGTGATGCAAATGCCATTAATCTTGTTCGTGATGAGTCTAGCTAGTTTGTGGATCCTGGTGCAACTTCTTATGTCACGCCAAAGAAGGAATTATTTTCTTCTATACTCCAGGTAATTTTGGAACGTTGAAAATGGGCAATAATCATGAAGTTGAAGTTATTGGCATTGGGACAGTTTGTTTGGAAAGTAATAATGGTTCCAAACTAGTTCTCAATAATGTCAAGCATGCTCCAGATGTTCGCTTGAATTTGATTTCTGTGGGATATCTTGATGATGAGGGTTATGTTAATACACTTGGTGTTGACCAGTGGAAGCTTACTAGAGGTTTGATGGTTGTGGCCCGTGGTGACAAGTTGTCTAACTTGTATGTATTTCAGGGCTCCATTTCCAGAGACTCAGTAAATTTGGTGGAGAATGATACTTCATCAGAGTTATGGCATAGAAGGCTGAGTCATATGAGCGAGAAGGGGATTGATAGTTTGGCTAAGAAAAATTGCTTTCTGGAGTGAAACAAGCAAAGTTGAAGAAATGTGTTCATTGCTTAGCCGGTAAACAGAAAATAGTTTCTTTTCAGAGTCATCCGCCTTCAAGAAAGCTTGATTTGCTGGAGTTGGTACAATCTGATTTGTGTGGTCCTTTTAAGGTAAGATCTCATGGTGGTGCACTTTACTTAAAGACTTTTGTTGATGATCATTCTCGCAAACTGTGGGTATTTCCTTTGAAGTCCAAGGATCAAGTACTTGATGTGTTCAAGAGTTTTCAGGCCTTGGTTGAAAGACAAACAGGGAAGACATTGAAATGCATCTACTCAGATAATGGTGGTGAGTATATTGGTCCTTTTGATAGATATTGCAGAGAGCAGGGTATTAGGCATCAGAAAACTCCTCCAAAGACTCCTCAGTTAAATGGTTTAGCAGAGAGGATGAATAGAACTCTAGTTGAGAGGGTTAGATGTATGCTTTCAGATGCTAAGCTGTCAGATTCTTTTTGGGCAGAAGCACTTAATACTGCTGCTTATGTTATCAATTTATCTCCTGCTGTTGCTTTAGATGGTGATGTCCCTGACAGATTTTGGACTGGTAAGAATGTTTCTTATGATCATCTTAGAGTCTTTGGGGGTAAAGCCTTCGTACATGTTCCTAAGGATGAAAGGTCAAAGTTGGATGTTAAAACTAGGCAGTGTATCTTCATTGTCTATGGTCAAGATGAATTTGGCTATCGTTTCTATGATACTATTGAGAAGAAACTTGTTAGAAGCTGTGATGTTGTGTTCTTTGAAGACCAAACAATTGAAGATTTTGACAAAGCTGACAAGGCTTATTTTCAGAGTAGTAAGAGCTTAGTTGATGTTGATCCAGTTCCTTTGACTATTGCACCAGAAAAAAATCTTCATAATGATGAAAATCAAGTTGATAATGAAGATGGTGATCATGTTTAGAATGACCGGCATGATGTTGTTGATGCTCTAGTGCAAGATGATGTTGTTGTCCAACAACCAATTATAGATGCTCCGGAGAGTTCTCTCACACGATCTAGTAGAGAGAGAATTCCTTCATCTCGGTATTCTCCCAATGAGTATGTACTCTTGAGTGACGGGGGAGAACCTGAGAGTCTTGATAAGGCCATGGAAAGTGAAGAAAAAGAAAGGTGGTTTGATGCTATGGAAGATGAGATTAAATCCTTGCATGATAATCATACCTTTGATTTGGTTAAGTTACCTAAAGACAGAAAAGCTTTGAAAAACAGGTGGGTTTTTCGGGTGAAACATGAAGATGGTAATCCAGTTCCACGGTACAAAGCTAGATTAGTTGTCAAGGGATTTAATCAGAAAAAGGGAGTTGATTTTGATGAGATATTCTCTCCAGTTGTGAAAATGTCATCCATTCGTGTGGTTCTAGGCTTGGCTGCAAGTCTAGATTTAGAGGTTGTGCAAATGGATGTTAAAACTGTTTTCCTCCATGGTGACTTAGATGAATAAATTTATATGGAGCAACCGGAAGGTTTTGAAGTCAAGGGTAAAGAGAATTATGTTTGCAACTTGAAGAAGAGCTTGTATGGTTTGAAACAAGCTCCCAGGCAGTGGTACAGGAAGTTTGGTTCTTTTATGAGCCAGCAGGGCTTCAAGAAGACTTCTTCAGACCATTGTGTTTTTGTGAAAAAGTTTTCTGATGGTGACTTTATTATTGTGTTGCTTTATGTTGATGACATGCTTGTTGTTGGTCATAATACTTGCAGGATTCAGAAGTTGAAGCAAGAGTTGAGTAAGTCTTGCTATGAAAGACTTAGGACCAGCAAGGCAGATTCTTGGCATGCAGATTGTCCGTAATAGAAAGGCCAAGAAATTGGTATTATCACAAGATAAGTACATTCAGAAAGTACTTCGCAGATTCAGCATGGACAAATCTAAGGTTGTCAGTACACCTTTAGCTATGCACTTCAAATTGAGCACGAAACAGTGTCCTTCTAGTGATGATGAGAAGGAAGATATGAAGAAAGTTCCTTATGCTTCAGTTGTTGGTAGTTTGATGTATGTGATGGTTTGTACAAGACCGGATATTGCTCACGCTGTTGGAGTTGTTAGCCGTTTTCTTTCTAATCCGGGAAGAGAACATTGGAATGCTGTGAAGTGGGTTATGAGATATCTCTGTGGCACTTCTAGTCTGAGTTTGTGTTTTGGTACAGGGAAGCCTATTCTTTGTGGTTATACTGATTCAGAAATGGCTTGTGATGTTGATACTCGCAAGTCTACTTCAAGGTACTTGGTTACTTTTGCAGGGGGAGCTGTGTCTTGGCAATCTAGGTTGCAAAAATGTGTTGCTCTGTCTACTACAGAAGCTGAGCTTATTGCTGTCGTTGAAGCTTGTAAAGAATTGCTTTGGATGAAGAGATTCTTGGGGGAACTTGGTTGTGCTCAATAGAGGTATGTACTTTATTGTGACAGTCAAAGTGCTATACATCTTGGCAAGAATTCTATATTCCATGGTCGGTCTAAACACATTGATGTGAGATACCATTGGATTCGAGATGTGTTGGATTCTAAGTTGCTTGAGCTTAAAAAGATTCATACAAATGACAATGGTTCCGATATGATGACTAAAGCTTTTCCAAGAGGGAAGTTTGAAGATTATTGCATGGTCGCCGGGATGGCGGTCTCCTCCACATAGTCGTGAGGGGGAGAATTGTTGGGTTATGGGTCTTTTTCCCTTCCTGTGTGGATAAATAAAAGTCAAATTTGGATCAACCCATTTTTGCCCATAGGACCATTATGAGTCAAATATAAGCCTATTTAGGTCTTATTTTCATATACACAAAGAGTTCTTTCAGCAGCCAAAAGGAGAGAAAGATGGCAGTTTTCACAGTCAAAATGCGACCCTAATAGCCAACTTCAAATTGCAATTCCCGCTTCGTTTCTTGTCCGATTTAGCTGATTTTTAGACAGCATATTCTCTTCATCTCAATCTTTGATTAGAAACTGACAAATTTGGATTTGGTAGCCTGAAGCTTCAGTTTTACTGTCATGAAAAGTAGCTGCGAAAATGGTGATTTTGCTCATTTAATTCTCTAGATTTGGTGCAATCTTATTTTGTTGTTGCTCGTTGTTTGGCACTTGTTTTGTGGCCAATTTTGGAGAAAAATATTGTAAATCTTGGTGATTATAGTGGAATTTTTGGTCCCGTGATTTTTTAATCTTCACATCGAAGGGTTTTCCACGTAAATCTTGGTGTCTTGTGTGATTGATTTATTATTGTCTTGTTATATTTGTTTGGTTGAATTACTTGCTGCCTTACTATCATATTGCTTGTGGTTGTTTGTCTTCTCTTGGTTCAAATCGAGAAGGGAAAGTATAGATTTGGGTATTCTTCCGATGTTATCCTGTCAGGCATTCTTTGTTAGTGTCTTGTCTTTCCCAACATGAGGGGGTACTTTTGCATACCCTAAATTGATTGAATTGTATTTCAAATGTAAATAGTGTAATTTTTATTTTGTTATAAATTGACTAAATTGTAATTTACATGCAAATAGTGTAATTTTTATTTTGTTATGAATTGATTGAATTGTAATTCACATGCAAATAGTGTAGTTTTTGTTTTATTATAAATTGATTGAATACAATTCACGTGCAAATAGTGTCAACTCAGAATGTTACACTTTTACTTTGTTATAAAATTGATTGAATTGTTCATTCAAATTGTATTGTAGTTTTTCAATTTTCCAACATTCTTAAAAGCCTTTCTATTTTTCTAATTTTCTAAAGTTTTTAAAAGTCTTTTCTTTAAAAGGTGAGTTTGAATTTATTTTATTTTTAATTTATTTAATTAATTTTATACTTTTATATGATATTGTTGATATATTCAATCTTTTGATACTTATATTAATGTTAATATTTTTTTTATTTTTTGTGTATAGATATGCATCCGTCAA
The DNA here is from genome assembly GCF_036512215.1 of Solanum lycopersicum. Classification (NCBI taxonomy): domain Eukaryota; kingdom Viridiplantae; phylum Streptophyta; class Magnoliopsida; order Solanales; family Solanaceae; genus Solanum; species Solanum lycopersicum. The sequence goes on along the minus strand of NC_090807.1, from coordinate 4,604,384 downwards.
ATGTATACGTACATCCTGGTCTAGTAGAGCATGATGTATTAAAAATTCAAGTTCATCATTGTTCAGAAGGAATTTGGAATGGTAGCATAAAAGAAGAGAGGTCTTGCTTATATATGCGTCGTGGTGATATGGAATTCTGGAAACATATAAAATATCATCCATTACATTCTCGCATCCGTCAATATTTTGAAAATTATAGATTTAAAGGAATTCTTGATGTAGGATGTGTGTCGTATGACTCCGGATTAATTTCTGCTTTAATTAAAAGGTGGCGTCCAAAAACACATATTTTTAACATGCGAACTGGAGAGGCTACCATAACTTTACAAGATATTGAAATTTTATTCGGAATGGTAGTAGATGGTAGTCCTATAATTTTAAATGGAGCTGATTCTTTAGGGATTATAGGTAGACAAGAAATGATATTTGAATTACTAGGATGGTTACCCGATGCTAGTTATTTTTCTGGTGTTAGTAGATTGTTAACATATAAATTGATTGATTATATTGAAGGTTTGGATGGTATTAATGATCACTCAACTGAGCATGAAGTGCAACAAAGATTTAGATTATATTTATTATGGTTATGTGGTGGATCTATATTTCCAGATAAATCTAATAAGATTAATTTGGACATTTTGATTGACATGAAAAATTTAGATTTAATGTCAACTCAAGCATGGAGAGCAGCCACATTATCATATTTGTATAACTGTTTATGTTGTGCATCAATGAAAAAATCAAATGAAGTTTAAGTGCATTATATTTTTTAATTAAATATTTTTTATATACTAGTAATATGCACTTTTAAATTTAAGTGCATTATAAGTAATGGTGAATTTATTTATTGTAGATTTGGGTATGGGAAAGAATTATTCCTCTCCAATCATTGTCAAAGCCTCTAAGGACCAATCAACTTGAGACTTCAACTGCGGTTGCACGTAAATGGACGCGACGTAGAAATCATCAAAATGAGGCACGAACTGTAATCAGTGTGATTAGGGATGTACTAGATAATCTAACTGATGAACAGGTATTTAATATTGTAAGTATTTAAACTATTCATATTTTATTTCATTTTAAATAAAAATATGTTTGGTAGATCTTTAAATGAGGCACTTATGTTTCACTACCAAGAAAATTATGTGAATAAAATGACATATACATAGATTCTTGTTAGGTCTTTAAAAGTAAAATATTTCATGACACAATGGTACAAAAAAATTATTTTGTAAGATTGTTCATTTTCACGTACATATTTTTTTTATTTTTCTGCCAATGTTGTTTTTATAATTATCTTAATTATTTTTTTTATAGTTTATTTGGCAACCTTATTCGTAAGATGTTATTAATGGATTGCCTGAGTGGTGTCGGTTAGGAAAACGTGTCTGGATGGCACCAGTGCCACTTATTTATGGAATTTATCGTGAGTGGCACATGGTTGATCGTGTTGTGAGACAGTTCGGTTATTTACAACATATTCCTGGACCGTGTACCCAATTTTCCGAATATCATTTTAAGTGTGATAAACAATCCAAAATAAAACAAGAAGATATATATGCATTTAATTACACATAATATTTATGGAAAAAACGTCAAAATCGTATATTTCGACCTCCATTTGTAAGTGATCAAACAGATGTCACAACTCAAAACGAGCCGCGAGTGGCACCCACACTTATTCTTCTAGGTGAGCAAACCAACAAATCTAAACCCCAACATTTACCGGTAAATCAATTATGAATAACAAAAATAATGCGGAAGATCCAAAACTTATTAACGTAATCAATTAAATAAACTTCTAAAGTTTAATATTTATTAATCCCAAAATCTGGAAGTCATCACATCAAGAACATCTATCCTCAAATTTCTAAATCTAAGAGTATTTACGAAGCTAAAATAAGTAAAAAGATGGTCCATCTCCGAAACTTCATAGACATCACGACGTGAAAGAGAGAATCCAGCACGAGCTAGGAATAATAGCTCACCCTGAACTCTGATGTACTGAAGACTAGCTAGAGCTGAGGACGAGTCGAAGTCGATGGCACGCTTGCTGCACTCCACAAATAACAAAGAAGAAAATTACAAGTAGGGGCCAGTACAAGGAACACGTACTGACTAGGTATCATCGGCCAACTCAAAGTAGAAAGCAATATATACTGAATAATAATATAAAATCAACCACAATAGTTAACAGATGACAAGCAACAAGTACAAGAACCATTGGCAACAACACCAAGCACACCTATGAGGACTCAAGCCTCCACACCATACTCATTTGGAAAATAGGTTCTTCAAATTAGAGTATATTAACCTAATTCAAGATTCCTTCTCTTTATTATTATCGTGTCGGAACGTGAAACTCCGATCCCATATATCGTGTTGAAACGTGACACTCCGATCTCCTAATACGTATCGGAACATGACACTCCGATCCAATATTACCGTGTCAGAACGTGACACTCCGATCCATATACCTCATTATTTTATTTCATCAAGTCTTCTCTATGTCAAGGAGTCATCTTAATAGAGAGGATTTAAGATTGAAGGTTCAACAATCTCATCATTCTAACCAACTACAACTGCACAATCAAACATACAATCACACAATCGAGTACATAGAAGACTTTACAATACCACCCAATACATATCGATCACTATTTAGAATTTATCTATCATATAGAAATTAAACCATGACCTACCTCCACCGAAGAATCGTGATCAAGCAAGCTACCTTCCCAATGCCTTTGCTGTCCTCTTCGTTCTCTCTCGCTCGTTCTCCCTTTCCTATTCTTTTTATTTTTCTTCTTCAGATTCTTTTTCTTTTACCCTAATTATCATATAATCAATTATAAAAGATGATAAAAGTAACCCACTATTTATTCCCTATCGTCTTCTTTAACCCCCAAGTAAATAAATTATTAAACTTACCCCACTAATTTCATAACTATAATCATGAATAGTCTGAAACACCCCTTTAAAACTTTTAGCGGAAGTCTGACCAAGTCGGGGTTACGCAGCTTGTGACGGCCCATCGTATCTGCGACGGTCCGTGCTGCAATTCCATCGTGAAGTTCAGAGGGTCGATCCCAGTACCTAGATTTTCAGAGTTGAAGTGTTTTGGAACGAAGGCCCTCGACGGACCATCGTGCCTATGACGGCTCGTCCTACCTGTCGTTGAGGGTAATGAGGAGAGAAGCAGAAGAAATTACACAAGTATGGGACGATGGAGTCCATCACGGTCCGTCGTGACCATGACGGTCCATCGTGTGATCCGTCGACCCAGTCAGTTTTTATCAAAAATAATTCTACTGCTCTAACCGACTAAAAAGGTTGTTACAACAGATTACTCTCGTTGGTAGATGAGGCATACCCGCATGGTCATTGGAAATCCACAACATGTTGTACAAAAAGGGTATCAACACATGGCAGGAAGACATGAGGCATTAGAACATATATTGTGTAAATTTTAAATTATTATGTCAATCTTTAATAATTTTTTTGTTATTAATATTTGTTTATTCATTGTAGGCTAGGGGTCATGAAATGCAGTATCGTCGAGCTCGATGATTGAAAATGATAAAAATCAATCTAATGAAATGAGACAATATGCAGCGAAAGTTGCTCGTATTTCAATGCAGTCAATGAATGCGGCCTTCCAGGGAACGCAATTGAGCTTTGATCCTGATTACAATCCTCCCACTCAATACGATGAACCACCACCAGTACAAGTATCTCGCCGATCACGACAAACAACACCAAGAGAGGGTGCACGTCGAGGTAGAAGGACTGTTGGTGAAACAGTTGATTTTTCTGCAGAGCCCTCTAACACTAATGTGGCGACTCCCAAGCCTTACTATCCCACATTTGATTTTTCTACAGGGCCCTCTAACACTAATGTTAATTTTTGTATTTAGCAATCAGTTGGTATTGTGACTCCACAGGTTCCAATATCTGGTTTCACAATTTAGTGGATCTCAATATGGTATTCAATATGGTATGCGTGAATTTTCTATGCATAATTCTCCATTTGGTGGAAGATTAAATATTTCGAATGTAAGTATAATAATTTTCATAGAATTTTTTTAACTTTTTATAACTTTTTATAATTTTATTGAATATTTATTTGATTATATTATATTGTATTGTATTATAGGTAACTGTGTCCGATGATTCAAGATTTAATGCTGGGCTTCACAAACTTTAGTTCTTAATAGACAAAATCCACCTCGGAGAAAATCTAGGCTACACAAATCAACTAGATGTGGAACAAGCAGTCACTATCAAAATGAGGAAGATTTTGAAAATGAAGATGTAGAAGATTTGGATTCAGAAGAATAATTTTTATGCACCTTTATCATAAAAGGCTGAAGATTCGAATTTTGAAATGTGTAAATTTTGTTGTTTCGTGCAAGTTTGAACAAAGTAATGAGATTCTTAATCAATGAGATTCTTAAGCAATGAAAGTTGGCAGGATTTATATTTTCTTTATGTCATAGGTCAAACCAATACTTTTTATGTTAAATCAAATCATTACTTTTTAATAGAGTTCAAATCAATAATATAATAATAATAATATAAAGATATCATACTTACAATATTTAAAATGCAGCAAGACAAACTAAATTCATGTCAACAAATAAATATAAAAGATATATCATAATATTAATAACAAGATAATAAAAAATACATTAACCTTAAAAAAATAGATAAAATATTTAAACATCGTGCCTTTGTGTGACCTGTCGCCTTACAAACACTACATTTTCTAGTCATGCAAGCCGGAGCTTTATCCATATCATTCTTAAGTCGGCCTCTTACTTGCGTACCACTTGTCCGCAAATATTCAGTATTTGCAATTAAATTAAAAGGAGCTAATGGCCAATACATTTCATCACCCACTGGGTTAAATGTCTCAGTATGCGTTTGTAATATCTTGTACAGTTGAATTTACTTACATAAGATTTTGGCTCGATTTCGCGAAGTCCATAAAATTTGATGGCATGCGAATAAGGCATATGATAATTTCTCCATTTTCCACAAGAACATTTCTTACCTTTTGCAGTAACCTTGTGGACATTTCCACCTTTATCATCATGAGCAAAAGTAAGAATTTCAAAAACTCAATTACCTGTGTTGTAAGTCATCATATATGTGTGCCCTTGAGCTCTTTGATAATAATCATTAAATTTTTTATCTATTGCAAAGAGGCCATGAGATATTACTTTGAACTAATGCAATTACAAGATTGTTTCTTTCGACAAAACGATCAACGAGAGCTTTGAACGTCATTCGAACCATGACAGTCACAGAAAGCGTCCGAGCTTTTTTCAATAAACCATTATATGACTCAGACACATTTGTCGTCATGGCACCCCATCTACGACCATCATCCTTATACATTTTCCATTTTTCGAAAGGAAATTCATTTAACCATTCATATGCTGCAGGAGACAATGTTTTGATTCGTTGCATCCGTTGCATAAACTTTTTCTCCTGATGCTCAGTAGCAGCCAACCACATTAGTTTTTCGAGTTCACTATTTATAATTTTTTTATTAAAATTTGCTTAAGTGTCGAACACAAAATCTATGATATGTTTTGGGTGGACTCGACCAATCATAAGATTGAACGCACTGCAAGATTCCTTGATGACGGTCAGAAATAAGACCAATCCTTGTCGTTCACAAACTACAGTGTCCATAATAACTTGAGAAACCATGACCAAGTCTCAAAACTCTCACGTGCAACTAAAGCATATGCAACTGGAAAAATATTTTCATTCGCATCAAGTCCAACCGCAATTAACAGTTTGATATCATACAAACCATAAAGATGTGTATCGTTGATAGAAATAACCGGCCTAAGACTTTTGAAACCATCAATGCTCTGTTTAAAAGCCCAAAAAAAAATTTGCTCACCTTGCATTGTTATAGAATGATGCTCCAACTCAATAATAATGTCTGGATTGAATAATTGTAGTGCAGCTATGTATCGAGGTAATGCCTTAAATGAACTTTCAAAATCACCATAAACCATTCGAAATGCTTTTCTTCGACCTTTTTATGTTTTTCTATAAATAGGAGTATAGTGATGCTTTCCTTTGATGATTTCACGAATCACCTTAATATTTATGTCTGGATTTTGCATAACATATGGTATTAATGAAGTGGCAATCATGTTATCATTCAAATTGAAATTATCCTCCTTATAGTTATTTGTATGACAAGTATGCGCTTCAGCCATTTTTCTGTCTTCCACGTACCTCTTGAAATCTCTCTAAACTGAATCATTCAATCACACCCTAACTCATGACACTTGCAAATAACTTTCCAACGTTTACTCTTGGATTGATCACAAAGAAATTCTCTTTTAATAACAAGACTATATGCTCTTACTGCAGATTTCATTTGCATCTTATTCATAAATAACATACCTAGTTGCATATACAAATTAAATTAATCAACATGAAATAAATAAATAAACAACTACAAAATATTTAGTTTTTAACAATCGAACCTGACTGGATATGTTTAGGATTGTTTTAATTCCAAAGTGTCGTTCGGATAGAACCATCATCTCTCGTGTAGATAAAATCTTCTGCACTTTCTTCAGTGTGATCTAAGTATGAAATCACTGTAGAATGATAATTAATACTTTGATCTTCAACGGATGCATTAGGTGCATTATCCACATTATCATCATCATCCTCATACATATCATCATTGTCTGTTAATTCATTCTCGAAAGGTTCATCATTATGCAACTCACCGACTCATCAACTCGTTCATCACCCATAACATTATTATTTACAATTTGTGTACAATAATTCACTGTATTTTGAATTTGATCATACCTATAAAATAATAATATAAATATATTACATATAAGAAAAATAATTTTAAGAAATAAGAAAACATTACTTTATTTACCTACCAGTTGAATCTGATGAGAAAAAATTCAAATGATTGATATTTTGGCTAGACTCTCCTATAACGGCACATTTTAGTTCGAAATGATGATCTCTTGAAGTAATGACCATGAGTATACATACATATATATATATATATATATATATATATATATATATTGTTTATGAAATCGCTACATGAAAAGCGATATTTAAAAATATTAAAAAAAGAACTAAAATCGCTACACTAACAGCGATTTAATATTTAAAAATAATAATAATTTAAATAAGATCGCTGCCACCATTTAATTAACTTTTTTTTATAAAAAAATGGAAAACGCTGCTAGAGCAGCGATTTTATTTAAAAAAATTAAAAAATTGGAAAATCGTTGCATGTGAAGCGACTTCATATTTTTAAATTAATTTTTTTTAAAAAAATGTGATTTCATTTTTTTAAAGAAATAAAAATAAAAATCGTTGGTTTAAATTTATTTTAAAAAGAAAATTGAAAATCGCTACCTAGGCAGTGATTTCCGTATTTTAAAAGAAAATAAATTTATAAAATAGCTGCCTAGGCAGCGATATAAACTCTTTTTTTTTAAAAAATCTTTTATAAATCACTGCATAGGCAGCGATTTCCATATTTTAAAAAGAAAATTATAAAATTGCTGCTTAGGAAGCGATTTAATTTTTCTTTTTTTTTTAAATCGCTGCCTAGGCAGCGGTTTCCTTATTTTTAAAAAATTATAAAATGATTTTAAAAAAATTTTATAAAAAAAATCGTTGCGTTCAAAAAAAATATTTACAAGAAATTGAAAATCGTTGCCTAGGTAGCGATTTCAATTTTTTTTTTAAAAAAAAAATCATATTTTTGCAAAATCACTACAGTGGCAGCGATTTTGTTTTTTCCGGTGGAGTAAATCGCTGTTGTTCCAGCGATTTTGCCATTTTGGTTAATATAAAATTTTATATACCGTTATAAAATATTTGTTAATATTTTATATTCTTTAGGCTCCGAACTCATATATTATATAAAATACACAACAAAAATAATAATAATTTTTTTATTAAGTGTTTGTGACCTCCTACTTTAGTATCATATTGAATGTTTTGTAAATCTTGTATGAAAATTTTAAATATGAAAAGATGAATAATATTATTTCTCAATGTACATGTAATTATAATAATAACGTAGATGAAAAGGGGCATGTGCCTATTATTTGTGCCTTGGCGAGATCTACTTATAACTAGGATATCAATAGAGCTTTGGGATTGTTTGAAGTATTCAAAGAAACCATTGATTCAAAGGTTATGTGGGGTGGGTGGGATGGGGTGGAAGGTGAGGTGAAAAAGTATGAGAGAAAAAAGATAAAAGAAAAAATTTAAAATGAAAAAGAAAAAATTACAGTTTAAATAAATTAATTAACACGTGTGACATAATGATTGGTGTGTGATAACTGTTGTTTTTTAAAATCTAGAACATTGAAAAATGATATAATAATATTACATTTGTTTCACAAAGAATGATCTGGTTTAACTTGACATGAAGTTTAAGAAAATAAAGAAAATTATTAAATCTTGTGGTCCTAAATTAAAATTATGTGAAATGCATAAAATTGCTCTTTAATCTTGTGATCTTAAACATGTCTCGTGAAAGATGAAATTGAAATATTAATCAAAAAAGGAAAGATGTCATTTTTTTTTTAAACAGACTAAAAAAAGGTCATTCCTTTTAAAACGAAAAAAAATACAAATTTAAAATTGTAAAAAAAGATAACAGAAAGCCATCATAATTAAAGTGTTTTTTGAAAATTCAAAACAACTTCAGACTGTTAATATTATATCCTTTTTCTCTATATAAATATGCATTCCCCATTGTTAGAGGTACACATTTCTTACACATCAACTTTGTGAATAGTATCAAAGTTGAAGGAAGAAGGTTGAGGATTATCAAAAATGGATAACTATACAACACTTGTGCTTGGATCAACTTTGGCCTTGAGCTTTCTTTATATTATTATAGCAAAAATATGTAGTATTAGAGGCATCAAAAAACTTCCACCAGGGCCATCACCATGGCCAATTATTGGAAATTTTCATTTGTTAGGTACAAAACCTCATAGATCACTAGTTAATCTTGCACAAATATATGGTCCAATTATGAGTTTGAAAATAGGACAAAAGACAATAGTTGTCATTTCTTCATCAACCATGGCAAAACAAGTCCTTCAAAAGCAAGACTTAGCCTTTTCCAATAGATTTATTACTAATGCCCTTCAAGCACATATGTATTCCAAATTTTCTGTGGCATGTCTTCCTGTTTGTCCTCAATGGCGAATGCTTAGGAAAATCTTGAACAAGAGTGTCTTCTCTTCCAATAAGCTAGATGCAAATGAACATTTAAGGTCTCAAAAGGTGAAAGAGTTGATTGCTTATTGTGCAAAATGTAGTCAACAAGGTAAAGCTTTGGATATATGTCAAGCTGTTTTCAAGACTAATTTCAATTTGATGTGCAGCACCCTTTTCTCCAAAGACTTGGCTGACCCATTTTCGGATTCAAAGGTAAAAATTAATAACATGATTTTATTTTGTTTTTGGTTTTCTACCCACTGGCCGGAGACCACATTGGAGCTCCAACTAAATTCAGATCCCGCAATGCAAGACTCATTTGGGGGTGACACTCCCAACAGGTGTTTCTCCATACCTAGGTTGAACCCGAAACCTCTAGTTAAGGATGAACCAGTCTCTCAAGGCTTGAACTTGAAACCTCTTTTTAAGGGTGAAACAAATCCCTCGGGGCTTGAATATGAAATCTCTGATTAAGTATGAAACAGCCCTTAGGGCTTGAATATGAAACATTTGGTTAAGGGTGAACATTCTCATCACTGCATCACCACAACTCATGTGATACCTTGTTATGATTTTTTTTTTTTGTGTACTAAACTGTATACCAAATGTCCTGTTTTTTTACGCTTTTTAATTTTAAAGGTTGAGTTGAAGGACATGATATGGGGTGTCATGAATGAGGCTGCGAAGATTAACCTAGCGGATTATTTCCCTATACTTGAAAAGATTGATCTTCAAAGAACAAGGTATCGTGCAAATTACCATTTTGGTAAGTTGTTTAAATTTTTAGATGATTTGATTGATGAACGATTAGAGGAAAAACAAAGGAGCCATGGTGAAAAGAATGATGTTTTGGAAGTATTACTCAACTTCAGTGCAGAAAATCCCAAAGAGATGGATCAAAATCATATAAAATCAATGCTCCTGGTTTGTGCTCCTCTCTTTTATCCTTTGAATTTTAGAGCTGAAAAAAGTTCTAACATGTCCTTCACCCCCTTCTCAATCTCCCAGCCTCAATAGAAAATAAGAAATAACATAAGAATTTAACGAGATTCAGTCAAGCCAACGTCCTTAGCATAGATGTCACTGTTCTAGAAGAGGAAGTGTAGCTGGCACTTTGAACCATGTCTGTCAACGGTGAAAGATAGCCCTAAAGTGAGGGCTCCGGAGATAGTAATTCTCAATTGTCGATCGATCTATATAAATTTATGCATTATAAATTATGAGAAGAATACGATAAAGAATTTCTACTTACAAACCTTATTTACAAATCCCAATTATCCCTAAACCTACAAGAAAATGGTTTTCTCAAAAACCTATAAGAGCTCGATAGGTACAAAGATCAATAATGCAGGGATTAGTAATAGAAGGATTGATAATGCATGATTATTTTTATCAAGTGTTTGGTTCATTGTTTCTTATCTAGTTTTGTATGTGATTTAAAACTCTACCAAAAAAAATTCATTCAAATTATAACTTTGAGTTATTATGGGATTTTCTATTTCATTTATTGGGTCAAGGTAGATAATTGAGGGACAATATTATTTTTTATAACATTTAACTAGCTAGGAGAATAAAAATTTGATCGTCATGTTCACTATTTTCTCACTTGAATTATTTGAGAGTAAATAATTGTCATCTTAAGAAATTGGAGTTAATATCTCAAAAGATCACACAACTATAATAATTTATATTAAATATTTATTGAACTTTGTTTTGTATCAATGATTTTTTTAAAAAAATTATCATAAAATAAAATAAAATAAAAATACAAACAAATATAGCAAAATAAATTAAACTATTTTTATACTCAAAATGTTATACATATATATGTATATATATATATTTTTTTTTTGTATTAATAATAAATAGATTAAATAACTCATATTTTAGAAGAAAAAAAATCATATCTAAATAATAAAATTTGTAAGTTAATTTATTTAAATAAATTTATTAGTATAAATATAAAATATAAAATCAAGAAATAAACAAAATGATTAAAAGGATTTGATGAGGTATTTTTGTCTTTACCTAGATTAGCTCCGCACCAAATTAGGGTGTATAACTAATCCATGGACTGATTATACATAGACCTAAATTTTCTACCAAACATAGTACTAAATAATATCACAAATAATATTTGAACTATTTCTCTTAATACTTCCTACCAAACGACCCCTAAGAGTAAAGAATTTGGTAAACCTAAACAATGGATTTCCCAAACCTACTAGCTAGTATAACTAAAATTCACAAAAGTTCAAGAAATAATTAAGCAACAATATTTTCCTTGACTTAGAATTATCTTCATCAACAGAAACGACATATCTGTATTGTCCTTAACCCTAGCAAGGTAGTATTCACTTAGCATTATCTAATAAAATTTAGATAATGTCTAAATTTATAATAAAATTTAGATAATGTCTAAATTTATTAAGTAGAAGGGTTTAAAATGTCCCTCAATTATTTGAATTGTTACAAAACTTTCATCCTTATTTCAACATCTAGAATAAACATTTAACTCATATTTGTCCTTTTTTTAACAGCTCCCAAAAATTAAAATTATTAAATATATAATAATTTATTATGTTGTCTGATTTGATTGATTCAAATTTAACTCTTCCCGAATAAATAATAAAAACTACTTATGATTCATATTATACAATTTACCTAAAATAATATTAATTTCATTATATTTTTTTAATTGACCTATTTAAAATTAATTCCATGTTTTTTATAACCCAATTCATTATTGTCACGACCCAAATCCGAGCCGCGACTGGCACCCACACTTACCCTCCTATGTGAGCGAACCAACCAATCTAACCTTAACATTTCAATGTAATAACAACAAAAAGTAATGCGGAAGACTTAAACTCATTAATAAAAATCAATAATCAACTTCTATAACTCAAAAACTTATCATTATCCCCAGAATCTGGAAGTCATCACCGCAAGAACATCTACAATCAAATGACTAAACTAAGAGTATTCTAAAAGCTAAAAATACATAAGAAGTCAGTCCGTGCCGGAGGTTCAAGGCATCAAGACGTGACGGGGGAGATCCAGTCCAAGCTAGAAGTGTTAGCTCACCCTGAAGATCCGGTGTGACGAAGACTGACTTGAATTACTGTTGAGTCGAAGATGACGGCACGTTTGCTGCATTCCACAATTAAACAAGAAGAAAACAATAAAAGTAGGGGTCAGTACAAACACGGGTACTGAGTAGATATCATCGGCCAACTCAAAATAGGGAACAGTATATATCAAGTATTATCATAAATCAACTATAAAACTCAACATGTAATAACAACAAGTACTATAATCATCAATAAGTACCATCAAATTCACACATGAGGACTCAAGCCCCAATACCATACTCATTTGGGAATCATGTTCGTTAGATTGAGTATATTAACATCTTTCAAGATTCATTATCTTTCCTCCTCTTGTGTCGGTTCGTGACACTCCGATCCCCTAATTCTATGTGTCGGAACGTGACACTCCGATCCCCTACATGTGTCGGAACGTGACACTCCGATCCCCTACATGTGTCGGAACGTGACACTCCGATCCCCTACATGTGTCGGAACGTGACACTCCGATCCCCTACATGTGTCGGAACGTGACACTCCGATCCCCTACATGTGTCGAAACGTGACACTCCGATCCACTAAATCTATGTGTCGGAACGTGACACTCCGATCCACTAATATCATTCTGTAAATCATCAAGCCTTCTCTATACCAAGGCATCCTCAATCCCATTACTTTAATTCATCAAGCCTTCTTCTATACCAAGGCATCATCATTAATAATGTATATTAAAGTTTCTTTTCAAGATTTGGGATTCAATATTTTTGATCATGCTTATCTTATCACAATCACATAATCATATTCATGCAAACATACAATTAAGCATATAGTAGGGTTTACAATACTACCAATACATATCATTCCCTATTAAGAGTTTACTATGAAAGCATGAAAACCATAACCTACCTCCACCGAAGATTAGAAATCAAGCAAGCAAGTTCCCAAAGCTTTGTTCTTCTTCTCGTTTCTCCTCTTTCCCGTTCGTTTCTCCCTCTCTTTCTGTTCTTTTCTTCTTTTTCTTATTCCACCCTCTTTCTTTTACCCTAATTAGTATATATTTAAGAATAAAAGGTGGCAATAATACCCCGCTAATTAACTTAGGGTTACCTCTTTTAACCCTCAAGAATTTGAGTTATTAATATAAACCCACGAAGTCTATAATTAAGGAAAGAATAGTCCAAAAACGTCCCTTAAAACTTCACCAGAAATCCGACTCTGCCTGGGATTTGCGCAACCTGTGACGGGCCGTCGTGCCTGCGACGGTCCGTCCTGCAGGTCGTCGCAGAGTTCAGAGACCCAAATTTCCACCAAGGGTCTGTGACGGTTCGTCCTGTCATTCCGTCACAAAGTTCAGAGAGTTGATTTTCAGTACCCAATTTCAGATTTTCTAAGTATTTTGGGACGAGACCCCCTCGACGGTCCGTCGTGCCCATGACGTTCCGTCGTGGGGTCCGTCGCTTCTGCCAGTTTTTCCAGAATTGAAGTCTGTTGCTCAAAACGACTAAACGGGTTGTTACAATTATTATCTTGTGGATTTAGTTTCTAGCTATAATCTGTTTAGATTATTGCCTTATCCCTTAAAAAGTTTCATTGAATGTCACATCTATATATCCCTATTTATATTATCATCCTAAGGTTTACTTATCAATGTTAGAGCGTATTTATGCCTTATTCGTTTTTATTTAAAATTCAATTACTTTAAATAATGATTCATTTAAATATTTAACTTCAAGGATCCAAACCACACATTTTGCATAATTGAAAAAAAAAAGAGAAATGAATTTGAATTTGAGTATCACAATTCACAAGAGGGAGAATAAATTTGAGGGAATGAATTGTAGATTATGTAGTTTAGTTAATAATTGTAGATTATGTAATTTAGTTAATATAATTGTAGATTATGTGATATTTAGTTAACAATTGTAGATTATGGCATATTTTAAGCTTTCACAAGTATTTATGAATCTTTCCATTTATATAAATCATTTTAACTCAACATATTTCAATTTAAATAATACTTAAAGACAGATTATTGACTCATATACTTATCATTTTGACCATTCAAACACATGTCAATCTCTTATATCCCTAATTTATTTAAGATAATTATTAAATATTACAGGACTTAGTTGCTGGTGGTACTGATTCACCAATAACCATATTAGAATGGGCCATGTCAGAATTAATTAGACAACCAGAAATTATGAAGAAAGTCCAACTTGAGCTTGGAGAAGTCATTGGAAAAGGGAAACAAGTAGAAGAATCAAATATTCCTAAACTCCCTTACTTGCAATTCGTTGTCAAAGAAACCTTAAGAATGCACCCACCAACTCCATTTTTAATACCCCGAAAAGTCGTCGAGCAAGATGTTGAATTGTGCGACTACATCATCCCAAAGGACTCATCGATTCTAGTTAATGTATGGGCGATTGGTCGGGATCCTACTTTTTGGAAGGACCCTTTGGTATTTAGACCTGAGAGATTTCAAAATTTAGAAGTGGATGTGCGAGGACGAGATTTTGAATTGATTCCTTTTGGTGCTGGTCGAAGGATATGTCCTGGTTTACCATTGGCAATGAGATTAGTCCAAACAATGTTGGGTTCACTCTTAAATTCCTTCAATTGGAAACTTGAAGGAGACATTGAGCCAAAAGACTTAGACATGGAGGAAACATTTAGTTTCATCTCATCCAAAGCTCGTCCTTTGCGAGTTATCCCATCTCCTCTTTGATATTTACACCAAATCATATATATTTGGCATACAATGTTGGTATAATGTAATAATTGAGTCCACGTAAGATTTATTGTTGTTGTTGTTTTTTCAGCTTAGTAATAATCGAGTGAAAAATAATATTTGAAAATCAGTAATGTTTGATTGTGACTAGTTATTTTTGACTTTTGGTGATAAAAAGAAATAAAACTTTTTGTTGTTTTTACAACTTCTAGAAAATACAAAAATTCAAACTACAAGTTGAATTTCGAAGTTTTAAGCACAAATGTTGTTATATCTAAATTTAACTCGCGTTAACCAGTGTACAATATATTGGTGATTCCTAAGGAGTCGCCATCTAATTATTTTAAAGATGAATTAGGATACCTAGATATTTAACTTAAGTAATACTAAAATTAACTCAAATTCAATGGTCTACAAAACTTATGTGATTCTCGGTAAGGGTTCATAATCTAATTATCCTAAAGGAAAGGGGTTAAGCATCCTTTTAAGATTCGTTAAAAAAATGGTTATCGGTAACACTAACGTTAATTATTTAATATCTTTAAGCTATAAAAATGAACACTTTGCAAGCAAAATAAGCTAACGTTAAAGCATATTAATAAAAGTAATAATATGAAAATAAGATAGGTAAGTATAAAAAATTAGGTTTGAGTTGATAGTTCAAAAAAAGGGCAATTTGTTTCTTAAAGAGTGAAAATACTTAGCAGGACATAAGGGGAGTTACATGAAATATTTGCATTAAAAGAGACATTATTCTATTTAAAATCTTAGTTTGGACATGAAAATATTTGGCATAAGTTCAAATTAGTTTGGCATTTGATTCAAAAGAACGCTTGTGAAACATAATCTTGGTTACGTCAAGACAATGATTTATTTCTAACGAGTGGACCCAAAACCAAACATCTATATGAATTCAAGAACAAGACCACATTCAAATCATATAAGAAAGTTTAACGTTGTAAAGAAGTAAGCGAATAAATGCAAAAAAAACATAAGTGACCATGCGTGACTCTAGGTGAGGATCACTTGTTTTGATTGTATTATAAGATATAGCAAAAACTACATGTGGGAGTATGACGGTATCGAGTCGATAAGTCTTTAACGATGTATCAAAAATCTAACAGTGAGCATGAACATGAAACAACATAATGAAGTCATATAAACATTTCAATTTTCTCAAAATGAAGTCACATACATATTTTCCTTAAAAATGAAAACAATATCTTTGAGCTTTATATAGATGACCTTATATACATCTATAGGACTTTAAAACCGGCCTATTATGTTGATCTAAAACAGACTAATGATATAATGAAGAATTTAAACTCAGAGATTTATGCAGAATTATGTAAACCTTCTTGTTATAGGAATAATTTAAGTGATATTACCACCAATTGCCTAAGCAGTTTCTTACAAGATCACTATGGAGTCTCGTATTGTTTTTCACAACAACTACACTCTTTATCTTTGGAACTCTTTTCTTGTGTTGTTCTTGGATGACCCCAAGTCCTCCCTTTTATTGGAGAAGGTTAAGACTTGTAACTCTTATTCATCCAAGAGTTACATCTCCCCTTATTCTATAACTCCACTCTATTCAAGAATACATAATTCTTCTTCTTTACTGTAGGGAGTTATTTAGTGGAGTTGTAACATACTTCATGAATGAGGCAAATTACTAGTCAACCCATCAATGTGTATATCTATTTCCAATATATAATATAATATATATCAACTCCAATGATCCAAACAAATTACATCTTATTGAAAAAAATTACTTCAAAATAAACCAAACATCAGTCACAAGTTTAGTGGTATTTTTTGACTTCTAGAGAAAAATATTTAGACAAATAAACGCACATTCTTCAGGTGGAATTACTAACCACATCACGTCTAATATACAAGAGATAGCTTCAGAAAACGAACAATATTCAAGGAAGAATTGTTATGTCTATACAATCATCGATTACTAATTAAGAAGAGAAAGGTGTATGGGTCTAGGCATGAGACCTCACATCAATCTACAAAATACTATGCAGTGGAAAACATCTCTAACAATTCAGTTAAAGAAAACATCTAGTAGCACTGAGTGTTGGGAAAGACAAGGCAATAACAAAGAATGTCTGACAGGATAACAGCGGAAGAATACCCAAGTCTATACTTTCCCTTTTCGATTTGAACAGAAGACAAACAACCACAACCAATATGATAGTAAAGCAGCAAGTAATTCAACCAAAACAAGGCAATAATAAACCAATCACACAAGACACCAAGATTTACGTGGAAAACCCTTCGATGTGAAGAGTAAAAAACCACGGGACCAAAAGCTCCACTATAATCACCAAGAGTTACAATATTGTTCTCCAAAATTGGCCACAAAACAAGTGTCAAACAACGAGCAACAACAAAATAAGATTGCACCAAATCTAGAGAATTAAAGGAGCAAAATCACCAATTTCGCAGCTACTGTTCACGACAGCAAAACTGAAGCTGCAGGCCACCAAATTCAACTCTGTCAGTTCCTAATCAAAGTTGAGATGAAAATAATATGCTGTCCAAAAATCAGCTCAATCGGACAAGAAACGAAGCGGGAATCGCAATTTGAAGTTGGCTGTTAGGGCTGAATTTTGACTACGAAAACTGCTCTCTTTCTCTCTTTTTGGCTGCTGAAGAAACTCTCTGTGTATTTGAAAATAAGACCTAAATAGGCTTATATTTGCCTCATAAGAATGGGCCTATGAACAAAAATGGGTTAGTCTAAATTGGGCTTTTATTTATCCACATAGGAAGGGAAAAAGGCCCATAACCCAACACTGAGCAACTGTTGCGAAATTCAGAATGCAAACCTTGACTCATTTTGTGGAACTTTACATTGTTCTTGATCTAAAGTAGTGGTGGAAAATAGGCGGATAGGGTCAAATGTGAGCGGGTTAAAAATGGGTAATCATTCAACCCACACATATTTGAAATGGGTAAAAATGGGTTGGATAAACTATTAGTTTATCCATATTTTACCCATATTTCATTTTTAAATAGTTCTTTACTTAAGAATTCAATATGGAGAAATATTTTAGTCTTTTCTTAGATCAAATCTGTTGAAATGCTTCATTTAGTTTAATTTTATTATAAAAGTGTAAAAAAAATCGAGGTTGGGGGAGGGGGTTGACAGGGGGCTAGCGGGGTGGGGGTCCAGCGGTAGGGTGAAAAAATAAATATTTGAAGTTGAAAATAATTTTTAAAAATAAACTTAAAATTTTTTTAAGGGTGGAGGTTGATTAGGGGTAGGGAGAACGCTGGCCGGGGGGGTGGGGGGTCCAGGTTAGGGTGAAAAATTAATATTTGAAGTTGAAAATTTTTTTTTAAAATAAACTTAATTTTTTCGGGTGGGGGGTTGATGGTAACGATGAAAAAATGAAATTTTGAAGTTGAAAACATTTTTTAAAAACAAACTTAAACTTTTTTTGGGGTGGGAGGGGGATGGTATGGGGGTGGGTGGGAGGTTGAGTGTAGGGATGAAAACTAAAATTTTGAAGTTCAAAACATGTTTTAAAAATAAACTTTAAATTTTATTTTTGGGCGGGTGGGGTTGGTGGGTCGAGAGTTGAATATTAATAGGGACTCATATATGAAAATTTTGAAAAATCACTTTTAAAACTTGGCAACAGAAAGTTTTTTGAAAATTTGGAGAAAACTTGCAATACCCATATATAACCCATAGTTTACCTATGCTATACCAATATTTTAATAGGTAAAATATGGGTATAAGTCAAAATATTATCCATATTTAAAAACACTCTTTTAATCCATATTTTATCGGTTTTGGACTGAGGCTTAAATTGTTAGTACTAGTCTAATGTAATAATATAATACAAAATCATTCACAAATGACCTAAATATTTCCAAATTATATGCAAATCCCTTATTAAATGCTAACCTCATGATTTTTTTTTTCACTGATATCAAGGCTTTCCCGCCAATAAATAATTCCCCTAGAACTATAAATTTCATGATTATACTAGTGAATAATGGTACATAAATCAAGAATTAATATTCTTAATATTAGCCCAAGGTTTTCTACCCTAAAATTCTTCTAAGCCGAATTTTTCACACCTTGAAATGATTTCAGACCATTTCCTAGGGCCACAATCATATCTTTTAATAAATATTAAAGAAGAATCAATTGAGTGTTATATTGATGGAAGGACTTACCTCAAAGGAGGAAATGAACTTACCACATATAAATCAGTGACAAGAGTTTGTCTTACCATACTAATCTCCATATTTTCCACAGTTAAAAACACTATCAATTCAAACATGACATACATGAATCAAATATAAAGAAATAATAAAATATCATAAACTAGATAGTAAGTGGTCTATTAGTTTCAAGTAAATTCAACTAAAACAAGATAGAGAGTGAGAGAACAATTCTAGTGCAGTGCAATGCAACATACTGCACATGAGGATGAGATAACATTTTTATTGCTTTATGACTCTATTGAGATTTAATCCCATAATGTAGGCTTGGAGACAGATAGAATACATATTTGGGTAAATAGTCACCGCTACTTCTTTGAATACCACAACCTTTCACTTCTCAATCTTTATTGTTTTTTTTCTTCTTTAAATCCCTTTATTCTATTGCTTTCACTTTTCCTTGGCGTATTTTTGTAGCTCATACATGAAGAAGCATACAAATAATTTTCATCGTATATATATATTCATATCACTTTTTTTCACCCTTCATCCCCAACTCAGACCCTTCTAAGCTTCATATCTCACATTAGTTCAAACGAGAAAGATGTTTCAAAAGAAGATACAAATTTAAATGAGGAATATGAGTTTCAATACAACTAGCCAACAAAAGATTTAGAAGTGCAAAATAGGTGATTAAAGGTATCATTATATTATTTGAAATGTCAATGATGACGATGAAGTTTGAGGAAGTGCACAAATAGTGAACAAGTTCATCACCTTGTCATGATAAAATTCATTTTCTTCTAGTTTGTAACATAAATTTCATGCACAATTCCTTGTTCATGAGCAAAAGGTATATTACAAGAGTTATCAAATTCAATCGCGAATAGGAAGTTTTGCCGTCTCTTGACTTTTATTTTGGTAGATTTTCATTTCGTATCTGAACCATATTGAATTCATCTTGTAGTCTTGATTGCTTTTGAGGGACGACTCTTTTCTATGTAAATATGTATTGCTAGTACTCGAGCATTATATCTCATGACAAAAAGTATATGTTATAGATATACTAGATCGGTCATGGCTCGTCTTAAGCACGGGCCCAACATGTTTGATTTCGATATTGATTTATACGGTAACAATACAACTTAAATAGTTTAACTAAATTTAGTAGAATCACTTTTCACTAATATGGATAACAAAGTAACATTCTCATGTCCATGTAAGAAAGAAATGAGCTCTCTCTCTCTCATATATATATATATATATATATGAGAGCCGGCTATAAATTATCAGACAAAACAGAATTAATAAATAGAATCCAAGGAAAAACAATTTTTAGTAAATTTGATTGTAAGTCAGGATACTGGCAGATAAAAATGCATCCAGATAGTATAGAATGGACAGCTTTTACCTGTCCTGAAGGACATTTTGAATGGTTAGTTATGTCATTTGGGTTAAAAACCGCACCTCCAATTTTCCAAAGAAAAATGAATAAAATATTTGGAGAATATAAAAATTTGTTTTAGTATATGTAGATGATATTTTAGTATTTAGTAAAGATATAAAAGAACACTTAGGACACTTACAATCGGTTTTTAGGTTATTTGTTAGTAATGGAATAATAATTAGTAAAAAGAAAATACAATTATGTAAAAACTATATAAACTTTTTAGGAATTACTTTAGGAGAAAGAAAAGTTAAATTACAACCTCATATAGCGAAAAAAGCTCTAGACATGCCAGATAAATTAAATAATTTAAAAGATTTACAAAAATTCCTAGGAATAATCAATTATGCAAGACCATTTATTAAAGATTTAGGAAAAATAGTAGGATCATTATACTCTAAGACATGAACTAAGGGACAAAGAAACTTTCATATTGAAGACATAAAATTAGTACAAAAAATAAAAGAAAAAATAAAAAATATTCCCGATCTTAATATGACATTAGAATCAGACTATTTAATAATAGAGACAGATGGAAGTTTTGATGGATGGGTGCAGTATTAAAATCAAGACCACATAAATACAATTCTAAACAAAGAAGAAAAAATATGTGCTTACCAAAGTGGAAAATTCAAAGAAAATGGTAATAAAGCTAGTATAGATGTTGAAATTTTAGCGGTAATATATGGTTTAAATAGTTTTAGAATTTATATTCTAAATAAACCAGAAATATTAATAAGAACAGATTGTGAAGCTATAGTAAAATTTCATCAGAAAATTAATGATAAAACTAGTAGTAGAAGACGATGGCTTAATTTTTTAGATACTATATCAATTTATCGTTCTATAATTTTTGAGCATATTAAGGGAAATGATAATAGTATTGCAGATCAACTAAGTAGTTTACTGATCAAAGTTTAAATTTTACAGAATGAGACCACTACTACCAGACAAAGGTAAAAGGGTTCAACCTTCAACCTCAAATTTTGCAGACTCTTACAAACAGACAATGTTATCAAATTTAAACTTTAAACCTCTAGATAGAATTGATGATGTTAGAATAGAAAGACTGCAATTTGGACAACAAAATTTAATAGCATATGAGCCGTCTAATTGGACATTCAGACATTTGTCAAACTGCCAACTAGACAAACAACAAACATGCCTTATAGATAATATATGGATAGCTCATTATAAAAAAGACACTAAATATGTAATTGCTATTTTAAATGTTTTATGATATTATTTTACTAGCAAAAATAAAGACAATCGATTTAAATATTATGTGGTAATTCATGGTAAAATAAATGGTGTTTTTCAAACATGGATAGAAGTTTTAGACTCTATTAATGGTGTTCATAAAACCTCTTTTTAAAGGCTTTAATGATTTTACAGAAGCTTTAGACTATGCTAGAGGAATATTAGGGCCAAATTACTATATTTCTCTAGCCCTTAGACAAAACCCAGATAAAACTCCACAATACAACATTCAAAAAGATACAGACAAAGTAATATTTTGTGATCATTGTTCATCCATGACCGAAGCATTCAAAAGGCTAAATCTAATAAATGAAGCTCTAATGCAAGAAAATGCCAAGCTTAGAGAAAGACTCCGAAGAATGGAAAGCAAAGGTAAGACTAAACAAGAGGCAAAAACTCAAACAGATATACAGGGTTTTCCATCCCAAATAAAAATGGATGAGATGGGTGTGCATTCCCCAATGAATGTTAAGAAATCCACTGTATCGGATAAAGATACAGATAGTCCGGTTCAAACGGTAGTCGGTAAAGACTTATCAAATCCGTTTATGGCTGTCACTTTGCCACAAAGTGAAAATGAAGAATGTTCATCTTCTTCTCAGAATAGATGAAGACTACCGCTATCTTTTACCCAAAACCTGAAATTGAAAACTAAAGACATAGAATTTCCCATTACCAAAACAGTAGAAAAACTACTAGAACAAAAATAGGAACAAGACAAATATATGATTAAAGACCCAAGCCCAATTCCAAGCCCAGAAAATAGTCAAGAAAATTCAGAAGAAAATTTAGAGATAATACAATTTTCCCAAGATCCTAATGATGATGATTCTGGAATGAGTTTTGATTCTATAGCATTGCATAACTTAAACACTTAAATATGTGTGTGTGTGTGTGTGTATATATATATGTAAAATTACGTAATCAAGAAAGGTGTTTCTTTAGACAATCTGTGAAGTCCCACTTTACTCACTACCACACATCTGTGGAAAAACTTTTGGGACACACTAAAAAGGATAAGACAGATACCAGACTACAAGGACAATAATGCAAGAAAAGGAATATCATTTCACGTGATGATGGGGCCCAAAAGTGTACTCGGCTGAGATGATAAGATTCCTTTTTCATTTAAAATCCGAAGTTTGAAGTTCAAAGATCTCTATAAAAGCAGGCATTTTCAAGAGAAGAAAGAGCAAGACGAAGAAAACCAAAAACCGAAAATCCCAAAATCTTTAAAAAAACCTCTTTCCTCTTTAAAGTTACCATTTATAAATAAGTTTGTGTGAAGAATATATAAAGATTTCAGTTCTTTGTTTAAAAGTTATTTTTAAAAGTTTGGAAGCTTTTCGGGTTTTCCGAAAGGGAAACTTCACTCTGTTCTAGAAATGTAAGTTTTCATACTTAAGTTTCTAGTAAACTTTCCATATATGTAAATTATGTGTGTGTTCATGTAAAATGTGTGTTTATGTAAAATGTTAAGTATTTGATAAACTTATGTAAATTTATGAATATTATCATGAATCTATATTACTTAGTATATGGTTAGTCTCTTAGCCTCTTAAAAGTATCGATGGATTAACCTGTAAATTCCTAGGACATTGTTAGGTTAAATGTTCTTAGAAAAGAACTATGAATAACCAAATCCGGAGTGTGGTTAAAGAGGACTACTTTTAAGAAAAAAGCTAAGAGAAAGAGATGAACAGTAATAATAGATTCATGAGCGGACAAAATCCAAAAAAAGGGAAGAAAAACTAGAAACTAATGTAATAATTACATAATAGAACAAGAGAGTGAAGGAGTACCGAGTAGGATTGTACAATTTAAAACTTTAACGAATTTATTGAAATGTTGACTCTTTTTATTGAAATATTGACTCTCTCTTATTTTGCCTAATCAATAATTAATAGTTTATGTACAAATTATCATATGCTCCTAATCAGGATTCTTTAAATTGAATTGTAATAAGTGCATAATATCATCCCAAAAATAAAACATTACAGTTACAGATAGTCTTTTCTAATACTCATCTCTAAATAAATGTTATTGCTCCCTGTTTTTGCATGGTAACAAAACGCAATTTGGCATTATGTTCTCTCTCCTTAACTCTTATCTTCATCAGTTACTGTGTGCTTTGCTTGCAACAACAAATCACAGCTTCTTAATTTGCATAAATCATCATACAAAATCTGCATAAATTAAAATTTTTCATCTGAATCTAGAAAGAGTTTTGTTTGCTCTATGCAGCTTGGTGATATATAGAGTATATCTCCATGGGGAATGCACCTCCTCTATATCATGAAAGCACCACGTGAATACTAATGGCTAGTTGCTAAAGCAGTAACCAAGAGACCAAGTATAAGACATGGTTATGCACTAACCTGAAATGAGATAGAATTGGTATTAGTTTGAGAAAACCAAATTAAGAGCTCCATTGAAAAGACTTATGGTTTACATTTCTGACGTTTAAAGTTCTAGTGCAAAGGAAGACTAAGATACCTAATATTTAGTCGTATTTTACTTGAACTGTAGAGCCAAAATGAAGTACATTTCAGATCACATTTTCCTTGCAGAAAACCAGGTCATATGCCGATCTCATTACTACTTTTATCAAGAAACTGATCCACACTTTTTGAATCAAATTACTATTATTTCTTTCTACATCAGTGTATAAAAAGTTAAACTCTCAGGTGAATAGATAGAAACGTGTGGCTCTGTTTCCACGATAATGCATTAGCTGGAAAAAGACTTGTGGAGAAATTAAACCTAGAAGTGAAAAAATATAATAGGGTTTGGCAACACCTAAAAGATACCCTGCAACAAACAAGACATAATGCAGTTATAAGATTGTTTAAGGTATAAATTTGTCCACATTCAGAAAATTCTATTCCTAAATGATAGCCCTTATCTGTAGCGTAATGAAATCTTACTTTGTCCTCAAGCTATAAAAGTTAAGATGATCTTAGGTGCTTTAGTTTGCGATTGAATTTTTGCAAAACTTGAGCAATCTCTATTCCAGTTCTGTTGCACTTTAACTAGCTATATCTACTCAGTTCTATTTTTCCGCTTCTACAATTTCTTCTATTTCTATAGTTGTTGAGAGAGATATACATGTGTACATATTTGTAACTGAATGGTCCTACATTATGACATGACACCTACAACCAAGCAACTTTGCTATTAGCACTCTTTGATTGTTTTCTTAAAATGTCACTTATAGACATACCAGTCGGCAAGTGGAATAACTCATCTAGGTCCATAAAACCAATACATTCATACATAGCTCTAGCTCATAACGCACGATGAGCAAAACCCGCCTCTTTGAATCTTGATTACAGGCCAAACATGTCGTGTAACAGCTATGTTTCCATCCATTGATATTACCTCAAAATCCTAATCAAAACGTTATGTACTAGACATTTTCTACAAAAATCCATCAACTGTTGAAGTAATTCTGAAGATATTGAGATGATAGTATAGTTCTATTAATATTCAAAACAGTTCCAGTAATAACAAAACTGATATTATCATCTTATCAACATCTTCTATTAATACAATTAAAAAATATATCTCTTATTTAAAAGGGAGAGTTGGAGAGGACTAACATAGCATAAGAAAGTTGTACCACAAGCAACTTATATTATTACTCTTATTTATAAGTGAACAACCAAAAGACACAACATCAGATAATTGTACAAAAGTAACATCAATTGTAATATGGAAGCAGACAACTTTTTGCCATTTACATCTTCAGCTTCATATTTATGTCTTTTTTCGCACCCTAATTTTCGTGATTTCTTAATTTGGCTTTTATAGTTTTACATGTGTTTGATCAACGGTCATTTTAATTGCGTAGAGTTCCTAAATTAATTGACATTGTTTTTTTGGCCCAGAGTTGTTAATAGTCCTAAGAAGTATTATCAACCTATTGCCAGGGAACCCTATCAATTCACTGTAAACAAAAGATAAAAATCATTTATAGTATCTCAAAAAATGTCTCTATCTTTGCACATTGTTGTTTGACAGATGCATAGATTTACCTTGCTACTCAAAAAATAGAAAAAAGCTCATGTGAAACACAACATACTACTTGTTTTGGGTAGATTAAGAACGTGAAAGAAAGTAACAGAATAGCAAAATCTTATGTCATTATATAATCAAAATATACACTTATTTAAAGTGATAATATAAAGAACACAAACATCTTTAGCGTACAAACTTTAGATTCAAGGAAATATAAAAAATAGAGAGAGCATAAGACCTGCTGATATATTCTAGTAATCTTCAAATCCATATTGAAAGAACATTTTTTTCCCCGTACTGACATCAAGGAATAAACATGCAACAACTAACAACTGAAGTTTTTCAGTAGTTTTACTTTCCTGCAAACCCCAAGATAGCATAGTAGAATGCAGGAAATCAACAATTTTTATGTTCGAAATCCAGTAGAAAAAAGTGCTAATAGAAGACGACTTGCATGTCACATCTATATAGGACTTGTAGAAATTCATAGAAATATTGAATAAAGTCGACAATTTGTTTACATACAAAAATAAAGATACTCAAACCCTAAATGGGTATGAGCCTAAAAGGCACACACAAAATCGATTCTAAGTTTAATTAAACGACGTATTACTCACTAATATTGTCTAGTAGTGCTAAATAATATAGCTCTTGGATTGGTGAATGCTATGCGAGGACCAAGTTGTAGAACTTCCGTGTTTAAAAAAAAGGAAAAAGAAACATAAACTTTTTTAGTTAACTTAGGCATATCTAACATGAAATTGATTCATAAGAAGTGATTGAACAAACAATCAATTTCCTATCAGGAATTAACAAAGAAGCATGATGAAAAAATAAACTAAAAAAATAGATGTATCATCTATTTAATTAGTAACTGATGGCTCTGATTGAAAGAAAATAAAAGAAAGGCTCAAATGAAGATACATAAAGAAGTCTATAAGAAAAATAAATCAAAGGTTCCATTTCTAGAGGAATTTAAAATTATACCTTGATCAGAAAACATAATCAACCTTTTTAACAACACCAAAAAACAAAGATATGAACATATATAACATGAGTTATTTTAGAAACTTTCAAACAAAATATAAGCAAGAATTTACTAGATACTAACATGAAGTAACTTTGAATAGTCCATTCATAATCCTGATAAATACCAAATTCAAGAAACTTTAAAGGGTAAGAGGCATATAAACAGATGACAATGAGAACGATACTAAATTATTAGGGACATTATCCTTATTTTGAGCGAATTACATACTCTCATTGTAGCATCCATCAACTTCAACCACAGAGCGTAGGAATGAAGCAACCATGGAGAGAAAAGATATGGCTTAGTAGTGAGAGAAAGAGAGAAATTAAAGAAAAATGGAGGAGTACTTGGGGGAGTGCAAGTGAAAATGAATGTGGAGGCCAGTTGTCTCCCACAAAGACAAAAAAAAAATATGTGTCTTTCAAAAAGGGATCCACGTGGTTTAGTAAGAAAATAAAAAAATAAAATGAATTCAAATTTATGGTACAATTGATGTTACTTTTGGTATAATTATCTAATGTTGTGTTAGTCCTCTCCAACTCTCCCTTCTAAATAAGGGATATATATGTCACACCTCAATTCTCAATTTAAGGCTGACAACTGGACAGGGTTTTGGTCGGGCCGGTCTGGTTTCCGTACCGATAAGTCTGGTATAGGTTGAACTGGTAAGGAACCAGTCTTACAGGGTACTGAAACAGGTATCGAAATGGCATTCAGTTTTTTATCCAGTTGATACGGTTTGGTAAGATTCGATTCTGCTCCGGTTGATCTGAATAAACGGTCAGATCCATTTAAATTTTTTTTAAGGTGAACTTTAATATAGCCGTTAGGCTGGGGCTCAAAATGGCCGAAAACAGCCCCCCCCCCCCCCATCTCTAACCCCTTATCACTATAAATATACCTATATTCTTTCATTTAAATCACAAATTCACAAACTATTTCATTAACATCATATAAAATCTCTCAATTTTCAATCTCTCCTAAATTCATAATTATTATTTTGTGATATTAACTTGGAGTTTGAATTTCGGAGATTTATTTGAAGTAAATTGAATGGTTCAATTGGAATCTCTCAATTTCGACTTTGGTTATATGTCTACTTTTACGTAGTCAATTTTAAACTTCAAACTTTAAAGTTTAAACTTAAATTCAATTGGAACTTTAAAATTTACTTTTAAGTTTAATTTTTTTAATTAAAATTTTTAATAATATAATTAATAATACAATATTATATAATAATTAAAGTTAATAGAAATAAAAAAATGGAAAAGGGCCTAGAATACCCTCGAAGTATTGAAAATGGTACAAAATTATCCTTTATCCACCTATTGGCTCCAAATTACCCTTCTCATCCACCTATTGGCTCCAAAATACCCTTCTCGCCCACCTATTGGCTCCAAAATATCCTTCTCATCCACCTTTGGGTTCAAAATTGACCACTTATTTAACGATTTTAAAATTAAATTATTTAAATATTTTTTAAAATACGTGGCGCTCAACTATTGGTTATAATTTAATTTTATTAATATATTTTTTAATCCAACCCACTACCCACTCATACTAACTATACCCCACTCAATTAATAAACCAATTATAATATTAAAATTGCCATAAACACTACTAGAACACGACAAAATCATTGATTCCTAAAAATGACATCCAAAATTATTCGAGTTTGAATCGAAGCCCCAATTAAATTTAAGTTGAACCGCTTATTTAGGAGAATACTTTTAATAAGATTCTCTTTAAAGTTTGAATTCAAAATTTATGATTACTACATCCCGAATTAATTTTTAATATAATTTTATAAATATTTATGATTTGTTTTAAAATCTTTAATATATTATTTTTTTTAAAAAAATAATATATGAAGTAACATCACATAATTGAGATGAAAGAATAATTAAGATGAACATAGTCAAACTTTTAAATTTATTAGTAATTTTTATTTTAACACTTGAATGTATGATAATTTACTTCTATAGATATTTTCATCTCAAATTTTTAAAAACACTCATTGTCAGTAGCTTTCATGTTGTTACATTAGTAATGTGACGAGTTTATTAATTTTGTGGTGTTTCATTAGTAATAAGTGAGTAGTGGATTGATTTATAAATTATACAGATACGTTAAATTATAACAAAAATAGTTGAGTTCCACGTATTTAAAAAATATAAATAATTAGTTTAAATTTAAAACCGTTAAAAAGTGGTCAATTTTGAACCCAAAGGTGGATGACAAGGGTATTTTGGAGCCAATAGGTGGGTGAGAAGGTTATTTTAGAGCCAATAGGTGGATGAAGGGTAATTTTGTACCAATTCTAATACTTCGAGGGTATTTTAGACCCTTTTCCGATAAAAAAATTATCAGTAAACAATGATCCGGTAAGAATCGATTCTGGTCCGGTCCAACCCGAAACCTATCCGATAACTTAGGGATCAGACAGAACCTTTGCAAATTTCTGGTAAAATCAATTCCGGTAAATAAATTCGGTAAGGAGGATTGGTTCTGGTAAAATCAATCTTGTTGATCCAGTCCTGTCCATATGCCAGCCTTATTTTTCATTAAGAAAGATAAGACACACGATGACCTAAAGGCTCAAGAGACAACATACCACTTTTGCTTACTATGACAAATTTAATGTTGTGACAAGTTAAAAAATTTTCGTGGACGTCCGTTAAGACCTTAGTAATAGAGTCAGCTGGTCTCGAGGGCAAACATGCGCATTTTTAAGTTTAAATGAGCCCACAAGCAGGTAAAATCAAGTTTTATCAATTTCATGTGTTATAGTCCATGTATTTTTGGTGATTCGGGATTCCAGCTTGTTTTAGGTTGAATTTTTCATGAACGTCAGTTAAAACTTTAGTAATGGAGCTAGTTGGTCCTAAGCGACAAACATGCACATTTTCAAGTTCAAACCAACCGAAAAGCAGGTTAAACTTGATTATACCAGTGTGCTACATAGTCCATGAATTTTTGGCGATTTTGAATTTCTACTTGTTTTCGGCTGAAATTTTTCATGGAAGTCTGTTAAGACTTTAGTAATGAAGCTAGTTGGTCTCGAGGGGCAAACAAACACATTTTCAAGTTCAAATGAGTCCAAAAATAGATAAAACTAGATTTTACCAAGGTTCGTGTGCTATAGTCCAATAAATATAACGTCATAAATTATGAAAATATTTGACAAATAAAAATCTATCAAGTCTAACTAAAAAAAATAAATGACTTGCAATGCAAAGTATCAAGTTAATCCTACTAAAATAAATGAAATTCAAAATGCAACATAAATTTTAAATTTGAAAACAAATGTAAGGTCACACACTCTTATGTTAAATTTCAACATCAAGTACATAAATATGATTATTCCTACTAATTATATCTAATTATCTATTGATCAAATAATTATATGACCAACTAAATATATTGTTTTATTTTAAAAGATACAACTACTAACTATTTGGTTTAAAAAGGGGAAAATATTGACTAGGTATCGAAAAATTAATTAATCTTATTGTTTTAAGAAAAAATCAACTTTTTAAAATTACGAAGTCGCCACTTTATTTTGATAAAATCAAGAAAAATTTCAAAAGATTTAAAAACAGATAAAATCGATTGAAAAGGTTCGAAGTTCAATGTACATCCCGAGAAGGTGTTAGGCCCTCGGGATGCCCGCTAACTTGCGGTTGACCGACGATTTGACTAAAATGACTTTAACATATATTTTTATTTTTAACTTGGTAAGAAATCGCTTTGATATGTTCTTTAATTTTTAAATTTTTTGTATCCTATTACTTCTAAAGGAAAACACTTAAGAAAACTGAAGGAAAATGGTGATAAAATAAAATAAAATAAGCAAATAAAGTGGTAAATTTTAAAATAGTGAAGATTGGCTACCCCTTTGGAGATTATTAAAATTCTACCACAACAATAATTAATTCAAGCAAGTAATAAATAAAGAGGGGAAATAATTTGAACTTGGGCCTTATTGCCCAAATTCATTCCATTGGGTAAAGCCCACCTGTCCTATCTAATTTCAAATATGAACTTGGGCCCTTTCAACAAATTAAAAATCCTGCATAAAAAACATTGTGGCCCCTTGGGCCTGTTAAAAATTGCTGAAGGGCCCTGGCCCATTCCTGAAAAATAGATCATGAAGGGTATATACAAATGTATACATGCTGTATACAGTATATATTTGACCCATTTGGACCTCTCGATCCCTGCACCTGTTTGAATACATATTTCCCGTTGTTTTTCCCTGTATTTCCCTGCGTATTTGTACCTGTATCATTTTTAAAACTTACTTAACAAGTGTATATCTTCGCCTGATAATGTATACTAATGTATACGGGCTGCACCCTACGTCCGCATTAATTGCCTAATCCCGAATTTTAGTTAAATAAAGCGTCCCTGTACATTCCCCTGCCAATCATATTTTTTAAGCATATCTATAGTATATCGTTCTGGTATATCTGTGTATACAGGCTGTATATCAGACTGTTTTTCAACTTTCAAAAGTTGAAAACTCCTTTTCAGGAGTGTAATTTCCCTGTCATCGAACCAGATTTCGAACTCGGATCCATATGTACGCCTTCAACCTGTATATCAGTGCACAACTGTGTATAAAACATGTATACTGCTGTATACATCTCCTTCAAATCCCTGCAACAATTTTTCCAGCAGCTTCTGCTGGTTTTTTTTTTGACCTGTACATCATTTCAGAGGTTGGCTGACTCGGAATCTTTTAACTTGGAGAAATGCGAGAATGGAGTCCGAAATGGACTCGAATTGATGTCATATGTAATTAAAACAAAAGAAAAGGATTAACAACAGCCACTAAATATTATCATTAAAACAAGACCCTCAATAAAGCAAGCATTAGGCAAGAACGAGTTCCTCAAACTCTCAGACATACATAAGCATGAAACCTATGGCAAGTTCAAAGATATCAATAGACAACAGCACATAAACTATTTGTAACTAAAGTATGCTTTGAAACAAAGGAAGTCATGCATTCATTAAGATGTAGAAGTCAAAAGAAGAAGAGTTGTCAACATGAAACCAACATACCATCCTAAGCCTAAGAAAAGAAAAGCAATAAAAGTGTCGTAGGCTTGTTGAAACAAACCTCAAACTTCCTAACCAATTTTGAGTTCAAATAACAAGCTCAAGCAACGTAAGAAACTTATTAAAGAGAACCAAGCAAGAGAAACAAACATTGGACACCCAACAACACATTAGTTAACCTCACAACTTATGCTTTTAGAAAAGTTAAGCATCAAATATTTGAAATGAAAAAGAGATAAAATTTGATAAGCAAGAGGAGACTTAAAGGGGGCAGCCTCGAAGGGAACATGGGATTGAGACGCCAAGCTATGTCGATTCGCACATACTTAAACTTAATGAACATGTTGAATTCACAACAAACAGAGGCAAATCAAGACTAGCTGAACATTTGAAACCAAATGAGCAAAATTTCAGAAAATATGAAAGACAAACATTATATGACTTGAAATCGATTTGAAGAATAAACTTCAAATTCATACACCTGTGCAAATCATATTCAAAACTAAGTAAGCCAAGACACAAAGTTCAGCCAAAATAAAGAACTTTAATCTTCATGATAGTCATCACAGAATCAGCTAAGTAAAGAGAGACTTAAAGAAAAGTGAAGTTACATACCGTTTCCGAGGCGGCGATCTGGGACAAACGAGGAGAGCACCGACAACCTCAATCACAAAAGTTCCAACTCGAGCAGCGACCAAGGAATTCGAACAGAATATCAAACTCAAAAAACCGAAACTAGTTCTCCTTTCAAAAGGTCTTGACAACTTCTAAGCCTTTCACTGTGCTTTCTCTCTAAAAAAAAACTCACTACTATGTCTCTGTTATTTTTTTTTTTGAAAATTTCTCTTAGATCTTTCTCAAAAAAATCCCAACCAAAAATTTCAACACCCCGTTTTCTGAAGGCGGAAGGGGTTTTTTTTATAGAAGACTTTTAGGGTTCCAAGAGGACGAGGGCTGGCCGAAAAACCCATTTCAGGCCCATCCCCATTCGAAATTCGAATTCCCCCCTTATTCGGAAGGACGATTCGAGCGGGAAGGGAGGTGGAGGGTCGAGATGAATTGGGCGTCCTTGCAAGGCGACGTGTCATCATCTTCGAACAAGCAAGGACGACCTCGCGTCGTCTTGTGCTGCAAGACAGCGTACGCGGCAACAGGACAGCAGGTGTCCGTTGCGCTGCTCGTTCACGCGCGATGGAGAGAGGAGGGTGAGAGCGTGGGGAGACGAGACGCGGGGAGGGAGTTTGGGTCGGAGCGGGTTAAGAGGGAGAGGGAAGTTGGGTCGGGTCGTTTATTGGGTTTGGGTTGGGATTTAATGTGTTGGATAAATGGGCTGGAGGAGGAATGGGCCTGGGGTTAAAGTGGTGTTGGGTTGGCAAGGAAAATGGGTTGGGTATCAAAATGGGTGTCAACATATATCAAATTTTTCAAAATGTCAATATTTTAGCATTTAAGAGGACTCATTAGCAACAACTTCAATATTTAGTAAAAATGTCATTTTAGTTTGTTATGTATGTTTTTATTATTTATTTTTATTTATGAATATAATTATTTAATAACAAAAAGGAGAAAAAAAAGGTAAGCATCCTTAATTTTCTCATCAGTTATATTTTCAAATAAAATTTAAATTTTGTTTTTTTTTCTACTTTTTAAAATTATATTCATTCCACAATATATTCTTATATTTATTATAGTTTTTTATTAGTTTGTATTCATTCCAATAGGTATGCCGAATTTATCTATATAGTCATTTAAGAAATATATTTGTATTTTTATATATTTTTTCCCTATATAGTTATTTTTTTCTTCAAAAATCCTATATGTATTCATTTCAATATGTATTTTATTTGTATTTCTATTTATTCTAGTTTTTATTTAGAATTTTGTATAATAATATATAAAATACAAAAAATTAGTATGATGAAAAAGTGAATGAAATATAAAATTGAAAAGAAATAATTGAATATTTGGTGTACTCATTCTTAAATAAAATACATAACTACTTGAAATACATTTAGAATAAATACAAATTAGAAAAAAAATATCAAATTCAGTTGACATACCTTTATTAGTTTGTATTCATTGCAATATGTATGTCAAATAAAATGTAGCTATTTAAGAAATACATTTGTATTCGTATATATTTTTCATGTGTATTTATTTTTCTTTTAAAAATCTTGTTTCCTTTTCTAAGTCGTATTAATTCTCATATGTCTATTATTTGTATTTGTATTTGAATACAAATAAACTAATAGAAAGTTGTTCTTCTTATAAATAAAATACATAACTAGTTGACATACATTTGGATGAATACAAATTAGGGACAAATACAAGATTCATAAACCATACAACATGAAATTTTTAATAAATACAAATATTGATAGTATACATAGTGATTTGAATACAAATTAAGAAAGCATACCAAATTCTAAAAAAGAATTATAAATACAAAACAAACTAATAGAAAATTGTTCGCGATCTTCGTCTTTTTCAAGATCCTCACGAGTAGACAAAAATTTTGCATTTGCGTTCTGAATTTGAGGAAGGTTTTGCACACCAATGAGTCTTGTAAATGTTCTTACCCTCTTTCTTCCTTCATTTTAGCAGCGGATCATACATTATACACTATTTGTTAAGTAATAAATAAATTAAAGGATGAAAAATCACCAGAAATTGGTTGATTAAGATGAATACCTCTAGTAAGCCTCTTGGATTCAGCCATTGGAGAGTAAATCATAACGGAAATTGAAAAATACAAACAACATTTTTTAAGACTTAAACAAAAATAAAATTAGAAAAAAAATCTGAAAATAGGATAAAGATTAGAGATACCTTAATCAAAGGGATTCTTGTTGATTCAATTTTGGATTAAAAAAACAACCAAAATATATGGCAAAAAAATATTTGCAACTTGAATGTTGGAGGGAAATGAGAAAAGATAACCATAAGAGAGAGAAAAAATTAAATGGGAGAGAGAATTAACAATTTGAAAAGATAAATATGAGAGAGAATAATTTTTTTTTAAAAAAAAGATATACAGAATTAATTGAAAAAGAGAGATAAAATAGGAAGAAAATTGGGACACATAAATTTTTAAAAATAATGACATTTTTGACATTATTGCTAATATTTATAAAATATGAATATTTTTACTAAATATGTTATTTATTTTGACTAATTTACTAATTTTTCCTAATATAATTACACCAAATTTAGCTAAGCCATTTTTCTTTGGGTTGAAATAACCTGCCACTAACTAGAAGGTCGTATATTTACAAAATAAAATTTTATTTATTCAATAGTCTAACTTTGACTTGCTCAAAAAATATAAAACTATTTTTTTTCCCACAAGAGCCAAAAGCTATAAATTCCACCAAAACTCACGTGGACGGCTTTCCAAGGAAAAAAGAAAAAGGATAAAACTTTTCTACTTTGAGTTCCAACTTTTTTATTAATCCTCTAATTCCCAAAATACCCCTAATCCTCAAATGCTATTCAAATAAGAAATAGGGGCGTGAGAAAATCAAATTGAATTTGAAAAAATATTATTGATTTATCGCTATTGAAATAACAGTTTCTAATGTTTTTATTAAAAAAATATCGAATTATGGATTTTGTTTTTAATATTGAGCTAAACGATAATCTTTTAAGACTATAGTAATTTATCATTTTGCTCGTAAATAAATATTAGTCTCAATACCTTACTACTTTCTATCTTTGCCCTAAAATAAAATCTCTATTCGTCTTAATTTCTCTTTGTGTTGTACTTTCGTAATTTTTTTTAATGTTAGTTATTATTGTTTCTATTTGATGAGCATTTATAAAGTTATATCGTTCTTTTGGTTAAATTATTGGAGAAGTCATATAATCATTTCATAAGCATTCTCTTACAAGTTAAATCGATAATCAAGTTACAAATTAAAATTGATAAAAAGAAATCTTATTAATATGGTTAATGATTTAGTGTATTTAAAATTTGAAAATTGATACACCGAACCATAATATATAAAATCAAATCGAACACACCCCTAATTCGAAAATCCAATCGCACAATTCAGAAAAGGGTAAAACTGTCATTACACTACAAACAATTTAATTGTCTTTCCACACTACTATTAAACTTTCAACAATGGCTAATTTAGAATTCTTCTATTTGTTCTTCTTCATCATCATCGTTGACAATTGGCATTGACCCTTCTCTCTCACACATATACTGTGTGTATATACATAATTATATATATACTACAGGAATGTTTGTGTGCTTAAAAATCTTGAATATTTTGGTTTGATCCAGCATTTTCAACTATATATTTGCACATTTTTTTTTTGATATTTTTCTCACAGATGATTGTAGAGACGGCGTTGGAAGTACTGGTGCCGTCATGGTGGGAGGTGAAAGTCACCGTTGCTGCCACGGCATTCGTCATCATTTCTTACTGGTTCTTTGCAGCCGGCGGCGATGCTAACGCTGGTGGTCGTGTTGCCGTCGATGATGATTCTGGTGTCGTCGATGATAAAGACAAGGTATTGTGAATTTCTGTGTTTTTGGGTATTGTGAATTACCGTTTTTGCTTATGAAATTGTTGAAGAAATGTGTATGAAGAGAAATTTTTGTAACCGCTTGTTGTTAATGGATTTGATCTATTCACGGGTAATAGTGATGGTGTGGCTTAGAGGGATGTTACGGGTTCGAATCCTTAGCAAACAGAAACCTACTATTTAAGTGGAATGGAGTATTGGACTGTTGGCGAATTTATTGGTTATTAAAAAAAATTGCGCATTGATGATGGGATTTTGGGGCTAATTTAGAAGCATTTTGCTTTGTTTTTTAGGGGGCATTTTACAAGTTATTTAATTGAATGTGATGTTTTTTGTGGGATTACTGTAATGGTTTACGTATCAGTTAGTTACATGAAACTCTTTTGAAGTTATTGAAAGTGACTAGTTATTGCGTGACAGCAATGATATAAAAAAGGTGAAGAATCATGCTGTATTGATATCCTAGTAATACTGATTACTGAATCGGGAAGATTTTCCTTTGGAATGTTGCTGGTTTTAGAAGTAAAATAAAGTATTTCTAATTAAGTTGCTCTTTTGAAAATGCAGAACTTTGCCTCCATATGTATTATCTTAGGTAGGATAAGGCCGAACTCGCTTCAGTTTTTGTTTGTTTCCTACTTTAGAGCCATTGCTTTCTTGAGTAGTGTAGTAATGAAAAGATGCCAAGAATCAGGAAATACAATTGCAGTACTACTTGACTAACTTCTTCAAATATAATATTTGTTATATTCTAGACAAAATTGCTGCCTCGTAGGGGTTAGGCTAGTGAATTATGGTTGGTGATCACTCAGTCTCCTACTAAATACCAAGATGTGTGAAATATGGCATGTTTTATGATAAGTCTGGTTTAAATGGCTTATGATTCAGGCATAGTACTAGTAGTAGTGATAGTATATATTATAAGAGAAGAAGGGCAAATTCACTTTGGTTTTTGTTTGTTTGTTTCTTTTCTTTCTTAATAAAGAGCCATTGCTTACTGAGTGTCTTGGTAATGAAAAATATGCCAAGAATCACGAAACACAGTTGCATTTATGGTTGACCGGCTTCTTTAAATGTTTTATTTGTATATATTCTAGTCGGAATTGCTGCCTTGGAAGGGAAGTTTCAGAAAAACATTGCTGCTTGGAAGGGTTAGACCAGGGTGTGGTTAGTGGTCACTCAGACTCCTACTAAATGCCAAAATGTGTGAAATGACGTGTCTTATGAGAAGTTTTGTTTATGATTGAGTCATAGTAGTAGTAGTAGAGTTGTAGTTGTAGTATATAATCAGGAGCCATACGCCTAAATATTTCAGAAACCTAACAATATGCTGTGGCATTATGTCGACATGGAATATAATGATAAATGATGTGTGAAAAAATATGTAATTTTTGATCTATGAGGTTTATGTTGTAGCCTACCACAAATAACCTATTTTTTTTTTTTTGACACTAGTAACATTGTATTTCAGTCAGTACTTAGGTAGTACTGAAAAACCATCTTTACAAAAACAAGAAAAAGACTAAAGTCCTTCCAATGCCAAGCCATGAACTAGATGGACCTGTTAACTCCTTCAATGGAGATTCTAATTTACGTATTGAGAGGAAAAGGAAAACAAACAATGTAAAGTGAAATGTAATTTGTATTGAGTTAGTTACATCTGATCATTAAACTCATATATATAATATACATCACTTCATACATTTGCACATCTATATGACACTAGCCACTACAATTTGTTATAACTAATATATATTCCTAACTAACTATTATGCTGAATCAGCCAACTACTTGACTAATTACTAACTAACTATTGTCTTTAATACTCCCCCTCAAGGTGTATGGTGCAAATAAATTGTATACACCCAGCTTGGATAATAGAAAATCATGTTGAGTCCTCCCTAAACTCTTTGTTAATATGTCAGCTAACTACATTCTCGAAGGCACCTGATCTGTCTGAATAAGCCTTTCTTGTATTTTTTTCTCGAATAAAATGGCAATCAATCTCTATATGTTTAGTTCTTTCATGATATATAGGATTAGCAGCAATTTGAAGTGCTGCTTTGCTATCACAAAACAGTCTAACTGGTAACTCCAGCTTTATCTTCAACTCTTTTACAAGCCTATTAACCACACAATTTCTGATACAACATTAGTCATGCTTCTATACTCTGCTTCAGCAGAACTTCTTGATACAATATTCTGTTTCTTCGACTTCCACAAAATTAACGAATCTCCAATTTTCACCACAAAGCCACTAACAGATCTTCTTGTCATAGGACATGTAGCACAATCAGCATCACAATAAATTGAAAGTTGTTTAGAGATCTTTGATGTCAGCATAATTCCCAGACCTGGTGTATTCTTAATGCACCCTCCATATGTGACTTCTTAATTGAAAGATTATGTACTGCATAACTACTGTTTGGCCTTGTCATGGTGAGGTCTAGTAGCTTACCAACTAGTTTCTGATAACCTGTAGGATCACTAAGAACCACATCTTCATGTGTATCCCCAACTTCACAATTCATGTCAAAATTTTGACTAGTGAATTTTTGATTGACTTCCAAAGGTGTGCTAATTGGTTTGGTCCCTGCAAGACCAAAATTTGAGATGAGATCCAAAGCAAATTTCCTTTGACTCACCATAATACCATCTTTGTTCCTTGCAATTTCAAGACCAAGGAAGTATCTCATCTCCCACTAGTCTTTGATCTTAAAATGATTCTGTAACATAAGTTTGGTGGCCTGAATCAACTGAAAACAAGAACAAATGATCAAAAGATCATCCACAAACTAAGATAAGAACCAAATCAGAACCAGAATGTTTGGTAAACAAGGAGTAATCATGGTGACTCTGGATGAAACCAGAACCTATAAATGCCTCACTAAGCTTCAAATACCACTGCCGAGAAGCCTGCTTTAGACCATAGAGTGATTTTTTTAGTTTACAGACTGTGGATAACTCCCCCTGTCGTAGCAGACCAGGTGGAGGAACCATGTACACCTCCTCAACTAAATCACCCTGAAGAAAAGCATTAAAGGCATCCATTTGATGCAAAAACCAACCATGCATAGCAGCCAAAGAAAGTACAACTTTCACTGTCACTATCTTGACGACAGGAGAAAATGTCTCTTGATAATCCAAACCTTCTTGTTGTGTGTACCCTTTAGCTACTAGTCGAGCTTTATACCTCTCTACCTCACCTTGAGCATTAAACTTGACCTTGTAAACCCACTTACACCCAATAGCCTTCATCCCGAGGGGAAATGTTACCAAGTCCCAAGTATGATTATCATGTAAAGCCTTTAATTCTAGTTCCATGGCTTGAAGCCAATGTGAATTCTGCACAGCCTCATCATCAGAAGTGGGTTCTTGTATAGCAGAGAAATTGCACAATGATTGAAAATAGGATGGGGATATGGAGGCATAAGACATATATGTGGATAAAGGATGAGCAGTAGAACAAGTAGGTGAATGTGCAGGGTTGTGAGAAAGCAGTATGGACAAAACCATGTAGCCATCCAGGAGGCTTAGAGGATCTAGTTAACTTTCTAAGATCATGTTCAATATAAGTAGAAGGAGATTCAGATGATTGTGAGATTTGAGTAGGTGATGAAGAATCTGGATCAGGAGATGAAGAAGTTGGATTAGGAGAGATAACAGATACTTCAGGCAAGGGAATATTGGGAGGATCATCATAAACAAACATATCAGAATTCTCAATGGAAGAAGAGTCCCAAAACTCAGCCTGAATATGTTGGAATGGATATTGATCTTCTCTAAACATGACATCTCTACTAATGAAGAAGGATTTGGTGGACAAATTATATAGTTTGTATCCCTTTTGTGTGGTAGAATAACCCATAAACACTGACTCAATAGATCTTGTGTCAAATTTATCACCATTGGTATGGTGATTGACAGCAAAGCATAAGCAGCCTACAACTCTAAGATGATGTAAAGAGGGTTCTCTTCCAAAAAACACAGCAAAAGATCTTCCTGATAATGCAGTAGATGGTATTATATTTGATCAAATAAGCAGCATTTTGAACACATAGACCCCAAAATCTGATAGGCAAATTGCTTGAAATCTAATAGCCCTGGCAACCTCTAGAACCTGTCTGTGTCTCCTCTCCACTACCCCATTCTGTTGGGGTGTGTAAACACAAGAGCTTTGATGAACAATACCTGTTGTTCTAAACAAATCACTACAATGAGAGTTAAAATTTTTTGTACCATTATCACTTCGGAATATTTTGATATAACCACCAAACTCCCTTTGTATTAGCTGAAGAAAGTCTTTCAATATAATGAATCAATTTGAGAAGGAAGATCCATACCATTCTACTACAATCATCTACCAAAGTAGAAAATATCTATTTCCATCATAAGTAGGAAATTTATATGGACCCCAAACATCAGCATGAATCAAATCAAACACATTATTGGATCTAGTAGAACTTTGAGGAAAAGGCAACCTAGTTTGCTTAGCCAAAGGACATACTGTGCAAGGTGACAATTTTGAAGAATTAGAGATATGTGGTATTTGCATTTGCTGAAGAACCTTGTGAGGAATATGTCCTAGTTGTGTTTGCCACAAATCAACAGTATCCATTGTGCTTAAAGCAGCTGAGGGAGAAATAGTAGAAGCAACAGTAGAAGAAACACTGTGTGACCAGTAGTATAAACCATTTTCCATGCTACCAGTCCCCTTCACCTTCCCAGTGTGAAGGTCCTGCAATATGCAATGATCAGGATAAAATACCATACAACAATGCAGTTCTCTAGTCAGTTTAGAAACTGATAACAAGTTGTATTTAAAATCTGGAATGTATAAAACATGAGATATATCTCCCTGTGTCAATCTAGATTTCCCACTAAAAACAATAGGTATTTGTTGACCATTAGGCAAATGAACTTTATTGAACTCGGTTGAAGGTAGAAGTTGAGTCTCACAAAGCAGATCTGGGTAGATGTCATATGATTTGTTGCACCTGTGTCAACTATCCATCTATTACTAGATGGATTATGTATTACTGAGCAGTTAACAATAGCTGCAGTATTAGGTGAAGGAGAGCCATATGAATTAGAGTGATTAAGTTGATTGCCTGTGAAAGCCATGTTAATACCACCACCTCCATGACTATATGATCCTGTAGATCCACATCCATGAGCACAAATGTCGGCAGTGATATTAGATCCTGA
The DNA here is from genome assembly GCF_036512215.1 of Solanum lycopersicum. Taxonomy (NCBI): domain Eukaryota; kingdom Viridiplantae; phylum Streptophyta; class Magnoliopsida; order Solanales; family Solanaceae; genus Solanum; species Solanum lycopersicum. The sequence continues at coordinate 4,562,541 of NC_090807.1, read as the reverse complement.
ACAATTATGAGATCCATGTAATCCAACATGACCATGAGTGTGTGCTCCAACTCCTGTGTGACCATTTCCTCCAACAGACCTGTGAATTTCACCTGCAGGATTATGGTTATGAGAAAAGGATAAATTTCCATAAGAAGGCCCTGCATTACGACCACCATACTCAGGATTAAACACATGTGCTACATTGTGCTGCACATTAGATCCATCTTTCTTCTTCCCTTTATACCAAGGTGGATATCCTATAAGCTGAAAACAATTATTCTTCATATGGCCTTTTGTGTTGCAATGATCATTAAAGGCATTTGGAGATTTGTATCGAAGCTTTGGTGGATGCTTAGCAGTCTAAAGAGCTGTGATATCATTTCCTTCAGCTACAACTTTCAATCCCAGAGAATTACGATCCACATCAAACCTTTGACTCTCTACTTCAACAATCATGGCATACGCCTGATTGAGAGTTGTTTCAGAAGTTTTCATGAGAATTTGCCTCCTAGCCTGCGAGTGTGATTCATTTAAGCCTCCAAGAAATTGAATTAGTCGTTGTTGATGCAAATGCTCAACATAATCCTTTGACTTTGAACACTCACAACTCGGAAATATCACCATTGCATCATATCTTCCCACAGTTCCTTCAATTTCGTAAAATAAACCGAAACATTATCGATCCGCTGTGCAATCGTAGCAATCTCTCGATGTAGCTGGTAAATTCTTACACAATTAACCTTATCTAATCGTTCCTTCAGATTTTCCCTAACTAGTGACGCATACACGATGCCACTTAAGAGATTGGGAGATACAGTGTTCATAAGCCATGAGAGAACAATTGCATTACAGGTATCCCATTGATCATGATACTTAGTCTCGAAACTTTCTTTCTTACAAATTCCCATCACAAAACCTAACTTCCTCTTCGCTTGCAAAGCAATTCGCATGGATCTCCGCCATAATCCATAATTTTCTGATCTTGTCAACTTAACAGGACAAATAACAGATCCTGGAGTATCCGATGGATGCAAATAGAGAGGATGTGTGTAAGGAATAACGAGGTTGACCGCCATTGTTGTTGATTCACTTCCTTGCTCTGATACCATGTTAACTCCTTCAATGGAGATTCTAGATTCACGTATTGAGAGGAAAAGGAAAACAAACAATGTAAAGTGAAATGTAATTTGTATTGAGTTAGTTACATCCGATCATTATACTCATATATATATACATCACTTCATACATTTGCACATCTATATGACTCTAGCCACTACAATCTGTTACAACTAATTTATATTCCTAACTAACTAGTATGCTGAACCAGCCAACTACTTGACTAATTACTAATTAACTATTGTTTTTAATAGGACCTTAAACCATCTATGATTGACTCAGTCTCATTGGAGTAGACATTTGTACACCAAAAAAAGAACAACAAAATACATTTAAGCTTGACTTCCTGAAGGTTGTTGTCCCTATTTTCAAAACATCTATCATTTCTCTCTCTCCATATAGTCCACCATATACAAGCAGGTATTATCCTCCATCTTTCTCTGTTTATAGCCCAACTCCAGCCTCCTCCCAACTGAAAAGAGTCTCAGCAATCTTACTAGTCATACTCCAGGAAATACCTCTGAGATTAAGGAAAATCTGCCACAGTTGAACAGTGAAATTGCAGTGTAGAAAGAGGTGTTTTACTGTCTCTGTATCCTTACAACATAAGGAGCATCTGTTGCATAGATATATACCTCTCTTTGCCACATTGTCCAATTTCAAAACTGCTTCATCAGCTAGCAGCCAGGTGAAGCATGCCACTTTATTGTGGCACTTTGACTCTCCAAATTTGCTTCCAAGGCCATTTGAAGTCTTGATTCTCCATAGGACTTGTTTGCTTATATCCTTCACCCTGTATCTTCCTTTGTTGTGCCCATGGCACCATAAATAGTCTTCACCTGGTTGGATTCCTTGGAAACTCTCAGTAGTTTGAAAAGTTCAATCATTCTGGGAATTTCCCAGTCATTCGATTCCATCCTTGTGGTGACCACATTTCAGCAACAGTTTTCTAATGGTGTTGAGCCAAAACAAAGATGTCAGGAAAGAGATCTTTTAAGGTCAGAGTACCCACCCATTTATCAATCCAAAAACTTGTTTTTCTACCATTTCAAACTTTGACAGTTGATTGATTACTGAGGAACTGCCAGAATATTCTAATGGATTTCCGGAGGCTAATACCATAGGGGTGTTGACCTCTTTAGTTACCCATGTGTTCAGTTGCTCATACTTGCTCTTGATCTACGAGGTTTATGTTGTAGCCTACCACAAATAACCTATTTTTTTTTTTTTTGCTGAAACAAAAATAATGATAGCATTGCCTTCCCTATTAGCAGCTGAATGTTTTGGCAAAATAGTAAACTAAATCAAAGGCAACGGTGTCAATGAACTGATGAGGATGCACATCTATACAGTAATAATATAGTTAATTCAGTGTTATTCTTCCATGAAGGGAAAAAAAGGTCCCTTTCTTTTTTCTTCATGTAATAAGTTGGTTAATCAAATTAATTTCATTGTGAATAATTTGGGAATGAGGGCATTGTTGATTGATTGGATGTGTAAGGTTATTTTATTTGCTTCAAATGTTAGGGTGTTATTGCAAGGTTGTTTTTATTTTTCTCTGATCAGTGTGTCCATTAGGGACTCCAAATTTTTTAAAGATGAAAATTGGTATGGTGGTTGCACTTGGGATGGTCTTTTATTGGAATGTGTTTGCACAACATGTCTGATTAGATGTTTCTGCATCAGACTCTCCACATATTATTAATTTCAGTTTCACCATATAAGCTTTTCTGTAGTATCACGAATAATGTGCATGAAAGGAGCCATGGTTAGGATTTGAAGCATAATAACAAAGAAGAGAACATGTAAAGTCAAAGAAAAACCAAAAAACTATAAAAAAAAAATTAAAGTAATTGTTGGCTAACTGGAATAAGTTTGGTTTGGTTAAGGATTACTCAAAACAAAAGGGTGGTTTGTATTATTCAGTAAAAAATAAATTCTTTTGGGAAAAGAAATTTGTTTTATTCGCAAAGAGATGTCTTTTGTTCTTTTCAACCGTCTTCAGAGAACTCTTTAGGCCAAGCACTATTGTTAGTGCGCTTATTGTCTTTGAACTTAAATATATGTTAGCTTAAGCTAGTGGACCCATGTTGTACTTAGCTATATTTTGATTTCTTTTGATTTTGGGAAATGTAAAATGTGGGGTCAAATTTTATTTTCTGATGGTATATGTATAAGGTGAATGTTCCATTTCAAGAAAGTTGACATTACTTTGAAGAATCCAACTTGAAATGAAACCCTCAATTTGAAATAAGGAGTATACACTTGGTTATTGTGAAAAAACTAACTAGTAAGATTTAAAGTACTTGGCAGCAGTTTTTGGAGTTCTAAAATGCGCAGCTGATTAATATGTTTGAACATTTCTCTTAAGAGTTAGTTAATACAAGAACTCGGCTAAGCAACAACAACACCACACCCAAGTGGAGTCTGGGGAGGATAAAATATACACATACCTTACCTTTATCTCGCGGAGGTAGAGAGATTGTTTCCGCGAGACCGTCAGCTCCAGTGTTTTGGGAAGCGAGAAGCGGAAAAAAGCGACGAGGGCTTTCTTCACAGAAGCGAGAAGCGTGAAGCGAAGCGTGCACTTTTTTTTAAAAAGCGACATTTAGTATAAAAATAAAAAAATATTAAATAACTAAATAGAGGTAATATAGTCTTAGATTGAAAGAAATTACATACTCAATAATACTCATAAGTCATAACATATAAAGCAAAAATCAAAAACATAATTAAATCACAAAGATTCAAACTCCTATTCTTCAACAAGATCCTCAAACTCTTCAAGTGCCATAACCAAGGGTTCTACTTGGCCATCATCTTCTTCATCATTAGAAGGCTCATCAACAAGGTTTCGACTTGAAATAGAACCTCCAACTTCTCTTTCCTTGCCCCTTAGTGTACTCCCCCTAAAACTATAAATATTCTCCTCAACACCACTTGCCACAAAAACATCACCATAAGTGAGACTTTCTCCTTCGTACACTTCTTCATCTTGGTGATCTTGTGGTGCTCCAGTTAACCGTTCATTTGCCTCATCAATACTATCCAACAAAATTGGATTAATGGTATTACGAGTCTTGTAACGACGCGCCAATGTTCTATTATATTTGATGAACACTAGATCATTGAGGCGTGTCAACTCCAGCCTATTTCTCTTTTTACTATGAATCTGCGCATAGTAGAAAGTAATTAATAGGAGGAGTTGGGATGATTAAGATATCAATTAAATTAGTAATAATATATTAATGTAATGTAGTTTCTCACATGTTCATACACGCTCCAAGTTCTCTCACAACAGGATGTGCTACAAGTTAAATTTTGTACTCTTATAGCAAATTGTTGCAAGTTTGGGACATTATGACCATATTGCATCCACCATTCAACTGTAGAAGAGTTATTTTAAAAGATGTGTAATAACTTAAAAGTTGAAGTTGTAAACAATTAAAAGATGAAATTCTCACCTGGTGACCTCAAGGTTCTAGCTCTAATGGCTGATTCAATTCCAAGTAGGCCATCCGCTTTCATGTACACACCAAGCTCCTCCCCTATTTTGTCTTGCAAAGTTTTATATGGGATCATCCTCTCAACACATTTATGATATCCCTGCCACACTTCTTCAACTGAAGTCTTCATGTCATTATTTTTATAATAGAGCCCTGGGTTCAAAATGTGTCCCGCTGCATGCAAAGGTTGATGAAGTTGATCTGTCCACCTTGCATCAATGATTTCAAAAACACTTTGATATTTCCTTGTATCATAATTGAATGCCTTTTCAATACTTTCTTTGGCCCTATCCATGACTTCATAAATGTAACTCATTGGTGGTTTTTTCTGCCCATCTACCATACGAAGTACATGAATTAAAGGACCACCAACTCTGAGTGCTTGAACAACGTCATTCCACAAAAATGGACTAGTGATATGTCTCGCAACTTCTTTACCAAGAGGTTCCTTTGAATAAATACTCTCATTCCATTCAGTTGACATAAACAAATTTCTCAAATTTTTCTTTTGCTTATAAAAACTATACAAAGTCAAAAAAGCTGTTGCGAATTTTGTCTTGGCGGGTTTTACCAAATTTCTTTGCTTTGTATATCTCCTCATCATATTCAACAACAATGCCCTTTGATTGATATAAGCATGTATCTTAACAGCCTTGCCAAAAGTTGTCAAAAAAATGACAGTTAAAATGTAAAGAAATCTAACATGAAGTTTAAAAAAGCAAATTAAATATCAAGACTCAAGTTCACCTGTAGAATACGGGGCTTGCTTGAAAATATCACCAAACATCAAGTTGATACAGTGAGCAACACAAGGAGTCCAGAAAATATGTGGGAACACTCCCCTCAACATGTTACCTGCTTTTTTGTTCACACTTGCATTATCAGTCACAACTTGTACCACATTTTCCTGCCCTACCTTCATGATAGTCTTCTCAAACAAATTAAACATCTTATTAGAGTCGGTAGAAGAGTTACTAGCATCATAAGATTCAAGAAATACACTCCCTCTTGGAGAGTTCACCAAAACATTAATGACCATTTTTCCATTCCTTGCTGTCCATTTATCCATCATAATGGAACAACCATACGTTTTCCATTGAACCTTATGTTCTTCTACTATATTGTTTGTCCTCTCCACCTCCTTTTTTAGAAAAGGAACTCTTACCTCATGATAGGTGGGAGGCTTCATTCCGGGGTCATATTGGCCGACTGTCTCAATGAATTCACCAAAACTATCTGTGTAGTTAACACAATTGAAAGGAAGTCCTGCATCATACATCCACCTAGCAAAAGCAGATACAACACAACCCCTCAAAATCTTTCTAGAAGATTCCAAGTCAAAAGGTTCACCTTTTCTCTTTTCGTTTGATTTTTGCGAGAAATAGAGATTCAAAGGACTCTTGACGGTGCTATTGATGGAAGACCCACTCCCACTACTTGAAGGCATCCTTTGTTGCTTTGAGGGAGGCCCCATTGGCATTGTCATATTCACTTCAAATTCATCATCATCCATTTCATCATTATCAACAAGATTAACCATGGATGCTTTATGGTTTATTTGAGTTTTAAACTCATTTTTCTTCAACATATATTCTTTGATCTCTTCCCTCACTTTATTCGGGACTTTCGGACATACTTTTACATCTCTATAGCCACCCATGAGATGCCTTTTGTGACTAAAGATTCTGCCATTGCATGTCACATCACAAAAGATACATTTGACTTTTGTGTTACTACCCATAGGAGTTCCACATGCCCAAGCCGGATCCCTCTTTTGTGACATCTTGAATGAGAAAGTACAAGTTCACTAAATACTACAAACAAAAAGGAAGTTTCAAAAAATAATAAAAAAAGGTTGCTAGCATACACACTGATCACAAAATAAAAATGAAAAAAAAAGCAAAAGAATTGAAAAAAAAAACACAGGAGGCAGCAGTCAGTAATTAGAAACAGAGTAGATTGCAGCAGAGATGAAGAGAAGAAGAGAAGAAGAGAAGAAGAAGAAAAAACTAGAGCAGTCGAAACTCAAAGAGATGAAGAGATGAAGCACAGGCGAAGATTGTATATTTCAGGAGAAAAAAAAACTCATAGAGATGAACTAATAAACATTGGCTAAAAAAGAGATGAACAAAAAGTTTCCTGCAGTCGTCGTCGAGGTTGAAGAGAGAGGCATCCTCAGTCGCGATCGTGAGGAGAGAAAGAAGGGAAAGAAGTATCGTGAAAGAAGAGTCGTGAGGAGAGAAAGAAGGGAAAGAGTCGTGAAAGAAGAGTTGTGAGGAGAGCTTAGTTATTGCGCTTTTGCCTTAGGGTCGCTTCTCGCTTCTTCATCTGAAGCGAGAGCTTTTTTCAGATCGCCCCGCCTCAAGATAAAGAAGCGCACACTGGTCCGCGCAAGAGAAGCAAACCCAACAAAAACATAGCAACTGACAAAGGAAGCAGTGCAATGTTTACCGATGATGATAGATATCAAAAGCAAGAACTGCAATAAAACGATTAGTACAAGGACAAAACACCAAGCCTAAGCCCAACCCTCCACTACCTACTTACTTTCTACCCTAGTATGTGACCTCCATAGCCTCCTATCTACGTCATGTCCTCGAAATGTTGAAGATGCACCGTATCCTACCTAATCGCCTCTCCCTAATACTTCTTCAACCTGCCTCTGCCTCTCATTGACCCTACTATCTCCAGCCTCTCGCACCTCCTTACTAGGGTATCCTACATCTCTTCACATGTCCAAACCATCTCAATCTCCCTTCCCTCATCTTGTCCACCATAGCAGCCACTCCCACTTTGTCCCGGATATACTGATTTCTAATTTTGTCGCTCCTAGTATGCCCACACATCCATCTCAACATCCTCATTTCTGCCACTCGCATCTTTTGAACATAGGAGTTTTGACTGGCTAGCGCTCCATCCCATACAACAAAGCCGGTCTAACCACCACTCTATAAAACTTACCTTTAAGTTTTTGTGGTATTTTCATGTCACCCAAGACACCAGATGCAAGCCTCCACTTCATCTTAGCTGTACCATTACAGTGTGTGACATCATTATGGATCAACCCATGTCCTTGGATCTTAGACCTCAAATAATTAAATCTTCACTCTTCTGGATAACTTGAGTATCAAGTCTCACTTTTACGTCTGTCTCAAGCATCTAATTACTAAATTTACACTCCATATACTCTTTCTTGGTCCTTCTCAGCCTGAACCTTTTAGACTCCAAAGTCTGTCTCCACGCCTCCAGTCCATCGTTGACTTTGACGGGAGTCTCCTCGATCAAAACAATGTCATCTGCAAATAACATATTACCTAGGTTGGCCTAATTTATTCAGTTTAACGTTGAAAATGATTGAATTATCTTTAAACAGAGATGACTTTATAAAAAATAAAATATAACAGAAATTTTAAATTTAGAACTCCAGGGTAAACATGTGAAGTCAGAAAGTTTAAAAAAAAAAAAAGAACTGATGGGAAAAGTACAAGTCAAAAACATTCGAAAAGATAATTGGATTAGGCTAAGTTAAATAAGGCTGATGTTGACTACTTAGAGAGTAAATAAGTTAAACAACATGAGAAGGTCTTCGTAATATATTCCACCGTAGTGGTGAACAGTCGTGAATGGCTTACCTTTCTAATCCACAAAAACCAGAAAGTAATCAGTGGTGTCCATATGTTCACTTGCTCAACATAATAACAATCTGTGATTTCCTTGTGTAATACATGTGCCAAGTTAAAATAAGAAATTCAATTTGGAACTGAAGAACTTTTTTAAGGAAAAGATATTGTCAAAATTAGCAGTAATATGCCACTCATCTCTTGGATACAGAATTTAACATTAATGTATGTTATGTTTACTTTAGAATGTTTATCAGGAGGCCTGGTTAACAGGAATCTCTGACTTGAAGGAAGTTTCTAGAAAAGAAATTCCTTTGATTTGACTTTGAGAATTATAAACCTTGATGGGTTTTCTATATAAGATTAGATAGTCATTTGTTTAGGTTGTTGACCCCCCTTTTTTTTTTTTGGGGTGGGGGGGGCGCTTTTGTTTCCATTCTGTTATTCAGTTACATCGAGTTATTTTGACATGTAGTTGTGCACTTATTTTGTAGGTAGGCCAGTTAAAAGGAGACCCTCCAACTAATTCTGCATACATAATCAAGGTATATTTCTGAACTTGGTGCTCATGCAATATGCTATCATTCTTATCTCTAATTGTGGTGTATTGTACTCCATTGCTATGACTTACCAATGTAATTCATTGTATTGACATGTGTTGGGATTTTTAATGCATGTAATAGGTATTTTAGGAATTCATACTTGACTAGTGTTTCTCCTATATTCCAGGTTGAACTGTTAGCTGCTAAAAATCTAATTGCTGCTAATTTGAATGGTACATCAGATCCATATGCAATCATCACTTGTGGTACACAAAAAAGATTTAGGTGACTCTCATCTATTTTTGTTATCCTGTTATCTTGAATGGCCAGTCATATAAATAGATGTTGCATCGTTGAAGAGGAAGTGTGATGATTTTCTAGTGCAATTACATATTTGTACATTGAATGTCCTTCCAGTTGCTATTAAGTTCACTTAAACAAGCATTTATGAATTTATTTTAACTTGAAAATCAACTTGAGAACCTTGTTACATCTTAGTCCTTCCCTTTTTTTGAAAGTTAGTGCTAGTTTTGCTTCTTGCTGGTGCGATGATCTTCTTCTGTTTTCTTCATCTTCCAGTTTTTTTTTTTTTTTTTTATTTTTTTTTTATTTTTATATATATATAAAACGATGACTATGAAAATATTGTTAAAATGAGATAAAGTTGTTTTGAACTTTATGTTTTGAGAAAATGGACAATATCTGACATTGGTGGTTGGTTTGGTTTTAAGATGGTGTGTTACTTCATGTACTCTGTAGTAACAGTTGAAAGTCAGCCACAGTTTCTCTGATCAGCTGAGAGCATACGTTCTCTTCTCAGTCAGTTGATTTGTTAACAATGGGTACAATCTAAGATTTGTCTTTAAGTTCATCATCAGAAGCAGAGGGCTCCAGCTGGGGGTGGGGGTGAGAAGGAGAGACAGTTATGTTGACTAGGCTTGAGATATGTGTGTGTGCGTGTATATGCAAGCGTACACTTGGGGTGATGAGGAATGGTTAAGTTCTTATACAAAAGCATATATTCAGCATGTATTGTTGCATGTGGTTAACAATGTGTACTCTTGTACCTGTTGCAGTTCAATGATCCCTGGCTCAAGAAATCCTATGTGGGGGGAGGAGTTCAACTTTTCTGTTGATGAGCTGCCAGCAGAGGTAAGCTATTCAACAGACTTGTCAAATGAAGCACAAGTGCTATATGTGTTTCTGTAATACTCTTTGGAGGTAGTGCTCTAAGTCATTTATTAGATTAACTTGTGGCTACATGAATTTTGGTGTTCTTGGTCCTTTTCTTTATTGTGCTTGATTGTTCGGCAGATAAATGTGACAATATATGATTGGGACATAATTTGGAAAAGTGCTGTTCTTGGTTCAGTGATTGTACCTGTTGAAAATGAAGGTCAGTCAGGTGCTGTTTGGCATACATTGAACAGCACATCAGGGCAGGTATATATTGATGATTTCATTCTTGTTTCCCTTTTTCTTTTGGAATAAAGCATCATGGTTTTGCTTGATGCCGTAAAGTTCTATCCTTGTGAAACTAAATCATGACTGTTTCTTTTCCAGGTTTGTCTTCATATTAGAACAGTAAAACTCAATATCAATTCATCAAGGTAGGGCGTTATCTTCTTTTTGGGGCCTTACATTTCTTCCTGTTTGAATGTCAACCATTCTGCATGGGACTAATGCTATTTACTAAAATGCTTAACCTGATAATTTTATTAGGTACTATAATAGTTCAAAATAACTAATAAAACAATTTAACTTAGTAAAAATAGGATCAGGCTGAGTCTTGACTCGTTATATAACTCATTACCTAACCCGTTTTGACCCAAGCAAATTTGGGTTGGGTTTTGACCCGATTGTTGTCTTAACCCCATTATGACCCACCCAAATTTGACCCAACCCGCCCAATTTCCACCCCTAATAGTGATCAACCTCATTACGAGTTCCGACAAACTCATGAATTACTATGCTGAACTTTCCAAGCAATGTTTGAGGAGACTATTTCAGATTATAAAGTGACCGTTGCAATCAACACACCAGGCTAGACTCTCCCTGAGCCATAAAACCAGGTGGTTGCTCCATATAAACTCCCACCTAAAGGTCAATATGGAGAAAAGCATTCTTATTGTCCAACTGGTAAAGAGGCCAGTGGAGGACAACCACCATGGATTAAAAAAAACAAACATATGATATTTTAGCCTTGAGAAAAAGTATTACTCTAGTCAAGCCTAAAATTCTGTTTATATACTTTTCTTTAATGATGTCGACCTCTTTCCTGTTGTTAGATTTAATTTTCGGGCAACTGAAACTGTTTTTTTCTAGATCCGGTTGCGACTTTGATTTTTTCCAGATATTGGGCTACTAACATTTCACAAGATGTCTTGATTTGATGTATTTGGCTCAAAAAATACGAAAATCAGAACTTCAAGCCTTAAGATTACTTCTGAATCATTAATGGGAAGTTCAAACTATTTATCATGGGTTTCCACGATTGAGTTGTGGTGCAAAGGTCAAGGTGTTCAATATCACTTAACCCAAAAGGCTAGTGAGTACTTGGATAGTGAAAAGACCAAAGCACCGGGGGAGAAGTTTGACGCTCAATTATATAGTCTCTAGTGATGTCCTGTTGGTTCCGAGATAATGCCCTTGTACCATCCATTCCATACATGCTATTAAGTCTGTGAAAAGGCTCGCGCTTTATATACTTATGACACATCTCGTTTTTATGACGTGATATCTCGAATGAGAAAAATTAAAGAAATAAGAATCAAGTATGACAACTTATTTGGGACAAGTACATGCAATCACGGATGAATTTGAGGGTTTGATGCCAGATACTACAAACCTAGAAAAGCCAAATCTGGGTGTGATAACACAAAATGATAACATACAGGTTGTTACTAAAAAATAAATAATACAGAGTAACAAATTATCACAAAGAAGAGGGGGGGGGGAGCATATATGATTTTGCTGATCCTTTATTTCACTAGTTGGCAAGTGGATGACGAGATGTAATCTAGTTTCTTTGTTTTGCAATAATTAGATAATGCTTTTCATGTTCAATTTGAACATTTCTCGCTTTCAACGGAGAGTTGCAGGAGACTTATTTAGTACAAATTACTCTTTCGATTGCTGGAAGATTATTTATCCATCAGCAAAATAACTGATGATAGTGTTATAGTTCTGTCGTATCTATCTCACCAAAAGATAATATTTCTGAGAACTGGTGGATAATGTTCTTTCCTCTCCGTGTTCTTTCTTGGTGTCTTAGGGGGTTGAATGGCTGTGCTAATACTCGTAGAAGGATTGGTTTGGATAAAGAAGGGCCTACTGTTGTTCATCAGAAACCTGGCCCGCTGCAAACAATTTTTGATCTCCCTGCTGATGAGGCAAGTGCTGATTTGGTTTTATAGAGGTCTCTTAGTTTTGCAAGGATACTAAGTTGGACAACTAGACTATTCAGCTTGATCACTTAAGGAACCATTAATTGCAGGTTGTTGAGCATAGTTATTCTTGTGCACTTGAGAGGTCATTTTTGTATCATGGACGTATGTATGTCTCCTCGTGGCATATTTGCTTCCACTCAAATGTATTCTCAAAGCAAATGAAGGTCAGTTCCACCTTAAGTTCTATGCCCTAAATTGGAAATTGGGACCTTGTGAATTTGCTCTTTGAATTTTTTCAAGCATTTACTTGTGATGTTTGTTTGTTTCCCCAATGCTAATTAGCTTGTCCTGGGTGCAGTACTTCCATTCAGAAGGCTAGTTACAAATATTTCTACTGCAACCTCACTGGTTGATATTTTGAACTTTGGAGGTTGTTATTCAAAATTTATTGGAATTTTTTTCTGATTGATAAACAAAATCTGATTCTGGCTAAAGACATCCCTTTTCTATTTCTCTAGTATATGTGCTTGGTTTTATATCCTAATATTTTTCTTTCCGACCCTCGATCTAACTGGTCAAGACTGTATTTCCCCCCAGCCATTTTGATATAGTAAATCTATATCAAGAATGATGAAGCTTGTGTATTCTAGGCTGCTAATTTGACCTAGTTATTTTTTTCTTTTCACAGGTAGTTATTCCTTTAGGAGATATTGACGAGGTATGATATTATCTGTGCTTGTTACGAGGATTGTCATTTCCAAGTTGTCACGGTGCTTGGGAAGGTTGCCTTGGAAATATTTTGGAAATTGATGGTAGTGTTATTTTGCTTTTAGATAAGGAGGAGCCAGCATGCATTCATTAACCCTGCTATTACAATAATTCTGCGTACAGGTGCAGGCGGTCATGGGGTACCACCTTTAGGAAATCCTGATGGTTAGTAAACCAACCTATTTTGTGAATTTCAATTATCTTATATGTTTTTTCTTCCTTCAAATGAGTCGGCAAGTTGGATAATGAATGAGCTTTTCAGTTCTTTTGAGTTATGGTTTGTTAGGAGGGAAGCCCTGTGCAGACTGATTTTGGGTTGTGATGTAGAATGATTGACTGATTTGTTAGGAGGAGATTCTCTGTTGACTTGTATAACTCTTGTAGACTCCTAGCACGATAATGCGAGTCTAAAGTTCATTCCAAGTTTCGTTTGTGTAGTATCTACTTTTATAAAGAAAATGATGACTGACCCAAAATTGTATCTACTTTTATTTTAAGAAAAATGATATTTTACAACAACAAGCAGCAGTCCATTTATTCTCTCGTGAAGCAGATAATCCAAGACATTCATTCCAGAGGAGCTATAAGCAGCAGTCTTGGCTGGATCACCGGAACTTCTACCCTATATAGAGTAGAGAATAGTGTGATGTAGGATTATTTTTGTTTGGTAGGTGCTATGCTGAATGTAACGACGAAAACAACATACCCAGGAAATCCCACTAAGTGGGGTCTGGGCGATGCTGAATGGCAGTTGGGTTATACTGTCCAAATAGGTTTTTTTTTTAATTCATTGCTCACTCGATGATAAAATTGTTCCTTAATTATCAAAAATAATAAATGAAATTTTAATTACCATATAACCCAAAATTACTCAGATGGAAAGCACAGTATTTGTCTAGAGGTGGAAGATTGGCCCTGATCAATTCAGTCTTAGATGCTTTGCCAACAGATTTGATGTTAGTTTTTCCTCTCCCACCTAAGGTGAAGGAAATATGCATTAAGGAGGATTCTTTTGTGGAACTGAGAGAAGAGTACAAAGGATTTCATTTGGTTAAATAAAAGACTGGAAATCTTTCAAAGAAATAAGTTCGGTTAGGCATTAGAAACTTGAAGAAACAGAACAAAAGCCTTTTGATGAAGTGGTTGTGGAGATCTCCTGAAGAGGAGCAGGCCCTTTGGGTTAGAGTGATTCAGGCCAAGTATGAGAAGATAGACTACTGGAAACTAAGGAAGTGACTTTAGGGATGGCAATGGAGCGGGGCAGATGTTAGGGTGGGGTGGTGCTGGTTTAAGGCTATGCGGGACGGGGCGGGTGGGTTTAAGGTTGTGGGGGGCGGGTGAAGTGGTTTTTTTTAAAACTAATGTGGGGTGGGGAGGGATGGGGTATATGCGATTGTATGTGGGTTTAAATTTAATTTTAATTCTTTACACGTTATATGAGTGATAGAGCATTATTTATTAAGATAATTTCGAGGTGATAGACTAGCTGAATTTTATGGCACCCTAGATCATTTTGGAGGATTGAAAGAGGGAGAAGACACTCTCAGGTTGTTTCATCACAACAAAGGTATCTTTACGGTTAGCTCTGCCTACAAGAATCTGAATCAAATGAGCCTCAACTGAGATTTTAGCCTTGGAAGCTTATCTGGAAAGTCAAAATTCCATATAAGGTGGCAATGTTTACTTGGTTGGTAGTAAAAGAGGCAGCACTAACTTAGGATAATCTCATGAAGAGTGATTGTGTCCTAGTGTTTTGTTTGTGAGAAACAAGCAGAGACAATCAACCATCTGTTCTGTTTCTTCACAGTAGGGTGGTTAGACAACTTTAGAACTTGTTTACCAGCTTCAGGGGCACAAGTTGGACCATTCCACAAACGGCAAGTTAAGCTATAGAAAGCTAGAAAAATGAAGGTAGTGGCAGTACAGACCAAAGCAGATGGAGAATTGTCCCAGCAGTGATTTGGCCAACCATATGGCAGGAGAGAAATATGAAATGTTATGAGAGCATTAATAGTCCTTTACACAGGATTAAGATGACCTGTATTATCACGTTTTTCTGGTGCTGTTCTGAGTAAGTAGATGATCCTATAGCTATTATAGATATCATAGGTTCTTTGTAAAGATGAAGTAGGATCTAGTTTAGTTTTGTTGTGTATGCTCAACTGTATGTAGTTCCATGATGTAATTTGGGTTCCCAGCCTTTAATGCTGAAGATTTATACACAACTGTTATCTTTGTAAAAAAAAAAAGGAAGTTTTCTTTTTCTCCCACCTAATACTTAAAGCTTTTAGGGAAAAACAAAAAATAAAAAAGAACTCTAATATCTACCTGTTGGCTGGCACCACATGTTCTTCAAGCTAACAACAAACTAAAAAACATACACAATTAACTCCTCTATCAATAGTCTTTCAAGTTAAAACGAGATACAAATTGTGAAGACGAGAAGTTCTTTATTTCAACTCATGTTAGTGGTGAATTTAATATTGACATTCTTGATTCTTAATATTTATTGTCTAATCACATAATTTTTCAACTTCCAGGGCGAGTACGATATATGTTTGCGTCTTTTTGGAATAGGAATCATGCAATTAGAGCCTTGCAACGCTCAACAACGAACTACCATGAAATGCTAGAAGCAGAGAAAAAGGTATTTTCTCTGCTTTTAATTAGTCCTTTTTTCTAATTATTTGAGATATTAATCAGTTATACATTCTTAATGAATGTTGCTTCTAGAACATCCTACAAATCAAATTGCCTGCTTCACTGTGTTTTTCCTCTTTTTTTTTTGTTGATGAAGTTATAATTTATTAATGAGATGGGGGGATCCCACATACAAGTATACAAAATGTAGAGAATCTAAAAGGAAGAGATAAGTATCTACAAAAAGCATCAACAGCAACACAATATCACTAAGTGCTTCAAAGTTGTAAAAATTTGTTATTTCCAATAATCTATACAAACAAGTTCTCTATCCGTCAAACGCTCTCCTATTTTCTTTCGCATATTAGCTGCATGAGTGCAGGAGGAGATTTTCTGATTTCCTTCTCTTTCTCCCAATTTATATCCTAGAAGCACCTCTCCGGCAGTCCCTAGAATTCATGTTACACTCAAATTTATGCCCCAGACCATACCCATAATCTGGATGCAATAGGACAGTGAACTAGTAAGTGATTGCATCCTTTCCCACCTGTGTTACTGTGCTGCACATTGGAAATATTTCCTACTTAAGTTAACTATGCCAAAAGAGTCATGTAGTATATAGGATACGTATCATGTAAGCTACCTAGTTCTAATGCATTAGCATACTAGACATCAAATTTATGTCTTTCTTCTATTTATCATCTTATCTCACTTCTAATTGATGGAAGATTTCTGCGAGTATAGTTAATATCTCTATTTACACTCTAGGAAAGAAGAAGACTTTGGATAGCTGTTTGATTTTGATTACCATATTGATGTTCTCTC
Organism: Solanum lycopersicum; assembly: GCF_036512215.1. NCBI lineage: Eukaryota > Viridiplantae > Streptophyta > Magnoliopsida > Solanales > Solanaceae > Solanum > Solanum lycopersicum. The sequence continues at coordinate 4,546,153 of NC_090807.1, read as the reverse complement.
ATGAAGAGCTATACCGTGATAGGAAGCCGTTTAGAGTGATAAATATTCAGGCATATCGATGTATATTGCGAGCATGAGAATGCTGTGTAGAATATAGAGAAAGAAAATAGAAAAAGGAAAGGAGTAGAGTACATGTATTGACTTGTGATGGATGATTTAATTGCCCAGTAGTGCATAAGAATGACATAAAGCACCCTACTTTATGTGCTTGTAAAATAGATCCTTGTTCCAAGGAAAAAAGGGTGATTGCTTTCATGCTTTCATGTTGATCAATTGTAAGAATATAATCCTAGACAATAATCTTAATCATCGGGATCAGAGACATGGGCCTTTTGAGGGCAGAGGCAAGTCAGCAACTTCATATCAATAATCTCTATTTCATTAGAACTCACTCTTCTAGTATAGATCTTTGCCATGTTGATAACATCCCGATTACTTGGTTTCAAATAGGGTTTGATAAATTAGGTTTAAAAAGGAACGGTTACTGGTTAATATGTATGTATTTATTATCTTATTTTTGTATTTTATCAAAAATGAAAGGAATAGTGATTGGTTGTAAATCAACGCAAACATGTTGGAAGTAGCATTTACGAGTTTCTTCAATGTGATTGCATTGTGTAACTGTGTAAGGAAGGTCCCAAGTTACATGTTAATTATTGTTTGCCTAAATATTTTTTATTACTCAAGAATGATGCTCATATTTCATTTCTCATAAGCATCTTATCAACTTTTTGGCCAAGCAGAAGAGCAAAGAAATGCTCTGTTAATCTTGGAGGCTACAAAATATTGCTAAGAGGTATAACAATTTGTTGTTGTCGCTGCATACTTCTGATGTTGTGTAATAATATTTTATCTGTGAGCTTGTTGAAGCAACATCATGTGCAGATGTGTTCTTAATCTCAGCAGTTCTAAATTTGTTCATAAAGCTTAGAATTTAAGAAATTTGTTATTATTTATAGTGCATCCTTTGGTCATGACAGTTTTCCCTAGATTTTCCATTCTATACCTATGTTTATCTTCTCGGTCATGACCCCCATGCCCACACATTTTCCATCTTGGTTTTCTTTTAGGAGAGGGAACAGTCAGCACTACGTGCACATAGCAGCTCAGTTAAAGGAAATAAAAAGATGGATATGAGCCAGGAAGAAAATTTGCCAATGACTGGGAAATCTCAGCCTTTTATCAAAGAAGAAGTCCTATCTGGTATATACAATGTATGTATGAAACCTAAGCTCTTATCATTTAGCAACCAGAACCTCTTGATACATGATTTAAGATTTTATTATAAATTTTCAGGACACCTTCCCATGTACACCTCAACAATTTTTTGACATACTATTGTCTGATGGTTCAAATTTCACTACCGAGTACCGTACAGCACGCAAAGATTCTAATCTCAACGTAAGTTCCATGTCCTGGTTTCTTAAAGTTAGAACGTTTTTGTGAACTGTGCTTCTCATTTTATGCACTTCAGAGCTCAAGTACTACAGTTTTTGTTTTCTTTTCCTTTATTTTCAAAAAAAAAAAAAAAAAACTTTTTTGTGGGTGAAGCAGGATGTTTAACTATAGTTGGATGTCAAAATAATTTCTCACTCATTGAAATGCATCTTTTAGGGCATATACCCTGTCAAAAGTAAAAGAGGTAGGTAACAGCTGTAGTTCCAAGAGGAAATAAGCATGCAAGTTACCTTGAAGAACCTGTGATGTTGATTATCAGGTTGTAGTGTTTCTGGTGCAATTTCTTATTAGTCTTTCTATTTATTGGAAAACAAAGTAAGCAGAAAATGTGAACTTTGTGGAAATACATTTTCTCCATATCTTGAATGTGATGATATGTTGTGTGTATATATCCAAATCTGCATGGAGTTTACTGCTGGGTATATGCTCGGGCCTGTCAGAAGGGGCTGAAGAGGAGTAAGGGTTGCTGCTGGTTGTTAGGAACATGAAAGTAGCACTGAGGGGAGAGCAATTTAGGAGATTTAAAAGATGATGAGTTGAGAAGGCTTTTTTCTGAATTGAATGGAAAGAAAATGATACTTCAAGCTCTAGGAAATTCCCTTTAGGTTGATGAGGTATTAACGCATAAAGCTAGAATTGCCTATCACAATCTGAAAAAAGCATGACTTGCTCATAAATCTTTTATGTTCTGAAAGTCTGATGAATTTGATACATCACTGGCCTCACCGTATCTGATCCCTGATCCTACACTAAATTTTTTCTATGATCAACAGGGAAAAAATTGCTTATATTTTACTGTTACTAAACTACTTTAAATCTAAGTTGCTTTAGACTCTGGTGCAGATGTCAGGTACAAGTGTGGATCTAGAGTTCGGATCCTCTATGATCTAAATTTTAAGATTTGCGGATACGGATCCATGTATGGATACGGGTGAACAGATTCGGCTAAATATAATTTAAATACCTGAAAATAGAGTTATAAAACCTAAATTATGAGATATTATGTGGAAAGCTTGAGGAGAAATTAGGGATGGCAACTGGGCGAGGCGGGGTAGGGCAAGCCATAACCTGTTTAGATTTTTACTGGCCCTACCCCACCCCGTTTAGTAATTTTTTTTAAAAAAATCCATGCCCTGCCCTGCCCCACTCTATTAAGCCCTGCCCTACCCTCTTTTTCAATTTTTGCTTGTTGTTTTTTAATTTGTAATATGTTCAGTCCTGCTGTACAATATTCTTTCTGATTTAGAATACAAGTTCAAACTCCCTTTTGAACGTGCATTTATACATGCATTCTTCAAACCTTTTGAAATAATCAAGATATTGAAAATTAAATATGAAATACTTAATCTCAAATTGAAATATATATATATATATATATATATATATATATATATATATATATATATAAAAAAGAGTAATAGAGAAGTCTCTGACTTTAGAATAGCAATACAATTGTGAAATAAAGTGGATTAGTGAAACTCATTGGTGTTCAGAGTAATAATCTACTTTGCTCTGTTCTTCTTACATAATTCAAAAATAATTGCAGACCTGTGTATCACCCCGCCCTGCCTCATTTAGGTTTTACCCTTCCCTGCGCCCCGCCCCATTTAGGTTTTACCCTGCCCCACCCCAGGCTGCCCTACCCCCATTGCCCATCCGTAAGAAAATATTGATTAAGTGGAGAATCTTACAATAGTTTTATATATTCATTTTCTTCAATTCCACCTTAGTTTTGGTTTTTATTTTATAAATCATTGAATATGTCTAGAATTTCTCTCTCAAATTTGGTCAAAGTATCCAAAACTAATTGACCAGATTGGGTACGGATCCCACATCCACACCCACATCGTGTTGACACGGGTGAGGCACCGAAAGTGAAGAGTCCAAGCAACTTAGCTTTAAATCACCTAAATATGAGTGGACAATTTAGGAACTGAATTTAGCCTTTTTCACTTCTTCCTACATACTGAAGAAATGTTACCTCAATTAATAAAGGTTATCCTTAACCCTGAAAACAATAAGAAAAATTTGATGATGCTAAATAATCCATAAAGAAGTAAGAAAGTGTAATATGAGTTATTTCTTGATGGAACAAAAAGAAGTAACCTTTCAGAAGGATGAAAACAACTGCTTATGTTTAGTTGATGTGTTCTTTGTAGACTTGGACCTCTTTGTTCCCTTTTGTCTTGTAAAATTCAATTGACCTCTGCTGATTTTTAACTAAATTAGTTTTGGGGCACAAAAATTTCAGACTTCGAGAAGAAGAGGAAATATGAAGTAGTTCTCACAGGCATACATTTATTTTTCTGCAATTAGGTTAACAAAATTTAACACATCTTTGGAAGTTCAGTTGTTCCTGTCTAGAGCTAGAGTGACCCCAAAATAAAAATTGCTTCACTCCCGTGGCCTTAGCTATGGCTAAACTTTTGAATGCCTTTATTTTTATAGATAGGTCCATGGCATTCTGCTGATGAGTATGACGGCCAAGTCAGAGAGATAACATTCAGAACCATATGTAACAGTCCCATGTGTCCCCCAGATTCAGCAATGACAGAGTACCAGCACGCCATCTTGTCACCGGATAAGAAAATGCTGGTATCTAATCATTTCTTTTGCCACCTTGTTTACTGGTTTCTTTTATGCTATAATAATTTGTATTATATTAATTACCATTTCCTTTCTTTTAGTTTTTTGAGACTGTACAACAGGCCCATGATGTCCCATTTGGATCATGCTTTGAGGTATTGCTGGGTTTGCTCATCAGCCCATATTCGTTTTCCAGTATTTGTGCTTTCAATTCAATGGTGGTCCTTATAGATGACCCCACATGCTATGTATCATTGCTTATCTGCTGTAGGATTTGCCCCTTGTTTATCTATAATGCGATTTGTCATTGAATCAGGTTCACTGTAGATGGTTGTTAGAGGCATCTTCTGACTCGTCCTGCATTTTAGACATAAAAGTTGGTAAGTTTCACTGGGCTATGGTTTCTCGTTCAATTTGAAGTGTTTAATCTACTATTCATTTGTCACCTTTTGCTCGTTCTAAAGAATTTCTCGTTGCTGGTTTACCGATTATTTTTGGTAATCTTTTATAATAGATTGTTTTCTAGAAATAGACCAGGCAAGATCTGGAATATTTGTCTACATTGTTCATTTTGTAATGCACCACCAGGAATGACTTTACCTTTGTGAAAAATCAACCAGTGTCATTTATCAACCTCTTAGTATCTTTTGGCTGCTCATCTTTCTAATCATCCTTGTGTTGCATGTCTGCTTTTAGCTTATCATTTTTTTTGTACTTTCTGTCACTTACCTTACTAGTCACCTTGTAGTACTCTTTCGTCGACTCTTATGGACTACTCTTTCATTTTTTACTTACTGAAAAGTCTCTCAGGGCCAAAGGCTGTGTTTGAAATTTGATTGATTATGAGCCCGGCCCCCCTACTCTTCTCCACTTAAACCCCGAGATTCTTCCTGCCATAGGGTCTGAACCTATGATGTGCGCCCACACATCACGTGTTGTGCTCTTACCACTTTGACCAAAGCCCTGGGGGCTATGAAGGATTACTACCCTTTTCATCCATCATGCTGGGATTTTAAGTAGGTGTGAATCTGTTTGCCTCTTGCAATGGTTTGAGCCTTCACTTGTGCTTCCCAAGTGAAGCTGCAGTTCGAAAATTTCTTTACTCCAAGCTGATTGGTCTGAATCTGCATTGTCATCTTATTCAAGTCTATTTGTGTGAATCTCTACTTTGCGGGATTACACTGAGTTGTTGTATCTATCTGTATGAATTATAGCATATGATACAGCCCACGTATAGTTCATAGGTGTCAATTGTGTTACATGATGGTTACAGGAGCAACTGTGGTAAAGTATATCTTATATGGGTGACCAGGAAGATTAGAATTCAAAGTATCAACCATCTAACATATTAAGAATGAGGATATGAATTATTATGTTGTAAAGGCGAGAACTAACTTCTGAGATTCGAACAGGTACGCATTTCAAGAAATGGTGCATTATGCAGTCTAAAATTAAGGCAGGAGCTGTCGACGAGGTAAGATTTTCATGCTTTTACCTATATCTGCAGCGAAGCTGACTCACAAGAAACTGATTATGTCATATCCCCCCCTGAACTCTCTTCCATCCCTATGCAGTACAAGAAAGAGGTTGCAACAATGACAGGGATGGCTCGTTCATTTGTTCAATCCGGACTCTCAGGTGATGAAATCCATAATGCTGCATCTGAGCCTTCCATTACTCAATAGAACGTCTAATTTAGGTTATATTTAGCTTCAGGAATCTTTGAAAGTGTGTTATAATTCTGTTTTTATTTGTTTGTAAGTAAGATAGTACCACCATAAGTCCATGTAATCGTTGGATAGCAACTGCACCCTATTTTCCTCAAACAGAGGTCAAGTGGTGCTTTTTTTTGTAAACTAGTTTCTGATAACGTGCATTGCACGTTTGTTCCTTACTATTATTATAAAAAAAATATTATTTATTTAAAAGTGAGTTATAAGATATAAAATATTGAAATTAACAATATTAATTTTACTGTTTATTTTTTATTCATTAAAATAAATCATAAAATAGAATGGTGCATTTGCTATCAAACAAACCAGAAATATGTAAAAACTGGCGATAAAATATGCCTATGAATTCCTGACTGAAAAATAATAATAAATGTATCGAATCCCTTTAATGAAATAACAAAGACGTGAGACAAATTTATCAAAAATATAAATTTCAATACACATTTTGCATACTACAACAAGAAGATCCTAAAATATGTACCAAACAAATGACTTGTTTTTCTATAAAGCACCTAAACATCGAAGCTTAACGACAATACGATAAGATTGTCTTGAGAATGCAATTACTTGTGATACGTCCACGGGTCTACGTATGAGTATATTTTATTGTATTTATATAAAATATAGCATTATTTGTGTTAGTTTTTTATGATATGATGTTTCAGTATTCATGAAAAATTCATCACTCTATTCGAATAGTAAAAATAATTAATATCTTTTAGTTTTCAAATTTAATTTTTGATTAACAGAAAATAAATCAACAAAATAAGAAAAACAAACAAACCAATAATAACATTATAAACATGTTTGTGATGAGTCATATATAATTTGAAGGAAAAATATTATAAATTCAACCTAAAGAGAAAATAATATCTAAGACATGGGAAGATTAAAATATGTTCTCTAACTAAGATCTTAATCTTCAATCACCCAAAATTAAATAGGAGAAGGAAAAATTCTTATAAGAGAAATAATGATATATACAATTTAAAAGCCTATATATGAAATTAAGAGATTAAATATATTGCATAAAAAAAATTATAGTTGCGAAAAATACCATGTGTCATTCTCAAAGGTATAATTATTTTACTATTACATGTAAATTATATACTTTCATCATATTTATTATTGAAATTTCACCTTTTCAAAAATGAAAAACAAGCTAAGAAAAAAAAAAGTAAAAAGGGGAAACGAAACAAATAAAGATTAATAAAATAGCGAAGGAAAAAAAACAGCGAATATCCTAACTGAATTTACATTATAAAAGTACTCGAACAAATCTATATACCTTGAATTCCAATAACACTTCAAATTATATCATAGGAGGGGGGGGGGGGGGGGATTAGAAGAGAACAACAGAGAAATAGGCCAGTTCACTGCATGCATCACACTTCATATGTTTTTCATGATCGTCTTAGAATCTTTGATTTCTTAACTAAAATGGTGTTCCTATATCTTACATGCCTTTTTGAATGTATATGAAGATGAAACGGTTTACTTAAATATGAAACATAGTTTCTCTATTTATTTGAAGAAAGTAAAGATCTATTACTTTCAATTGCTTTTTCACTTGCTCTATTCATGATTATTTAAGTGTAAGTATAACTGTTGTCTTTTGAATTATCCTAATTATTGTAATTAAAATGTGAATTAATTTTTCAGGTAATTAAAAATTTAAATATTATTCTTTTATTTTCGTATAATGTTATAGATATTCAAATAATGCTCAAGTGAAGGACAAATTCGTAATTCAACTTTGAACTAAGTCTAGAAAATTTATTGTCACAACTTGTCAAATGCCAAGTCTAGAAAATTTATTGTCACAACTTGTCAATTGCTTCCATTACGTCTATATTGAGATTCACATATAATGGTCCTAAGGCAGCAGCGGAAGGGTACATTTCGATAGTATCGCTCACCGTTGGTCAGATCAAAGAATATATTGTACAGAGACTGCAGTTAGAGTAGCATTCAAATGCTCACACAATGTACTTGCATCCTGTATTTTCACTTTAGTTAAAACCAAGTGAGAATATATAACACAATTATATGGAATCGAGAGCCAAAAGGGTCAATTTTTCGATAAAAAAAGAAGAAGAAGAGCTAGTTCAAATACTTGATCCACATTAACAAGGTGGATTATTTGGCTATCCTAGAACCTCTAGTTAATATAAGACTAAGATTGAGGGATATCGAAAATTTCTTGGATTCCAATATTGTCTGACTAACACTAGAGGCAAGATTTGGTGTCTTTGGAACCACCAAGATGAAGCTGAAGTCATAGCCAGTCACTGAAGAACAACATATTACCATCAAAACAGTAGGTATGTGTCAATGTTATTTATGTCAAATGCACTGATAAGGATAAAAGAGACTTGTGGGACAACATGGAAAATATAAGTAGCTCTATTAATGATCCATAGTGTGTAGGAGGGGACATCAATGATATTATGGACTCTGATGAAAAGTTAGGAGGCAAACTTCATAGGGCTAACAGATATTTTGATCTAAATTTGAGTTTTGTTGGACCTAAGTATACATACATAGTGCAATAATATAGGACCTAGTAAAAGAATTTGGAGAAGTCTTGATAAATTTTTTGTTAATGATCTGTGGGCTCAGAGTTGGCATACCAATACCATCAAACATTTAGCTAAGACAGGCTAGGTCTCTTCTCATGCAAATCCTTTTCAATAAAAATGACTTCATCAGAAACTTTAGATTCTTAAACTTATGGACTCAACGGTCAGACTTTTTAGAGACTGTTCAAAACTCTTGACGAGCAATGACTCTAGTGTAAGTTAAAGGTTTTAAGCAAAAAATGATCTAGAGAGACCATTGGGGTATTCATGAGCAAGTTAACAAATAGGAGACCAGAGTTCATTGAAGAACTAGACACTCTAAACAACAATGAACAAAGCAGGGAAAATTTGAACATGGAGCATGCAGAATATGTTAAGTGGCTTGGAATGTAGGATGCTTCACTAAAGCAAAAAACTAGAATCAAATGGTTCAAAGATGGGGACTACAACAACAAATATTTTCACGAGAAAAGAGACTTCTTATCACAGAATCAAAGACTACTGGATTGAAAGGGACAACATGATGAAAGGGCTACTATTATAAGAATCTTTTCAATATGAGGCAACCTAACCTGGACAGTGGCACTTTGGATTGCACACCAAACTTATTACTGAAGAGGATAATGATATGCTTCACAGAGCACCCATGGAGGATGAAATAGAAAATGTTGTGTTCAGTATGAGTGCAGATAGCATTGTAGGACCTGATGACTTCAATGGTAAGTTTTTTTCATATATGTTGGGATATTATTAAGTATGATGTTTCTGACTTTGTTGCTGAATTTTTCTATGAAAAAAAACTCACTAAATACTTCACTCACACATGTTTGGCTCTTATCCCTAAAATTGAGTCCCCTTCTAACTTTTCTGAATTAAGGCCTATTAGCTTAAGTAGTTTTTCTAACAAAATTGTTTCTAAAATTCTAACTAGATGGCTCAATCCTATTTTGCATAGACTCATATATGTTAATCAAAGTGGTATCATTCCAGGCATATTGATTACTGAAAATGTAGTGCTTGCTCAAGAAATAATCCATGGTATGTCTAAGCATATTGTCATCAAATTAGATATGGCTAAGGCGAATGATAGAATGCCTTGGAATTTTCTAATGGATGTTCTTACAAGATTTGGCTTCTCAAATAGATTGATAAATTTAGTGTGGAATTGAATTTGTGGTATTCTATTTTGATTAATGGATCTCAAAATGGTTATTTCTCTTCGCCTAAAGATTTAAAACAGGGTGATCATCTGTCCCCCTCTTAAATGGATCTCAAAATGGTGAAGGATATATCAGACCATTTTCCCATAAATTTATGGGAAGATCTCCCCGAACATATAGTCCTATATATTGCTAAACTTCCTGTCGGGGATGCTAATGATAATGACTATGCTGTTTGGAACATTACTCGGGATGGTCAATACACAATTTCTTCTGCTTGGCAAAGCATAAGAGAAGTCAGACAGAAAGGTGGCATCCTGAGTAAGGTTTGGCACAAGTGCTTACCTTTCAAAATACCCTTCTTACCTGGAGAATGATGCTCAAGAAGCTACCGTTTGATGAGCTAACTCCAAAAGGTTTGGTAATCCAATGGATACCAAATGCCTAGCTGCACAATACCTCAAAATGAATTTAGTGATAGTGAGATGGCTAAGCATATATGCAATTACTTTGGGAACTCCCTTGGAATAGGAGGCAACATTAGAATTTTCTTCAATGCTTGGTGGAATATGAACACTATCAACAGTGTGCATAAAATGGTACAACAAATCACTCAAATATGTATAGCGTTGAAAATTTTGGGAAAAAATTGGACATCTTGAAGACCAAATATTTGCCATCTAGAATGGAAGTGCAAATTTTATGGAACATCAAGACAACTATTTGTGTTGCCTTCCCAACTTGTGACTTAATAGGAAAATGGGTTCAAAGAATGGAAAGGTTTGGACCAAGCCTGGGGTTCTCAGAGATGACAGTGGTCATCTCATTATGGCTTTCTCAGTCGCAACTCAATGTAGAAGCAACAATCAGGCAGAAGCAATGCCAGCACTCTATGTAATAGAATGTTGTAATCGAGCTTTGGATAAGACAAATACGATCTGAAGTTGGACGTAATGGTGGTTACAAATATGCTCAAAGAAAAAGACACCAACAATCTGAAGCTGGAAAACATTATCAAACGAACTATGGAAGGGGCAGAAGTGAGGCATCTCACATTGCTATAGAGAAGCCAACCAGGTGAAGCAAGGGGACTCTTTCAACTACATTGCATAAGAAGATATAACAAATGTAATTTTTTGTTAGTTGAATATTGCATTTTGCTTTGAGTGGAAGGTTACAAGTTTGTTGCCTTACTTTTTCTGATGGCCTAATTTCCACTTTCTATTCTCCAATTAACTTCGAAGAGAAGCTCCTAACATAGCATTGCTTAAGCAAAAATCAATTTAAAGCTATACCACATAAAAGGATCTATGTTTGATTGGTACAACACAAAGCCTAAAATGACTTTTAACACATTTAGTACAAGCTTGTACATCAACCTGCAGAAAATGAAAATGCATTACGACTCAAATTTGCCTTTTATCGTTCTTCCAGGCAAGTCGTAATTTGTTGATAAGGCACCCCTAGTTCTATACAATTGACAAGAGAAATGACAAGAAACTGGAACATTACGAACATTTTCTTATACCACCACACTGTCTTCAGGTTTGCTGTATCTTGACACCAGCTTTTCGTAACTCAACATTTTGTTCAACGCACCAATATACGCTCGGACACTAGAGATAACAACATCCATATCTGCTCCGGTTCCACTGGAAGAAAAGATGAGACAAGTCAAAAAAGATGCATATATTATGGTGACCTATGATTCGCCTAAGAAAATGGTGTTCACGTATCAACTACATGCTGACTCAAGCATATATGCAGGAAATGCTTTTGATATACGGTGAAGGATGTCATCACTTTATAAAGCATTTGTAACTCCGACTTGTATTGTTGGATACACACTGGAGGAGCTAGGATTTTCATTAAAGAGGTTCAAAATATGAAGAAGTGAACATACGAAGAAGCCACGGGGATTCAAAAGCTATTATATCTACATACTTTTCTGCCGAAGGGCATCTACATTATATACAGTGGCGGATCTAGGATTTTAAGGTTGTAGGTGCTCTGAAGTGAAACTATAAAAAATGTGTTAACAATGAGATTCGAACTAAGTGAAACTATAAAAAATGTGTTAACAATGAGATTCGAACTTTGGTACAACAACATTAAAAGAGTCTTAAGTACCCATCCTAGAACCATTGGGCCAACTATATGATTTATTCATTGGGTGCTCTATGTTAATTTTATACAAATACCTATCGATTTCTACATAGATATATATATTTCGTAACGAAGTTAATAGGTGCTCGAGCACCCGGCGGACACCATGTGGGTCCGCCCCTGATTATATAACTAACTGCTTGCCATATTAGATTATGAAGTTCCTTGCCTGTGTTATGAGCCTGTGATACATTTATATTATATAAAGGTTTGGCATTTAGATACCAAAATCATTACTTGTCATATTTTGTGTGCATATTTTTCTGTTCCCATCTTGTTTAGCGATGGCTACATTTACTCTTCCATGCTGTGTCATTCTTTGGAATTTTTCCATGTAAAACTGAAAGAGGCAAACAATATTTCGTGTTCATACCTAAATGTGCGGTGAATAGTCTGTCCAGTTGAACCATTCATTATAGTATGCCTATCAATACTGCAGATTGACACTCTGGTTGATGCTATGGCATCTATACCTTCTGTGACTGCATTCATGGAATATTCAAGGAGCGTAATAGGCACCTGCATAACGAGGGAAAGTACATTAATGCAGTACTCAAGTAGTACAAAGGATAAATGTTTTATAAATACAGTTGCAATTTTGACCATCGGTTTTATGAGAGTTCATGTTGTGTATTAAACCTTCACAATGAGGTCCACTGCCTTGTAAGCTGCATCAACAGGTCCTGTTCCAACTGAACAAGCAATATGCTCTTGACCATCAGTGTTTATAAGCTTCACAGTTGCTGTAGAGAGGCCAAGACTTCCACACATAATCTGTCGATTGAACGTTAAATCATTTTGAATCAGCTGAACTTCAATCCAAAAGAATAAAAAGAAAAGACAGGCAAAGACAACACAGAGGAAGAATTTCATCTACCTGTACATCTCCAAGCTTCCAATAAACATTAGGTTGGAGAACTTCATCTGACATCAGTGCTATTAAGTCATCATCTGTAATTTTCTGAAAGAGAAGTACGGAAGACAAATAAATGGGCAACATATCTCCTCTGCTTCAACTTCTACATTTGTTCCACACAGGTAGAAGTAGAAATTGCCAGTGCTATTGAACACTTAATTAACGGAAATATGAAAAATTCAATTCACCTTTTTCTTCTCAGCTACTGACTTAAAACGCCAAAAGAGGTCCTCTAGTTCTTTTCCATCAATGTCATATCCAAGCTGGAATAGACATTAAAATGATTGATCCCTATTTTTAATGATATAATAAATATGTACAACTCACAATGTATGCAACTTACCTCAAGCATTTTGGATTTCAGTGCATGGCGACCACTGCAAAAAAAATTGAACATGTTATTGTTTTCCTAAGGGAAGGATGTAGTTCAATGTGAACATTGCAAATGAAAAATTAAGGAGGCACAGGAGGGAGGATAGTAAAATTTCATTATGATTGTGTGATACAATAGTGAAATAACCAAATTATAGCACGAAAATCTCAACAAGTTTTTAGCTCAAACATAAGAGAGAGATACTATAGGCTGATATATATTTTATTAAAAATGGAGGACTATTTACTGTTGAAACAGTAACTATATGGAGTTCATGGAGCAGTACTCCAGTACTAAAAGAAATTCTTCCATGATAGGGAAATAGTAAATGTAAGATCAAATCTAATGGCATGGAGTTCATGGAGCTATACTCACAGTTGTAAAAAATAGTTGTAAAAAATATTATTTCCAAAGTAAGCACAATAAGACTTGCAAACAAAATGAATGATCCTTATGACTTCACAAAAATAATTATTGACTGGAAAACCAACGCATACCTGAGTTTCCCAAGGACAATACCCGCTTCATTAGAACGACTAAGCCCAACATCATCAGGAGATATAATCTCATAGGTGTCCTTGTGTTTTAACATTCCATCCTAAAGCATATAAAGGGAAGTAAAAAAGACAGAAGAGACTTAGATTATCATCTCTTCTTTTAGTAGACAACTTAACGATAGTTGAAAGTTAGGGGCCAACTGGGAACTGACTGCAGATAATCAAAGAATGATAACTGAAATAATTGATATCTAATATGAATCTGAACAGTCAACCAAAAAAAAAAACATTGATTTGTGCTATAAATTCTAATATGTAGGAGATAAATTGATAAATTCAACTAGAGAAAATTACAGCAAATGCACACCAACAAGTGAAAAGGCCAAAGAGGAAATGGAAAATTTCAGGGAAGAAAGACTAGGTAGATTCAAACTTTTGAAGTTAAGCCCTTTATGTTGGGAGTTAGAAGATATCTTAATCTACAAGCAACTGTGGTTTCTGTTATGATGCGCATAATTTGACGAAATATATACATGTACTTAAGCTTTAAAAGAGAACAAGTGAACCAAGTGTCCAGTCTGAGAAAGAGGCAGTAAAACACAATACTTGCAGTAGATTAATAAATGGATGTTTCAACATAAGTAGCTACATGTTATGTTTACCAACCACAGTAATATAAAAGAAAAAGTTTACAACACTAAATCTAGGTGCATCAATGTTACCTGATGGATGCCACTTTCATGAGCAAATGCATTAGCTCCAACAATGGCCTTATGTGGCTGCACCTGTAGCCCACTGTACTCCTCCACCTGCAAAGGTATAGGTCATCACAAAGCACAAAGATAACAGATTTAGCTGGTATAAGTCTCTAGAAGATAGGATGCAACTAGGGGTACAATACCATTTTGCTCGATGGAACAATATGTTGAGTGTTAATCCCCGTGTAGAGGCCACCTAATACTTGCTCTCCGCGACATTTTAAGGCCATTACAACCTATCTCAGTACAAGGGAAAGGTAAAAAATTAAAAGAAAGAAAGAAAGCACGGGAAAATGACCAAATAGAATAAAAGTATCAAAGAGGCAAAAGTTCCTATACAATTCAGTAGTGTCAATTTTCAAGTTTCGGGTATCACCATCAACCGCTGTAAAAATACCCGTTATTTGTTGCATTTTCACAGTTGTTCTTGTCATATGATTTTTCTTGAATTAAACAAAAAAAGAGAAGTAGCTGGTCCCTTATATAAGCTATATCGTAACAAAAGTATGGAACCTATTGGTAGAACAAGCATTTGTTGGACAGGAAGAGAAGTATCCATTTTTCATGTTTCAGACATGCCATAGGATAGGGAAGTTCAAACTTTAACAGTATTATATAGCAAAAATGTTAGCTGGCACTTGTTTTTGCTCTTCTTCATACAATTTTTTTCTCATTCGTTTCTAACAAAGAATATAATGATAATATACCTTTTCCCATATGTTCATGTCTTCAGGAATAAGAATTAAGCAATACGCAATTTCTATTCCTTTCTTACTCATACTTTTAATTTGGTAACTCAGTAACGATTCATTAGAATCGGTTTTCTACCATGCAATTTCCTAATAAGTTGTTTCAGTGGGAAAATCATGTTTTATAACACAAATTTCTCGTCAATTCACGATGAGAAAAGCCTTTGTTACTGGCAGTATAAAAACCTCAAGTTTCTTTGTATAAAACTCTCTTAACTCACCTCCTCCAGAGAAGCATTTCCAGCTCTTTCACCAATGCCATTAATGGTCACCTCTAGTTGTCTTGCTCCTGCACAAGCTCCCTGAAATTGAACATGCTTCAATATTTTTCATACAATGTAAGTTAGTACATAACCATATAGGCATGGAAGAAATTACACACTTACAGCTAAAGTGTTGGCAGTAGAAAGCCCAAGATCGTTCTGGCAATGTGTTGAAATTATCACATTTTCAATCCCCGGAGTATTGGCTTTTATGTCAGCAATTAATTGTCCAAATTCACTTGGAACAGTGTATCCAACAGTATCAGGTATGTTAAGTGTTGTTGCACCAGCTTTAATAACTTCTCCGAGGATATCATAAAGGAACTCTCGATCAGACCTGAGTGTGGAATAAACAAAAAATATACACTCATATCTTCTTTTACACCAAAAAGCATCCTGCCTTCAAGATTCCTGTATAATCTATCCTTCTCAGACCCACTTATAGGATTTCATGGGTATGTTGTTGGGGAATATGCAACAATTATTCATTTTATGTAAGAAAAAGTTAGGAATTATTTTTTTAGTTAAACATTGTAAAAATTAGTATATCATGTATAGTTTAAAATATTTGTCTATTGTCTAAACAAAATAAAAGATTTCTTAATATTGTGAAGGACAATATTATAAATTCGTAATTTTAATCCACACATTCTTATTTCTCAACTAAAATATTTATGCACAACTTATCAAGATATTATTTATGCGAGCAATAAAAAGGACAACCAAATATTGCATAACTAATACTAAATTTTATGCAAATTATCAGAAGGGCAACCAAATATTTTCATGTAAATACTACATTTTTTAAGGTTTTATCCTAACGACCAGTTCTTAAAATTAGTTGATAAGTGGAATTGCTTAGATAGTAAGCATTTTCCACCTCCAACTCAGAGATGGTTGATTCAAGTCAACAAAGAATGATGAAGTTTGTATCATATTGTGTGCACCTAGATTATTTCATGAAATATTAACTGATTCAGTCATCGAAAGATTAAGAGCTTGTTTGGATGGGCTTAAAAGCTGGTCAAACTGACTTAAAAGTCAATTTTTGACTTATTAGAGTGTTTGACAATTATCAAAGTGACTTATTTTAAGTCAAAATGACTGATTTTAACTAAAAGCTAAAAGCTAGGTGAGAGGTTCTTTTTTTTCAACTTAAAAGTCATTATTACCTTTTTGTCCTTAATTTTTTTTTATTATTATTATTATTGTTATTAATATTATTTGTACTACTATTATTAATATTAGTATTAGTATTATTAGGATTATTATTAGTAGTAGTTGTAGTATTACTCTTATTATTATTAGCAGTAGTAGTAGTAGTAATAGTAGTAGTAGTATTGTTGTTGTTGTTGTTGTTATTAACAATAATAATAATAATTTATGATGATAAAGAAATATGTGAATGATAGGAAATATTATTACTTATAGATGTAAAATAAAAATTATTTTTTTCTAATTGTTTTTAAGTATAAAAACCTTAAATTAACCAATTTTTATCATGTCAACAACTTTAAGGGTATTTTAGACATCTTAATTAAAAGAAATTGTTTATCAGTGCCAAACACATCAATAATTATTTTTTCAACTGCAACACTTTTATGCAAACACGTAACTACTTATTTTAAAATAAGTTTCAGCACTTTCAAAAGTTACTTTTTTTAAATCAATCCATCCGGGCTTTAAGTGGGCATGTAGCCATAAATTTTAAATATTTGTTATTTTATTTGAAATTTTCAAGATGAAAATATGTTTGGTATATTTTTTGCTAAAAAAGAATAGATTACTTTATTTGCAATTCATGAACATGGATTTGGATAATAAGTGTGGAGTACTTTTCTTTTTAATTTAAAGTTGAATTTAAAAAATTTGTAGTCAATCACTAATTTTCAAACAAATTGAAATCATGTCACAAAAAAAAAGACACATAAAACTGTAATTATTGTCGAAGATATTATTGAAATGGACAACACTACTTTATATGGAAAATATATTATGCTCTCACGCCCCACAAGTCACATCAATCACATGTATATTCCGTAGAAACAACCCAATTTAGTACTATAAGAATACCTAATAATGGTGTATTTGAAAGGTACGAAAATATTTTATATCGTTTGGTTGTCAACAAGTTATTTCAAAAAAAAAGTTATCTTAAAATTAATTATTTTTAAAACAAGTTAATTAGGGATAAATTATTTTATCATGTGTATGGAATAACTTACTAAGATATAAATGGTGAAATAAATATTTTTTCATTATACCTCAAACCAATCGCATGATAAAATAGTTTTGAAAAAACACAAATCTACAAATAACATTTTATGTTAAAATTAATTGTGTTTTCATCACCCTCGAGTATACCTCATCCTCACTCCACCTCCAATCCTTTTATCTAAATTATAATAACATATTCAAAATAGAAAATAATTCCACAAATAAGGTCTAGAGAATGATACAGTATACACAAACTTTATTAATATAGAAATTATCTAAGATTATATACAAATCTCCTAATTTTAAAATAAACATTTTACTTATATATCAAACACTTAAAAAAAACCCACTTGTATTTCTAATAATGATATGTTTTCATACCAAATCCACCACCCAATAGGGTCTATTCAGAGTTTTAAGAGGAATCTACCAGCTATGCCCACTAATTAAACCATATAAAAAAGTCAACTGAGCAATTAGCTGACCTAAGAATTGCTATTATTTTGATTCAATAATTTTTTTTAAGAATTAAAAAAATGTTTTTTTCTAATTGAAATAAGAAGTATTAAAGAGACTTTTTCATTATTCATATTACAAATTTTGAGCTCTTCAACCTTCCACACACCTTATTTTCATCTCAATTCAACTTTTCACAGAATTTGTTTAAATTATAAATAAATATTTTTTAAAAGTAATATTCTATGTGTTCCGATTGACGTAACACTCTTTCTTTTTTTAAGTCCATTCTAAGAAATGTCTTATTACAAATAAAAATCAACTAAACATAAACATTAAAGTGACTCTAACAACTAACAAAGGACAATAATAAAAGTTTCTCTTATTTCATAAATTTTATATCTGAATCAAATAATAACATAGAAAAGTTCTAAAATTTAAATAAAAAAGAACACACATTTTTCCTAAAAAAGAAAATATTTTCTCTGAACCAAACAACAACCCAAATATTATTGTATCATTTACCACCCACCAGACATTTTTCAATCATAAGAGAAGTATATTATTTTTATCTAAACATGACAAAAAATTTTTAAAACAAATGCACACAAACCAACATAAAGTTACAAAAACCCAGCAATTAGTAAACAAAAGAAAAAGTGAAATTAAGTGCTTGGGTCCTTCACTACCTCGCATGCGATGGAATCTATAATTACGACTCAAAATCAAATCGTCTGTTCTTAGTTACCGTCAATTTTTGAAATTAATATATTTATTAAAAAATTAATTATCGATAGAGATAATTTATTATTTTATTTTACCTTTTTTCGTCTTATTTTATATTTTATGCGACACTAAGAAAGCCACCTTTCCTTATATGGAAAATATTCAAAGGTACGATTTTTTTCTTTTATTGTTCCATTTAATTTTAAAGATAGTATTTCATCTGTTCAGAAATATTGTCATATTGCGTTTATCAAAAGTTAATTTAATTTAGATCACATTGATTGAATATTTTAAACAAAAAAATTAAATATTCTAAAACTATATGAAAAGTATTATAAATTACAATTTTTTGCATTAATAAAAAAATGTATCTTAAAACATTAATCAAAATTTTTATAATTTGAATTTAAAAATAAAAGGACGGAGAAAATATCTACTATATTTATGATGTAGAGAGAAAATAAATTCAGCTTTTTCTTTTTTTGACCATTTGGCAAATATATCCAAATTTTCATTATTTCTTAGTATATTTTATGTTCGATCAAATATTATCATATAAAATAAAGAGGAAAAGAGTACTAATTATGAAAGTCGAGAAATATAAAATTAAACTCCTTTCTAAACAAGTAAGTATTAAATTTTCCTTTTAACCGTCACTTTAAAGAATCGAACTGTTATCGATAAAACAAAAATTTACTTACCTAATTAATTTGAGCTGTTGAGATTCTTCTAGATATAGTTTAATTTTGAAATTTTATGCAAAAAAAAATAAAATAAAATTGCATACCTTCCTGCATCTTCTGGACTAAATTCAACATCTTCACATCCAAGGCTTCTAGCATAAGCTACCATACTCCTTGCTTTTTCCACCACTTGTTCTCTACTCATCTTCAATTTATACTTCATATGTATTTCACTCGTAGCAATAAACGTATGAACCCTAGGTTTTTTAGCGTATTTCACTGCTTCCCAAGCTTTATCAATATCACTTTTATTACATCTAGATAACCCACAAATTACAGGCACAAATCCATTTTCATCAGTATTATTACCAATTTCCTCTGCAATTAGTTTCACAGATTCGAAATCTGCTTCGGATGAAGCTGGAAATCCAGCTTCAATTATATCAACACCGAGTTTCGCTAGCTGACGAGCGACGTCGAGTTTCTCTTTCGTAGTCATTGTAGCACCTGGAGATTGCTCACCGTCACGAAGAGTAGTATCGAATATGCGAACGTATTTCGGGTCGGAGATTTTACTGGGTACATATTCCGGTCGACGATTCGAAATCGAACACCGGATAAATGTGGAGTAGTAGTGTTTTTTGATTGAAAAACTGAAATTATTGGTACTAGAAATTGGAGGAAGAAGAACATTTTTGGATTGAAAAATTGAGAAGTTGTTTCTATAAGAAAATACAGAGTTTGAACAAAGAGAAGAAGAAGAAGACATTCTGAAAATGTGCAGAAAAGGGTCAAACACAGAGGAGAAAAGGAAAAGTGGGGTTTTAATACTAACAAAGTGTGGAGATTTATATAATAAAAAGAAAAAAGTGTACTCCAAATTATTTGAACCAAGTGGATACCAAGTCATTTATCTCATATGTTAAAAGATTCTAGATCATTTCACAAAGAGATTTTGGTAAATGTTGCTATTATTTAATTTTTGACGTATTTATCGAAAAAATAATAAAATAGATATTTTATTACACTCTTTCTATTTATTAAAATGCTTTGCAATTTCCTTTTTATTTAAAAAATTATAGTATTTGGTAAATATACGTGGAGACAAATTATATAGCCATAAAAAAATGTTTCAAGTTTTACCAAATAATTTAAAGTTCGAATGGGTCTTTATTGTTTTATCATTTTGGAATAATTTTGAGATTTTTCTAAAGGTTTATCAGTTTAATAAGTAACTAATTACTTTTCTTGTGATTATGATATGACGATTATCTATATTGTGTAATTATAGAATGAATTTCTATTATATTAAGAAGCTATACTCACTAATCATCTTTGTTTTTTTCTTCATTATTTAGATAACCTCTATTTTTTTATAATTATTATAATTGTATGTCTCTATAATCTCCTCCATTTTTTTATGATTGATGTCATGTTTATAATTATCTTTTTGTATGCCACTATGTAATATTTTAAATAGAGATAGAAAGATTTTTATTGTAAATACTTGAATAATTGAAAGAATGGGAATGGTCTTATCTCTTGTTTCTCTATTTTTATTGTTTTTATATTCAGTATTCTTATCTAATTACTTTAGTTTTGTAACATGTTAGCAGCATAGTCTCTAAATTCATTTAAATATTGTTTCCGAATAAAGTATAATTTGATTTAGTAAGTAATGATCAATTAGTATAATTTGATTTAGTAAGTAATGATCAATTTGATTTTGTAAGTAATAATCAATTTGATGTCAATAACTTGAACCCAACAAGATAAGGCAATTAGTATTGTTGAAATTTTGTTATTTCTTTTGTAACAACGTGAATGATTAATATTGTTGTGTTAGTACTCTATATTTTTTTTATTTTTAACAATATATTTTTTGGTTAGTAGGTGAAATTTATTTTATATTTTATTTTCACTATTTTGATTATTACGTAAATTATTTTCTTTTTTATGTATGAAATATTTTGAATTCACATGTGAAAATAGAAAAAAGAGTAGTGGCAATGAACAGTTTTATTTTAGTATAATTGAAATTATTATTATTATTAGTGTTCAATTGATTCCTTGATTTATAAATGCAATTCACTAGCTTATATTTTATGTACCAAATATAATACAAAATAATACTATATGTAATCCTCTGTTTTGATAAGTTTAAGATATGAGTACATATTTGTTGATAATATTTTTACTTTTTTTATTTTATATTTATTTGTGCTTGTTAATCACAAATTGGTAATATATTTTAAGGCTCAACGGTGAATCATTGGGTGTGAATCATTCAAAATCGAACTGAAATTAATAATTCTAATTTGAAAAGAAAGTTATTGATTTATCAGTAATGGGTGATTGATTTAATAGTCCAGTTATTATTTTTTATTATCAGGGTATCAATTTTTAACAATTTGATTTTTTTTTTAATGGGTTAATCGATAACCCAATAGTAAATTAATTAATTATATTTATACTATTTTATATCTAAAATCTTTGACTTAGAGTTTAGTATTCTACTTTTATCTTTTGCTATCTCAAGATCTTTGTTATTCTATAATGTAAAAGTGTTC
Source organism: Solanum lycopersicum (assembly GCF_036512215.1). Lineage (NCBI taxonomy): Eukaryota > Viridiplantae > Streptophyta > Magnoliopsida > Solanales > Solanaceae > Solanum > Solanum lycopersicum. The sequence goes on along the minus strand of NC_090807.1, from coordinate 4,524,260 downwards.
GCTTTTGAGCATGATACAATTTGTGAGCTCAGGTACATGATTCATTTGATTTGACACCTTATTTCGAAATACTTTTTTATTAATTTATTTTTGTGTCAAATTTTAACGGTTAAATCAATAACCGAACTGACAACGATCAATAATTGATAAACTAATAATCGATAAATTAATATTTTAATGATTCCATTACAATTTAACATTTCTACAAATCGATAATCAATAAGCTAAACTAATATACTTGAAAATCGAAAGAAACCGACTGATACGCAACCCTAGCTAGGTGAGAGTCCTGGTGCATTACGAGGATAAAATGGTCTTATATTTATTATTTTTTATCAAATTTTTGTAGTCTTAAAACATTTATTAATTTATTTTTTTGGATCAATATTAATCGCACATTCAACTATAAACAACATTGATTTGCTCTATTAAATAAAAAGAAAAAGAAAAGTAGGTATGTTCTAGAAGTAGATACATAGATTCTTAGGGCCGTTTGGCCTTTGTAATATAAAATCTTTATAGGAACTTTAAGTTTTATTTGAATATGTAATTTGGATTTGTTATGTTATATATTTTTTTATAATTATAAAATTTTTATAAAATCTAAAATTATTAAAATTATATTTCAATTTTTGTATTTAAAATTCTCACATCAAGTTTTTTAAAAAATTTAAAACTTCACCTTATTATATAAAATCAACTTAAAATTACATATACAAATATTAATTGCATTTCATAATTTTAATTAAAAGTCACTACTAATAGGGTGTACCAAATTACCATAAAAGCATAATTCAAGAGTCGTCTTTTTTCTTTAATTTAAAGTCGTCATAATATTAATGATCAGTGACGGCTCTATATTTTTTTTTTGAAGATAAGGCTTTTGCCTTAAAGGGTCGAGAGCATTCAATTTTTATGAAGAATAAATTATACGTTAAAACTTTTATATAAAAATTAATTATTTATGATTAAAAAAATAATAATTTTTTAATATATTGTTTTAGACATTTTGACATTTTTTTGTATTTTGTTAAAAATAAAAATTGATAATGAAAAGTATTAAATAAAGTGAGATATAAATTATTTTTTACTTCTTTTTAAATTTTAGTGTCAAATATTACTATAATGATATTAAAATGGGGTATATCAAGTCATTAATTTTTTGCGTCAAATTATATGATTCTAACTCTTATCTTTATTTAATATTTGTCAACTTATTACTTGTAGAATTATGTTGACAATTCATATAATAATTGCCTCATTGAAAAAATGTTTTTTATATTGAGTTGATAAACTCTTACCTAAACTAATAACTGAAAAAAATTCAAAATACTAATAATTTTTTATCTAAATAGTGTAAGAAAAATAAATTTTAAATAAATACGTATATAAAATTTATTTGTATTTTAAGACTTGAATTGAAATTTTACTTTTAATCCCTAAACATTTTAAACCACCCCTTTAATAATTTAATGGTACAAAGATCCCTTCGCCTTTTCTTAATATAAATAAAGTTGTCATACTATTAATGGTACTATTTGATGAACTACTAGTATGTTCACGTTCAAATTGTAAGAATTATTATTATTATTATTATTATTATTATTATTATTATTATTTCTTACTTATGATCCAAGTTTACTAGTAACCCAAATAATATCATAAATAATATTTAATAAGAAAGAGACTCTTCAGTTTATTGGTTACTGGACGTATCAGATTAAGTCATAACCTCTATAAATTGGTCCTCCCTCTATTCATTATGAATTGGTCCTCCCCATATTCCTACAGTAATTTCGTCGTTGACGGTTGTCATAACATAGAGTTAGACAAGGAGATAGAAATCAATTTACGACTAACACTTTCGTTTTTATCTGTGATGATGATTTCCTTATCAGGTATGTACCCATCACGATCTCTATGTAAAATTATCATGTTCAAGACCATGATATTATGCATTCAAGTATTTAATCTTACATGTGATATTAGAGCCTAGATTGTTTGAACGAATAATCTTCATATTTAAACTTATGTTGACATCCAAATTTCGATCATTTGGGTGCGCATCAAAACAATGAGAATCAATGTTTTTTTTGTTTCTTCAGTTCATACAAAAAGAAAGTAATAAAGTAATAATAAGATAAAAGACATAAAATCACACCTAAAGTTATCTCAGATTTTTAAAAAGACACATTAACTATGTGAATGTCCTATTACCCCGCAAAAGTATTAAATATCTCTGTAAATTGACCATTTTGACGCATTTTCTCATCAACCTCACACGCATGAGGCACACTCTCCTTTTAATTAATTAATTTAATATAAATATTAATAAGTACGGGTTTAACCCGACCCAAATCGTTTAAAAAGATAAATTGTACACTTTCTTTTCAACTACAACTTCTTTTGAAGATTACATCTATTTTAATTTCGCCATTTGTTGGTCAATTTCTTGGGAGATTAGATGAGCAAACAAGAAGTTTTCATGTTTATTTTAGTATTTGATAAAGACTATATTTTTTTTCCTCATGAATTTGTGACTTTTCCGGAGGAAAACACATGTTAGAAATTATTTTAGGATAAAAACTAAAAAGTGTTAGAATCTTACCTTCTTTTTTTAAAAAAAAAAACCATCTTGGACCAATGGTCCATTTATTATTTATAATAAAGGAGGAAATTACAGACTTGGGTTAAAAAGACCCAGACAAACAAAAAGGAATTATCAATTCCAGAAAAAGAAAACAATTTGAGAAATAGTTGGGATTATCAACTTACACCTTATACATATATATACTTGATAGACTGGAAGGGTTCGGAGGCATAAGGAAAGGAAAAGCGTTGGAGAAATAGTTGTTTGACTTCGGTTCTTCGGTGGAGGTAGATTATGGTTTATTTTTATTTGATAGATAAACTCTCAATAGCGATTGATATGTATTGAGTGATATTGTAAAGTCTCTATGTACTTGATTATGTGGTTGTATGCCTTGATTGTGTGGTTTGTAGTTGGCCTAAAATTATGAGATTGTTGAATTTCTAATCTTGAACCCTCTCTATTAAAATGACGTCTTGAATAAAGAAGGCTTGATGAAATAAAATAATGAGATAATTGAATCGGAGTGTCACGTTCTGACATGATATTATTGGATCGGAGTGTCACGTTCTGACACGGTATTATGGGATCGGAGTGTCACGTTCCGACACGGAATACGGGATCGGAGTGTCACATTCCGACACAATAACATTAAAGGAAAGGAATCTTGAATTAACTTAATATACTCAATCTCAAAGAACCCATTTTCCAAATGAGTATGGTGTGGAGGCATGAGTCTTCATAGGTGTGCTTGATGTTGTACCTACTATGGTATTGTTGTCACTGGTTCATGTGTTTGTTGCTTGCCACCTGTTAAGTATTGTAGTTGATTCTATATTATTATTCAATATATATTGGATCTACTTTGAGTTGGATGATGATACCTACTCAGTACATGTTCCTTGTACTGACCCCTACTTGTATTTTTCTTCTTTGTTCTTTTGTTGAGTGCAGCGAGTGTACCATCGACTTCGACTCGCCCTTAGCTCTAGCCAGTCTCCAGCACATCAGAGTTCAGGGTGAGCTATTATTTCTAGCTCGTGCTAGATTCTCTCATTCACGTCTTGATGTCTTCGAATTTCAAACATGGACCATCTTATTGCTTATTTTGGTTTCTTAAACACTCTTAGACTTGGTAATTCAAAAATAGATGTCCTTGATGTGATGACTTTCAGATTTTGGGATAATAAGTGTTAAACTTTAGAAGCTTATTTAATTGGTTACTTAATAAGTTTTGAGCTTCGGCATTTTATTGGTATACACAGATACATTATTGATTTATGTTAGGGGTTTAGATTCCTTGGTTCGCCCACTTAGGAGGTTAAGTGTGGGTGCCACTCATGACACATTTTGGATCGTGACACCCTTCCTTTTACCTCTTAAATTTTTGTTTGAATTTTTTTACCTCTTAAATTTTTGTTTTAAATTCAAACAGTAGGTCCCTTCGTTAAAACCTGCCAATTCATTTTAATTCATTTAAAATTTGATTATTCTTTTTTATTTTTAGAATTAAAATAAAACCCAAAGTCTTTGATCAATTAGGATTATATTAAATAAAAATAGTGTTTGACTCGTTGAATTCTTATATCTGTATATTTCTTACTTCTGAGTTTCTTCAAAAATTTTTCCATTCTTATTCATCAATATTGTTATCCGACATCTTGAATCTCTACATTATGTTAGTATTTTGCTATTCTATTTTTTATTATGTGTTTGAGTTTTTTTATTTTTATTTGTTCATAATAATAATTTATTTTTTTCTATTGTTACAATTAATTTAGGATTCATTAAATTGATTTATAATTATCCGCAATCCTCTATTATTTGATAGGTTTAATTTTAAATTTTATATATTGTGATATGTTTAATTTAAAATTTTAAAATATTTTCTAACTTAAAGAATAGACAATTTTTTTTAATTTAATCAAAATTTATATTTTAAGAAAAATATTTTTCATAAAGTTCACTAATAGAGCATTGAAATTTTGGAGGTTTAAAGCAAAATCTTCATTGGTTTTCTTCTTGAGTTATTCTTGTCCTTTTAATGGTGATACTGCTTAGTAAAAATTTTACGTACGCCACTGAACTTAAAGTGGTGGTTATATTGAACAATAAATAATATATGTGTGTTTTGTGCAAAATAGTTTATTAGTCACCAAAGTGATCCAACTAAATAAATTAACATCTACACATATCATGTCTATGATCACTTGATGCATATATAATGTTCCTATAGCTTGTAATCACCAAAGTAGCCAAACTAAAATGTTTAAATTCTTCACGTGCACAAAATTTTATGAGATTATGTATGCATTTGTATTCATATAGCTTGTTAGTCAGCAATGTGATCAAACTAGTATGGTTAAGAAAAATATGCACTCATAAAATTGTCACTTATCTATGAAGGTTAATAAATGCTAAATTGAAAATAAATAGATAAATTGATTTTCACTATTGTTAGAATTTAAGAATTTACCCAAAGGCGGATTAATATTCTACTAATAGTGAAAATTATTAGGTAAATTAATCTTTTTAGTCAAATATATATTGTATATCTAAAGATGTTGTATATGTTTGATTAAAATTATTCAATTACCTATTAAAGATAAATTTGACACTTAAAATTATGATAATGTGTCGTAGAAATTGACAACACACTCTAATAAGCACATCAGGAAGTGATTTTTTGCCACATCATAAAGTTACTAACGGTAAAAGAACACAAAATCTCCATTTTTCTTTAATATTTGACATATTTTAAAGATCTTTCTCTCTCTATTCTCTAACTATTTATTCTCCCTAATTCCTTCTACCGATTTAAATTTCAAAATATTTCTCCTAATTGGAATATCTGTCAAAAACTCAATTGGAACCCTATCGAATTATGGAAAAAGCTTAAACGAAAAATGTAAATGAAAAGTGAAGGAAACAAAGATTAACCCTTACTTGGTAAGAATTTCAAACAAAATTTGAAATTATATCGATCAACTTCACGTCTAAGCAGAACCAAATTAAGAAGAAGTTTCGCGAAATCAACCATTTACTCCACGAAATCGACCAATTTCACGTCTAATAGAGCCAAAAGCTTTGAAATCTACAAGAATTTCACGTCGTCGATTACAATTCTTAGAGCTAAGGGAGAAGTTTAGTCCGGAAGTTAGGTGAGAAGGTTTGATATTATTCTTTTCATATTAATTTATCTAGGTGACTATTATTTATCCAGGTGGAAAGTCACATCACCACTTTTGTCAGGCTGTCGCGTGCGTGTAGTCACGATAGGAGCAGGTGGACCAAAAAGGTGTACGCGATCAAGGAATAAACAAGTGGGGGGTGGATTCGAGGGGGGGAGGGGGAGGGAGGAGGGGATATATATATATATATATAGAAGAGTGAAGTGGGAGGACGACCAAAAGGGAAAATTATAATTTCACGCTAACAAAAATCTACCAAGAATGATAATAATAAAAAAATATAATTCTAGAAACATCTTAAGTTATTGTTATTGCCATTAACTTATTTTGTTATTACTTCATTTCCTTTTTATTTCTTTTGTGAGTTATTGTAATATCTATTTTATTATTACTCTATTTTACTATTACTTTAATTTAATTTTAATATTTTTTCTATTCATTATGCTTATAAAAAAAACCTACTTTTTATATAAAATTATCATGAATTAATTATTTCAATTTTTATTTTGTCTCTAATTAATATACTTGAAAATACTGAAGTGTGATAAAATTAATAATATACATTAGATTGGAATAAAAGAAAATGATGTTAAAAGTAACTTTACAAATAAAAATGAATAGGATAATATATTTGTATTAGAGATGACCAAGAATAAAAATGTAATTTTATTCTAACAAAAATCTATCAAGAATAAATAATTTTAGAAATATCTTTCTATATATGAAGTGAATGATGATCAAGAAAATTAAATAGTTCTAGAAACATCTTTAGGTATTATTATTAGTATTACCTCATTTTTGTTATTTCTTCATTTTTTTATGAGTTATTGTGATATCTATTTATTTATGAAATGTAATAAATAATGATTATGCTTATCTCTTAATAATTATTTATCAAGTATAATATTAGGTGGAACCAATAAAAATTAAAATTAAAATTTATATGTATATTAAATTTTGTGTATTGAAATATTTTTTAATTTTGTGATCTTTAATATGCTATATGAAAAAATTAAAATTAAGAAATTATTTTCTTTTTGAAATGAAATAAAAAACAAGTTCATATAAAATCAAAACGGAAAAGGGCCTAAAATACCCTCAAAGTATTGGAATGGTACAAAATTACCCTTCATCCACCTATTGGCTTCAAAATACCCTTTGCACCCACATATTGGCTTCAAAATAACCTTGTCATCCACCTTTTGGTTCAAAATTGACCACTTATTTAACGGTTTTAAATTTAAACTATTTAAATATTTTTTTAAATACGTGGCGCTCAACTATTTGATATAATTTAACTTATTAGTATAATTTATAAATCAATCTAGCCTGTGTAACGACCTGTTTAGTCGTTTTGAGCAGCAGATTTTATTTCTGGAAAAACAGGCTGAGGCGACGAACCCAACGACGGACCGTCATGGGCACGACGGACCGTCGCAGGGTCTCGTTTCAAAACACTTAGAAAATCTGAAATTGGGTACTGAAAATCGACTCTCTGAACTTCGTAACGGAGTGGCAGGACGGACCGTCACAGGCCATTCACCCAAAATCAAGTTTCTGAACTATGCGACGGACAGCAGGACGGGCCGTCGCGCCTGCGACGGCCCGTCACAGTTTGCATAATCCCAGTTGGAGTCGGATTTTTGGTTAAGTTTTAAAGGGGCATTTTGGACTATTCCTGCTATAATTATATATTTCGTGGGTTGATATTAATAACTCAAATTCTTGGGGGTTAAAAGAGGTAACCTTAAGTTAATTCGTGGGGTATTATTGCCATCTTTTATTCTTAATTATATACTAATTAGGGTAAAAGAAAGAAGGTTTGAATAAGAAAACAGAAAGAACAAGAAGGGAGAGAGAGAACCGATCGAGAGAAGAGGAAAGCACCAAGCTTTGAGGATTAACTTGCGTGATTTCAATTCTTCAGTGGAGGTAGGTTATGGTTTTCATGCTATTCGTAGTAAACTCTTAATTGTGAATGATATGTGTTAGTAGTATTGTAAACCCTTCTATATGCTTAATTGTATGCTTGCATGAATGATGTGATTATGTAATTATGAATAAATAAGCATGATGAAGCTATTGAATCCCAAATCTTGAAAAGAAACCCTAATCTACTTTGTTAATGATGATGCCTTGGTATAAAAGAAGGCTCGATGAATGAAAGTAGTGAGATTAGGGGATCGGGTGTCACGTTCCGACACCAGGATAGAATATGAATCGGGTGCCACGTTCCGGTACCAGGTTAGTATATGAGGATCGGGTGTCACGTTCCGACACCAGGATAGAATATGGATCGGGTGCCACGTTCCAGTACCAGGATAGTATATGAGGATCGGGTGTCACGTTCCGACACCAGGATAGAATATGGATCGGGTGCCACGTTCCGGTACCAGGATAGAATGAGGATCGGAGTGTCACGTTCCGACACCAGGATAGTATATTGAGGAGCGGAGTGTGACGTACCGACATGAGGGGAATAAAGATAATGAATCTTGAAATATGTTAATATATTCAATCTAATGAACTGAATTCCCAAATGAGTATGATGAGGAGGTGTGAGTCCTCATTGATGTGCTTGGTGTTGTAACCAAGGGTCATGGTAACTGTAAATGCTGCATGCTAAGGATATTAGTTGATTTTAGGATATTGCTTAATACATACTGTTTTCTATTTTGAGTTGGCCGATGATATCTACTCAGTACCCGTGTTTTGTGCTGACCCCTACTTTTATTGTTTTCTTCTTGTTTATTTGTGGAGTACAGCAAACGTGCCGTCATCTTCGACTCAATAGTAATTCAAGCCAGTCTTACTACATCGGAAATTCAGGGTGAGCTAATGCTTCTATCTTGGACTGGATCTTCTTCTTCAAGTCTTGATGCCTTGAACTTCCGGCATGGACTAGCTTTTACTTGTTTTAGCTTTTAGAATACTCTTAGTTAGTAATTGATCATAGATGTTCTTGTGATGATGACTTCCAGATTTTGGGGATAATAATAGTTATTGATTTTATTAATGAGTTTAAGTCTTCGGCATTACTTTATGTTGATATTACATTGAAATGTTAAGGTTTAGATTGGTTGGTTCGCTCACATAGGAGGGTAAGTGTGGGTGCCAGTCGCGGCCCAGATTTGGGTTGTGACAAACTTGGTATCAGAGCATTAGGTTCGTTGGTCTCATCACCCAAGAACAGGTCTAGTAGAGTCTTAAGGAACGGTAGGGGGACACCTTTACTTTTCCTTGAGAGGCTATAAGACTTTAGGAAAATTTCACTCTTTCATTCTTTCTTTTGTGCTACTACTTAGAGTCCAATTGGTATCTAGGCGATACGAATTGGTATCTGACCATCTTCACTCTCTTTCGCAGATGGTTAGAACTAGAGCAACGACTACGCCAACACCAACACCGGCCAGACAAGAAACAACTGAGCCAGCCACTGGGGCTGTGGCTTGAGGAAGAACAGCGGCAAGGGGCCGTGGTAGAGGTCGTGGGAGGACGTCCCCTAGGGGAAGAGGACGTGCGCCTAGCCTATCTGATACTAGGGCAGTGACTCCTCCACCGACTGAGGAAGTAATAAGAGAAGGGGAGGATGGGGAAACTGAACAAGTGCAGAATGAGGGATTGCCACCCCAACCTACCCTAGAGATGATCAATCAGGTTCTGGCTTATCTTAGCGGGTTATCTGATCAGGGCCAGACACCCCCAGTGTTTTCTGCACCAGCACCTCAGGCTCCGGAGGTACAACATGCGGCTACTATGGCTCCCCGCATGGATGTTCCATTGGAAATAGGCACGTTTCCACGTCTGACTACTGGGCCTATAATGACAAATGATCAGCATGAACTTTTCAGTAAGTTCTTGAAATTGAAACCTCCAGTCTTCAAGGGTGCGGAATCTGAGGATGCTTACGATTTTCTGGTTGACTGTCATGAGCTACTACACAAGATGGGTATAGTAGAACGGTTTAGTGTTGAGTTCGTGAGTTATCAGTTTCAAGGGAACGCCAAAATGTGGTGGCGGTCACATATTGAGTGTCAACCAACAGAGGCACCACCTATGACTTGGGCCTCATTCTCTAGCTTGTTTATGGAAAAGTATATCCCCCGAACTTTGAGGGATAGGAAAAGGGATGAATTCTTGAGCCTAGAGCAAGGTAGGATGTCGGTCAATGCATATGAGGCTAAGTTTCGTGCATTATCTCGGTATGCCACCCAACTGTGTTTCAGTCCACAAGAGTGAATTTGCCGGTTTGTGAAGGGGTTGAGGTCAGAATTGCGGATTTCGGCCTTACAGATAGCGGCAACGGCAAAATCCTTCCAAGAGGTGGTAGACTTTGTGATAGAAGTGGAAGGAGTGAAGCCAGATGACTTCACCCCGACATCGACATCAAAAAGGTTTCGAAAGAGAGGTGAGTTTAATGGTGCTTACACTAGAGGACAGGGTTCGGGAAGTTACTCAGTCCGACCAATTCAGTCTTCACTACAGACTGTAGTTGGGGGTCCACCTCCGACCGGTCAACACTTCTCTGAGATACCTATGCATGAACCCCAGAGAGTGCTATGGATGTGGGGAGATTGGACATATTAAGAGATATTGTCCAAAACAGAGTTACAGACCTCCAAATGTTAGATGTAGAGGTGGTCATGGCAGAGGCCGTTATTCTGGAGGACGTGGTGGTCGAGGTAATGGTGGTCACCAGAACGGCCGAGGTGATGGGCAACCTGGAGCCACTACATCACAACATGGTAGGGGCAACGGACAAACGAGTGAGAGGGCCCATTGCTACGCTTTCCCTGGGTGGTCTAAAGCGGAGGCATCTGATGCTGTCATCACAAGTAATCTTCTAGTTTGTGATTGCATGGCTTCTGTATTGTTTGATCCTGGATCCACATTTTCTTATGTATCTTCCTCATTTGCTAATGGTCTAACTTTACATTGTAAATTACTTGATATACCTATTCGTGTTTCTACTCCGGTGGGTGAGTCTGTGGTAGTTGAAAAGGTGTATAGGTCTTGTTTGGTGAACTTTGTGGGGAGCAACACTTATGTAGATTTGGTTATCTTAGAAATGGATGATTTTGATGTAATTTTGGGTATGACTTGGCTTTCTCCGCAATTTGCAATTTTGGATTGTAATGCTAAAATGGTGACGTTAGCCAAGCCTGGGACAGATCCATTAGTTTGGGAGGGCGACTACACTTCCAATCCGGTTCGTATCATCTCCTTTCTTCGTGCTAAGAAAATGATTAGTAAAGGGTGTTTAGATTTCTTGGCACATCTCAAGGATGGCACTACCCAAGTTCCTTCGATTGAGTCGGTTTCAGTGGTCCGTGAGTTTCTGGATGTGTTCCCTGCAGATCTTCCTGGTATGCCACCAGATAGGGATATTGACTTCTGTATCGATCTCGAACCGGGCACACGCCCCATTTCTATACCCCCTTATAGAATGGCTCCCGCTGAGTTAAGAGAGTTAAAGGAACAACTTCAAGAGTTATTGAACAAAGGCTTCATTAGACCAAGTGCATCCCCTTGGGGTGCTCCGGTTTTGTTTGTGAAGAAGAAGGATGGGAGTTTTCGGATGTGCATAGACTACCGGCAGTTGAACAAGGTAACCATAAAGAACAAGTATCCTCTTCCTCGCATTGATGACTTGTTCGATCAGTTACAAGGTGCTTGTGTCTTCTCTAAGATTGACTTGAGATCCGGTTATCATCAATTGAAAATACGGGCAACGAATGTGCCAAAGACTGCTTTTCGAACGAGGTATGGGCATTACGAATTTGTAGTGATGTCTTTTGGTCTTACGAATGCCCCTGCTGCGTTCATGAGCTTGATGAACGGGATTTTTAAGCCATATTTGGATCTCTTCGTGATCGTATTTATTGATGATATATTGGTATACTCAAAGAGCAAGAAGGAAATGAAGAGCATTTGAGAATGGTATTGGAAATGTTGAGGGAGAAAAAGCTTTATGCCAAGTTCTCTAAGTGTGAGTTTTGGCTAGATGCAGTGTCCTTCTTGGGGCACGTGGTTTCTAAGGATGGAGTGATGGTGGATCCTTCTAAGATTGAGACAGTCAAGAATTGGGTAAGACCTACTACTGTGTCAGAAATAAGGAGCTTTGTTGGGTTAGCTAGCTACTACCGCCGATTCGTCAAGGGATTCTCTTCTATTGCTTCCCAACTGACGAACTTGACTAAGCAAAATGTTCCATTTGTATGGTCGGATGAGTGCGAGGAAAGCTTTCAGAAGCTCAAGACTTTGTTGACTACCGCACCCATTCTCACCTTGCCAGTGGAAGGTAAGAATTTCATTGTCTATTGTGATGCATCTTATTCGGGTTTGGGTGCAGTGTTAATGCAAGAGAAGAATGTGATTGCTTATGCTTCGAGGCAATTAAAAGTGCATGAACGTAACTATCCAACTCATGATTTGGAATTGGCTGCGGTAGTGTTTGCATTAAAGCAATGGAGACACTATTTATATGGGGTTAAGTGTGATGTCTACACGAATCATCGTAGCCTTCAGTATGTCTTTACTCAGAAAGATTTGAACTTGAGGCAGAGGAGATGGATGGAACTACTGAAGGACTACGACATCACTATTTTGTATCATCCGAGGAAGGCGAATGTTGTAGCGGATGCTTTAAGTAGAAAGGCGGGAAACATGGGAAGTCTAGCTCACTTGCAAGCTTCTAGACGCCCATTGGCTAGAGAGGTTCAGACTCTAGCTAATGACTTGATGAGATTAGAAGTAAATGAGAAGGGAGGATTGTTGGCTAGTGTGGAGTCAAGATCTTCTTTTCTTGACAAAATTAAGGGAAAACAGTTTGATGATGAGAAACTAAGGCGAATCCAAGATAAAGTATTGCGAGGGGAGGCTAAGGAAGCACAAACCGATGAGGAAGGTGTTTGGAGAATCAAGGGAAGGGTATGTGTACCCCGCGTCGATGATTTGATCAACACTATTATGACAGAGGCTCATAGTTCAAGGTATTCTATACACCCGGGTGCAACCAAGATGTATCGTGACCTAAAGCAACACTTTTGGTGGAGTAGAATGAAGCATGATATTGTTGACTTTATTGCCAAGTGTCCAAACTGTCAACAAGTAAAGTATGAACACCAAAGGCCCGGAGGAACACTTCAGAGAATGCCCATTCCGGAATGGAAATGGGAGAGAATTGCAATGGACTTTGTGGTTGGTCTTCCAAGGACAATGGGTAGGTATGACTCCATTTGGGTGATTGTTGATAGGTTAACTAAATCTGCTCATTTTATTCCGGTTAAGGTGACTTACAATGCCGAGAAGTTAGCCAAGATCTATATCTCAGAAATCGTTCGATTGCATGGGGTTCCACTATCCATCATATCAGATAGAGGTACGCAGTTTACTTCTAAGTTTTGGAAAACATTGCATGCGGAATTGGGTACTAGGTTGGACCTTAGTACTGCGTTCCATCCTTAGACCGATGGTCAGTCTGAGCGAACGATTCAAGTGTTGGAGGATATGCTTCGTGCATGTGTGATAGAGTTTGGTGGTCATTGGGATAGCTTCCTACCCTTAGCGGAGTTTTCATACAATAATAGCTATCAATCAAGCATTGATATGACTCCATTTGAAGCATTGTATGGTAGGAGATGTAGGTCTCCCATTGGTTGGTTTGATGCGTTCGAGGTTAGACCTTGGGGTACTGATCTCTTGAGGGATTCGATGGAAAAAGTGAAGTCTATTCAAGAAAAGCTTCTAGCGGCGCAAAGTAGACAAAAAGAATATGCAGATCGAAAGGTTAGAGACTTAGAGTTCATGGAGGGTGAACAAGTCTTGTTGAAAGTTTCACCAATGAAAGGGGTGATGCGGTTTGGTAAAAGGGGTAAACTAAGTCCAAGGTACATTGGACCATTTGAAGTACTTAAGCGAGTAGGGGAGGTGGCTTATGAGTTACCCTTGCCTCCAGGGCTGTCCGAAGTACATCCGATATTCCATGTGTCGATGTTGAAAAGATACCATGGGGATGGAAACTACATTATCCGTTGGGATTAAGTTTTGCTTGATGAGAATTTGTCTTATGAGGAGGAACCTGTTGCCATTCTAGATAGAGAAATTCGCAAGTTGAGATCAAGGGAGATTGCATCCATCAAAGTTCAATGGAAGAATCGACCCGTTGAAGAAGCCACTTGGGAGAAGGAGGCGGATATGCGAGAAAAATACCCACATCTGTTTACAAATTCAGGTACTCCTTTTCGCCCTTGTTTTCCTTCTTGTGATCGTTCGGGGACGAACGATGGGTAAATTGGTATCTATTGTAACGACCTGTTTAGTCGTTTTGAGCAGCAGATTTTATTTCTGGAAAAACAGGCTGAGGCGACGAACCCAACGACGGACCGTCATGGGCACGACGGACCGTCGCAGGGTCTCGTTTCAAAACACTTAGAAAATCTGAAATTGGGTACTGAAAATCGACTCTCTGAACTTCGTAACGGAGTGGCAGGACGGACCGTCACAGGCCATTCACCCAAAATCAAGTTTCTGAACTATGCGACGGACAGCAGGACGGACCGTTGCAGGCGCGACGGCCCGTCACAGTTTGCATAATCCCAGTTGGAGTCGGATTTTTGGTTAAGTTTTAAAGGGGCATTTTGGACTATTCCTGCTATAATTATATATTTCGTGGGTTGATATTAATAACTCAAATTCTTGGGGGTTAAAAGAGGTAACCTTAAGTTAATTCGTGGGGTATTATTGCCATCTTTTATTCTTAATTATATACTAATTAGGGTAAAAGAAAGAGGGTTTGAATAAGAAAACAGAAAGAACAAGAAGGAAGAGAGAGAACCGATCGAGAGAAGAGGAAAGCACCAAGCTTTGAGGATTAACTTGCGTGATTTCAATTCTTCGGTGGAGGTAGGTTATGGTTTTCATGCTATTCGTAGTAAACTCTTAATAGTGAATGATATGTGTTAGTAGTATTGTAAACCCTTCTATATGCTTAATTGTATGCTTGCATGAATGATGTGATTATGTAATTATGAATAAATAAGCATGATGAAGCTATTGAATCCCAAATCTTGAAAAGAAACCCTAATCTACTTTGTTAATGATGATGTCTTGGTATAAAAGAAGGCTCGATGAACGAAAGTAGTGAGATTAGGGGATCGAGTGTCATGTTCCGACACCAGGATAGAATATGGATCGGGTGCCACGTTCCGGTACCAGGATAGTATATGAGGATCGGGTGTCACGTTCCGACACCAGGATAGAATATGGATCGGGTGCCACGTTCCGGTACCAGGATAGTATATGAGGATCGGGTGTCACGTTCCGACACAAGGATAGAATATGGATCGGGTGCCACGTTCCGGTACCATGATAGAATGAGGATCGGAGTGTCACGTTCCGACACCAGGATAGTATATTGAGGAGCGGAGTGTGACGTACCGACATGAGGGGAATAAAGATAATGAATCTTGAAATATGTTAATATATTCAATCTAATGAACTGAATTCCCAAATGAGTATGATGAGGAGGTGTGAGTCCTCATTGATGTGCTTGGTGTTGTAACCAAGGGTCATGGTAACTGTAAATGCTGCATGCTAAGGATATTAGTTGATTTTAGGATATTGCTTAATACATACTGTTTTCTATTTTGAGTTGGCCGATGATATCTACTCAGTACCCGTGTTTTGTACTGACCCCTACTTTTATTGTTTTCTTCTTGTTTATTTGTGGAGTGCAGCAAATGTGCCGTCATCTTCGACTCAACAGTAATTCAAGCCAGTCTTACTACATTGGAAATTCAGGGTGAGCTAATGCTTCTAGCTTGGACTGGATCTTCTTCTTCAAGTCTTGATGCCTTGAACTTCCGGCATGGACTAACTTTTACTTGTTTTAGCTTTTAGAATACTCTTAGTTAGTAATTGATCATAGATGTTCTTGTGATGATGACTTCCAGATTTTGGGGATAATAATAGTTATTGATTTTATTAATGAGTTTAAGTCTTCGGCATTACTTTATGTTGATATTACATTGAAATGTTAAGGTTTAGATTGGTTGGTTCGCTCACATAGGAGGGTAAGTGTGGGTGCCAGTCGCGGCCCGGATTTGGGTCGTGACAGCCTGCCCACCTATTACTAATTAAACCCCTCCAAATTAATAAAATCGTCACATTATTAATGCAACAACAGAAAAGCTACTGCCAATTGAGTGTTTTTATAAATTTTAGGCAAAAATATCTATAGAAGTAAATTATCATACATTCAAGTGTATAAATAAAAATTACTGATAATCTTAAAAGTCTGACTATGTTCATCTTTATTATTCTTACATCTCAATTATGTGATGTTACTTCATAGGTAACTTTTTTCAAAATAATATATTAAAGGTTTTTAAAAAAGCATAAATATTTATAAAGTTATATTTAAAAAAGTGCATGAATTAATTCAGGATGTATTATTTATTTACCTATAATCATAAATTTTTAATTCAATCTTGAAAGAGAATCCTATTGAAAGTGTCCTCCTAAATAAGCGGCTCAACCTAAATTTAATTGGTGCTTCAATTCAGACTTGAATAATTTTGGATATCATTTTCAGAACTCTATAACTTCATCGTGTTTTATTAGCGTTTATGGCGATTTTGATATGATGATTGAATTATTAATTGGATGGGGTTTAGTTAGTAATTAGTGTATAGTGGGTTGGTTTATAAATTATATTAATAAAGTAAATCATAACCAATAGTTGAACGCCAAATATTTTAAAAAATATTAAAAGAGTTTAATTTTAAAACAATTAAATAAGTAGTCAATTTTGAACCAAAGGTGGATGACAAGGGTATTTTGGAGCCAATAGGTGGATGCGAAGGGCATTTTGGATTGGTGGATGAAGGATAATTTCGTACCATATCAATACTTCAAGAGTATTTTAGGCCCTTTTCTGTAATAAAAAATGAGGGAGTCATATATTAATAATGAAATATATATGTGTTATTATTGAAATGAGCTTTCATATATTAATGTTTTTTTAAAAAAAAAATTTGTTTGGCTTCCTTTTATTAATTTGTGCATATATGTGGAGTTTTAATGTAATGACCCAGAAGGTCATTTTTGAGAATTTTCATGAAATTAGCGTTTTACACCCTTAATAGTTGCCCCGAGTAATTTTTTTGATTAGCCGGTATAGTTGATTTAAAAATTTTGAATCACTTGATAACTACAATTATTTAATTAGTGGTATGTTTTAAATAATTAACTTTTAAGTTGTTAATGGATCAAATATATAATTTGATACCCTACACCACTTGGCCCATATATTAAGGGATATCATGTTAAAGAGAAAATATCACCAATTACTACTAATTAGAAGCGGTTGGAACACGAAAGTTACAGAATATTTTCCATGCCTAAGCCGCCAAAACAAAATTCTCAACATAGTCCAGGTAAGATACTTCAATTTAATTTATTCCTGAAGTTATAAAAATATCAATTGAAGGACGAATAGAAATCATGTGGTGTTCATATACTTAAGTACTGGTTCTGGTGTTTTCTTGATTTGACCGTATGACTTTGTATAACAATTTGGTCATGTATAATGACTATAATTAGAATTAATTATCAGCCAATAAAGATAGTGGGTGGTTTCTGGATGATAACCATGGGAGAAATATTATTTGCATAACTAATAACTAAAACATTAATATCCTATAACTAGGTCTGTAAATAATATTTTGTAATTTGTTAATTGGGCAGAAATCATGTACGTGTTTGGAAGAAGGTTTTAAACTTTGAAACAAAAGGAAAATATATTATAATTATAAGAAGTTAATGTTCTGTTTATTCTTTTTCTTTTCAAATGAACTTGATAATCCTATTCTTATATAATTAGCATAGCTTTGATACAATATTATATGTAATTCAATTAAGTGTATTATATTATAGCAAAACTATTAAGATGGTAGTTTTTGGAGAAATTATGACTTAACTCTATATTTGAACTTAGAAAGTATGAGAATTGACCTATTAATTGGAATCAAAATTTAGCAAATTTATTATACCTTTGAGTGAGTTTTGGGTCTATGTTTTACGTGTGAGTGTTGTTAGTGTCGAAATCTTATTATGATTATCTATTTGAATAGATTGCCTTGAGTCGAAAGTTCAACAAAAGGGGAAGGATAAAGTCACAAAGTGATTGTTTGATAAATTGAGGCAAGTGGATTTCTAAACTCTTGTTAAGCGTTTGAAATTCGTGTATTTTCTTGTGTGGTATTGAGAATGACTTGGAGACTTGTTGCTTATTTGTTGGTGTTGTATTCCTTGTAGTAAATTGCGCTTTGTTATCAAAATGGTTATCTCTTCATTTTCATTTGAGCATGTCATTTGCATTGTATCTGAGACGTGGTTGTGGTAAGAGGATGTACCATTTCGAGGTTCGTATCGCGTGCCACGATGGATATTATATTTCGAGGGACGTATCGCGCGCCACGAAGGTTACTGTTATCGAGGGTCGTGTCGTGCGTCGCGATAGATGCATGGACAGATATGTCCCCCATGGGTCCCGGACTGAGAGACAGCGGATGTGTATCACTAGGTCAGACATGCATCATTATACTTGACATTGTATTCCATCGCATTGCACATATTTATCATTAGTGAACTTGATATTGTGTTTTGCTGATCTTCTGATTACCTTTCTGTGGAACTTGTGATTGATCAATATTGAGCTTGTTATTGCGGATATATAATTTGTTGAAGTATTGTTGTTGAGGATATGTAATGTGTTGAAGTGTTGTTGTTGAGGATATGTAATTTGTCTAAGTGTTGTCGTTGAGATACGTGCTATGTAAACTGTGAGTTATTAGGTTGGGTTGATTTTTAATGCAGGTTGTAGTTGTGGAGGTTCGGTTGGGGGTGGTAGGAGTACCCGTACTTCATCCCCTTAGCTTGTGTTTAAAGGTTTACTTGCTGAGTACCGTGTGGTTTGGTACTCTGACCTTGCTTCTACATTTTTTGTAGGTTATGAGCCGGGATTTTTGTTGTACTTGTCATTCTCTTCTTTTCTGAGGATTCTTGGAGATTTGTCAGGTAGCTGTTTCCATCGCAGCAAACTTTCTTCTCCTTAATTATGATCTTGTTCTATACTAGAAACAAGTTCATTTGAGACTTGAGTTTTTCTTTTGGATCAATTGTAATACTTTAGAGGCTTGTACACGTGACTACCAGGTTTTGGGGTTTTTATTAAGTTACTTATATTTTATTTCCGCACTTTATTTTAATGATTGAGTTTTAGGCTAACTTGTCTTGGTAGGATAAGACGAGTGCCATCACGCCTATTTTGGGTCGTGACAAAATGGTATCAGAGCCCCAGGTTCATTGGTCTCACGTGTATACAAGTCGAGTCAAAGTAGAGTCTTGAGAATCGGTACGGAGGCGTCTGTACTTATCCTTGAGAGGCTATAGTGACTTTTAAGAAGAATCTTCACTTCTTGGATCTCTATCGTGCGTACTTGATGCCGATTTGATTCTTATCGCTTCACTACATTCACTCTCATTTATGTGATGACTCGTGCGTAATTTCTCATATTAATAATTGGTGTGTCGTGTATTGGTTGGATGTTAATTAAATCTGATATTAAGGTGGAAATAATATATTAATGAAAGGAATGTGTGATCATATTTGAAGGGGTTGAGTAAGGTTAGTTACTATAGTAAAAAAAATAAAAATTTAGTACTTATGTGGTAAAAACAATATCTTGATTGGTTCGACAATTAGAAGTTAAATGTTCAAAGAGTTAGCTAGATAATGAATAGTGTAACCTTGAAAAATACCGTTGATATATTTTTCATAACATTAATGGGTTGCTTAGAGAATGATGTTGCATCAATTGAGGTCAAAATCTCTTTTGTGGTTCCATAAACTAAGAGTATACCAAAGAAAGTTATGATATGACTATTACAATGGTACTGATAGGTACTTGGCTAGATATATGGACTGTGTTACTTTTATCATCGACATGTCCTACGAAAGAATGCATATAGCCTGACTAGATATGGAACGAATTTGATATTATTTTAAAGCTATTAGATAGGTAGAAATGTGTAACCTATTTGGATATGATCCTCGGTAGGTATGATATGTTCTAGTGGTGGATGTAACGGACTTTCACGATGTGATACTAGTGGTATATGAAAACAGATATGTTAATTGTTAAGCATGAATACGAACTACATAAGGAGTTATAAGTTGTATCACATGCTCTTATAATAAGATTCGATGTTAAATTCATATTTGGAAAACCAACTAGTTACTATGGACGCTTGAGTTAAGCATTTTTATAAGGAAGCTTTTAATGGTGGATCTTTGGTACAATATTAATGTGTTTAGGTTATATGGTGTATTTTGAGGATTTTTAAATGAGTGGTTATTTCATTATAAATTCAATGGAAGTGGACTGATATTAGGATGACCAGTTTATAGGTAAAATAAGTCCCAACTAGTATACTTGTGGGAAGGTAATTTAAAATTTTAGTAAGGAAGTGTGTATAAATTGAGTGATTCCCTAAGATGGTCGGCATACCTAAGTTTTAGAAGTCATGTTGATGGCGAGGTTTAATTTGTGGTGATGGCAAGGCCTAACTAAGCATGATGCTAATAAGGTTTTATAATAAATTATGCTTGGAATAAAACTATATGATAAAGTTTGTTGGTTAAAAGGACTTTGTATGGTAATGATGACTTTTGATTATCTAAGGTTATGGTTGGATACTATTTGGTAAGTAGTGTGATTTGGAAAGTTGTATGAGATGTTGGGACACCACTTGAATAAAATTGAAAGGAGGTAGAGTCATAGTGGAAAGAATTAGTGGTATGCAGTTTAACTTTTTAGAGCGAGGAGAGAGCTAGGATATTTACTCTGATTACAAGGGTTAGGATGTATTTTCAGTGAAAATTTGGGGAATTGAGTTTAGGGACTCGTGGTTCCTTCTGTTTTGCTTTAGTTTGGTGATAATGTTATGTGGCATTCATATATGTTAAAGACTATTTGATAAAATTCGAGAAAAAATGTACATACATTCATCTACATTTGATTTTTTAGCGAAGGATATTATAAGGTCGCTAGAGAGGCGATATATGATAAGCTATGATACATAAATTCATAAAAATTTCAGGTGTGAGCTAATGTTGATAGATAATGGAATTGTGTTACACGGTTGGGATCAAAATAATAAATTTAAAAAAAATCAAGTTTTTATTGTAAGTGTAGGTTGTGGCAGTGTGTTTTGTCAAGGTATGGATTGATAAGATAAGAAGTGATCGATCACATTGGGTATGAAGCATTGAGATTGACTTAAGAATAATTTGAGTAGTAAATTGTTTACTTTTGATTGTTATACCTAAGAAATGGTTTTAGTTAAGTTTTTATTTAGAGGATAAGGTAAAAAAGTCATGGGTTATTGGACAAAGAATAAGACTTGTAAGCGAGTTAGCAAAAAATAAAATAAAATAAACTAATAAATAAATAAATAAATAAAAGAACAAAATTTTGATGTATTAAAGAGTTCAAGGTAATATAAGTTTTTTTCATGGAAAGAATTTAAGAAAAATGAAGGAATAGACCTTTCGTATAAGCCCTTGGTTTGTAGTTAAAGAATTTATTGCTTTTTTTTTTATCTATGAATTTAGATATGATTGTGAAATGTAAAATAGTACATACTTACTAGGAATTATCATCACCTTTTCTAAAGATTGAATTTTGTTTGGGTGACAAGTGATGATGTGGGAAAGATTCTATGTGGTTATGTCGAGCTAGATTGTTCAAATTATGATATGTAACTTATTGATGTTGAACAATGTGAGCCTACAGTTTTACATGAGTAATGAGGATTCAAGGGGATTGAAACTAGTTTTTTTTTATGGGACGATCAATACAAACTATTATGATGTTTTACGTAGGCATTTGATATTGAGTAGAGGTTATGAGCTTATAGAATACCGAAGTATTGGAGTGACCAAGAATTTTTTAAGTTTTGGTATGATATGATGGTTGGAATCTTACTCAATTAAAATTTAGTATCTGAAAGATTATGTAATGTTGAGATTGTACATGATTTAATAAACTTTATATTGATTGAAAAAAAAACATTTATATTTTAAATTAGTGCTATCAACCTTGGGTGGGATTAGTATCTGTCATGAAATACTTAAATGGAAAGAGAGGGAACCATAATTTGAAAATTTTGGAGGCGATAATGTGTTTGTTAAGAAGACTTTAATACTAGGTTTGAGAATAAGGTAAATGGCTGGTATGGCTATGGAGTTCTGTAATTATTAAGAATATAGACCTTAGTGAAATACTTTAAAGAGCATTTGTGGTTCGATAAAACAAGTTTGTGGGCAATTATAATCGAGACTAAATTGGTGATTGTGGGTAGATAGAAAATTAAGAAGAAAGAGTCATATTAATGAAAATGTTTGACATGGGAACTATGGAAGAAGTACCTAGTGTTATTCGACTTTGGTTCTGTATATTCTTATATGAGCACCTACTTCATTTTGAATGTAATTTGGAGTGTGGTTTGCTACCTATACCCACATATTTTTTTCATATCTATGAGTGAATTCCTAGTGGTGGATCGAGTGGGCCAATCTTGTGATTGTACTGTTTGTACGGTGGCACCCTTGGTTAGACGGTTCATTTCAGTTATGGAAGATTTGGTGCTGTTTAAGATAGTGTAAGTATGCTAATGGTTCTACACGCACAACTTTGCTTAAGAACTCGTACAAGTGCTACCACAGATACTTACAGTTGTCTGATTGTCTTATTATTCATCTTGTCAGTGAGGTCACTTTTCGAATATGTGTGATTGAATGAAGGGAGCAGTGGGTCTATCTCTACTGTTCTTAAAGGTAGTTTACCATAATAGCTATTGATCTACCATTTTGATGGTTTTGTTATAGGTTCTGTTAGCTTGAATGTATAAAGCTAAGTGCTTACTTCATATTGTTCTTCTTTGGGTTAGATAAGTTTGATTCTTTCTTGATTATTACCAAATGTCTAAAGATCAGACTTTTAGAACTTGAGCTCGTGAAAAGCTTGAGTTGTGAAGAAAAAAAATCTTGATAAGATTTGTGATGGTTTGTGCATTATGAGTGTCATGGTTTATTTAAGATTAATTCTGGTTGTAGTCAGTATTTATTCAGAAGGTTATCTTGGTTATGTGAGAAAAGATTTGTCATGATGATTGTGTTAAGATCTAATGAATTTGAATTTGAGTTGGGTTCATGAGTTAGTTTATTGCCTGATAATCACTCTTCAGTTATAGATCTATCAAATTGTGACTCGAAAGTTAAGTTCTTAATAGTAAATCTTCATGGAATGGTCTTAAGGACAAGCTCACTTGGAGGGATGAACACCGACTAGTAGGTAATAACATAAGATTTTGGTAACTTGGTTTATCTTCCTTCTACTTCTTTATGTTCGAGGACGAACATGTTTTTTAGTGGTGGATAATGTAATGACTCGGAAGGTCATTTTTGAGAATTTTCATGAAACTAGCGTTTTACACCCTTAATAGTTGCTCCGAGTAATTTTTTTGATTAGCCGGTATAGTTGATTTAAAAATATTGAATCACTTGATAACTACAATTATTTAATTAGTGGTATGTTTTAAATAATTAACTTTTAAGTTGTTAATGGATCAAGTATATAATTTGATACCCTATACCACTTGGTTCATATATTAAGGGTTATCATGTTAAAGAGAAAATATCATCAATTACTACTAATTAGAAGCGGTTGGAACACGAAAGTTACAGAGTATGTTCCATGCCTAAGCCGCCGAAACAAAATTCTCAACATAGTCCAGGTAAGATACTTCAATTTAATTTATTCCTGAAGTTAAAAAAATATCAATTGGAGGACGAATAGTAATCATGTGGTGTTCATATACTTAAGTACTGGTTTTGGTGTTTTCTTGATTTGGCCGTATGACTTTGTATAACAATTTGGTCATGTATAATGACTATAATTAGAATTAATTATCAGCCAATAAAGATAGTGGGTGGTTTCTGGATGATAACCATGGGAGAAATATTATTTGCATAACTAATAACTAAAACATTAATATCCTATAACTAGGTTTGTAAATAATATTTTGTAATTTGTTAATTGGGCAGAAACCAAAGGTGGAAAGATGATAATGATGTACGTGTTTGGAAGAAGGTTTTAAACTTTGAAACAAAAGGAAAATATATTATAATTATAAGAAGTTAATGTTCTGTTTATTCTTTTTCTTTTCAAATGAACTTGATAATCCTATTCTTATATAATTAGCATAGCTTTGATACAATATTATATGTAATTCAATTAAGTGTATTATATTATAGCAAAACTATTAAGATGGTAGTTTTTGGAGAAATTATGACTTAACTCTATATTTGAACTTAGAAAGTATGAGAATTGACCTATTAATTGGAATCAAAATTTAGGAAATTTATTATACCTTTGAGTGAGTTTTGGGTCTATGTTTTACGTGTGAGTGTTGTTAGTGTCGAAATCTTATTATGATTATCTATTTGAATAGATTGCCTTGAGTCGAAAGTTCAACAAAAGGGGAAGGATAAAGTCCCAAAGTGATTGTTTGATAAATTGAGGCAAGTGGATTTCTAAACTCTTGTTAAGCGTTTGAAATTCGTGTATTTTCTTGTGTGGTATTGAGAATGACTTGGAGACTTGTTGCTTATTTGTTGGTGTTATATTCCTTGTAGTAAATTGCGCTTTGTTGTCAAAATGGTTATCTCTTCATTTTCATTTGAGCACGTCATTTGCATTGTATCTGAGACGTGGTTGTGGTAAGAGGATGTACCATTTCGAGGGTCGTATCGCGTGCCTCGATGGATATTATATTTCGAAGGACGTATCGCGCGTCGTGAAGGTTACTGCTATCGAGAATCGTGTCGTGCGTCCCGATAGATGCATGGACAGATATGTCCCCCATGGATCCCAGACTGAGAGACAGCGGATGTGTATCACTAGGTCTGACATGCATCATTATACTTGACATTGTATTCCATCGCATTGCACATATTTATCATTAGTGAACTTGATATCGTGTTTTGCTGATCTTCTGATTACCTTTCTGTGGAACTTGTGATTGATCAATATTGAGCTTGTTATTGCGGATATATAATTTGTTGAAGTATTGTTGTTGAGGATATGTAATGTGTTGAAGTGTAGTTGTTGAGGATATGTAATTTGTCTAACTGTTGTCGTTGAGATACGTGCTATGTAAACTGTGAGTTTTTAGGTTGGGTTGATTTTTAATGCAGGTTGTAGTTGTGGAGGTTCGGTTGGGGGTGGTAGGAGTACCCGTACTTCATCCCCTTAGCTTGTGTTTAAAGGTTTACTTGCTGAGTACCGTGTGGTTTGGTACTCTGACCTTGCTTCTACATTTTTTTTAGGTTTTGAGCCTGGATTTTTGTTGTACTTGTCATTCTCTTCGTTTCTGAGGCTTCTTTGAGATTTGTCAGGTAGCTGTTTCCATCGCAGCAAACTTTCTTCTCCTTAATTATGATCTTATTCTATTCTAGAAACAAGTTCATTTGAGACTTGAGTTTTTCTTTTGGATCAATTGTAATACTTTAGAGGCTTGTACACGTGACTACCAGGTTTTGGGGTTTTTATTAAGTTACTTATATTTTATTTCCACACTTTATTGTAATGATTGAGTTTTACGCTAACTTGTCTTGGTGGGATAAGACGAGTGCCATCACGCCTATTTTGGGTCGTGACAAAATGGTATCAGAGCCCCAGGTTCATAGGTCTCACGTGTATACAAGTCGAGTCAAAGTAGAGTCTTGAGAATCGGTACGGAGGCGTCTGTACTTATCCTCTAGAGGCTATAGTTACTTTTAAGAAGAATCTTCACTTCTTGGATCTCTATTGTGCGTACTTGATGCCGATTTGATTCTTATCACTTCACTACATTCACTCTCATTTATGTGATGACTCGTGCGTAATTTCTCATATTAATAATTGGTGTGTCGTGTATTGGTTGGATGTTAACTAAATCTGATATTAAGGTGGAAATAATATATTAATGAAAGGAATGTGTGATCATATTTGAAGGGGTTGAGTAAGGTTAGTTACTATAGTAAAAAAAAATAAAAATTTAGTACTTATGTGGTAAAAACAATATCTTGATTGGTTCGACAATTAGAAGTTAAATGTTCAAAGAGTTAGCTAGATAATGAATAGTGTAACCTTGAAAAATACCGTTGATACATTTTTCATAACATTAATGGGTTGCTTAGCGAATGATGTTGCATCAATTGAGGTCAAAATCTCTTTTGTGGTTTTATAAACTAAGAGTATACCAAAGAAAGTTATGATATGACTATTACAATGGTACTGATAGGTACTTGGCTAGATATATGGACTGTGTTACTTTTATCATCGACATGTCCTACGAAAGAATGCATATAGCTTGACTAGATATGGAACGAATTTGATATTATTTTAAAGCTATTAGATAGGTAGAAATGTGTAACCTATTTGGATATGATCCTCGGTAGGTATGGTATATTTTAGTGGTGGATGTAACGGACTTTCACGATGTGATACTAGTGGTATATGAAAACAGATATGTTAATTGTTAAGCATGAATACGAACTACATAAGGAGTTATAAGCTGTATCACATGCTCTTATAATAAAATTCGATGTTAAATTCATATTTGGAAAACCAACTAGTTACTATGGACTCTTGAGTTAAGCATTTTTATAAGGAAGCTTTTAATGGTGGATCTTTGGTACAATATTAATGTGTTTAGGTTATATGGTGTATTTTGAGGATTTTTAAATGAGTAGTTATTTCATTATAAATTCCATGGAAGTGGACTGATATTAGGATGACCAGTTTATAGGTAAAATAAGTCCCAACTAGTATACTTGTGGGAAGGTAATTTAAAATTTTAGTAAGGAAGTGTGTATAAATTGAGTGATTCCCTAAGATGGTCGGCATACCTAAGTTTGAGAAGTCATGTTGATGGCGAGGTTTAATTTGTGGTGATGGCAAGGCCTAACTAAACATGATGCTAATAAGGTTTTATAATAAATTATGCTTGGAATAAAACTATATGATAAGGTTTGTTGGTTAAAAGGACTTTGTATGGTAATGATGACTTTTGATTATCTAAGGTTATGGTTGGATACTATTTGGTAAGTAGTGTGATTTTTATGGAAAGTTGTATGAGATGTTGGGACACCACTTAAATAAAATTGAAAGGAGGTAGAGTCATAGTGGAAAGAATTAGTGGTATGCAGTTTAACTTTTTAGAGCGAGGAGAGAGCTAGGATATTTACTCTGATTACAAGGGTTAGGATGTATTTTCAGTGAAAATTTGGGGAATTGAGTTTAGGGACTCGTGGTTCCTTCTGTTTTGCTTTAGTTTGGTGATAATGTTATGTGGCATTCATATATGTTAAAGACTATTTGATAAAATTCGAGAAAAAATGTACATACATTCATCTACATTTGATTTTTTAGCGAAGGATATTATAAGGTCACTAGAGAGGCGATATATGATAAGCTATGATACATAAATTCATAAAAATTTCAGGTGTGAGCTAATGTTGATAGATAATGGAATTGTGTTACACGGTTGGGATCAAAATAATAAATTTAAAAAAAATCAAGTTTTTATTGTAAGTGTAGGTTGTGGCAGTGTGTTTTGTCAAGGTATGGATTGATAAGGTAAGAAGTGATCGATCACATTGGGTATGAAGCATTGAGATTGACTTAAGAATAATTTGAGTAGTAAATTGTTTACTTTTGATTGTTATACCTAAGAAATGGTTTTAGTTAAGTTTTTATTTAGAGGATAAGGTAAAAAAGTCATGGGTTATTGGACAAAGAATAAGACTTGTAAGCGAGTTAGCAAAAAATAAAATAAAATAAACTAATAAATAAATAAAAGATCAAAATTTTGATGTATTAAAGAGTTCAAGGTACTATAAGTTTTTTTCATGGAAAGAATTTAAGAAAAATGAAGGAATAGACCTTTCGTATAAGCCCTTGGTTTGTAGTTAAAGAATTTATTGCTTTTTTTTTTTATCTATGAATTTAGATATGATTGTGAAATGTAAAATAGTACATACTTACTAGGAATTATCATCACCTTTTCTAAAGATTGAATTTTGTTTGGGTGACAAGTGATGATGTGAGAAAGATTCTATGTGGTTATGTCGAGCTAGATTGTTCAAATTATGATATGTAACTTATTGATGTTGAACAATGTGAGCCTACAGTTTTACATGAGTAATGAGGATTCAAGGGGATTGAAACTAGTTTTTTTTTATGGGACGATCGATACAAACTATTATGATGTTTTACGTAGGCATTTGATATTGAGTAGAGGTTATGAGCTTATAGAATACCGAAGTATTGGAGTGACCAAGAATTTTTTAAGTTTTGGTATGATATGATGGTTGGAATCTTACTCAATTAAAATTTAGTATCTGAAAGATTATGTGATGTTGAGATTGTACATGATTTAATAAACTTTATATTGATTGAAAAAAAAACATTTATATTTTAAATTAGTGCTATCAACCTTGGGTGGGATTAGTATCTGTCATGAAATACTTAAATAGAAAGAGAGGGAACCATAATTTGAAAATTTTGGAGGCGATAATGTGTTTGTTAAGAAGACTTTAATACTAGGTTTGAGAATAAGGTAAATGGCTGGTATGGCTATGGAGTTCTGTAATTATTAAGAATATAGACCTTAGTGAAATACTGTAAAGAGCATTTGTGGTTCGATAAAACAAGTATGTGGGCAATTATAATCGAGACTAAATTGGTGATTGTGGGTAGATAGAAAATTAAGAAGAAAGAGTCATATGAATGAAAATGTTTGACATGGGAACTATGGAAGAAGTACCTAGTGTTATTCGACTTTGGTTCTGTATATTCTTATATGAGCACCTACTTCATTTTGAATGTAATTTGGAGTGTGGTTTGCTACCTATACCCACATATTTTTTTCATATCTATGAGTGAATTCCTAGTGGTGGATCGAGTGGGCCAATCTTGTGATTGTACTGTTTGTAGGGTGGCACCCTTGGTTAGACGGTTCATTTCAGTTATGGAAGATTTGGTGCTGTTTAAGATAGTGTAAGTATGCTAATGGTTCTACACGCACAACTTTGCTTAAGAACTCGTACAAGTGCTACCACAGATACTTACAGTTGTCTGATTGTCTTATTATTCATCTTGTCAGTGAGGTCACTTTTCGAATATGTGTGATTGAATGAAGGGAGCAGTGGGTCTATCTCTACTGTTCTTAAAGGTAGTTTACCATAATAGCTATTGATCTACCATTTTGATGGTTTTGTTATAGGTTCTGTTAGCTTGAATGTATAAAGCTAAGTGCTTACTTCATATTGTTCTTCTTTGGGTTAGATAAGTTTGATTCTTTCTTGATTATTACCAAATGTCTAAAGATCAGACTTTTAGAACTTGAGCTCGTGAAAAGCTTGAGTTGTGAAGAAAAAAAATCTTGATAAGATTTGTGATGGTTTGTGCATTATGAGTGTCATGGTTTATTTAAGATTAATTCTGGTTGTAGTCAGTATTTATTCAGAAGGTTATCTTGGTTATGTGAGAAAAGATTTGTCATGATGATTGTGTTAAGATCTAATGGATTTGAATTTGAGTTGGGTTCATGAGTTAGTTTATTGCCTTATAATCACTCTTCAGTTATAGATCTATCAAATTGTGACTCGAAAGTTAAGTTCTTAATAGTAAATCTTCATGGAATGGTCTTAAGGACAAGCTCACTTGGAGGGATGAACACCGACTAGTAGGTAATAACATAAGATTTTGGTAACTTGGTTTATCTTCCTTCTACTTCTTTATGTTCGAGGACGAACATGTTTTTTAGTGGTGGATAATGTAATGACTCGGAAGGTCATTTTTGAGAATTTTCATGAAACTAGCGTTTTACACCCTTAATAGTTGCCCCGAGTAATTTTTTTGATTAGCCGGTATAGTTGATTTAAAAATTTTGAATCACTTGATAACTACAATTATTTAATTAGTGGTATGTTTTAAATAATTAACTTTTAAGTTGTTAATGGATCAAGTATATAATTTGATACCCTATACCACTTGGTTCATATATTAAGGGATATCATGTTAAAGAGAAAATATCATCAATTACTACTAATTAGAAGCGGTTGGAACACGAAAGTTACAGAGTATTTTCCATGCCTAAGCCGTCGAAACAAAATTCTCAACATAGTCCAGGTAAGATACTTAAATTTAATTTATTCCTGAAGTTAAAAAAATATCAATTGGAGGACGAATAGTAATCATGTGGTGTTCATATACTTAAGTACTGGTTTTGGTGTTTTCTTGATTTGGCCGTATGACTTTGTATAACAATTTGGTCATGTATAATGACTATAATTAGAATTAATTATCAGCCAATAAAGATAGTGGGTGGTTTCTGGATGATAACCATGGGAGAAATATTATTTGCATAACTAATAACTAAAACATTAATATCCTATAACTAGGTTTGTAAATAATATTTTGTAATTTGTTAATTGGGCAGAAACCAAAGGTGGAAAGATGATAATGATGTACGTGTTTGGAAGAAGGTTTTAAACTTTGAAACAAAAGGAAAATATATTATAATTATAAGAAATTAATGTTCTGTTTATTCTTTTTCTTTTCAAATGAACTTGATAATCCTATTCTTATATAATTAGCATAGCTTTGATACAATATTATATGTAATTCAATTAAGTGTATTATATTATAGCAAAACTATTAAGATGGTAGTTTTTGGAGAAATTATGACTTAACTCTATATTTGAACTTAGAAAGTATGAGATTTGACCTATTGATTGGAATCAAAATTTAGGAAATTTATTATACCTTTGAGTGAGTTTTGGGTCTATGTTTTACGTGTGAATGTTGTTAGTGTCGAAATCTTATTATGATTATCTATTTGAATAGATTGCCTTGAGTCGGAAGTTCAACAAAAGGGGAAGGATAAAGTCCCAAAGTGATTGTTTGATAAATTGAGGCAAGTGGATTTCTAAACCCTTGTTAAGCATTTGAAATTCGTGTATTTTCTTGTGTGGTATTGAGAATGACTTGGAGACTTGTTGCTTATTTGTTGGTGTTGTATTCCTTGTAGTAAATTGCGCTTTGTTATCAAAATGGTTATCTGTTCATTTTCATTTGAGCATGTCATTTGCATTGTATCCGAGACGTGGTTGTGGTAAGAGGATGTACCATTTCGAGGGTCGTATCGCGCATCGCGATGGATATTATATTTCGAGGGACGTATCGCGCGCCACGAAGGTTACTGTTATCGAGGGTCGTGTTGTGCGCCGCGACAGATGCATGGGTCCCGGACTGAGAGACAACGGGTGTGTATCACTAGGTCAGACATGCATCATTATACTTGACATTGTATTCCATCGCATTGCACATATTTATCATTAGTGAACTTGATATCATGTTTTGCTGATCTTCTGATTACCTTTCTGTGGAACTTGTGATTGATCAATATTGAGCTTGTTATTGCGGACATATAATTTGTTGAAGTATTGTTGTTGAGGATATGTAATTTGTTGAAGTGTTGTTGTTGAGGATATGTAATTTGTCTAAGTGTTGTTGTTGAGATACGTGCTATGTAAACTGTGAGTTATTAGGTTGGGTTGATTTTTAATGCAGGTTGTAGTTGTGGAGGTTCGGTTGGGGGTGGTAGGAGTACCCGTATTTCATCCCCTTAGCTTGTGTTTAGAGGTTTACTTGCTGAGTACCGTGTGGTTTGGTACTCACACCTTGCTTCTACAAATTTTTGTAGGTTATGAGCCGGGATTTTTGTTGTACTTGTCATTCTCTTCTTTTCTTTCCATCGCAGCAAACTTTCTTCTCTTTAATTATGATCTTGTTCTATTCTAGAAACAAGTTCAATTGAGACTTGAGTTTTTCTTTTGGATCAATTGTAATACTTTAGAGGCTTGTACATGTGACTACCAGGTTTTGGGGGTTTTATTGAGTTACTTATATTTTATTTCCGCACTTTATTGTAATGATTGAGTTTTAGGCTAACTTGTCTTGGTGGGATAAGACGAGTGCCATCACGCCTATTTTGGGTCGTGACATTTAAAGATTTGAACATTTTAATATAGATTGATGATCTGAAAACTTTAATTCTTTGTTATAATTTCTAATTTGATATATATTTGAAAATTACATTAAAAAAAACCTTAAAACGCAATGTGACAATTTGAGATATTTTTAGAAAAAATATAGTTAAAAAACATAATGAAATTCGGTTGACTCCCTTATTTTTATCGAAACGAAAAAAGTTGTCTATATTGTTTGAAAATAACGTAAGAACTAAAAAGTACTATGAATCACAGTAAAATGACAACTAAAAATATGTGATAATCATCTAAAAAATTTCGTTTACTTTCCTAAAATTACTAATGTCACATAAAATAAAACATAACATATATTATTTGAAATAACATAAAAGGTACTCCATAAATTAACAATTTAAAATATTTTTTTAGAAAACACATAAAAAAATTTAGATCACCTTTTCAAATTTCATTGTGTCACATAAATTGAAAGGAAAAAGACTAACATACGTTGGGCGCGCGCTGACGCGGACACATGATATCTAGTGTATATACAAAAGCTAAATAAGAGGAAATTTTTGTAATCAAACCACTTACTTTTAGGATGTATATTATATGCAATGGTTAGTAATTATTATTAATAGTAGAATAAACCAAATAATTTATAAAAGATAATGTTAATTAACGCAACTAATTTCAACATAATTAATTCAGAATAACTTATATCAGTATAATTTGTATTGAAATCAAACGACCCCTAAATGTTGAGGTGTATATGATTAGATTAGTTCGGATTTTTTAAATATTAAATTAAATAATTTGTGTCAGATTTTAAGTTTATAAATCAAATTAGATTAATAATACTTAGATTTTTCAATCTTGGATTTTTAGGTTTCTTCGCTTTTTTTTGGTAAATATACACAATATATAATTAATTTGTACTTCAAATATTTTTTTAATCCTATCAAAATGTAACTATCTAAGGCGTTTCTTAAGAAAATAACACAAAATATGAGAGAGTGACGACACTAAAATATTCAACAAAAAATAATAATAAAATCACGTAAAATAAATATTGTAAATTAATAAGTCGTAATGAAAATGATCATAGTTTAAAAGTACTAAATCATGCTAAAATAAGTGTAATAATTATTAATTATATGATTAAAAATTAACAAAAATTAAAATGAAATTGTGTATTTAAATGTGTAAAATAATGTAAAACTAAAAACGATTCAATATTATTGTGGTTCTTCATGGTTATGTTCAAAATATTGTGTTATCCCTATATTATTCATACCTGAACTATAAATATTGTGTTAAATTTTCATCAACTTAACTCTTTAACTTCAATTCTCTCAAGCCCGACACTTACTTTCAACCCAACTATTAAAATTCTAAGATCAAGTTTATCAAAATTCATTAATTTATCTTTACCTACTCTACCTTACATCACATAGTCACCTTTCTCTTGATTGAATTAGTTTGTACGTGAAATAGAAACCGTAGAATTGAACCATTCAAAATGTGAAGTTTCAAACTTAAAATAATATATCAAAAGATAACAATTATGAAAAAGATAAAAGAAATACTAAAAAAATTATATCAAAATAAATATTTTTATGAATAAAATAAATTTTATATAACGCCGCATCAATTTAATCTCGATTTTTTTATTAAAACAAAACCAAACAAAGTATAATCAATTTTTTTCCAATGCCGAACCCCTAATCAAATTTATTTTTCTTCAATGTGACTGAATTTACAATTTGATTAGATCTAATTTTCAATTCGATTTTATATACCCTTTAATTAGAAAGCTGTCACATTTTTTAAAAAAAATATTTGAATAACGTGGACACCAACACATGAGTCATATCCAACTTTACCTAATAAAAATTTATCATCTCACATCCAAAAGATTTTAGACCATTTCACAAAGAGGTTTTGGAAATATAATTGTTTAGTTTTTTGGGAATTTTTTTGAGATTTTTCCAAAGGTTTATTTTGGTTTAATAACAAATACTTAGTTTTCTTGTAATTTGATAGAGTATTGTATGAGGGTTGGGTCGGTTATTCTTCAATATTTTATACCATTTCAATTTTTTAGATTTTTAATAAAGGATAATTAAAATTAGATTTTTCAAAATTATTTTGATAATATTGATTTCTCTTTGACATCGATATAGTACGATTAATTTTATTTTTTTTACTTTTAAAGTATCACTTCTAAATTATTAAAATATTTTTATTATAAGTGTATTCTTGAAGAAGCACTTTAATTTTTCACCAAGAACTAAAAACACAAAGCATTGTTACTGTATTGTTTGATCTTAAACTTTTAATAAAAGTGTTTCCATAAGTTCTGTTGTATTGTTCGATGACTTCTAGTATTTTTTTTTAGTAAAACATGGTTAATTAAACACTAATTAAAGAATAAAGGCTCAAAGATGTCATTAAAGGTCTAGAACTCAGGTTATACTTTTATATGAAAAAGGTTATAAAATATATTTCTATAAAATTTAACGTATTATTAATATATAAATATATTTGTGTACATGTAAGGTTATTCAGTTTGATTTAAAAAAATTTAATTCTTTTATCAATTAAAAACATCATCTCAATTACTCAATATAAGTATAATCTTAAATAAAAATCTACAAATTCATTAAAAATGATGTATATTGAGTAGAATGATTTTTCATGTTCTTTTGAACATGTGATTTGAGAAGACGAGTATCACTTCTATTTTGATTTATTTATAATAATTGTTGTACGTTTATGAATTAATAAAATAAATTTAGTTTGATTGAGTTGCTTTATATATATATATATATATATATATATATATATATATATATATGCACGTTTGTATAATGATTTTATAAATATCTTTTATTAATTATTTTTAATCAATATCAGTTGTTTGTGGATCCACAATAATTAAAATTAGATTTTAAAAAATTATTTTGATAATATTAATTTTTTTTTGGTATTGGTACGGCTTGATCAATTTTTTTTTGTACTTTTAAAATATCACCTCTAAATTATTAAAATATTTCTATTACAAGTGAATTCTTGAAGAAGCACTTCAATTCTCTATCAAGAACTAAGAACACAAAACAGTGTTACTGTATTGTTTGATCGTAAAATTTTAATATTAGTGTTTGCATAAATTTTGTTATGTTGTTTGATGACTTTTATCATAGTATCTTCTATTAAAGCTGATTAATTAAACACTAATTAAAGAACGAAGGCCTAAAAATGTCATCAGAGGTTTAGGATCCAAATTATATTTATATTTAAAAAATGTTAGAAAATATACTTATATAAAATTTAAAATATCATTAATATATAAATGTATTTGTATACATGTGATGTTATTTAGTTTGACTTGAAAAAATTTAAATTTTTTTGACAAATTAAAAAGACTATTCAATTATTTGATACGATTATATATTTATATAAAAATCTACGATTTCATTAAAAAAATATATATATTGAGTCGGACAATTTTTCATATTCTTACCCATGTCATTTGAGATTATGCGTATCTCTTCTATTTTGATTTATTTGTAATATAATTGTTCTACGTTTATTAATAATAAAATAAATTTAGTTTGATTGAGTGTGTGTGTATATATATATATATATATATATATATATATATATATATATATATGCACGTTTGTGTAATAATTTTATAAATATCTTTTATTAATTATTTTTTAATGAACCTCAGCAGTTCATAGATTCACGATAAACAACATACGTTCACTCTTTTAAATTATATTAAGGAAAGGAAAAATAGAGAAGGAAACCAGAAAGTGAAAAATTAACTATATATTTTTTTAAAATAATTTAATAAATTATTTTTTTTATTTATTTTCTTATGTTCGAAAAGTAATTGTAATAAACATTATTTAACTATCATTTTCAATTCTTTCCTTTTTCCTTTTTATTGGTTTTAGTTATTGAAATAGTAAAAATAAGAATATCTCCATTAGATAGTAATAAGGTCTGTTTTATACTTTTGATTCTCAATATGCTTTTAGATATCTTTCAATGTTTTTACAAAAATACTACAATACTTATTTTCCAATTATATGATGAGAGACTTTACAAAAAGAAGGTGGATGCATTATTTCTAAATTTGATTTACTATTCTTAACATGGCCAGCTTGGCAAGATTCTCTTTGTTCTATACCTGAAGTCAAAAGACTAAACTATTCGTAAGAGTGATCAAGTTGGTGTAATGAATATCGTTTTATAATAGAGGGTTGAGATCGATTCCCTTGTCGACACCTTTTTGGTTGATGTCATTTGTTTTATATGATTATAGACTATTAGCAACTACTAATTTTATTTTTATTTTTAAAAAGAAATATTGGAGGATCAAATAAATCATGTCTTTGTTGGATCCTGAAAATTTGAGGAAAGAGTTTGAATTTGCAGATGAAGAAAATTAATGTAAATAAATGCTCATCAAGGCTGGTTATTTGTTGAGCTAGTGGATTCAAATGATTTTTATTTTTTATTTTTGGTCAAAATTAGATAAGTCTTATTTAATGAAGTAAAGTATGAAAGTGATTTTGGAGGTGTCAAAGTATGTGATTCATTGTATTGAGTATTTTTTTTCATTATAATTTACGGGAGTTAGTCACGGAGTTTAAGAAAGAATTTTTTTTTGAAATTTATAATTTAATGTGAATTATAGATATTTATAATTAAAAATTATTTCATTATAGATAAAATAAGCATAGTAAAGTTAAATTATTACTAAATAGGAAAAAAATTTCTTTTCGAAAACTTAACTAATAAGGAAAGTAAATCAAGGACAAAAGAGAGGATTAGTTTATGTTAGAGATCCATTTATATTGTTGAATATAATAACATATTCCAACTTCAATTCTTTGTAATTCGAACCAATAACTAAACAAATTTCATTGATTTTGGAGTAGACACCGCCAAGTCAATATGTGAAATCTTCCTAACTTCAATACCATCTCAATTAAAATACCTTTGTTCACTCTTTTTTGCCCTTTCTATATATATATATATATATATATATATATATATATATATATATATATATATATATATATATATATATATATATCTGTATATCTGTATATCTGTATATGTATATATGTATATGTATATGTATATATATATATGTATGTCGATCATTTATGAGTTTGGAGAATAATCACAAATAAATATGTGTCTATGTTTTTTTTGTTGTAAATTTGGCAACAAAAGTGGTTGTGGAAATGGTGACTTCCAAAAAAATATTGCCTAAGAACTCCATAGGAGGAGCTCTGAGCTTTGACAGTGAAGAAACAAAAGTGGAGCTGAATTTGTGCAAAATGAAAACTAAAATATCATTGAGCTGATCTTTGTACATTTATATACGCTAAACTCATCTAACATAATGAGAATTTAACTAACCAGAAAGAACAACAAACCGTAACAATCCAAAACGAATCGTAAATGACACCCACAACCTCCTAGGTGGGAGAACTAACAAATTCAACCCAACTTACAACTTACAAGCATAATGTGGAAGCTCAAAATCTTACTAAATATCATTTTCCAAAACTTGAAAATCATTACATCAAGTACATCTAATCTCCAATACTAAGTCTAAGAATATTAAATACACCAAAATAAAGAATAAAATGGTATGTGTCCGAAAATATAGGACATCATGTCATGACCGAGAGAATCCAACACGAGCTTGAATGATTAGCTCACTCTAAAACCTGATATGCTGGAGACTGGCTAGAGCTGACGGCAATTCAAAGTCATTGGTACACTCGTTGCATTCCATAAAAGGAAAACAAAGAAAAACACAAGTAGGGCTCAGTATGGGGCAACATGTGCTGAGAAGGTTTCATCGGCCAACCCAAAATAGAAACTAATA
This sequence comes from Solanum lycopersicum, assembly GCF_036512215.1. Lineage (NCBI taxonomy): Eukaryota > Viridiplantae > Streptophyta > Magnoliopsida > Solanales > Solanaceae > Solanum > Solanum lycopersicum. The sequence continues at coordinate 4,486,389 of NC_090807.1, read as the reverse complement.
TACAATGAATAATAGTATCAACTCAACTATGACACTTAACAGGTGGTAAGCAACAAATTACATGAACAAGTGACTACATAATCAATCATAATATCAAGCACATCCATGAGGATCATGCCTCCATGTCACGCTCATTTGAGAAATGAGTTCTTTGAGATTGAGTACATTAAGTTAATTCCATATCTTTTTCCTTTAATGTTACTGTGTCGGAACGTGATACTCTGATCCAATTATACTGTGTCGGAACGTGACACTCCGATCCAAGAATACCGTGTCGGAACGTGATACTCCGATTCAATTATACCGTGTCGGAACGTGACACTCCGATCCAATTATATCGTGTTGGAATGTGACACTCCGATCCAATTATATCGTATCAAAATGTGACACTCCAATCCAATAATATCATTAATTTGTCATTTATTATCACCACTTTCAATTCATTGATAATATTTCATCAAGTCATCTTTATTTAAGGCATTACTTCGATAAAAAGGATTCAAGAATATAAATTTTACGGTCTCAAGATTTCAGACCAATCTCAAAACACATAACTAAGCCACACAACCACACAATCAAGTACATAGAAAACTTCAAAATGCCATTCAATGCATATTAATCACTATTAAGAGTTAACTATCAAATAGCATTAACCATAACCTACCTCCACTGAAGAACCGAAGTCAAGCAAGCTATTTCTCCAATACTTTTCCTTTCCTCAATGCCTCCAAACCTTTCCGATCTAACAAATATATATGTATAATTTGTAAATTAACGAGTCTATATACACCCATGTTACTATATGTCTAGCCTAAGCACAAAAACTCATCCAAAACTATAATCAGTCTCATAAGTTAAAGTTCAAGAATAAATCTTAATTCCTCTAAATAACATAACCTTATTTGTCATCTATTTTTTAATCACCTATCTAAATGTGTTAAAACTTAATTTATAATGTGATATCTTACCATGAAATATCAACCACGAAAGAATAAACATACACAAAATTAAGCTATATATATTCAAACCGCAATGATGAATTTATATGCTGAATGTAACCCTCTGTGACTATCACATAATCATTGCAATTATTAACTAATGATTTGACTATTACAAGTTGTCTAAAAAAAAATAGAAAACCTATACATAAGCAAAAATAACAATTGAATGATTCAATTGCTTATAAAACCATAACATCAACACCCCATTTCATAAATAACAATTACCGTTCAATTGCACACAAATATAGTGTATAATAACCTTCCTTGCAACCTAAATGAACTTTCAACTAAAACCCTAGACATATATTAAGATTATAAAATAGAACCTAATAGGATTAGACTCTTAAAATATTACTAAAAATAAATCAAGTTGATTGGATAAGGAAAATACCAAAATATCCCTCACTATTTTCGGCTAACTTTCCTTAATTGGACTCTCACTCATCCGAGCTCGAAACTTAGCAAACTTGGTGGCATTGGAAAGATAATTCAAAGATCTTTCCTAAGGTATCCTGTAGTTCACCCAAATAATCATGTGCTAGGAATTATGGTCATTTGAAATCGACGCAAAACTCATACTTTACAAATTTTTAGATTTTTTCTATTTCCAATTTAGTTCTTTTTCGAACTCAAGCTGTTACATCTATTGATCTTAATACTTACAAAATTTTAAATTGCTTGGTAAAAACTTACTCACTACAGAGGATAGTTCAAGTCTAAGCTCAAAAATTTTCTGGGGTGTTACACGAACAACTTTAAGAATTCGTCGATGACTTAATCCTAAATTAAAAAAAAGAAGAAGATAGTATTCTATTTGGAATTAGTGATTAGATGAACTACATTTTTCATTGTCAATTTCTATTCTAAAGAAAAGATAAGCACATAGTTATGTGTTCAAATATGAGAAAATTTCAAAAATAGCTAAAGATAGATATATAATTAGGATTTGTAGTTATAAGTTGTTTGATTACGACTCATAAGTATATGTTAATTCAACGATGGCCTCTTAAAGTTGACATAAAATTTCGCTTAAACATTTTAACTGAGCAATGTTCATATTAGACACCTTATGTAAGGTAACGCTGTGTCATTTTGGCAATTTTTGCTTACATGACTTAGTGAGTGTGATACACTCGTTGACAGCGTGTGAAACTTATTTAGTTGACTTTAATTTTTTTTCTTTCTTCTTCTTTTTCATTTTTAGCAGCCATTTCTAAAACTTAAACATCCAACGATGATAAATAAAAATAGTTACAGTAAACTAATAAAAATGATAGAAATTGTTTTAGGAATTTATCTATAGACCAATTTCAAGATTTACTTATTAAATTAATTCATGAGATTCTTTGTTGAAAGAATTTAATATTTACATGGAAGTAAATTCATTTTTTGTGAATTCTTAACCTGCTAGTTAGGGTAAAAAACAAACAAAAATATATTTGAAAAAGGCACTAATAAAAGAGCAGTGTGCAGATAGGCGTGTGTTCAAACGTTTTTGCAAGTGTTTGGAGAAGAAAATCGCTTGGAGAGGGGGGGGGGGGGGGGGATGAAGATATTTCTGCAAATTGATAGGTATGGAGGGTGTATTTACAAATATTATCGTTTAATTTGTCACTTTACGTTTCACTTGTGAGTGTAACTGTTAATAAAATATCTTTATTATCTTAAAGAGTATAAGAATAATATTTGAAAATATTTATTACATATTATTACCTTAATTATCTTGACCTATTAACATTATATTAAGGATTTTATAGATACCATAAAAAGTACAAAAAGGGAAGGAGAACTCCTAATACCCATTTAGATACATATCAAAGTAAGATTTCTATGTAAGCTCTCAAAAAAATAACTAAGTAAGGTATAAACCCCAGCACAACAGTTCCTTAAGGAACATCAAAAGTGAAAATTCTATTCAAGTCTCTCTAGAGAGAAAGAGTTACTTTTGGTAATTGTTCTGACAAAAGGAACACTCATTCTATTCAAAATCAATTCTCCTGTTGCCTCACTTTGGCAATTAATGATGATGAGTGACCCATGTTCCTTGATGGTGGTGGTGCTTCCATCATCCTGCCTTGATTGTCTCTAATTATACCGTCTCCTCTACTTAGTCCTGGATTTTCCTTGGAGCAACCATCCGTGCTGAGCTTGTAGAAATCTAGTTTTGGAATATTTGGTAATAATTTATAGCCTTATGTGGTCTTAATGTGCATTATATGCACAACTGATGGAATTGTTGTAAGACAAACGGTATCCTTTTGAATTTTCAAGTTAATCGAAGATCCTTTCAAATTTGATTCAAGATTATCAAAAGTTTTGAGATTCAAGATTCTTTCTTCTCCTTGTTCAGCGAAGATTCTTTTGATTTTGATTCAAAATTGTTGAAATATTTGAGATGCAAACTAAGTTATTGAAGACTCTTTCAAGCTTGATTCAAATTATTAAAAAAATTGAGAAGATACATCATGAATATCTTTGTTACTTAGCATATTACTATTTATATATTTTGTTTTAATTGATAAGTATTGTATTTATATTAGATACATTAAATGAATAATTGTTGCCCGTAAGATGTTAGATTTAAGATGATACATTACTGTGAGATAGTTCCTATGTAAATGATACATTTAGTATAAATTCAAATTTACATATCACATCTAATTAGTGCATGACAATTACTATTTGTGTATCTCATTTAAATTGATAACTATTGTATTTATGTTGTATACAATAATTGTTATCCATATGATGTTAGATTTGAGATCTATATATTACAATGTGGTAGTTGCTGTGAATGAATACATTTAGTATAAATTAGAATTTATGTACTATATCTAAAAACTAGCGCATGATACATTACTATTATGTATCTTATGTAAATTGACAAGTATTGTATTGTTTGCCTTGAAAGATATGTGTAACTTACATAATGTATTATTTTGTAGTTGATAATAATTAATGTATTGATACAATAAAATTGTGAAAGAATGATGTATGTAAGCTGAAATAAAGTGTATCTATAAATGTATCACGATAAATAAGAATTAAGTTATTAATTAGATATATAGACAAACACAACCCATTAAAGAAATTTGATTATGAAAAACACCATAATAAAGAGGAAAATATTAGACCGTATGGAATTTTGGTGAAATTGAAACTAATATTATTATGAGACAATGGAAAGATTAAATTATAATATAAGAATCCTAATCAATTTCGATGAATGATTAGTTGTTTGAGTCCATAACCAACTCAAATTAAGAAAATGTACAAATATTATATTAATTAATACCAGATAATAACTAATACTATTACTTCTTCTTTTTTTCTAATGTACGTTTTAGTCTTGAAAATTTGAAGTTCACTTATTTTATTATAAATTTTGGAGTACTTTAAAAATACGTAAAAGACTCATAAATATCATTTTTAAACTTTTTTTTTCAAAAAATATTCTTAACTTACAAAAAAGAGACTAAGTTTGAATTGCAAACTGAGAAAATAACTATAAAAATTTTGTGACTAAAAATAAGGAGAGTTTGTGGAGTAAAATAAGAAAGGGATAAATGTTCCAAATAGCATATTTTTTTGGTGATACGTAAAACAAGTTTTATGTATCACACATATAATTTGGACTGTGTACGTATATATATATATATATATATATATATATATATCCTTCTAAATTTGAATAAGTTAGAAGATACATAACCACATCTAGATACATGATAAATGATACATTTGGTAAAACTTTTATATCAAGTATCAAAACTAATTAGGATTATGTATCAAAATTGATATTTGAACATGATACACTAATTTTAATGTATCCTAGTGTTGAAACAAAGGCATTATACATTAATTAAGAAACAAAATTAACTAGATACATTAAATTTTTAGTTAATGTAAGATACTTGTTGAGAGATTTATGACTTGAAAAGGGGAGAAAAAAGTGGAATTAATTATGTATCCGACAATTTTTTATTTAAATTTTTATTTTTATAATTGAGTTATTACGTAAAAAATTTATCCACACCGAGTGTTTACATCAAATCATATACGCATGTCATGTATTTAAATATATAGTTCACTTTACTTCATTTTTCAGTTAATACTACTATAACGATCAAATATTATTACGAGTAATAAAAATAATTTTTTACACATATAATTGCAAAAACTAATGACTATTTTTGCCGCTAAATGCTTAGTGACATCCACTTTGCATTCCTAAAAAATGGTATGACTAACAAATTAATTGATGCAATAATAAAAAAATCAACCTAAAGTTAATTAGGGAAGTGTTTTCAACACCCAATTAGCCGTAAGGATTATATATAAGAGGAAATACTCCTCTTTTAATTCAATTTTATTTTTGGTTAGTTTAATTTTTTTGAAAAAAATAGTTTTTAATTTTTTAATGTTTAGTTAGTATAAACTTTTTGAAAATTAAATTTGCGTATGAATTTTGTAATTGCTAAGAATTTGGAGTGAATTTATGAAGAGAAAATAGGAGTGAAAAAGGGAATGATGAATGTGAATTTGGCTAGTGATTTTTATGTATCCACTAGTTTTTAGATTTAGGAGAAAGAAGGGATTTTAGTAATATCTAGTTTTTAGATTTAGGAGAAAGAAGGGATTTTAGTAATATTTTGAAAAGATAGGGAAAATAGAGAATAAAGAAATTAAACATGTGTATATAAGTAATTTTTCCTAAAAACAATTCTTCCTTATTTATTTGTTGGATTTTCTTCAGTAAAATATATTTTTTGTTAGATTTTGGCTTCTAGATTTATTACTAAAAAACTTGTTGACCTTAACTGGTGAAATATCCTTAAGAACAATTCCATAGGCACGCCTCCAGTAAGCTACGTAAATCCAATAGTTCTCCAACAATCTATAGGATATTTCAATTATCATGGTTCACAAAAACGATTCACCTACAATTGCCATTGCTACTCAAACATCTTATAATGTTGTCCTTATTATGCCTTGGTACAATTTTATCAAATACTTCCCATAATTTTAAGAGATGGCATGAATAGATTTTCTCTGCTCTTGACATGAACAGATAACGTTTGCGCTAATAGAGTCAAAACCGAATGAACTTGCTTCTGATCAATGGATTATGCAAATATGTATTAAGTACATTTTCTAATGTATTGTTCTAATTAGGAAGCAAAGGATATTTGGGAATCGCTACTTGCTAAATATACTGCTGAAGATGTTATTTGCTATTTGTAATTGGTTTGTGTGTGGAATCAGGCCACCATGCAGCTCAATGTGTAATTGGTTTGTGTGTGGAATCAGGCCACCATGCAGCTCAATGTGTAAATAGAGCTGGGGAAAATGCAATCATGCTAAGCCAAGAGTAAATATGGCTGATGTGATTATTTACCAAGCGAATCTTGTAGCCAATGTGAGCGACTAGGCATATTTTTACCAATAAAATAGATTTTATGTCTTAAAAGGAGAAGAAATTGTATATCTTGGTGATTCTACAACCACTCAAGTCATAATTCTTCTTAAACACACATCTGGAAAAATGTTGGTATTGACTAAAGTGTTACATGTCCGGACCAATCGAATTTTCATGGAATTATAAGGAAAGGTAGGGGTGAAAGTTGCATTTGGACCAAGAATAATGTGTTTGTGTGTAAAGCGTATTCTAATCATGGCTTATTTATTCTCCATGTTTCTCAAGTCATGAGTGAAGATGCTAGTACTAAATTATTTACTTTTGACATGCTAAATTGAAACCATTTGAATAAATAAATAAAAATTATGTTTTGATGTTAAGGAGTGGAGGAAAATAAAAGAGACGCTCATGTGTTGGTGGTTTTAATTATGGAATTACTTTCTAAAATTAGTTTTGGGTTATAAAAAATAGAGAAGTATCTTCTTCTTAAATAATGAAGAGACTTGCCAATTGGGTGTTGGTTTCCTTTTTATTGAGATTTTAAAGGAAAAAAAAATACTAATGTATGTTGTTCTTTTAATGGTGCAATTTTATTCTATAATTTAATTTATTATTTTTTTTGTGATCACTAGAATAAAGATATTATTTTGAATGATGATATATAATGTTGAGTGGAGTTATACTTTTAGCTTATCATTAATATGATGAAATGCTTTTTTGATACGATATTATTTACCTGAGTCTGCATCATGATATGATGCACGCCAATTGACATCAGTATATTAAATATACAAGTATGCGAATTGGAATGCTAAACAACAACTTAAGCTTGAAAAGGAGTAAGAAGAAATATTTACCTTGGCTCTACTCAACTCATGAATAACTAACTCAATTCAATATAAAGACATTTAAAAACAAGTATAAGATAAAGATAAGTTGTCAAAAAACATGTTGTGAACTCTGAATGTAAACAAGGATACAATTAACTCTGAGATGTATGTAAAGATACAAGTAAACTAATGTATATAAAAATACAATATTATGTGGGAGTTTCTCTAATTGAAAACCATCACTTAAGAGTTATAGTGATGATACATCGATCTACCTCACGCTGCCAGCGCATCCTATAACCGGTCAAAGGTATAAGATCTGAATTGCCTAATGGATCCACTAGTCTATTATGAAAAGGATTAATCTAAAAAGTATGACTCTTTTCTATCCATGGTGGCTACATGGTTTATGAGGGCTATGAGTTGTCTGAACTCTCCTCCATATCGGTGCTTAATACTACTCCCAAAATATATTGGCTCTTATGTTTTAAAACATAATGATTCTGTGGTTTGAGATTAGTTCTCAAAATATACTTAGCTCAAAGGTTATCTTGGAAATTTTAGTTTCCCTGTGTGCTTCATTTAGAAAGCTATAGTTCTTTTTTGAAAAATAGCCCTAAGGCTCTTTGCAAATCTCATTTTTCATTCCCTTAAATGTGAAAACATTTTAATACTGCTTTAAAAATATTTAGTCCACAATACTAATTTTGAAGAAAAGACTTCACTTTACTCTGAACTGAATTCAACTTAAATCTTAAACGAAGTTAACACATTTGTGAAAGACTTAGGAAAATCTGAAATAAACTTCTTTTTGTTCTTACTTTTACTCCTTACTCAACCTCATCTTTATATCTTAAAATAAGTTTAAAGTATTTATCAAAAGACTTCTTGAAAAAACTCTAAGAACATTTTAGAGTCGGATCTAAACATTTCTTGAATTTGAAGTTATGGATTCAAGGTTGTAATTCATGTTCTCGGATGATTTCTATATGTTTAGAATTCATTTATAGTAGTAAGAATCAATAAGTGCTAAAACACTTTAGAAAAGCTTAAATGAATGAAATAACGAAAACTGGGTGAAAAACGACGTTTTGGGCGCGTCCGGGGTGCGCTGCGCCAACTTCACTTGACTGAGGCACCATTCAAGCACACTGTTGGCACGCCGCCCCAGCCCTCCTGGCATTATGGGGGCTCGTCGCGCTACCTGTTCCTTAGGCAAAAATATGCCGAATTTTTCCTCTCTTTTTCTAACCTTAAATCATTTTAATTCTATTCTTTTTCTCAAATTCACTTTAGATTCATGTACCCTCATCATATATATAAAGATATAACCCAATGAATTCAAGAACAACACCTAGATCATCAAAGAACTCCTAAATCTCAACTCATGTTCAAGAAAGAAAGCAATTCACGAACAATATTAAAAAACATTCAAAAATCCAATCTTTTTTAGATGAAATCACGACGAATCAAACATGCTTGGCACGTGGGTGAATGAACTCAACATTATGGAAGACTCACATAACTTTTTAGGGATCACTCCAACGAAATTCACAAGTTATTATGAACTCAACGATCTTGGCGTTCTTGGAGAAACCTTGATCTTTCTCTCTTCTCCTTCTTCTCTTCTCATTTCTCTCAAGCCCTAAGCGTAGATTGATTTTCAAACTGACTTAAGGATTAATAAACCCTTAAAATGAATTAGGAAATAGATGGGTGAAAAAACTAGTTTGCCCTTACTTAAATCCGAAATTAGACTTTCCTCACTTCAGCCCAACTAGGCATATCTTCCTCGTACGGTATCAAAAATGTGTAAACTCGGCGGTGTTGGAAAGATTTCTCCAAGGGCTTTCCAACCATATCAAGATACCTCTAACTCATCTTGAGCTAGAAGTTATGGTCATTTGAAAAAACCAGAACTCACTCCTTAAACTAAGAAAAAATTCAGATTTTTCCCTTTCTTTCCAAAAGTGATTTTTAATTTCTAAACTTATTCTTAGTTATTTCAAGTTATGAGATGTTACATTTTGTTTGAAAACTTTGGGGTCCTTTCCCATTTTTTCCCATTTCAAGTTTTGGAAAATCTTTGGAGACGACTTTAATGAGATTTCTCGTGGTAAATATTTTGGGCAAGTCTTTGTGAACCCAAGCCTTCATTTCCCTATGATCATGTGTGGATTTAACATTTAAAAAAAGGGAGTTTTGATTAGAAAATTGAAACGTGAGTTATAAGAAAATGGTGATTATGAGTTGAATACATTTTTGTTTTTCAAAATAGTTTTCACCAATGGATTTCAAATGCTTTGTGTAACATTTTATGTAATAATTTTCAGACTTAAAACCTTTATCTTTAGAATCCAGTTTTTGAGTCGATCGATTTGATTCATTTATTCAATTGTTTGATATGGGGTTGTTGGTTCTGGAATTTCATTGTGATTACCTGTTTACTAGATTGTATTGTTTTGGACATTATTCGGAAGGGAAAAGCTTTAGTCTTGCATTTACTATTGACGGAATTAAGGCAAGTGAACTTATTAAATTTGTTAAAACTTTTAGAATCTTGAAGTCTCTTTGTTGAAATTCTACCCTCCTAAGTTCTTCAAAGGAACATGTACAACAACGTGTTTCTATTTGTTTGAAACTTAACGATAATCAATTCTAACAAAACTTTGTATTATTTATAAACTTCAAACAATACAACAATTACAAAGATGTGTAACATAGGGAATTAGAAACTCTAATTCCTAACTAAGAAATTATAAACTCTAATTTCTAGCCACCCAAAGACACAAAACCCTCCGGTTTTATTTCTTCTAATGTTCTTCAAGTTCTACAACTTGCCGAACAACTCCTTCTCACAAAACTCAGATTGTAAACAAGACATTTGAATACAATCTTACAACTTTTCACTTTACTCACAACACTCCCCAAGTTAATATTAAAACTCTCTCAAACCTCTTGATAGTGTTTTGATTTTCTCTCTATATAAGTGCGCAAAATTCTCACCGAAACTATCTCCCTATTTATAGATTTGGACTTGAATCCAAAACCTATTTCAACTAAGAATCCTACTTGTGCTCTACTTTTTTCTCTTGAAACTAAGAAGCTTACGCGTAGGATTCCTACCTTGTGCGGAAGTCGTCTTCGCCACATCTTCAACTCCTTCTTCAACTTTAACTTTGCCGCATCAAATCCTTGTTGAACTCAACTTTGACTTCTTATTCTTATTTGTCTTTGCCACAAAAAACTTACGTTTCTTTCCGCCTCAAACATATTTTCCTTAAACAAGTAGGAAGTAGTATTTGCCGTAAATAACTATAAACTTATGCTTCTTTCCTTATCCAATTAGGTTGTAGTTTTCCTACTTTAAGTCAGCCTCCTAATTCCTCTTCTAGTAAGCTTTGGCGACTTAATTCACGTTTGCTCAGCTTGCTTCATAATGCATCGGATTTTCAGTCTTCAAAATATACATATACATATTCATATGCACCTAACAAATTTTTCCTTTTTGATGATGACAAACATTGCATTACACAGTTCAAATTACCAGTAATTTCGTCCCCCTTTTGCCATGTTACTGTTACAACTCCTTAACTTTGTCATACTTCAAAATAATGAAACTTCAACAAATTCCCCCTTTTTGACTATGACAAATTTTATCTTCTCGCACTGAATAGGTAAGTAAACACGTAACTCACACATAACTCAAATGCAGTTGCTTCCCACTTTGGACATCAGGCAAAAATAAAACACTGTGAAGGCATACACCATACTAAGAGAAGCAAATTCAATACTATGACCACCGGCTATCAACTACTCAATCACTTAAAAAAATCAGGAACTTAGTTAGCTATAGCAAAGCGTTTGCACAAACATAGGAGATAAACATGAAACTGAAACTCAAACCCAACATTAGCATTAATCAAAAAGCATATACACCACAAATGTAATCAAAATTAAAGATAGAATCAAGCACTTGCTATGAGAAAAAAAAATTGAAAGTCAAAGGCTAGAGTGGCTAGGTAATATCAAAAGATCAGGCATGAGAGGGTAAATAAAAGTCATTTTTCAGTAGCAAAAATATCTTTTGAATTAACAAAATTAGCAGCCTTCTCAATTTCAAAGGTAGCCTTGGTCTATGCACGCTCAATCTTTTTTTTTTATATCATTTTTAAGGAACTTGTTCAATCAATAATGTACCATCTGCAGAAACAATAGTTCATTTGTCTTTAGTTTCAATAGAGTTAGTAAAAAGAATATTTTTTTCTTGAATATCATTAGTAAAGGAACATGTTCTCTCAATCTGTTCCCTGGACGTGTACTATCAGGTGCAGCACCAACTATGATACTTTTTGATATCAATCCAAATTTCCAGTTCATATGGTTCCTAATAGAAGAACTAGGTTCGACGGATGAGTCTCATATTGATTTCCCCTCACTAGATGCACCAAAGTTGAGCCTAACAAGTGAACTTTGTTCAAGTGTAGGGTCCCCAAAATATTCCCCTTCACAAGGTAAATCCTCCAAGGCTTTACCCAATACTAATGATTCCCCCTAAGAACCAGCACACTCTACTTTCTCAATCTATATTTTATAAGGCACCAAAATCGAGGTGTCCTCCACTAAATTCATATCAACCATAGACCATCATATTGGGATAAGGCTTTTTAAGAAGATATTTGATTTGGTAGTTTGTAGGGCATGAATATATTTTGGGACAAGTGGAAGAAATAGGTTCAAGTGCATTGAATTTATATTTTTAATCATGAATAATTATCGTATACGTACCTTAGATCTCTGGATAATGCTGAATTTTGCTTCAATTTTACTAAGTCTCTCTCCATTGCCAGATGCATATACAATGTTATAGTGCATGAGTAGCATGACTTTAAAAGTGGTATAGATACATACAACTTAATGTACAAAACTAAGCATAAAATTCAAGATTAGAGGGCAATATGCGCAATATTCATTAGCCATTGAGGTGTACTCATGTGGCCTTAATTATCCCAAAGTTTCAAATTGTTCCTTTTGAAAGTGTTTTCCTTGGCTAATCATATATGATTGATTGATCATCTGAGTCCAAATAACTGTTAGATATTATATAGGTTGGACTTGTTTCTTTCACAAGCTTCTTCAGTCTTTTCCTTTTTTTTTTCTTCTTTTTTTCACAGTCAATGTTATTCATCCATTCCTTTTTTTGTCAAGTGAGAGGAATTTCTTCTAGTTTCAATCATGCATGTGAAGCAACATGTTCATTGGTGAATGTTGTCTGTTTCCTCTGAAGCAACATGTTCATCTGAAGCAATCATGCATCTGAAGCATCTGAAGATCACTATGATCCCACTTGGGCAGATTAGTTTTCCTTTGAGTATACATGTTTCTTTGAATAGTTTTATAAGTTCCTCTTGCTTTATTTTCTGTAGTAACTTTGTATTTCGGATAATTTTCCTTAGTGTGGCTTGAGTTACCACTAATAATACATAACAAAGAATTTTCAATCCTAGGTTGTTCATACCCTATTCTAGTTCTTATGTTCCGAGTATCATTACCTAGATATGTTACATTGTAGATTTTGTCCATTTATTAGCTCTTTCCGGATCAATTTTTATCCTAGACAATTCAAGATTCATTCTCCTAGAATTTTCCCTTTCAGAAGATAGTTCATTGGTTAACTCATTAGATCTTGGTCACATCTAATTGGTCACCACTAATTTTTTCTTTTCATTCCCAATAACACTTTGTTTCAAAATTTCATATTGGAAAGCCATTGTACCTATTACTTTAAGAGTTGATTTTCTTTCTTGAGATTACAATTAACTTTTTCAAGATCAATATACTCAAACTTTAAACTAGTCATGGAAGTAAATAATAGATTCTTGGTTTTAACTAGTTCTTGAATTGTATCTTTGGAAGTGAGTAATAAGAAGGATAGTTTTTTCTTAGAGAACTTTACTAGTTTATCTTTTAAACCAAAAAGATTTACCTCCATTCCTTCAGAGTCTGATTCAGGTTCAGTTTCTGATTCTTTTACTGCCATCAACGCGAGGTCCTCATCATCTTCTTCATACCTCTTTGAACCTGTTCCCCAGGCAGCATAAGTTGCTTGCTCCTTCTCTTTATTTTTTCTTTTGTTTAAAAGTTTTCTCTCCTCCTTTTCAGGTCTTTCTTTTCTCCATTCTACCTCCCACATAGGACAATTCTTAATTTGATAATCAGTTTTTTCACACTTGAAGCATCCTTCACTTTGTGGTTTCTCTGTATTCTTTTCTTTAGTGTGTGTTACCTTTTTTTTCAGAATTTAAGCCTGTTTTGAGGAATTTCTTAAAGTTTCTACTTATCAGTGCCAAATCATCATCATTTATATCTGATTCATTAATTTCAGTTGCTTTAAATCCAATATTTTTCTCTTTGTTTCCTTCATCTCTTTTGTCAACATTTATCACATAAGTTTTGAGATATTCTACTAATTCATCCAAAGTCATATTAGTTAGATCCTCGCCTTCTCTGATCATAGTGACTTTTATTTCCCATGGTCTAGGCAGAGTCCTTAATACTTTGTCTATCTGTTCCTCAGTAGTGTATACTTTACCCAAGGATATTAAATCGTTTACAACAGTGGTAAATGTGGTGATCATATCTTGAAGTGATTCTCTGGATTTAATCTTAAAGGCTTCATATTCAGAACAAAGTCTGGCAATTCTAAATTTACAAACTTGAGTTGTTCCTTCGTGAGCGTTTTATAAAGTGTCTCATATTTGTTTTATAGAGGTACAACTAGAGATGCGGTTAAACTAATCAGGTCCTAGTCCACATACGAGAATGCACTTAGCTTTTGCATTCTTCCCTAGCATCATGTACTTAGCTTCTCCATATTTTTCTATAGGTTTAGGTACCTTGTTCCCTTCACTATCAGTAATAGTAGGAGTTAATAGTCCATTAGTAATTCTAACCCATAGTTCATAATCTTCAGCTTGAATGAAGTCTTCCATCCTTGTATTCCACCAAGAGTAGTATTCTCCATTAAATAATGGTGGTCTGTTGATGTGTTGACCTTTACCATGCCCAAGAGAAGGTGCAGAATTCATAATGATCTTATCTTGAGTTATTAGACTTTTTAAAGATAACCTTGTTTTGGTACCAATTATTGAAATTCTACCCTCCTAAATTTTTCAAAGGAACACGTACAGACAACGTGTTTCTGTTTGTTTGAAACTTAACAATAATCAATTCGAACAACACTTTGTATTATTTATAAACTTAAAACAATACAACGATTACAAAGCTCTATAACCTAAGGAATTATAAACTCTAATTCATACTTCTCACTTAACTTGCAACACTCCGCAAGTTAATATCAAAACTCTTTCTAACGACTAAGAATGTCCAAGGCATTCGAAAGATAGCCCTTAAGACGCTCAATGTGTGTCTTGATGGGGCCTAGCCTGTTTGGATGAGTTCGTGTATTTGTTTTGGGTGAAAATCATGTATGAGGTCTACAACTTACTAAGGGTTGTATTTACATTGGAAACGTCTGGGTACGACTTCTAAAGGACCCTGCAAAAGGCCCCACAAGAAGGACCCAAGGCTGGTCGAGACACTACCTTAGCAATGTCAATCGACGGACCAAACGATAACCAGTTGGTCAACTAACTGCCCGTTGGTGATGTCTCGTCGATGGACACTTAGCTTGGGCAGGCCTCAACCCAAAATTTGGCTAAGGACCAATCGACGGAAGCCAAAGGACGGTCATTCAATTGACCAACGGCCAATCGATGGGTCCGTCGATTGTGGCATATAGCTACTGTCTAGCGAACTATTTTATTTAAGGGGTGAATGGAAAATTCACTCCACGTCCTGGCCTGATTCTAATAGGTTTACTTAGCTACTTTTGAGTGCATATAAGTCATCAAACACGTGAAGAACCCATTCGAAATCCTTTCCCACAAATTGAACCTTTCCCTCCAAAAATATTCTCCCTAATCACTATTGTTGGTGAAGCTCAAGAACAGCTTGGAGATTGGATTTCCATGGATGAATCATCAAGTTTTAGAGGTTTTCAACTAGACAAAGGTATGGTTATCATTCATCCCTAAGTAACCTTTCACGTGGAGAGTTCTTCTCAATGTTTTCAAAGAAATTTTCATGATCAAAACCCTTCTTCTTCAATCTAGCCATGGGTTCTTTCAAAAAATGATTTTAATGGATAAATTATGATGAATTGATGTTACTGTATTGGTTTGAACATGATTTTACTCCAATTGTATGATGAACCCATGCTCCTTTCTTAAATTGATTTAGCCTTGCATGGGGTTTGTGATCATGGCTAGTTAATGATTAAATTGTGATTTTCTTACGTTGAATTGTCTACATCTACTGTAATTTACGTTAATTGATTTGTGAATTTATGATGAAGTATCCATGAGGATGAATGTTTGAAGAATTCAACATGACTAGTATATGATCTATGTATTTACTCTAAGGTTGGTTTATGTCGATTGTTGTAAGACCTTGGATTATGTTAGGTTGATTGTAGCCACTGTTTTAGGTTGCTTAATGATTGAATTATGTATAGGAATATCGTATGATCAAAGTAAAGAATGGTTGGCATGAATTGATCTAGTTCTTTTAGTCTATGAATTGATAATGCTATGTAGGTGAAGTGATCTATGTTCTAAGATGAATAAATATGAATAAGACTTGATTTCCTATCTCGTTAGCCACTACCTAGAATGTACTTTATTGGTAAAATATGATTGATGGTTAATACTTTGGGAAAATTAGTAAGATGGCCTATTCTTGCTACTCTACATTGAATTGATAGTTTAATGCCTACAATAGCTTGATCTTGATGTGCTTTAAGCATGATTTCGTTATGACTAAGTGTATGATTATCTACTTCCATCTATTTATATTATTAATAAAATATGATAATTCATGTAAGTGAAATTGGTTGATGGTCTATGTCCTATATTCTAGCATGTTAATGATATGTTGTACTAGTTTGTAGCATGGCGTTGTAGTAGATTATGCTTAACTTTATGTATGATTATGGTACCTTAAGATATTTACCTATACTTGATTTATTGATAAAAGAGTAGTAATGGTCAATGATGATCTAAGGCTAAAGGATTGGTAAGAATTGCTCTACTCTTCTACTTCTCTATTTCATTATAGTATTGTTGATGAAACCTTGTATGGTGTTGTGTGATATGGTCTAACTTATGGTGGCGGTGTTTACTTTATTGTCAATTTATATATGTGTTGACCATGTCCTTGAAGACAAACTTGATGAATATATGAGTGTTTGGTTATGACTATTGCACTATGAGAAGTTCATGCCAACTTTCCTGTTCTAGTTGTGATCTAGGTGGTATGGTGATTGTGTAAGCATGTGTATATCCATGTTAGGGTAAAATATAGGTGCTGCCATTGATGAGTTAAAATGGTTAATGATCCCTTACCTATGTACTCATATGTGAATGCATGAATAGCACATGTTAGGAGTCTTAAGTGTAATATGAAGTTGACTTGTCTCCTATGCTACTGTGTGTTGTGTGGTATATGTTTGAAAGAATGTTATGGTCTAAGAGGGTGGTTGCATCAATGTGTTGTTGATAGCCATTATGTGATGATGTTGACCAATGTATACATACACTCACTTACATGCATGTTACAAGTAGTATAGGTCATGGTGTCTAAATGAAAGGTAGTTCTCATATTCACTAGTGTCTACTACTATGCATGTTAAGATGATGTTTATGAAAGTATGATATGTGTTTCCTTATCTAGGATGACTTGATAGGTGTACTAGTATGGGCAAGGGTATGGGACTTTGCCTATGTATTGCACATGTGAACCTTGATAGGATAGTTCTACTTTTGGTTTCTATATGTATGAATATGAATGTATGAACATGTGTGACTTAAGGTGTTATGTGAAAGGTTTGCTTACATATATGTATACACACACACATGAATGATGATCTAGTCAATAGAGGAGACTTGAAAGGTGTGTTCAAGTGTATCCTAAACTAGATAGTGCTAATACATATGTTATGTCCATGTGAAAGGATCTTCTCACATGATTAGGTTGATGAACTTGCATCTATGACCTATGAGCTAAGAATATGAGGGGATGACTCTCCTAAGCCTATATTTTATAAAGTAATGTTAATAAAGGCTTTTCAATAATAAAAAAAAACTTAGTTTAGCACCGAGTGAACTTGAATGTGAGCGTGTGTCCCTTTCCGGTGTGGGAAGGTAGGTCACCATAAATCTCATGAGGTGGATAACCACAATGCCTCAATAGGCATAAATAGGGTTTCCATAAGTGAATAACTGCAATGCTTAATCTTGGCATAAAGAGGGTTTTCACATGTACCTTTAAGTACCATAACTATGTTTGCCACATAGATCTAGCAATGTGATATCACTTAGTATGCTAGCATGTGTTAATGTTTTACCTTGGCTAGGTAAGAACACATTCCATTGGTGTAAGGCTCTACAACACCAAACTTCATGTTTAGCACCCATGGTCTTAGTGTCGGTTAAGGTTATAATTTCCCTAAAGTAAAATGGACAATGAAAATAGGATCCTAACTAGGAGGACTTAAGGTAAGTTACTTAGTATCAGTTGAAGTAATGAACTCATCTAGACATTGCACAAGTAGCTCCTTAGGAAGTCCTAGGAAGGTGACATAATATGTATGATTATGTTTATGTCCATATGCATGACATTGTAGTATTGGTCTACTTGTTATAAAGATGGGCATGGTATGAATCTATGAGATGTGATCTTATCCTTATATGCACTAGGTTGGTCTGAATGACTATATGATGAAGGTTTTGTATTGACATGAATGAAGTTGCCTTCACTTACTTGTTGATGTATGAATTGAATGCTAAGGTTTGTAGTCTCATGAAGGGTTTACTAAGCATGTGTGGGGTTATGGGGCTTCACATGTGCATTGCACTAGTAGACTAAGATTGGGGTAATGAACAAGAACCTATAATGATGTATATGAAAATAAGTAAAAAGATGTATAACTTGAAAAAGCTTACTGTAAAGCTAAAGGAGTCCTGATCTAGATATGTCTTTGATGTGCTATACTTCTATGGTGATATGTGATGACTTATGTAGATTGTATATATGCTTTCTTTGTGTCCTTGAGGTGATGCATTGCACCAAGTATCGCTTATATTTTGTATATATACGAAGTTAAGTTTCTAGCATATGATGTGCTATGAAAAGTTTTAAATTTTTCGCTAAATTTACTATGTCAATGCGATGAATGATAACTATGGGCTTGAATAAGACCTCCGAGAGGTCAAGTACGCCATGTTACTTCTAGGGGGTGCTCCCCGGATGTGACGTATTGCATGTAATTGTTATAAAGTCAAGTTCATTGCCAACGAGTGTTATTGATGTTGAGGTCATTGTCAGCAAGTGTTATTGATGTCAAGGTCATTACTGATGAATGTTATTGATGTCGAAGTCATTGTCGGTGAATGTGATAGATAAACTTGATTATTATGATTGATAACATTGATATTTGTGATTGATGACCTTAATATTTGTGATTGGTGATCTTGACATTTATGATTTAATGAAACGTAATTGTTAAATCGTGATTATAGATCCTTGTGAATTGTACGCGGTTCGGTTGGGATGAAAGTAATTCTCATATTCTAGCTAATTTTACCTTGTTTTAGAGGGTCGCTTGATGAGTATCGTATTGTTCTGTACTCACTCATTGAATCTACATTTGTGTAGGTTTCAAGCTTGGATTTGCGTGATTGCTCTCCTCTTCTATCTACGTTTGAGGCTTTTTGTATATATTAAGAGGTAGTTGTTGGTATCTCGACTGACCATCATCCAAATAACATAGACATTGAGACTTGTATGAATCATTCCATTAGTGATTTGTACACGTGACAATCGAATTTTTAAGGTATTTGAGAATGACTAAGTCTTTCACATTTTTTTTGTATTTTGGATCTAGGCTGACTTGTCTTGATAGAATAGACGAGTGTCATCACATTCACTTTTGAATCAAAACACATACTTATGCTTGTGACCATATGTAATATTTTCTTATTTTGTAGTTCATGACCACCCTTTAATATATATTGATCCATCTTAATTAAAATTTGTGTCATGTGAGATGCATTGTTGTGTATATGTTTAATGTTTTGAATCTTAATTTAGCACTTCTCTTAAATGTTATTTAAGCAAAATAATAAGTGTTGCTCGATTAAGAAGATAATAATAGCAAGTATTTTTTTAAACATGCTTGTAAATTTTAGCCCCTCCGAAGATGTTAAGACCAAGGAGCATGTTTCTCTGAAGCTCTGTGCTCTTTCTTGTCAATTCAGATGGCATAAGCTCTTATCATTCGAGTCTTTCCGAGTCACCAACAACAAAACATACTTGTATATTCTTATATAAGTAGGGTTTGAGGAGGGTAAAGTGTATGCAAAACGCTACCTCATGTAGATAGAGATTGTTTCTGAAAGATTCCCGGCTCAAATAACACATGACAAGGCAGATTGAAAAAGATAATACAGAAGTAAGCAAGGCATAAAGCATCAAGTCTATCTGAATCAAACAAGTTATTCCAGAGCTTCCATTGCTTCTCATATTTAATACAAGTCCATCTTTGACACATTTGCATCAAAGATCACTACATGATATTTCTTTCTTAAATATACATTTCTGTTAAAAACCTAGACATAACTCAGGCTATCTTTATATATTAGCCCTCAAATTAGATCTGGCTACTAGTATTTATCAGAACAACAAGCTCTACGTTCTCCTTAGACGTTTGAACCACAAAAAATCAAGTGGACCTTGCCAGGAGAATCATCACATACCTGCATCTCCATGTTGAAAAATGCATCCTTTCGGCTGCTTTTTTTGAAACGCTGGTTGTGTTATTGTAAATCGAAGACCTTACCATGGACGTTAGTGATGGTGAAATCACACATCGTTCTCTGGACTAGAACTTTTGTGAGGTCTTAATGGGAGCCCAAATATCAGCACCATTGCTGCTTGCCACACCAACAGTATATGATACCGGCACAAGACATAAGCCTTGGCTTCTCAAATTGTAAGGTTGTGATTCCTTCACATGAAACATGAATAACATTTCAACAAGGTTGATTTCAAAATTCAATAGATACGACACAATTGATAACATCAACGAATGATCATAGATTCCAAATTAATGTAGCAATGAAGGTTTTAACTTTTTTAGATATCTCTTCTCTTCGGGGGCCTGATGTGGTTATAAAGAATAAGCAATTTCAAGAAATGGTGCTAACGGAATCTAACCTGTGTCTTCGACATTGGCATAGTTCCGAGGTATGGTGCACTCAACACCTGAAAGAACCAGGAAAATGAAATGAAGTCATGTTCATAGCAGAGATTAAACTGACTCGGATGCGTACATTGTAGAAATATTAGTCCAAGGCGTCATAATCTAAATGAACAAGTTATTTACGTAGAAAAAACAAGTTGCTTTGACATGGTACAAACTAACAGATTTTTGAGGGGGAAAAAACAATCAACAAGAGACGAACAGGAAGATAATATTTGTGACCTTTGCTTCCAAAATATGACAAGACTAACGCACTACACACTTTATCATCAAGCAAAATGCAATATTCACATGTGAACATATCTAAACTCTCAAATTCAATCTCTACAATCAGATAAAGATGTGAAGAATGTAGACAGGGGATATTAGAGAAAATGGAAACGTGATCTTACAATCACTTAAATTCGCAGAACATT
The DNA here is from genome assembly GCF_036512215.1 of Solanum lycopersicum. NCBI lineage: Eukaryota > Viridiplantae > Streptophyta > Magnoliopsida > Solanales > Solanaceae > Solanum > Solanum lycopersicum. The sequence continues at coordinate 4,465,342 of NC_090807.1, read as the reverse complement.
CTGAGGCATAAAATTCACTACTAGGAGCATTATGAACAGAAGTTTATGGGAAAATCCTAAAAAATAGTAACAAACAAAGAACCACAAAGTTTGTCACCCTCGTATTTTTGTCAACATATACCAATAGCTTTGACCAAAAACCATGTCCAGGCCCGACCCGAGAAAAATCTCATAAAGTACCACGAACTTTCTTATCTTTAATCAGTCGTGCGGGATTATAGTTCCTATAGATGAAGAAAAAGAAAAAAGTTGGCAAAGGCACACCTTCACTTGTTCATGGAGGAATTTTATGTATCCCATTGCCTCAAGGAGAACAGAAGCCGTATCTGTCTGCAAATATAACAGAAATCAAGATTTTATCCCTATGATGAAAAATTCAATGGTTAAGTAAGGATTGAGTGAGCTAATTTAACTTCAGCTGCTCTACGCGGACATGATTTTGCAAGCACAGGAAAAAGAACTCAAAGACATTCCACCTTTTGGTACCTCAGAATGAACTTTGCTAAACCTTCTCTTTAAATAGAAGTTGAAATTCATTGCTCAATTCCTGCAGAATTAGCGAATTACCTTGCCATATGGTGACACCAGCTGTTGAAGAGCAACTATACGTTCACCAAACTTCTCCTTCTTCTCCTATTAAAGGAAAAATGCAAAGGCGAAAAATTCCATATCAACAACTCAAAGATAAAGTTTGCAAAAAAAAATTCTTCTAGAAAAACAAATTCGAGACTCGGAGTAGTCAAATGAATGTGACCAACGCCCTCCTATAATTCGGACACTTCAAATAGGGAAATTTGAATGAACTATTTTGGTATTTTAGAATTTTCTTTGGTCAGTTCAACCTTCGCCTAAAGACTAAAAGTTGAACAAAAATGTCAAATCTTTAGCTCAATGAAACATACAACACACAGAACATCATTAAGTACAGCCTGCTAGCCTATGTTGAAAGTATCCAAGAAAAAAGTATTAAGGCCACGAGCTAAAAACGATACAAGATAATAAGTTCATAGAAAATATATCTATGTCCATAAACAAGTGCACCAATAATAACAGCATTGCAAGCAGCAAAAGGGAAAGAAAACAAACCTTGGAGGAAATGGGCATATCGGCCTTTAGTCGTTTTGGTGTAAGAGATGTGAGGCTGCTGCTATGCTCGAGGGAAATTGGACTTCTTTTGTGTTGCATCATCTTTCCTTCTATTGCTTCAATTCGCTGACAAGTAATAGCAGTCCTATATAAAAGAAAAGAGTACGGATATTAGGATACTAGTAGGCATACGTATGTTTCAACAGCCACCTCGTTCAAAGAACTGTCATAGAAGAAAAATACATACATTTCAAAGCAAACACAATTAACTATACTTGCTTAAAAATTTCATCCCAGTTTGTATGGATGTATAACTCAAAAAACCTTATGCAAATCCAAGTATTATCATGTAATTCAAGAGATACCAAAAGTATGCCTAGAGCATTAAAAAATATTCAAATGTCCATAAAAAGAGTATTATATCGCAATTAAACGATAGGTGACAAGCTTCTGCATACGTTACAACTTACAACAACAACAAAACGTACTCAGTACAATTCCACGAGTAGGGTCTGGAATGATATGATGTATTCATACCTTATTCAAGCTTATTTCCGATAAATCTTCGGCACAAAAGATATGCTTTAGCAAATTACAGAGCAAATGAAAACTTTCGAATACCTTAGAAATTGTTAAATCATCATCTTCTTATATTAAATATTAAGCATAAACTATGATAAAATAAAGAATGCTTATACTGTGCTTATTCTATAAAACAAAATAAGAATATAACAAGGCATGCGTTAAAATAAATACACTCATCAATAACAGAATCTACGCCTACATAATTACATAAATTAATATATATTTTTTTTTGTACAATTCATCCCTGAACCTTCGCTCTGCCTCAGCAACTACTAACAAGCTCAATTATTTTTGAATAATTTTATAAGAATAAAACACAAGTTAGACAATTTCTGCAAATTATCAATAGATATAATATAAATATCATCGACTCAAACTAACAATCTAATCACTCCAACTTTGAAAATCCACATTCAAACACTAAAACTCAATCCCCACTATGTCGGGGTGAACCCTTGATGCTAACGTGACATATTCGACAAAAACTTAGGTGTGTAGATGTGTTTTTTTTTTCAAAATTTAAGTGTTTAGCTATCGATTGAGGCGAAATTAACATGTCTATTTGTATGTTATGCCTTAATTGATGACCTATTATTAATGTATTAATTCAAATAAACCTACTTTGGTGGGGCCAATTAAAAGAAAAATCATACAATCATTAATTAAGCATGAAAGCAGTCATTTGCGTAAAATTATTCTTATTTTCACAATCTCAACCTTATCTTATGCTAATTAAACGTACTCAAGTATACAACCAACTAATAAAAACGTCAAAAAAAAATCATCTAAAAACACGCTTAAAATAAATTAATTCAACAAAAAACCAAAAAAAAAATTTTAAAAAAAAACAAATTTGTAGAAGCCAAATAATATCATCAATTTCAATAGATGAAAACAAAACACTAAATCGAATTACCGAGCTTTTTTTTTACGACTCTCGTATCTACCTAGTTTGTGCCCACCTCGATTAATTTCGTAAAACACCTAATAAATAAATAGAAAGAATCATACAAGCTTATTGTTAAAAAAAATTGAAATAATTTATTTTTTGATACTACAAGTTACAAAAGGTGTAATAAAAAAAGGAAACAAGTAGAATACCTTGATTTCGAAGTCTACATGCAAAAGTCGCTTAAAAATTAGAGTTTTCCGGCAGGATTTGGCCGGAGAGATGGCCGGAAAACAGTAAAATTTTAATCGGAGAGAAAATTTTGGAAATGAAAGGACACAGAGAGAAAAACAAGTGTGGAAGGTGGGAAGGGTTTTTGAAAGTCATTTTATATATGTTTTTTTGAGAGTGATTTTTTAACAAAAAAATAAAAAATAAAAGAAAATAGATTTTATTTGACAGCTAATATCCAACCATGTAAAGAGGAAAAAGGAGAAAAGAGGAGTAGTTAAATTAAAATCTACATGATGTCATTTATGCTTCTTCTTTTTTTCTTTTATATAACTATTTTATTTTATGTCATATCATAATATTATTTTATTATAATTAAAAAATAATTTAATTTTAGAATCTTTCTTTTATTTTAAAAAAAATTGCAATTATATTAAGAACATATATATTGTGTAAAATAAAATAGTGTAACATAAAATGAAACGAAGAAAACAATACTATATAGCAAAAGAAATGAAAATGACTTTTGTGATGTGAAAAGCATATTTACTACTAACTACTGCAACATTATTATTGTACTGTTATTTAACTTTTCGAAAACTTTATACTGCATGAGATTTTTTTGTATAACCTGTTGGATTTTATGAAATATTTTTTGGTTTATTTTTAGTATAACCTGTTTGAAATGTAATTTTTCTTTTAGATTAATTTTTTTGTAGAAATATAAGATATTCATTTTCAATTATCTTAATATATTTAATTAAAAATTATTTAAATTGATTATATGTCTTTTTAAGTAAAATTTATCATTAATAGTTGAGTGATTTTGAAATTATGAAATAAAGTTGAATGACTTTCTATATAAATTATTCTAAATTGAATGATTTTAGGATTATAAAGTAAAATTGAATTAATTTTTAAGCAAACCATTCAAAATCGAGTGATTATATGAGTCATGATATAATAACTTCAGATTATATTCCGTTTTCACATTTTTTATAAAATTCACATAAAATATAAATATAATTTTTGGGACAATATTTGGGACTGATACTAATATTAATGGAAAAAAAAGTTCCATATTTCTCTAATATTTTCAAAAAAAGCATAATCCTTTTTTTCTTCATTATTGAATATAAACACTTTATCTCACATAAAAATCATAATTTATTGAAAAGTTTACTTTTACTTATTTTATTAGTATAATATTATATAATTGAATATACATGTGACTGTCCCCGTAGATTCATAAGACTTACGCCCCGTGTCTCAAAGCTTACGCCTCACCTTATACTGTATAAAACATCTCGCCTCACGCACCCGCCTTTCAAAGACGGGTGGCATTCATATTAATTAATGGTTGCACGAAAATAATTTTCTCATGCTCAAGTGAAATTCTATATAGTTATTATCTCTGCAAAGGAAATTAATAGAAGCACCCTATAAATCGATTATATAATAATGTAAAGCTTATTTTAATTAAAAAATCTAAAACTACTTCATTATAATATTGATTATAAATTATATTTAGACATTAATCATATCAATTATTAAATGTCAAGTCCTAAACGATTACTAAGACTTCCTACCACAATTTTGAATTAACATTCTAACAATAATCTGCATGATTATAAACATGATATTTTTGGTGAAGTTGAGTGTTGAAAACATCAAATTAACTATAAAAACATTAACATCCACAGAAAACACAATAGATAAAATAAATTATTATAGCATATGCTTTTTCAAGCATGGATCAGCCAAATTATATAAAATGTTTAAAATCATATAAGAAAATATTATATTATATTATGTAATTAAAAAAACCGAATATACTATGTCTTTGAATAAAAAATAAAAAATTTGTTTACTTAGATTCTATCTTGGATTAGGATTATTCTTTCGCCTAATTTTGATCATCACTATATCACACATAAAAATATCTCAATTCATGAAATATTTTTATTTATCTCATTAAGTGCACCAAGTGATTAAATAAGTAGTTGATAAGATGATAAACGAATAGAATCTACTAAAACTTTTATATTTGACTCTCACAAGAAAAATATTTATCTGCATTTAGTAAATCATAATAATTTTTATACAGTATAATCTATATTATTATTGATTATAATATGTAATTTATCATATTCAAGTTACCAAAAATTGACTTAATATACATTATTGCCCTCTGTATCTCAAATTAGTGTTCCATCTTATTATAAATAATTACTCCATATTATTTGTCAATTTACAAAATTAAAATAGAATTCATTTTTTTATACCCTTCCAATTATTCTATGCCTCCCGTTGTATTCCATATGCCTCAATTTGACCAAACACAAAAACAAAATGAAAATATAAAGAACTTTTAAAATTGTTTATCTTAAGCTAACGACCTATAAAAATATACGAAGTATAAGCTTTTGCTTCTAATAGTTCTTAAATATATAATATAATTCCTATAAGATTTCTTCCTAGTTAAGGGTAAAATAAAAATTATGCTATGAAAATTTATCAACTATATAAATAATATTCTTAGCAAATAAATATGACGTAGAGTATAAATTAATACAATGAAATGTGCATCTAACTTATTATTTAATTGAAACAATAAAATTATCTGATTTATATGACAATGATGAATGAAATAAATTGAAAACACTCTGAGTTTTCTAAGTTCAAATTTTAATAAGAATAATTTATAATAACTTTTGAATCAAATAGTTAAAAGTTTATCTTCAAATATTTATTTAATCATAAATCTGAATCAAATTTTCAAGCTCTAAAAATTGATCCAATCAATCTTCAAGGGAGATTTCAAATTCAAAAACTAAATTTTTTAAGTTCTAATTTCAAAATTTGCGATTAAGTGAAAGCTAGATCAATCTTTTCTTAATATATTCTAATTATAACAATATCTATTATTAATAATAGTTGATAGATATTTCATTAAATTAGTCGAAATAATTCAAATATTCAAATATATATTTTAAAAAATATATTACTATATATGATTTGGTCCACTCTTGATACGTAAAATTTGTTATATGAGCTCGTGTATGTTTGGCGCCAAAAATAGCCATCGGAGTAGTTTGTTCAGTGATTTCAGATTGGCCGTTTCTGAGAGCGGTGGTCCCCACACATCACGAATGGGTCCCACACAACACCTTTCCTCCCCGTTACCCACCGTCGATTTCATCATCTGACTTATTATTTCGATTTATCCTAAAGTTTAAGAAAATAAAAAATAAATAAATTTTATTATTTAAAATTAAAAAATATGTCAAATTTATCATAGTGCCATTTAATTTTATAACCCTAAACCAGTTATATTGCTATAAGAAAAAACAATTATTATTATTTAATGACATAATACATAAATATGTCATTTAAGTTGGTTTCATTTCATATTTATATCTATCAACTTTGAGTTTGCACAAATAAATACATAATTTGTATAAAATTTAACAAGTAGAAATATGAATCTTATGTGATATAATACATACAGAATATCACATAAAACATAAATTGTCATATAAGATAATATCATGTAAAAGATATATATCTATTTATTTAATTTATGTATATTTAAATATCTATTTATATATACTCAGAATCAAAAAATATAAATATAAAATAAAATAAAGATAAAGAGCATACTTATTATATATTAAACCTTATTTAAACTATAAAATGTTACCTTACCATAATGACTAAGTGGGACCTCGATAAAACAACAACGACAAACTAAAAAAGAAAAAACTATTCAACAAGTGATGTTTAAAAAAGAGTGTTATTTATACAAACTTATAACTACTTTATGGAAAAAGAAATAATTTTTTTTGATAGACCCCACAAGTTCATAAAGTAAAAATATCGAGAGAATTTTTTTTTGATAGACCCCACGCGTTCATAAAGTAAAAATATCGAGAGAAAAAAAATACTATAAGCTATAAAAATTGTTATAAAAGAATTAATAAGTAATATTATAATTGAAGAATAAAACACTTCCCTCATTTCATAGCAAGCCAAGATACACCTATTAAAAAGATATTTAAAAACATAATGTAACTAACTCATATAAATTAAAATTTTAAAAAACATTTAGATTCATATCCTTAATAATTTAAATAAAAATACTTTTTTATTTATCAATTCTATAGTAAAAAAAAGAAAATTTGGAAAATGTATTTTTACTATCGATCAAACATGAGCAAAATAGGTTAAACTTATCATCCTTTCATACTCATTAACTTTTTATATTTTGGATCATATTCTTGATAATCTATTACATTATTATTTAGGAAAAATTATATAGTTAAATAAATTTATAATATTTAATTACTCATCATAATTATAGTTTGCTATAATTATCACTCGCGGTTAATATTGTACATTAATTACTATATTGACTTTAAATTTGCATAATTGGTCATGTTTGTATACGTATAATTCTTCAACATATATAAATATATATGTATAATATACAATTTATCTCTCACTCTTCTTCCTCTCTCAACCTCGTTCGCCTCTCTTCTCCCTCTCTCAATTTTGCTCCTCTCTTTCCTTCCTCTCTCCGTCTCGTTTGCCATATCAACAAATATATACATATAACATATAATTATTTAACCGATATATACATACAATTCCATTTTCATTTACTTTTTTTTCTCTCTCTCACTTCTCTCTTCCTTATAATATATAGCTACAAAATGTAATTATCAAATCATAACTATAAAATATAATTAAACTATTTTATGTGATTATATAAAAAAAAAATTCCTTTTTATTTATATTTAAAATCATGTTTTCGATAATAGACATTATTATCGGTGCACCTGAAAATTCAGATTTTGCAGGTAAGTGGAACCCACAATAGTGTGACCGTGCGCCAATAAGTCCACGCGAGGAGATAATTTCTTGTGTGGGACCCACGCGCTTTTGCTCTTGTCAATTGTCTCTTTCTTTTTAACTATGCTTTTCAGTTTTGTTTACAACGTAGAGTACTATAGAGTACACCTCAATTATTTTTATTTGTTTATATATATATAAAGGTCCACATCAATGTTACATATTCGTTCCCCTCCATCTGTTTTTAATTTTCGATAATTTGATATTTATATTAGAATTTAATTAAATTTTATTTATATAAAAAAAAATTATCCATTAGAACTATATAATAAAGGTGATTTCATTATGTATTTTGGACCAAAAAAAATGTGATTAAAAATAAAAGAATGCACACTGCAATTTTCTTTGATTTTCATTTTTATTTGTCGCAATAACTTTTATCCTAAAAATGTTTATTTTATTTAAAAGTTAATGTATATTATTAAAATTTTAAATAATCGATTCATAAATAGAGGTGGTAATATTTGTTTTTTCTCATCAAGATAAGTCAACCTCAACTCATCACCGAAAATAATAGTTAAAGAAGAACGAGATAAAGCATAAAACTTATTCTTCTATTTGAATCCCTAAAATATGGTTGTCACGTGTACAAACCACTAAATATATAAGTGCAGATTTAAGAAATAAATACAAGTCTCAAACTTTGTTTCTCAAATAGAACAAAGTGTAAGAAAAGGATAAAGAGGGTCCGCTGAATGACAAACAACTACCTCTTCAAGCCTTGACGAGCCTCAAGATTCAACAGAACGAGAGAGACATTATATGTGTCCGAGCTCAAAACCTACACAAGTATAGAGCAATGGATCGTACCTCCTCAAACTATAACCTGCACAAAAATAGCTCAACCTAGCAATTCTACAATACACAATCACAGGCTCTATATTTACGGTTTGATCTTCACAATTTAATAATCAACAATCAAATAATTCAATCTCAATAACAAGAAGTTTTGTCACACATAAAAAGCACATCAATTAAAACTCACAAGACACACATAAACATCAAGTGTATCAAGTCAAAAGATCATCACTATCCAAAACCATTTTCCGTAGACTAGTATCACTTGCTGGCAGAGATATTGGCATAATAACGCTCGTGTGGTAAAAACTTTGGCATAATAACACTTGCCGGCAAAGATCTTGGCATAATAGCACTCTCTGATAATTAAAAACCTCGACATAATAACACTTTTTGGTAAATATCTCAGCATAATAACGCTTGTCGACAAAGACCTCGAACATTATAATACTTGTCGGCAATGACCTTGGTATAATAACTCATCACATGTTCCATCACGATGTTCAATGATCAAAGCACACATGCAATATTACACCGCATAGAAGAGACAACAATTTGCACAATTCAAGTCTACGTTTATGTTTTCAAGCATTTCATCAATAAATCAATAAGATTTACATTAAGACAATTCACATCGCGCGTTTAACACATAACATTTTCATTTCAACCCTTTTTTATTCATTTAGGTATAGCAAGTGATCGGGCATTTCAAACCCTTCACCTCATTCTCATGGATCCCAACACACAATCAACAACGTAAGCATACAAATTCAAACTGAAATACAAGATATAGGAACCCACTTGCCTTAAATCAATCAACAATTGTTCAAATAGTTGAGTCTTTCCCTATCGAATTCCTTTCGAAGCCACACAATTTATAAATAAGCAAGTATTCACAATTACTTTTCAGAAACAACAACATCGACAACGATCTCCTTGAAAAGAGGTAATTCAATACAATACTCAATTTCAAAAATAAAGTTTGAATTAAAAAAACAATACTTGAAAATATTACTCAAGGCTTTAGGAATTTATTAGGGAAAATCATTTCGAAAATGAATTTGAAAATCAGTTCATAATTCACTTTTTCTTCAAAACTCAAGTTTATGAAAAATTCTCAATTTATCAACCCAAAAATTTGATTTAAACTCATAAATTCAATAATAATAATCGGTAATCGAAGATTTAGAGCTAAGAAACGTTTCCCAACAATTTTGTCTCGAAAAATCCACTTGAAATCGCCTATATCGAGTTCTCAAAGCTCCAAAAATGAAAAATCCACCTCCCTTGCGTGAATATGCCAAAAGCTCCGTGAATCCGGACGGTTGCACCAGAACACAGATAAAATCAGTCAATTCATAATCATCTAAAAGACCCTCGAGATTCGTTGGGAACCCTCTAATACAAACCACATATGCGAATCGATCATATTCGACGTTACAAACTCAATGGAGCCGTAAAAACACAAATATGAGGTTTATTTGACACGATACCCATGAAAATCACAAGAAACCAACTCACGGCTAAAAATGCTAAAACACTCTCAAAAATAAAATAAGGCCTAAAATCATCCCCAAAAATCCAATGGGACTCTTGAAATTCCGATCGAAGCATCCGAACCCCGATTGTTGACCAAAGTCAACCCAAAGGCTAAATTTTCATATCCTATTTTTTAAGATGTTTCCGAAGTGAAAATCATAATTTGAAGTTGAAAATTAAATTAAAATTTGTTCAGATTTCATAAACAAACACTGATTTGTATTAGATTTTCAAATTTTGTGACCGCTACTAAAGGATAAATTTTTTAAAAAAATATAATTTTTGAATATACTATAATCAAATACAATTTTATCATGAACTCGAATTTCATAAATTCAAAAACAAAAAATCAAAATCTATAATAACAGCTTATTATATATAAGCATTATTTTTATAAATTATTAAGGCATATTTATGATGTTTGCTTGATGTATAAATTTAATAAGCTTATTCAAGAATATCTTATTTTAGATAAACTTGATTATTCTAACGGGTGTTGTCGCTTTCTAATCCAATATCATTGACTCCAATTATCATGTTTTTTTTCGTCTAGCATTTATCTCTAAATTAATTAGAGAACTTTTGAGAAAAAAGAATTCATAAAATATAATTTTAAAAATAATTTTCGGATTCAAAGTAATATCTAGATATGCATTTTATTTTTAAAAAATTTATGAGTGAAAATAAAACTTTATCCAATAACCCTAAAATTGATTTGGATCAACTTTTGAAACTTGAAATTCTTTCGATATTTGATTTTTAAAAACTGATCAACTTTTATGAATAAATATGTTTTTATTTTTTTTAAATGTGTGACAAGTATGTCGTAATATATTTACTATACTTTCTAATTTTGAGGTAATCATAAGAAATTAGACGAGGGTCAAGTACTAACTTTGACCGAGTAATGTTTGGACATAAAAAAATTATATCTACTAATTTTTAATTGTCATATTTAGCTTTAAAAAAAGTCAAGTTTAATTAATTTTAAAAATCAAATTAATTTCATATTTTAAATCAAAAAATTGATATTTAAAATTATTTGAAAAATATATAAAATTATAATTTTTATATATCAATATGATGAAGAAATATATCGTAAATATTAGTCAAAATTCTTATAGTTTGATTCTAAAAAAGAAAATAATGACAAATTGAAAGTGGATGAAGGAAGTTCAAAATTTAGAAAAAAAAAATTAAAAATAATATTTAAAAATTGAAGTTGTGTTTTAATATAAAGTTCAATATTGAAATATTTTAAAATCAGAAAATTTTAAAATAGTATCTGAAAATTGAGCTTATCGTATTAAGATTCGTCCAGTGCAATTTATATTTTCTTTATCAATAAAAAGTTTTTATCAAGTGAGACAAATATGCTTGCTCAAAAGGCAGATACTATGACGAAAATAATTTATAAAAAATATTCATGATCAAACGACGCCAAATAACCATTGGCATGTGGGTCCATAATTTGGAAAAATACCAGCGTAAATCATGGCATAAGACATGGAATTCTATAAAACAAAGTCCAAATTTCTTTAAGAAACCAAATCTTCGAAGTTTGATTTATATACAATTAATTTTATATTGACAAAGGAGAATTGTTTGTGAATTAAGTATCTTAAATTCTTCGTGGCATTAATATTAAAATTGACAATGAAAAAGATTTATTCAACGTGAAGCAAGATAAAAATTGGGGACGTAGTACTTTTGTTTAATTGGTAAAATAATTGTTATAAAAATAAATAAATTATTTGATTAAATTTGGTGCATTCTTCATTAAAGCAATGAAAGACCAAACGTCAAAGATAAAATATAGGAAGAATGATGTTTAGTTACTTACTAGATATATTTTATATAATTTAAGAAATCATTATTGCAAGCAATTGGATGGAGCTAATTATGAGGCTATCTTGTTTTGGTTTGTTTGAATAAAATAAAAGTGATTATTTATCTGAGGTTCTTTTGGATTCTAGCTTCCTCCGGCATCTTCAATTCTAAATTCTATTTTACTCTTTAATTATAAAATTTTTAATTATTTTTTTAGACAATTAACTCTAATTCAATTATCTATTTTTTATCTCTTCTCAATATTATATTATTATTTTTATTTTATTATTATTTTCTTATTTCATAATATAAAATTTTTTCTTTCTTTTTCTCAAATAATTACTTTATTTGATATTCATGTGATATAAAATTTTAAGTTTCTTAAATAATATAAATTTCTAAATAATATAAATTTTTCTTCTCAATATTATATTATTATTTTTATTTTATTTTAAGTTTCTAAATAATATAAATTTTTCTTCTCAATATTATATTATTATTTTTATTTTATTATTATTTTTTATTTTATAATATAAATTTTTTCTTTCTTTTTCTCAAATAATTACTTTATTTGATATTCATGTGATGTAAAATTTTATTTTTATTTTATTTTAAGTTTCTAAATAACATAAATTTCAAGAAAATCTTGCATAATATACAAATTATTAAACAAATTTGTCATGCCCCGAGCCTACACCCTGGGTGGGGCCAGCACTCAGTGACCATTTTTGGCCTTCAGCCAACCCTTGACCCGACTTACTTAACTCAGCAGTAGACTTAACTTAATTTAATATGAACAGTAAAGAACATTTTCAAGGGAAAATACTCAAAATGAAATAGTCTAGCCAAAATGACACTTGAGTCTCAAAGTTAAAACATCTGAAATGTAAGATAAAAAAGACATCAAATTGAACAATCTAACTGACTATCTGTCTAGGAAGCATTTAATAATTGAGATGCATGTTGGGACAAACCCCACATCATCCTAATAAACTAAACTAGAAAGCAATGAAATGGATCCTTCGGAAAGTAAAGAGGCTCACCAACTGACTCTTGAGAGCTCAACTGGATCAACAATGCGCTGGATGTCGATCCTCGTTACCTACGTCTACATCATGATACGATGCAGGCCAACTGACATCAGTACATTGAATGTACGAGTAAACGAGTTGAAATGCTAAACAACAGTTAAACTTGAAAAGGAGCAAGAAAGAACACCTACCTTGACTCTGCTCAACTCATGATCTACTAACTCTTATTCAATATTCGCAGTTTAAAAGTAATTGCAATATAAAGAAATGTTAACTGAGAACATGTGGTAAGCTCTGAATATATACAAGTATACAAATAATATCTGAGATGTATGTAAAAATACAAGTAACTGATGTGTATGAAAATACAATGCTTCTACGGGAGCTTCTCTAACCGACAACCATCACTTAAGAGCTATAGTGATGATACAACGTAACTCAGCCCACGCTGCCCTGCCATCATAACCTTGCCAGAGTAAAGGACCTGAACTGCCTAATGGATCCACAAGTATACTAAAAAACGTTCATCTAAAAAGTATGACTCTCTCTTACCCACGATGGCTATATGGTTTTCATGGAGACTTGAGTTAATAAGAATTCACATCTCCACATCGGTGCTCAATACTACTCCCAAAATATATATTGACTCTTATGTTTTTAAAATATACTGATCCTGTGATTTGAGATTAGTGCTCAAAACTTAACTTTTAAAAAGCTCTCTTGAAATCATAGTTTCCCCTGCTTGTTCAAATGTGAAAAAACTTTTTTACTTCTCTTTGAGAATACTTAGCCCCCCCCATCTACTTTTAAAGAAAGGGACTTCAAACTTAACTCTTTACTCTTTGCTCTTCACATAGCTTGAGCATTAAAACAAAGTTTATAATGTTTGTTTAGGACGTTAGAATCTTTAAGAACTTATTTTGACTTGCTTATTAACTTATAGACTTAACTCTTAACTTCTTTGACTTCGATGTTAACTTTCCTTGAATTGAATTATGGATTCAAGGATCATGATCTCATGCTTATGGATGATTTCATGATGTTTAGATGTACTTTAGAGTGTTAGAATCAACCAAGAAATGTAGATACATTACTTAGGAACTAGTACGAAAAGATAAGGGAGAAATGGGAACTCCAGGTGACCTTGGCTCTCTGAGAGGCGCGGGGAGCCAGAGTCTGATGGATAGAGGTTGTCCTAAGGCGCTCTTACTAGCGCGGGGCGCCAGAGCTTGACAGACAGAGTCTGTCTTGAGGGGCTCTGGTAGGCGCGGCGTCCTGGTTTTCTGACTTTTCTTCTCTGATTTTCAACTCTAAACCTCCCAAACTTACATGGATCTTTCCCCAAACACTTAGGATCACTAATATACTCGATAACCAATAGTTTAGACTCGTAAAACAGCCCGCAAATACAAATCAAACCACTAAAGGTACTCTACAACCCAACCAATAGCGATTTAACTATTTGTTCATAAAAAAACTCCAAGATTTATCATTCGATATATATGAAACTTGTTGAATTAAACATATTGGTGTGTGGGTGATCGAACCCAACACAGAAAGATCTCATATACCTGAAAGGGATCACCCCCGACGAAACTCACTCAACGATCTTAGCGAAAATCTTTGTCTTTTTCTTTTTCTCTTCTCTTTTCTCCCAAGCCCTAAGCGTATTCAGTATTCTAAAAACTGACTTAAGGCTTAATTTTACCCTAATAAACCCTTAAAACAACTTAGGTGATAGTATGGTGAAAAGACTACGTTACCCTTATAAATATTCGGATTGAATTTTTCTTGATCCAACAATCCAACTTCCAAAAGACATATCTCCCTCATACGACATCGAAAATGCGCAAACTTAGCGTCGTTGGAAAGATATTTCCAACCATAAGAAAACTCACCCTAACTCCTCCTGAGTTGGGAGTTATGATCGTTTGAAAATGACCAAAAACCTCACTTTTACACTTAGGAAATCTTCTAGTTTTCCTAATTTATTTTCAAAAATAATTATTCTTGGTTTCTTAGCTTATTATTAGCTATTTCAAGTTATAAGATGTCACAAAATTCAAATACAAGTGAAACTCAATTGCATAAAGACTCAACTTTTAAAATTATTACGTTGCTCTTATAAATGTTCTATTAATGCATTACAGAGTTCAAAATGAGTATTTTCTGTCCTTAATTTTTTATGTCTCGCTAAAAGTTGTTCAAATCGGAGATTTTCATCTACCATCATACCTTAATTTTTTTCGAATAGTGTTAAATATGGAAATCATCTACCAGATTACTAAATTATTATTGTGATAAAGTAATTATTATGTTATACATTGTACTGTGTTTTATCTTGTATTCAAATTATTATGTTATGTTATGTATTTTAAAATTAAATTTTACGTCTTATCATTTTAATTTTATGCACTCTTTATACTGAAAATTAATAATAAAATCAAAATGTATTATTGAGAAAATTAGAAAAAGGATTAAAATATTTTAGTTGGGGATGAAAGTAGTATATATTAAATAATATATTTTTTAAAATATTATATTAAATTTAAAAAGAATTATGAATATTAGATATTTAATTGATGACATTATATGTAAAGTAATATGATAATTAGAAAATAATAGAAATAATAATAAAATATTAAAAAAGTAAAAATGAAACATAGAGTCTAAAATAAAGAGGGATTTAAGTGTCCATTCTCTATTTTACTCTCCAAATATAGAGAATGGAGAGTAAAATGATCTAATAAGACACGTTTGGACATGATTTAAAATTATTGATTTAAAATTATATTGATTTGAAGTTGAAATTTTATTTAGACCAATAATTTAAGTTATTAAACTATATTTTTCTCATAAGCATGAAAATCCAACAATTTGTGAAAACCAGTAAAACTGTATCAACTCTTATTAAATCAATATTATTAAATGAGAAAATTATTTCATAATTAAGTTATTAGAATAATCTAAGACGCCAAATTGATAAATCACATATCTTCATGTTTGTTTTATAAACAAATGTTTATAATTATAAATCATTATACATTATTTTACAAAGATCTACTGATTTAATAAATCAACAATAGTCGTAACTAGCTTTTCTTTGATATAATTTTTATGCCATGAGCTACCCCCTAGACGTAATCTAGGATCACAAAGTGACCCGAGCTAACCTTGAGTCCGCCATATATCAAACATGCTGAATAACAACTAAGCAAAACATGTACTATACAAAAACTTAAAACAATGGATATCTGAAATAGGGAAAAATCCAACTAGTCTTAATATATAAGATATAATGATAAGAGTTAGGGAGGATTGAAATAACTTTTAACAACTCAAGTTGAGTTTACTGCTATGTTTGAAAAGCCTCTACTACATTGAGTAGCTGAAACACGCCCCATGTTTATTGTCTTCGAAGTATGTGGACTCATCACTGAAGTATTTAAAGTCAAACCGATAATTAATCTAAGGGTGATCTGAATATTGAGTGCCTGAATCTACATCATGAAACAATGTAGTGCAAAGTAGGCGTTAGTACTTAGAATGCTCTGAGCATGCACACATTCTAAGTTGAACAAAGTATATAAGTTGAACAATGCATAACTGAGCAAAGATATCAACCGATCAAGGATATAGATAAGTATATTGAAGTACAACTGAAAATTGAACTGAATGCAATGACCAAGTACTAATCATGAAAGTAACATGTTTAATTATATAGTGATGTAAATGTTGAAAACCTGGTCAATACACTAAGAGTCTGACTGTGTGAGCTACTATTAACCAATATAAATCACGTGAGTTTAACATTGAGTCCGATGTATATGCCCCCATCGAAAGGATTCAATATACCTTCCCATGGGTATAGAGGCATAACTATGGCATGATCACCAAAAACTGATACCCAACAAAAGGAAAATTTTAAACCTATGTTGCCACGTAGTTCTAGGACTATGAGGTTATGCTGAGCCATAGTCCAACTCGAAGCTAAGTATACTCCCAACTGAATATTCATGAAGCTAAGATTTACTAAATACTACCCCCTCCATTTCAAAAATAATGACCCTATTTCCTTTTGTCTTTTTTAATAAGAATGATTTATTTTCTTTTTTAACAACACTTTAACTTTAACTTTCCACTTGACATATTTAAGACCACAAGATTAAAAGACATTTTAGTACATTTGACATAACTTTAATTTAGAACCACAAGATTAAAAAGTCTTCTTCTTTTCTTAAACTCCGTTCTAAGTCAAATTAGGTCATTCTTTTTTAAACGGAGTGAGTAAATAACTTGACACTGACATGCTAACTAAGAATGCAACTTATATATATTAAAAATATAACATCAAAATCTGAAACATGAATTTTTTACTGGTTGACCTAGCACGTATAATTCATGAATTGAGAAAAATTTACACAAGCTAGGATTTCTGAATGACATGCATGGAATTGTACTAAATTATCAAGAAACAAATTTATTTAGATCAAAGGAACCACAATCACGATAAATCTAAAAAATCTAGAAATCATAGGGCTAAATAGTTTATGAGAATTTGAAGAACTAACTGGACCTAATGGGTGAAAGAAACCAATTAGTAAAATTTCACATACCTTGTGATGAAATCTACGGAGAAATCCTTTTGATTTTGGAGCTGAACTTTGAAGGACATTGTTGCTTGTTCTTGAAAACAACTGACAACTTTTTCTCTTCTTTTCATTCTAACTTATAATAATTTTTTGGAGAATGAGGGTTTGGGTAGATTCTTACTAGATTATTAGGCTCAGACTGAGTAAACATAGTTTTAGGCATCAAACGACGTAGTTTAAGTGCCTAATGCATAAGGGGGGAAATCAAAATGACCCTGACTTACAATTGATGAAGATCATTCACAGTGGGACTAATTGTCTGTTCTTTGAACCACTGCCCGTTAATTGGATCGTGCTTTTCTATTTTACTCGACAAAGCTTCAGTAAAATGAGCATAACTTTTTACTTCGAGCTTGGATTTTAGCAAATTCAGTGATGTTGAAAAGAGGATTCAATTAATTTTTAATTTGATAGGTCATGAATCACCTAAAACATTTTGTTGCTAAACTTATTGTCTTCTACAAGATTGACTTTTATAGTGATTTCTTTTGCTTTGGAAGAAAATGATTGCTTTCGATATGTATCCCCAATGATGATGTGTTTCACCAAATCTTCAAGAGATAATAACTTTTGTTTTGTACTTCAGATTTTGTTTGTAGTCATTCCAAGATTTTGGTAGTTTAAATCAGTCACAAACTGCTCCCGTAAAACAATATTCTTCGACTTAAGATATGTAACTAGTTTGTGAAACTCGTTGAGTAGTATCTTCACATTTTCTTCAATATTAAACTTTTGGTTGGTAGCATCTTCAGCAATATATTTAGCAAGTAGCGATTCTCATTAACACTAGCAGGTGAATCATGATAATTGAAGCATCCTTAAGATTGTTGGAAAATTATTAGGAATCACGAAAATTCTGTAACTTGAGATGTGTCTCTGATACTGTCTTTAAGGATATATTTCATCGATTAAAATGTATTTCTCAAAATTCAACAAGTTACTCTAGTACTAAAAATAAGAATCAGACTTTAACAAAGAATGTATTGTACTTGAGAAAATTCAGCAAATAAATAAGCAAGAAAAGTTCTGTAATGTAATTTTCTTTCTTCTCTAGCTCTTCTAATACAAAAATTAACTATATATAGATAATAGATCATATCACCATTCGTGCATACAATGCACATTAAGACCAAAATAATTTTCATACAGGCTATAAAATATCACCAAATACTCCATCAAAATTTTTGTAACACCCAAATCAATATTAATTGATTAATACCATAAAGGCAAGTAACCACTGTCATATTAAGAAAAGAAATTGTTGTCTACACAATTAAACACTATTTAGTATATTATTAATAAGCTAAGTAATTAAGGTAATAATATGTAATAAATAATTTTAAATATTATTTCTTATATTTTTTAAGATAAATGAAGATATTTTATCAACAATATGTATCAATGTATGGAAATTCATTATATTGATAGTGCAATAAGTTTTAATGCATGCATTAGCATGGTTAAAGATCAATTTGTCTTTCAATTTTTTATTTTTTTTATATCTTTTTCACATATTTTTGGAGGGTATCTTTGTACGATTTCGTTTGTATTGACTTAAAAAAATAATTTTTAAATAAAAATAAAAGGCAAATTTAAATAACTTTTGAGTCAAAAAATAAAAAGTAGGGGAAACCTACTTTTTGTTTTAAACTTATTTTAAGTTATTTAATTTATTTTAAGTTATCTTTAACATTGTTAGACACTTTCTCACTTAGACGTATATCTAAGTAATTAGCTCCTAAACTAATGAAATTTCTCTAAAATATCCTTCTTTCTTTTATATAAAGAAGAACAAATTTGCAAACTAGTCACAACCCCTAATTTAATTAGTAAAAACATCTACACTTTTAAAATAATTATTGAAATTGTCAAAATGTCAATATTTTAGAAAATAATTTGTATTCAAATTTTATTTCTCAAAACAGTTCAACTTTGAATCAAATTATACATTCATTACCCATTTACACTTCTTCCTATGCTTTATTATCATTAAATTTATTTTTCATCTTTAACTTTTCAATTTTTTTTCTCTTTAATCAACTTTTCAGTTTTAACCCCATCATCCACTTTTCTCTTTTTTTTTTATTTCATCAAAGTTTCACCATTATTCTTTCTCATTGTTGAAGAAGAACTAATTATTCAAGTTCGTAACAGTTTGTTCAGATCTACCAATTAATCAAGAAATCTCTCAATCGATAAAGGTATTTTTGAATTCATCATTTATTTTGCGAGATTTTGTTTTCAAAATCACACATTATGTTGAATTTTCGGATTGTATGTATTGAGGATTTTTCGTCCTTTTTTTAATTTTTATGTGAGTTTGTTAACATATTCATCAAATATTTATGTATTCAGATTTTTAGTATTTAAGATAATTTTTATCGATCTTTTTTTAAAATATGTTTTTATATTTCAAATTTAGTAGAATCCACATTTGCATGTAGGTATTGAGTTGTTTCGCAAAAGTATTTTGAATGTTCTGTAGCATGTAGTCAAATTTGTTTTTACAAAGTGATAATCTAAATACAAACATGTATTTTGATTATTGAAAATTGTGAATGAATACGAAATCAAAAATAAATTAGTGGGTATAAACATATTAATGGCAAAATAAAATATAAAACTGTTTGACTGATGCAATTAGGATGAATACACATATAATGAATATATAAATAAACTGCATTTTGGCTATTTATAGTTGAAAATGAATACGAAATCAAAATATAAATACAAAAATTTATAGTATATATTAGGACGAATACAAAATCAAATCTAACTACAAACTTTATGGTATTCATTAGGACGAATAAGATATCAAATCTAAATACAAACTATTTGATATACAAAGTGATATTGGAAATAAACAAAATAGAATACATATGTAAGATGGATGGATACCTTTATCATGAATGCATGAGTATTGTATTTGAATATTGAATTATTTTTTTTTAAAAGGAGATACATAAACTTCATAACCTTAACATGATAGCCAAATAACTTCATAAAATTTCAGGCGTTTTTAAAAATAAATTATAATTCATAACGTCAAAATGATGCCTTAGTAGAATAAATTGCTTCAAATATGATAATGTATGGTAAATAAACGTGTTTAGAAACAAAAAAAAGTTAAGAAAATTGAATATTGAATTTTTTGAACAAAGATGATAGGCGTGTTTTTTAGAACATGGTGAAAGAAGAAAAAGAGATGGAAGTTGGTGTATTTTTATAAATTGCCAATTAGTTTTTTGTTTTTGAATTCTTGTAACTGATAAGACTTTTAAGCAATTATTATTTTTTAAATATTTTTCTCTCCCTTAATTTCTCCATTCTGTTTTTAACAGTTGTTTCTTTTTTGCCATTTTTACTAAATATTGACAAAGAGTCCTATAAAAATCCTTATAAAGAAATCATTTAAAATCGACGGACTTTTTTTTTTTTACAACACCTCTTAATAATGTTTTGGATATCTTTTTATTGTTATAATAAAAAATATTAATCTCGTATAATATGATATAAAGTAATATGAAAGTTCATTTCAAGAAATATTTGTTTGATACACTTTTTCACCTATACTTTGGTGTGTATTGAGGTGCACATGTAAATTCATCGTATTTGTGGAGGAAATCTTTGTTAAGAGTATGTTAGAATTGACTTTAAAAAAAGTTTTTAAATCTAAAATAAAAAGTCAAACTTAAATTAATGACTTTAAAATCAAAAATAAAAAGTGCGGAGAAATCTACTTTTGATCTTAAACTTATTTTAAATCATTTAAAATTTATCTTAAGTAAATTTTAATACATCAAATCAAATAATATGAAATAAATAATATCTATAAAGCTATTACAAATATAAATAATACATTATATTTAATATTATTGTTATACACGAATCGAAGTTATTAACTACGTTATTACAATTGAACATCAATCTGTATCGTAGAGTTCAAAAAGGAATCGTGAAGTCATCGATACATCGAAATGTACAAAAGGAAACAACCTACTCCATTTGTTCTTTTCCTCACTTTCTTCTATCATGGATAGCTCCCCTTCAACCACATTATTATTATTATTATTATTAATAATAATAATATTATTATTATCATCATCATTTTTATTATTATAATTATTATTATTATTATTATTATTATTTTTCATGTTTCATGTTTCATAAATCTTTTCATCAACGTACACCGTATATATTACATATGCTATTAATATTTTCACGTCGGATTCACAATATTTATGAGCTTAAAAAAGTAACTAAATTATAGTGTCCAGCATTTTGAATTTGAAATCTTATGATAAAGTCTCAACTTCTCAAATCGTTGCTAAGATATATATATATATATATATATATATATTCCTAACATGATAAGATTAGAAATATTGATTATTTTTGCCTCGTGATTATGTCGGCTAATCCTTTAATTAGTTTATAATGTTTGTAAAAAAAAAAGAATTTGGCGTGATTATGTCGGAAGATGCTTCATTAATCTAAAAATAATATAGTTAAATAAATTTCTTTAATAGGATTAGGAGAAGAAGGCTAAGGTTGTTTCAATTTTCAATTATATCATGTTTTGTTATCCAAAAAGCTTTTAATTATCACTAATTAATTAACAGCAATTATTGAGTAGCCTCAAATCATGATTAGTCTAACGCGGGTAATAGTTGACTCAAGTTACTTCTACTATGATTTTTTTAGCGGAAGTTCAATAATTAAAGGGCATATTAATAATCTAAAATAAATGGAGTAACTATTTTTTGATTTAATTGTGCCCCATAACAAAGTTGTCAGTCGCCTCTCTCTCTAAGCTTTTTATCGCCACTCTCCCATTCTCGCTCGCCACTCTCCCTCTGCTCGCCTCTCCCGCTTTATAGAACAGAAGTGTATAAATTGTGTTTCTGTTTTGTATAAAGCGAGAGAAAATTGTATATACACATGCAAAAACATATATCTTTGTGCTATACACTTAATTATACAATATACAAACATTGTATTTCGATTCAATTGTATACAAATACAAATTTTATATAGATTGCAGCGAAACGGGCCAACAAATTATACAATTGCGAATTATACAATTGCAACGAAATACAATTTTCTCTCGCTTTATACAACAGAAGTGTATAAATTGTGTTTCTGTTTTGTATAAAGCGAGAGAAAAATTGTCTATACACATGCAAAAACATATATCTTTTTCCTATTCACTTATAATTATACAATATACAAATATTTTATTTCGATTTAATTGTATGCAAATGCAAATTTTATACAGATATTGCAGCGAAATAGGCTAGCGAATTATACAATTGCAGTGAAATAGGTCAGCGAATCATACAATTGTATATGTATAACGAATTATATATTTATATGTTTGCTATGGAGCGCAATTATGCAAACTTTGCTATAGCATACAAATATAATTTCTTTGATTTGTTATATGTGAAAGTTGCCATAAATAAATCCTTATAAAACATTTGAAAAAAATATTCTAATCGAATAATTAATTAGTGGTGGGATTAGATTACATTTGAATATAGACTAGAGTTATATAAAATTACTTGAGTAGATTTCATTAAAGGTGAAATTGCATGGATAAATAAATATATACTAATTAATTAGTTGATATAGCTATAGTTTTTATTAATTATCATCCGCAACTTAATTTTAGTTATAATTACACTGCATTTCTCATCTCTTCCTCTCTCTCGCCTCTCTCCTCTTTTCCTCTCTCTCGCCTCTCTCCTCTTTTGTACTTATATAAAGGTAAATTATACATATACATTATATGACAAATAATAAATACAATTAAATTCTCTATATTCTTCATCCTCTCTCATTTCTCGCTCGCCAGATACACAAATACATATATATACTAGTTATATATACAATTATCTGATAGAAATATATGTATACAAAATTCTTTACTCAAGAGAGTCAAAAAAAGGTCACAATTTATACCTTGAAATAAAACATTTTTAGATAAGAAATTGTGAAATATTATCGTATCAACAAACAAAACAATACATAAAGAGTATCAATGGACTCATTTACAGGTATTGATGGTTTGATTAAAAATCAATTTAAACTAAAAATCGAATCAAAGTAATTGAATAAATTAGTACTTTTTGGATTTGATTTGGTTTTAAAGTTTTAAAAATTTATAATATTTTGTTTGGTTTTGATATTAATAAAAGAGAAATTATGAAAAGATCATATCCACCAATATATATTGATTTTTTTCAACAATTTTAAATATTCTTTTTTGTGTTATCTTGTAATTGTGCTATCATTTCTAGGGTGAAGCATGTTTTATTTGTGTTTATGTTTTGATTTAAGTTATCCATATCGGTGATTCTTCTAAATTTTTAATCGTGTATAAGTTTTATTTGTAGGTTTATTTTGAGTTCTAACTTATAAAAAAAAATTTGGAATACTTACATAAATACACAATATAAAATCTCATAATCTCTATGATTTCTTATCATTTAAAAGAATTGCAAAAATTTTCTCCGGTTACATCCCTATGACCCCATATCCTCTTAGATAGATCTCTCCCATTAAGTAATGGATAAAGATTCGGTTAAATATAATTAGGTCAAATAATGTTCAATGACCTTATAGACTTATGTCATGTGTATCATATAAATTTATGGTTGAGATTCATTTAAATTATATACTCATTATAATAAATAGATTATAAAAATAACAAAGTTATCAACTTTTTTTGTTTTTTAAAACTATCAAATAAAGCAATTAAGTGTACCAAGCTAATATTTTCAAGAAAAAAAATTAAGATTGAGGGAAATATGCGAACTTTCTGACTTTTTACCAGCCAAACTTCTTCGGGAGTAATTTCACACATGCTTTCTCCAAATTTTGAATTAATATCCAAAAATAGATCAAACTTAAGAACATCATTGAGTTTAAATAGTAATTCAATTAAAGAACATGATAATACATTAAAAAAAACGTATTTGATGGTTTTCAAATAATTATAAAAATATTTTTATTCAGATTCTTCAAAGTATCAAATTCTTTAAAATTGAAATAATTTAAAAAATCAATACAAGTACGAGTTTGACATGTAAAAAATTCGAGAGGTCCGCATATCCCCCACAGTCTTATTTTTTTTGAAAATATTAGCTAGTACACTTAATTATTTTATTTGATAGTTTTAACATATAAAAATAATTGACAGGTTTATTGTTTTTATTATTAAAATGAGTATAAATTTTAGGAAAACTTTCACATATAGCCACTTAAAAATAATTAATTACTCTCGATAGCTATACTTTGATAATTACAATTTGTAGCTACATGTTATATGGAGGAGAGAGGCGAGTGAGATTGGGAGAGAGATGAGAGAGGTGAGAGAGAGGGGGGAAAAGTGGGAGAAAAGTGAATTGTATATGTATATTGGTTATATAATTATATATTATACATATGTATTTGTATATATAGCAAGAGAGATTTGGAGAGGGAGGAGAGACGCGATCCAGACTAGGAGAGAGAGGAGAGAGGGGAGTGAGATGAGAGAGGGGGGAGAGCTACGAGCGAGAGAGGACAGAGAGTGGGAGAGAGGTGAATTGTATATATATATAATTGTATATAACTGTATATTATACATATACATTTGTATAAATGGCTAGAGAGATTGGGAGAGGGGGAGATAGGCAAGCGAGATTGACAGAGGGAGGAGAGAGGCAAGCGAGATTGAGAGAGGGAGGAGAGAGGCGAGCGAGAGAGGGAAGAGAGTGGGAGAGAGGTGGATTGTATATGTATACAGGTTAAAAAATTGTATATTATACATATTTATTTGTATATCCTAGCGAATTATACATATACAAACATGACTAATTATACAAACTCAAAGTCAGCCCACGTAATTAATGTATAATGTTAGTTGCGAGTGGTAGTTATAGCAAACTATAGTTATGATGAGTAATTATAAGTTTGCTTAGCCGCGTAATTTTCTCTATAATTTAATGGATCTAAACCATAAATTATTATATAATTCACATGTCATAAATATATAAGGTCATTGAACATTACTTTACCTAACTATACTAGATCGGATCTTTATCCTGTATCGATCATTTAAGAAATGTATTCGATAGCAATGAAAATTCAAAGATTTTTACAATCAAAAAAACTTTTCAAAATATGATGTAATTAACCTCTAAATATATGAGATTTTTTTATAAGTTTTCCAACTTTTTGTTAAAGTAGACTGAAATTATCATAAAACTCACAAAAGTTTAATGAAATAATTATAGGAATGGGCCGCTCAGCCAAAAATGGCCCAACTTTATCCAAATTACCCCATTTAGCCTAAATGGAGTACAGATATGATAATTAAGACGACAGTGATTAATGTATAACTTATATAACTTTTAGACATAATACAATGTGCTTTTTAACTTTGTTTTGAATTATATTTTCGCCCTTTAACTTTGGTTATGCACAAGTAGACATTTAAACTTGTATAAATTTGAACAAAGAGACACACATATCCTACATGTCATTTTTTGTCCTACGTGGTGTCATACGTGTATTGCGCCATGTAGGACTGATGTGTGTATTTATTTAAAAGTTTGATAGTTAAAGTGCCTGTTTGTGCATTATGAAAGTTGATGGTCAAAGTTAAAATCTGAAGCCAAGTTTAGAGTCCAATATATGTATTATGCATAATTTTTATGATGTTAGTAAGGGTGTATATCGGTCAGTTCAGTTCGATTTTAAGTATTATCAATTTGATTTATCGGCTTAGCGATTTTTGAATATGTCAACCCAATAACAAATTGATAAGAGATTCTTTATCGGTTTTTGATTTTTTATCATTATCGGTTCAATTTTCGATTTACCTAATAAGAAAATGTCCATAAAATATTATATGCCTTCTCACTTCTCTAATGCTTGGATATAGTGAAACAAGAAAGATAATGAGAAATTGCATCAATAAGAGAAAATATAGTACGAAGCTATAGTTACATGTTAATTACCACCAAAATATAGTATGAATTTTTTTATGTCAATCAAATTACGGACCTTTACAAACTTACAAACTAAAAACTAAAATAAAATAATCCAAGAAGACTAAAGCTAAAATCAAAACTAAAATCTAGCACAATAGTGAACCCTTTATTTTAAATTTTAGGTTTTGAGTAAACACTAAAAAACTAGTGATGCAGCCTAGTGTGAAGTTGATAGAGTACTAATAATTTGATGTGGTTATAATGTCTAATTATATTTTAAATTATTAATATTTAATAATTATAAAGGATAAAATAATATATTACCGTTTCATTGGGTTATCAGTTATAGGTTATCGGTTTACCCAATAACCCAATAGTAAAAATCGATATCGAATCAATTAACCTAATAAATTTTTTTATAAACCCAATAACAATAACCTAATAACATTTTTCCTGGTTCGATTCATCGCTCGGTTCGATTTTTGCACACCCCTTATGTTAAGAGTTAATTGCATTATTTTTTTACTCTTTTTCAAATGACAAAAATTCCTTAAAATTCATGGATTTCGAATACAACACTAGACTTTCGGATACTTCACTGGACTTCTGAATACCTAACTAGACTTTGGGATACATCCACACACATAGATAGGAGATGTATCCCAGAGAG
This sequence comes from Solanum lycopersicum, assembly GCF_036512215.1. Taxonomy (NCBI): domain Eukaryota; kingdom Viridiplantae; phylum Streptophyta; class Magnoliopsida; order Solanales; family Solanaceae; genus Solanum; species Solanum lycopersicum. Next base: position 4,438,136 of record NC_090807.1, on the reverse strand, counting down.
GAGGAATGTATCGGAGGGGATAGAATGTATCTGAATACATTAGGAGACATCCGAACACACAGGTGAAAGATGTATTTGAGGGAGGAATGTATTAGAGAGGGGAGGGATATATCTGAGAGGAGAATAAGGATGTATCAGCGAGAAGAGAGTGATGCATCTTTGAAAAAAAATTCTATTTCTTTTAAATGGTAGGAAATTTTAGAAATTATGATAAATAAGATGTACATTTAAATGATTTTTTCATTAATAAATGATCTATTATCTCATTGGTCTCCACTTCCCTTTGAAGAGGTGAAAAAGTAAATATGCCTAGAGAATGAGATTTCACCAGAATAACACCCAAAAATCAATTTTTTTTGTATGAAATTTTAGTGGAGTTTTTGACAAAAATCATTCTTCAACAATACCTTAAACTTAAATGACATTCTTAAAGTATCATTCTCAGCAGAAATCATCATTCAAGTATTTAAAAATGAACTATTTTCATCCTTTTACTTGAATTTGTTAGAAAACAAACAGATCCCACAAAAGTCAAGCACGCTCTCGTAATTATCTTACATAAATTAAAATATTAGTGTGAACTTTGAGTTTAGCATTATGCAAAAAAATTTAATTTGATAGTTTTATTTATTTATTTTTCATGTAATTTGATATTATAAATATTATTAGTTGAAATATGTTTTTTCTTAATTGAATATATTAGTTGAAATATGTTTTTTCTTAATTGAATATGCTAAAAGCGGCGTTTGTTGGAGGCTTCCTCTTCTAATAATGTAGAATGAAATTCAAATGCAAGACATAATCAATATTTTGATCACTTTTTTATCAGATTAGTCCAAAAGTTTATTGATCTAAATACAGTTTGTCTATGAGAAAGGTAAAGATAATTAAGTTTCACCTTCATTCCGTTACTATAAATAACAAAAAGAGTAGATCATGTATCCTCACACCTTCCAAACATTTTTTTGTCTAAATAAGCAATAGTGTCTAAGACTTTTAATATTTTTTTCAAGAACTTCTTATAGCAGGTAATGAAATTATGCAGGAAAACTTTTTTTTGATAATCACGTGAACTGCTTATGTTTTTGTATGATTTCTTAGTTTTTTTATGATATCTAAAAAAAGGATGAAAATTGTTCACTTTTAAATACTTAAAGGATATTTTCTGCGAAAAATGATACTTTAAGGATGTATGTTTAAATTTGGGATATAGCTAAAGAATGTTTTGACCAAAAACTCTAAGACACGGCATAAAAAAATATATTAACTTGATACAAGTATATTTTAATGAAATAAATAATAATGATACATCTTTCCATTAAAAAATTGCCGTTTGTTTAACAAGAAATATATAATAGTAGAAAAGGAAGAAAAGAACATATGTAAGCCATACAATCTAATCAAAACGGGTAAATGTCTAATCTTATATTAGTTTAATTTTAAAATCAACTAAAGTTATTTAATTTTCGATCCAAATTTAACTAGAACTTCACAAGATCTCTTTTTATTATTGGGAAAATGAACAAGTACCCCCTCAATTTATGTCCGAAATTTCAGAGACACACTTATATTATACTAAGATCCTATTACCCCTCTAAACTTATTTTATAAGTAATTTTCGATCCCTTTTTGATCTACGTGACACTAGCTTGAAAAAAAGTCAACCAGCATTGAATCCAAAAAATAATATATATATATATATATGATAATTAAAACCGGGAGGGTTTGAAAGTAAGGGAATAGCCATTTATAAATAATTTTCCTTTTCTTAATACATGTATTCTTTTTCCAAATAATTTCCTTTTGAAATACTTACTTGGGAAATAATTAGCGGTTTGTTGAATTGGAGACTCCAACCAAAAGACACAAAAATAAAAGGATAATAAAATTAAATTGGAGAAAAAATATTATTTTTATTTTTATTTTTATTTTAATTATATAGAAGAGCTTAGATATTTTAAAATTGGAATAACAATGAATTCTTAAAATATGAACATAAAGATGTTAGGTGCCCGCGCCAGTGTAGGCGTTTGATTATTATTCACTTCATATATAAAAAGACGTTTCTAAAATTATTTATTATTTTTCTTAATAGATTTTTGTTAGCGTAAAATTACATTTATACCCTTAATCGTCCTCCACTTTACTCTTCTGTATAATACAAGAAATTATTGAATATTCTAATTCAAACGACCTAATTCTAATAAAATAAGCTCTCTAGCTCATGCATTTTTCCTATTTATTTTATTATTTTTTACTTTATTAATTAATTATATTGAAGAGCTTAGATATTTCAAAATTGGAATAGCAAAGAGTTCTTGAAATATGAACATAAATATGTTAGATAGAGAAATATAATATAGATTAATATTATTGAATATTCTAATTCTAATAAAATAAGCTCTCTAGCTCATGCATGCTCCTAGAGTCAACAAAAGTAAGCAGCCGGCTTGTCTTCATTTTAGGGAAGGGTCGCATCCCAAGCCCTAGTCAAATAGACCGTTTGCTCTAACGCAAATAATATCGCGTTTATTTTTATAAAATAAATTTAATTTTACTGTTACTTTAAGACTCATGCTTAAACAAGTGACATGCAATTGATAGACGCTTTAACAGCCGATTCTGCATGGTAAGATTGCACCACCACTAGTAAAACTTATTGCCTTAATAAATGACCATAATATCCCTTTCCCTTTTCCATTTCCATTTCCTTTGCCATATATATTACAATCACTAATTCCATCGCCAACTTTACGATCTAATCGATTTTTTAGATCCTTCAGTTCCATCTCATGAGGTGGATTATATCCCAAGAACTTATTTTTGCGTGAAAACGAAAACGATCGTTTCTTTGATATCGATGACGATAAAATGAGATTGTTATTTTTGTAAGGAATGAGTTTCCCACAAAAGAGGATATTTTTAGGAGGAAGTACGACATTATTCTCGTAATTACTAATGAACTCGAACGTGTGATCTTCATCATCTAATGATGAAGTAACACTGCTCTTTGAGTCGTAATACTTTTCACGTTCTTCAGAATCAATATCATTATCGTCATGAGTGAGAATTAGATCAGAGAATGAAAGAGTATCGTCTAGATCTTCCTCTTCTGATATCCTTAAATCCTTCTTTCCAATATATCCTTTCATAATGGAAGCCTCAAAGTAACAAGTATAGTATAAACTTTGTGTATATAATTAGTCTCTAAAAGATAGAAATGTATATAGGAGAGTGTTTGGATGTTGAAGTTATAGACAATATGCTTATATATAAGATTGGAAGTTCAAAGTAATTGGCTTCTAGATGACCATAAAAGAACAATGAGAGGCTTGACTAATTTTTAAAAAGAGAGTCATCTTCTAGAATACAAGGCAAAGGAGGAGGAGGGGAGCATTAGGGAGGAGAGAAATTTCTTGTAACTTTGTTGCTTCTAAATTATTTGACAAACTTCAAAACATGACTTGTAATAAATATTTAATGTTCGAATTGTTTCTTAGTCTTGGTCACGGACTGGCAATACTATAAAGCCAAAATTGGTTACATTTTTTAAATTTGGGTGAAATTTAGTCTTCTTCTAGATATCAGTAACAAAAGTCAAAATTGGATTATTTTTTAATATTTAAGGGTTAGGTGTTCAATGATCTTGGTGAAGTGGTAAATGTTGGAGATATGTTTGAGCTCAAAAAATTTCACCAAGAGGAGAACTTTGCCATATGTTCTTGGAAGGTACGGTCGTGACGAGGGAGTACGAGTTGATAAATGGACGGGTCAAATAAAAATAGGTTGAATATCATAAAAAGAAAAGGGAAATTATTTAATACATAACTTATTTTATCATATTTTTTAAAATTTTCTACCATTTAAAAAAATTACAAAAATTCATATGCTCGGATACATCACTTATCAGGACGTTGAATGATGCATTCGAAATCGAGACGAGATGTATATATCGGAACGGAGAGATCTATCTGAAATCAGAATGTGATGTATCGAGATGTTTTGAGATGTATCCGAATTTCATCAAATTTAAGGGATTTTTAGGGATAATGCCCAAGTACCCCCTCAACCTATGCCCGAAATCTCAAAGACACACTTATACTATACTAAGGTCCTATTACCCCCCTGAACTTATTTAATTAATAATTTTTTACTCCTTTTTAGTATACGTGGCACTATCTTGTGGGCCCAACGATGGTTGACTTTTTTTTTCAAACTAGTGCCATGTAAGTTAAAAAGGGGTAGAAAATTACTTATAAAATAAGTTCAGGGAGGTAATAGGACATTAGTATAGTATAAGTGTGTCTCTGGGATTTCGGGCATAGGTTGAGGGGGTACTTGTGCATTTTTCCGATTTTTTATAATTTAAAAAGAGTAAGGATATGATGTAATTAACTCTTAACATTGTGAGATTTGCGTAAAAGTTCCTAATAAAAAATCATTTTTAATATGGTATAGCAAACGTATGTTATGTTTTTATTATTAATAATTGTACTTTTAAAAAAACCTACTTACATTTTAAAACTACACTTCATTTTCTCTAGCGTTTCTCCTCTCATTCTCTTTCTAATCTTGCTCGTCTATTCCTCTCTCTCCTTCTCTGGCTCACCTCGATCTCCTTTCTTGTCCCTTTTCTCTCTCTCTTTCTCTATATTTCATTGTTTCACCTTTCTTTCTTTGTATTTTTGTATTCGAACGAATAGTCATAAGTGTATTCTTGAGTGAATGAATACAAATGAAATTAGAACGAATGATGAATATGAGAATGTAATTTCATACAAATCAGTGTGAGCTAATTATATCATATCCCTGCTCTTTTTTAAATTACAAAAATATCTAAAATTTGGTGGATTTTGGATACATTTCAAAATATCTCGATACATCACTTCTCAATTTGGGATACATCCCTCAACGCTCTGATACATAAAGTCTCAGTTTCGGACACATCACATAACGTTCGATACATCGCGTCTCAGTTTCGAGCACATCACTTAACGTCCCGATACATCGCGTAAAAGCGTTGTATCTAGTTGATACATTGTGTAAAGTGATGTATCCGATCGATCTATTGCGTAAAGTAACGTCTCGATAAATCGTGTAAAGTGATGTATCCGATCGATACATCGCATAAAGTGATTTATCCAATTAATACACTGCGTAAAATAAGGATTTTTGTAATTTTTTCAAAAGGTAATTTTTTAAAAAATATAATATTTTGTTTTTTTCCGCATTCTTTTGCATATTTAAATAATTTTTTTCAAAAATATACGATGAGAAGAATGAGTGAATACAAGTGAAATTTAGAACAAAGAATACTATCCCTTTGTATTTTGTGTGTCATATATACACCAGAAAATTGAGTCATGCTTCACGCAATCATTAAAATAAGTTATATCATTATCTCTTATTTTAATTACATTATATAGATTGTTTTGAAATGATGATAAAAAATGAAATTTATCAAAACTTAGCATCTGTTGAATAATGGATAGATGGATAGGTATACCACTAAATTCCATTCAAAATTTCATCACGTATAACTAAAAATGGATATATTTTGTTTTATTTTTCCTGTCACGATGAATTTTTCTCAAAATTAATATGATTATTGGTAGTAGCACTCAAAGAGTCAGAGTATTAGTTTGATATTTCATCTTACCTCATAGCCTATGCCCAAAAATCTAAGAGTTTCCTAAACTCATTTAGGGCACTTTTTTTTAATCCATTAATAGCAATGAGGGGATGATGAGATTTATACTCAAATCAACAGATACCCTTGTATATTCCCCCCCGTTCATTATTATTTATCAGGTATATTAAAATAGTTATACAAAATTAATTGTTAATTCAAATAATCAAGAAATGATTAGTCACTTTTTTAATTTTGTCCTTAATAATTACATAACTACTAGTTTAAAAAAGTAGTCATTTTAAAGTTACAAAAGAAAAAAGACATAAAATAACCATTGAAATTGTCTTGAATTTTGTAAAAAGACACTTTAACTTTGTAATTATACTGTTACCCCACTAAACATTTATAGACCAATATTAGTATACCATTTTTTGATCAGCCTCAAATTTTAAGAAGCAAGTGTGTTCACATAATAATCAATACATGTGACGTGTTAATTTAATTAAAACTGTATTTTTTTTCTTTTAAGTTTTTCCTTTATCTTTTTTTTCTTTATTTCTCTCTTACTTTTTGAATTTTAATTTTAATTTATTTTAAATTTCATTTCATCTTCCACATCTCTCCATTTTATTTTTTATCTTCACCTCCAACCCCCCATGTCAAATTGAACCTCACTCCCATTTTTTTTCTTTTCTTTTCTTTTTCTTCTTCTACTTAGGTAGAATTCTATTCATACTTTTATTTAGACTTTACTAAATTATTGATAACAAAATTAATTATTTTTCTAAAAAAATTAAAATTTTTGAAGTATCATTGTAACGATCTGTTTAGTCGTTTTGAGCAGCAGACTTCAATTCTGGAAAAACTGGCAGAAACGACGGACCCCACGACGGACCGTCATGGGCACGACGGACCGTCGCAGGGTCTCATTTCAAAACACTTAGAAAATCTGAAATTAGGTACTGAAAATTGACTCTCTGAACTTCGTAACGGAATGGCAGGACGGACCGTCACAGGTGTGACGGACCGTCACAGGACGGACCGTCACAGGTGTGACGGACCGTCACAGGACGGACCGTCACAAGTGTGACGGACCGTCACAGACTCTTCAGAGAAATTGAGTCTCTGAACTCTGTGACGGGGCAGCAGGACGGCCCGTCGCAGGCGCGACGGGCCGTCACAGACTGCGTAATCCCAGTCTGGGTCGGATTTCTTGATACGTTTTAAGGGACGTTTTTGACTATTCCTGCTTTAATTATAAAGTTAGTGGGTTAATGTTAATAAGTCTAATTACTCGGGGGTTAAAAGAGGTAACCTTAAGTTAATTAGTGGGTCATTATTGCTATCTTTTATTCTTAATTATATACTAATTAGGGTAAAAGAAAGAGGGTTTGAATAAAAAAAATAGAAAGAACAAAGAGAGAGAGGATTGATCGAGAGAGGAGAAACGAAGAGGAAAACACAAAGCTTTGGGAATTTGCTTGCTTGATCACTAGTCTTCGGTGGAGGTAGGTTATGGTTTTCATGCTTTCATAGTAAACTCTTAATAGAGAATGATATGTATTGGTAGTATTGTAAACCCTGCTATGTGCTTAATTGTATGCATGCATGAACGTGATTATATAATTGTGATTATATTAAGTATGATGAAGTTATTGAATCCCAAATCTTGATAAAAACCTAATCTCTTTTTAATGATGATGCCTTGGTAAGGGAGAAGGCTTGATGAACTAAAGTAATGAGATTGATGATGCCTTGGTAAGAAAGAAGGCTTGATGAATTGATGGAAGGAGATTAGGGGATCCGGTGTCACGAACCGACACGTAGAATTAGGGGATCGGGTGTCACGAACCGACACGTAGTATTAGGGGATCGGGTGTCACGAACCGACACGTAGAATTAAGGGATCGGGTGTCACGAACCGACACGTAGTATTAGGGGATCGGGTGTCACGAACCGACACGTAGTATTAGGGGATCGGGTGTTACGAACCGACACGTAGTATTAGGGGATCGAGTGTCACGAACCGACACGTAGATTTAGGGGATCGGGTGTCACGAACCGACACGTAGATTTAGGGGATCGGGTATCACGAACCGACACATAGATTTAGGGGATCGGAGTGTCACGTACCGACACAAGAGGATTAATGAATATTGAGGGAGCGGAGTGTCACGTACCGACACAAGAGAAATAAAGATAATGAATCTTGAAAGATGTTAATATACTCAATCTAATGAACATGATTCCCAAATGAGTATGGTATCGAGGCTTGAGTCCTCATGTGTGAACTTGACGGTAATTGTTAATGATATAGTATTTGTTGTTGCTACATGTTGAGTATCATAGTTGATTTTATGATATTACTTGGTATATATTGATTTCTATTTTGAGTTGGCCGATGATTTCTACTCAGTACCCGTGTTTTGTACTGACCCCTACTTTTATGTTTTCTTCTTGTTTATTTGTGGAGTGCAGCAAACGTGCCATCATCTTCAACTCAACAGTAATTCAAGCCAGTCTTACTACATCGGAAATTCAGGGTGAGCTAATGCTTCTAGCTTGGACTGGATCTTCTTCTTCAAGTCTTGATGCCTTGAACTTCCGGCATGGACTAGCTTCTTATGTATTTTTAGCTTTTAGAATACTCTTAGTTTAGTCATTTGATCGTAGATGTTCTTGTGATGATGACTTCCAGATTTTGGGGAATAATAGATGTTGAATTTTAGAAGTTAATGAATTGGTCTTTATTTAATGAGTTTAAGTCTTCCGCATTACTTTCTGTTGATATTATATTGAAATGTTAAGGTTAGATTGGTTGGTTCGCTCACATAGGAGGGTAAGTGTGGGTGTCAGTCGCAACCCGGTTTGGGTCGTGACAATCATCAACTACTCATTTTCATATAAATCCAAAATTAGAAATCATTATTTTAAAAAAATAATTTAATTCCCCGAAAATTGAAAGAACTTAATTGAAATCAAATATAACACAAACTATATGATACTTCCTAATCATCTCATTAATTTATCTCATTTTCATATAACTTCAAAACTAGAAATGATAATTTTGAAAGAATCATAATTCTCCCAAATTTGAAAAAGTTTAATTGAAATTTGGATTAAAAGAAAAACTAAATAATACCTACTAATCATCTTGAAATCTAATGTGCTTATCAAATTTTTCGAATGTACTAAAATGTTTAGATATAGTTTTAAATTAAAGAGAGTAAACTAATAGTAGTAAAAAGGGGAAATTAAATTGTGATAAAAAGTGACATTTAAATTGAGGAGCTTCAAGGAAAATGAAAATGATTTTTTGAAGAAAAAGGAAGAAAGAAAAAGAAAAAATTAATAAGGAGAAAAAGTTAAAATAACAAGAAAAATAAGAAAATGTAATTTATTGCAAAATACTTGCAAAAATAAAATTATACTCGTTTTTTGTTTGTTCACACTCTTTAAGAGAGTGCATACACTCTCCATGTCAGGTGGACAATAAATGATGTAATAATATCAGTTCAGAACTGTTTAGGGGGGTAATAAGACGCTTGCATAGTTTAGGTGTCTTTTTAAAAATTCGAGACGACTTCATGTGTCACTTTATGTCTTTTCTCTTTACAAAACTACTTTAATGTGAAAAAAATTGTTTTTACAGTTTTCAAAAAGTACAAACCATTTTAATAATGATTGGTATAGTAAGGTTATATTAGTCAAATTACACCTTATATTACATTTTTTTTCCTTAAGGGTTATGCATAATCTTATCCTGACAAACAATAGAGGACGGAGGGAGTACTTGATAATTGATATATAGCCTATAGAAATGATTTATCCCTGACCCATCGAACAAATTGAAACAAACATAACACCAAACACCAAAAATGATATTTAGCGATGATAGCTTAGTTGCAGTTAAATATGCACTTTTATCGAATATTTTTTCAGGCTAACACGCGAATATTTCGCTCCCTTTAAGAAAATTCAAGTTCACTGCAACAAATTTTTTTCAACAGTCCAACAACAGTCCTTCTCGATATGTCCCTTCTGGGATACAACAGCATAAACACAAAGTGTATCTCAACAACTCTGGACAAGAGTTAAGTCCAAAGTTTCACAAAAAAAAAACACAAAAAAATGAATTACAATAAAAACTGACCTCTTGATATCGGTATTAAATAAACAAGCAAATAGTAATATTTTATTTTTTCTCAATTAAATATAAAAAATAAATTGAAAAATGATTTAAATTAATTTTATTTAAATCGTCTTTCGGAGGATGATATTGTGTAAAATAAAAAATAAAAAAATATAATACTGACTTTCGGAAGTCGATAAAATTAAATAGTGTGTAGTTAATTTTATTAAAATATTTATATAGTGACTTTCAAAAAATTAATAAATTAATATTTTCAATTAACTTTAAGTTAATCTTCCTTCGGATGACGATTTTATATAAGTTAAAAATAAATTTATAGAAGATACTGACTTCCCTATGTTAGTGTTTTTTAATTAACATGATTACTTTTTATTTATCTTAAGATTTGATGTGATACCAACCTCAAGAGGTTGACAATTTTTATTGAATCTAATTATTTTTTATAAAAGTGACATCCAGAGGTCGGTTTGTTTAAGATATTCTTATTAATCATAGTTTTGTGATTGTGCAAAATACAAATTTTTTAATTTACACCTACAATTAATTGTTTCAAAAAGTGTAATTTTGTATACTTTTATATATAAAAAGTTAGGATGCGTGGAATAAACAAAAAAAATCAATAATTCATTAGAGCATGAACTACGTTGATATGAGTTAGGAGATAATTACACTTATATTTATAGAGTAATATACAAATTTTGTCAATCCGTCGTCAAATCATGAACTTAATATCTCTTAGAGGTGAAGAGCCAACATGTAATACATTCGAGTATGAAATGTGAGATAATACTCATAGAAACGTCATGATAACAATTAATTAAATTTTATATTTATAATTAACTGTTTAAATATTTGTACGTATAACCTTTAATGTCTTATCCCGTTTTACGAACCATAAATTACTGTACAAAGCAAGTTATAACAAGATTATTAAGTTCGATCTTGAATGACTGTTATGCTGTAATTTTACCATCTTTAGAAAAATCACTTTTGAAATGTTTTAAGTATAAAATAATTTGAGAAAAAATTTAGAAAAGAGTTGTCACTTAATTTTTTAAAGAAATTAAGAAAACTTAATTTTTTAAAAAAATTAATCGATAAACCTTTAAAAATTTAGAAAAAATAGGTAAAGAAATTCTTATTTACGCTTCAACAATGTTTTAAAGGTATAGTCAATTCATATAGCAAACTCCAACTTGATTGGGATTGAGACATGACAAGTACTCTATCATCCTTAATCAGAAAAAGGCTGCCTTTGTTAGGAGTGTTTTATCACTCAATCTGGGACTTTCTGACGCGAAAAAGGATAGTTGATATAGAGAAGTGTTATTGGGGTATTATCTGATAGAAGGAAAGGTAAGTAAAAAATAAGGTCACAATATGGTCATGTTTCCCATCTCTTATTTGCTAATGATATACTGAAATTTTTTTTGTGAAACTCAAACTGACCGAGACATTTGAAGTTTGCTAAAATAATGCGAATGATAAGTCTGACTATCAATAGGGCACAAGTAAGAATGATCTACTTTAGGATCCTTTCCAAGATTGGAAGTATATGGTGATTTAACTTCAGAGGGTGATGAGAATAAGACTTCTATAATTTTGGAAATTTTTTAATTGTATTTTAGTTTATGTTGAAGTTGGATGAAGTTTATTTTGAAGTAGTTTAATGTCTATGTTGAAAATATTGTGTTTGCAGCTCTTTAGGTTGTTTTGGTGCAAATATTCTGGTGGACAACTAAAATTACAGCAATTTGCTGCCAGTTTTGCAGCAGAAACCGACCTCTCAAGGTCAGTAGCTCAAAATATCATAAATAAGAAAATAGAAATACCGACCTCTGGTTTTTAGTAGTGTAATAAGAACTCTCTTCTTGACAAACTTTATGCACTCAATATTTTCTCGTGTATAAACGAAATGAAGATCACCACTATTTATAGTTGAGAAAGTCATCCTAGCAATGAATAGGAAGATAATGGAGTACTAAATAATGAAGCTAATGGTATTAGGAGTTACATATGTTACGAAGAACAAAGAACAATGAAAAATAAGGAGCGAAATAATGTGAGAGCATTCAATGCCACTAACGTGCAAAAATGAAGAGTTGCTCGACGTCTAAAAGTGCAACGTTCACAGCAACTTTTGTATCCATTAAGAATATCAATAAAGTCGAGTTGAAGTGCACATCAGAAATGAGGATTGTATGGCCACACATATCACATAAAATAATAACAATACTTGTCACTTAAAAGCAAGAGGAAACTGCCCACGACTAAAGGAAGCACTAACAACACAAATAATGAATGCATTTTATTATAATTAAAAAGTTAAAATAACAAAACAGGACCTGAAGTATCTCCTCCTATGAGACTTAAGTCCATTTGTTGCATTGCAGAATGAACTAATTATGATAAATTATTATCCAGTTGAAGTAAAAAAACTGGATGAAGGTTTTGTATGCTATAACATATCCTATTTTGTCTATGAATATTGTTACACATTTCTAAATTATACAATATTAATGAATATCATAACTTCAGGCTAAAGATAATTTGTTTTTTACTGACAGATTGTTCTGATATAACAAAAAAACATGTGATTTATGAATAAAGATTGCCAAAAACCCTTCGGGATGGCCTAGTGGTTTGAGCTTGGGACTTTCATGTTGGAGGTCTCAAGTTCGAACGGACTTGCTAGCGAAAGCAAAGGGTTTGCCTTCTGGGTTGAGCTCATCGCACCAGACTTGCCTAGTGCGGGTTAGCTCTTCTATGTGATTTGCGAGCTATTGCATAGGTAGCGGATGCGGGTTCCTTTGTCGTAAAAAAAAAAATGGGTGTCTAAAGAGTACTAATTATGTAATGTGTACCTTTTTGTCAAACAAAAAGCATATCCAAACTACTCGTCATTTTTCTTCGAATAAATAGCATCCAACACTCTACAAATCCTAATCCTTATCATCAAATCATCTCAATCAATAACCAATCGTGGAAGAAAATAAAAATCTAATCAAAAGTAAGACAAATTTAGCAAGCTACAACATGAAAAAGATTCACTCTTATCTATATATAAAACACAAAAAATTGAGTATGAAAAAGATCAAGAATCAATTAAATACAATTATTCTAAGATAAATGCACATTCAAACTCATTGTTATTACAAATGATGGAGATAAAGAAAAGGTTCATTAGAAAACATAGTAAAAGAATAGTGATAGAGATATATTGAGGAATACACCCGCAGAGGAGAAGACGGGACGAACAAAATGCTTAATTGGAGTTTAATGTAGACATTCAGTTAACTACTATGTGGGTTATCTTATAAAATAAGTTGCTAACAAATTAATAATAATAAACTAAAATAAGAACAAATAAAGAGAGAGTATAATGGTATATGCCAAACTTTTCTCTTATTACTTTACATTTAGAAATGTACTACTATATATATTGGTAATTGGAAAGATGTAACATGGCACTATTTGCCAAGTGTAAGATAATGTCCACATGACATTCACAATTGCTTGCAACAAGACAAGTAATGTGAGTCATTATTTTTGGTGGGCTCCATGTGGCATTGCCATTGTTTTACAACACTTCTTTTTAAATGTCTATGTAAATGAAAAATTGAAAACAAATATACATAAATATTCATAATACGTTTTACTTGTTGTCTCATTAAAAAAAAATCTAAAAAAATCCAGTGAGACAAAACCTAGATTAAGGAAAAAAAGTGCAACACGTATTTTACTTCTCCTGATAAAGACCACGATTAAGATGTTACTTAAACTACGTGTTGCTCCTGCCTCGAGTATGCTCCTACAGCAGCAATATCGAGGAATGAATTTCAAAAAATATTCTGAATTACTCACATCTTCTTATTGCTGAACGACATAACGATCTTTTAAAAAAATCATGAAAGTCGACCTGTTGGTTCTATGCCACTCCCTGAAGTGAATCTCACAAATTATCACCAACGAGAAAATGGTCGTGGCTTCTATCGTAATCGTGGCTTCGGTCATGGTCATGGTCATGGTCATGGTCGTTAAATAAATTACAATCATGATGGTCGTCTTGCATCGAAAAATGACCAACAGTATAAAAGGAAGGGTGAGAGACAAGAAGTGATACAAAAGAAAAATTCGGAAAGCGTATGTCATAGATGTGGAGGAATGGGGCACTGGTCGCGTACATGTCGATCATCTAAGCGTCTGGTTCAGCTCTATCAAGCATCCTTGAAAAAGGTGATGATAATCCAGAAGCAAACTTTATCTCTAAAGATAATGTTGAGCCCATGCATAAGATGAACAATAATGCAAAAGCAAATGTTGAGCCTATGCATTTGGATGTAGCTGATTTCTTTGTATTTCCTGAAGGAAAAACGATCAGTGACGATTTCACGATAATTTAGATAGTTTCATTTTTTGTTTGTTTGTATTAGTTGGTATGTTTGTATTTTTCTAATCATCATAAATATAATAGCCTTGTTTAATAGTATTATTTTACTTTGTTTATATCTATTTTTGAAGAAAATATGGATATGTCCCGAACTTCGTTTGGATAAATGATTAATCATGAAGATATTTGTGTAATTGATAGTGGAACAACGCACACCATATTCAAAGATGAGAAATACTTCTCTTACGTGCTTAAAAGAAAAGGGAATGTTACTACAATTTCTGGTAATTCAAACTTAATAGAAGGCTCCGAAAGAGCTACTATATTCTTGCCTAAGGGGACAAAACTTGATATAGAAGATGCATTGTTCTCTTCGAAATCCCCAAAAAACTTGTTAAGTTTTAAAGATATTTGCCAAAATAGATATCATATTGAGACAATAATTAAAATGAATGTTGAATACCTTGGCATTATCAACATTGCCTCAAACCAGAAATATGTGTTAGAGAAATTATCAACTTTATCTTTTGGCGTATATTATGCAAAAATAAGTACAGTTGAAGTAAATCAAAAGTTTACTAACTTAAAAACTTTTGTACTTTGGCATGATTTAATGGGTCATCCTGGATCAGTAATGATGAGACGAATTATTGAAAACTCAAAAGGACATCCATTAAAGAACCTGAAGATTCTTACATGTGATGAATTTTCATGTGCTACTTGTTATCAAGGAAAATTAATAACTAGGTCATCACCAATGAAGGTTAACATTGAATTCCCTCAATTTTTAGAACGTATACATGTGGATATATGTGGACCTATTCACCCATCTAGTGGGTTGTTTAGATATTTTATGGTCCTAATAGATGCATCTTCAAGATTCTCGCAATCTGGCGTTTGCAAAATTATTGGCACAAATAATACCATTAAGAGCGCAATTTTCAGATTATCCCATTAAGGCAATTCGCCTTGATAATGCTGAAGACTTCACATCCCAAGATTTTAATGATTATTGCTTATTAATAGGGATAAAAGTTGAACATCTTGTATCTCATGTTCATACTCAAAATGATATTGCTGAGTCATTTATTAAACGCTTATAATTGATAGCAAGATCTCTACTTATGAAAAGTAAGTTACTCACTAATGTTTGGGGTCATGCTATTTTACATGCAACATCACTTGTTCATCTCAGACCGACTCATTATAATAAATACTTTCCATCACAATTAGTATTTGGTCATGAACCAAATATTGCTCATCTATGAATTTTTGGATGTGATGTATATGTCCCAGTACCACCACCTCAGCTCACTAAGATGGGCCCCCAAAGAAGGTTAAACATATATAATGTGTTTAATTCACCTTTCATAATTCACTACCTCGAGCCAATGATGGGAGATTTATTTACTGCAAGATTTGCAGATTGTCGATTTGATGAAACAAATTTTCCGCAATTAGAGGGAGAGAAAAAAGAACTTAAAAATGAAATTGAATGAAAAGTTTCATCATTATCATTTCAATCCACGTTCCCCTATGTGTGAACAGAAGGTCCAGAAGATCATCCATTTGCAAAAAATAGCAAATCGAATGCCAGACACATTTACTGATTTGAAAAGGATAACACAGTCACATACTCCCGCAGTAAACGTGCCTATCCGGATCGACGTCCCAAAAAGACCATCTAAGAGTGTCATGGCTTCTGAATCACAAACACGCTTGAAGTGTGGCAGACCATTAGGTTCAAATGATAACAATTCTAGAAAAATAAGTACGAAAAATGAAACTACAAAAGAACATCACGAAGATAAGATTCAAGATCTGATTAATTCTGATATTTCTTAAGAGATCAATGAACCCGTGACTCAAGTGAATGAAGAACTTTCAATAAGTTCTATGGGTAATGAGATAAGTTTAAATCAATTGAAAATCATAGTTGATAATGTTTTCGCATATAATGTTACATTTAACATTATACAAGACAGTGATTATCTTGAACCGTTATCTGTCGAAGAATGTCGTCAAAGATGTGATTGGCTAAAATAGAAAGAGGCAATTCAATCAGAATTAGACTCACATGCAAAACGTGAGGTTTTTGGACCTATAGTTCAAACCTCAAATGGTGTAAAATCAGTTGTCTATAAATGAGTTTTTGTACGAAAGTGAAATGAGAGAAATGAAATTGTAAGATACAAGGCACGCTTTGTTGCACAAGGATTATCTCAACGACCTGGTGTCGACTATGAAGAAACATATTCGCCAGTTATGAATGCAATAACTTTTCGATATCTCATCAGTTTAGCTGTTCATGAAAATCTTGAAATACATCTAATAGATGTGGTTACAACTTATCTTTATGGTTCCTCTTGATAATGAAATTTATATGAAAATTCCAGAAGGACTTAAAATGCCTTAAGCATGTAGTTCAAAACCTCGAGAAATGTGTCTAATCAGATTACAAAAGTTAATTATATGACTTAAAACAATCAAGACGCATGTGGTATAATTTCCTTAGTGAGTACTTGATAAAACAAGATTATATAAATGATTTCACTTGCCCTTGCATTTTTATTAAGAAAACAACGTCAAGGTTTGTTATCTTGCAGTTTATGTTGATGAAATTAATCTCATTAGAACCCTAGAAGAGGTCCAAAAGACTATTGAATATCTAAAGAAAGAATTTATGATGAAAGACCTTGCAAAGACAAAACTTTGTCTTGGTCTACAAATTGAACAGTTAGCAGATGGGGTCTTCATCTATCAATCTGCCTATACTGAAATTTTTGAAACGATTTTACATAGACAAAGCACATCCATTAAGTACTCCAATGATTATACGATCACTTGAAGTGTGTAAAGATCCATTCCGACTTAAAGAAGAGAATGAAGAACTTCTTGGTCATGAAGTACCTTATCTTAGTGCAATTGGCGTACTTATGTATCTTGCTAAGTCTACGAGACCTGACATAGAATTTCTGTTAATTTATTAGCAAAAGATTTAGTTCTTCTCCTACACGAAGACATTGGAATGGAGTTAAACATATATTGCGATATCTAAAAGGGACTAGTGATATGGATCTATTTTTATACTAACAAAGATAGTGCAGATCTTATTGGTCATGCAGATGCAGGTTATTTATCTGACCCACATAGAGCTCGATCTCAGACAAGCTATCTGTTCATATACGGAGGTACTGCTATATCATGGAGATCTACGAAGCAGTCCATAGTCGTTACTTCTTCAAATCATGCTCAGATAAAAGTCATTCATGAAACAAGTAGAGAATGCGTATGGTTGAGATTAATAATACATTTTATCTAAGAAAAATGTGGTTTGAGATGTGATGTTAAGATACCCACAGTGCTCTATGAAGATAATGTTGCATGCATAACTCAATTAAGAGGAGGCTTCACAAAAGGAGATAGAACGAAACATATTTCACCGATATTATTTTTTACACATGATCTTCATAAGAATGGTGATATTGATATACAACAAATTCGTTCAAGTGATAATTCAACAGATTTATTCACCAAATCTTTACCAGCCTCAACTCTTGAGAAGATGGTGCAAAAGATTGAAATGCGAAGACTTAAACATCTTAATCACGGTCTTTATCAGGGGGAGTAAAATACGTGTTGCACTCTTTTTTCCTTAATTTAGATTTTATCCCGCTGAATTTTCCTAGAAAATTTTTTAATGAGGCAACAAATAAAACGTATTGTGAATGTCTATATATATTTATTTTCAATTTTTCATTTACATAGACATCTAAAGGGGAGTGTTATAAAACAATGACCATGTCACATAGAGCCCACCAAAGATAATGATTCACATGTGGGACACTATCTTACACTTGGCAAATCGTGACCAAGTTACATTATTTCCAATTACCACTATATATAGCAGTACATTTCCAAATGTAAAGTAATAAGAGAAAAGTTTAGCATATACCATTATACTCTCTCTTTATTTGTTCTTATTTTAGTTTATTATTATTAATTTGTTAGCTACTTATTTTATAACATGTTATAGGTCATTTGGGATTTATATTTGCTCTTGTTTTAAAGATCAGATTGATTACTCATACATAATTTTCCCTTTATTTTATGAGGTTTTTCTAAGTCATTTAATTAATAGATAATGTATTTCTTAGTTTCAAAAAAAAAAAGATAATGTATTTCTTATATTAAAAAAAAGAAAAAATGCATAAGTATCCCCTCAATCTATGCTCGAAATTCTAGAGACACTTATATTATACTAAGGTCCTATTACCCCTTAATTTATTTTATAAGTAATTTTCTATCCCTTTTAGACCTACGTAACACTAATTTGAAGAAAAAAGTCAACCAGTGTTGGACCCACAAAATAGGGTCACGTAGGTCAAAAAGAGTAGAAATTATTAATAAAATAAGTTGATGGAGTAATAAGATCTTTATATAATATAAATGCATGTCTAAAATTTCGGACATAGATGGAGGGTTTTGCGCAATAGCCTTTAAAAAATCTCAAAAAAAAGTGAAATAAGTCTAGAGACATGCCACATCACTTCTCCTACCTCTAGCTTTATATATAGATTGACGCTATAGTTGGCACTCCTTCAGGCTAAATCATTTCCAATACACCAAAAATGTTGACATTACCTCCACATCCGGCCAACACAGCCACCTTCACTCACCAGAGACCAGACCTGGTACAATTCATATTTTCTCTCTCGTGATCCCTCTTTACTTAATTCCCTTTAAATTGAATGTAAAATGCTTGCATTAATGGTGAAATTTTGTTCTGAAGTTGGATGAATACACTATTGATAGTTGGATGAATACACTATTGATGGTCCTTTCTTTTGGTTAGGAACTATGATTCTCATAAGAAATTGGGAGGACTGAGAACCTTACAAAACCACTCTCTTATTAGTTATGCCCACCACATGTTTGATAATTTGCCACTTGTTGATAGTTTCTTAAGCTTAAGTATATGGTATTAAATACGTTGTAGCCGTACATTGAGCTCACATTTTATAAGGTGTGATGCAGTAAATCTATACTATTATGTATGACGTTGTTTTCATTTGTGACTAGAGTAATGTGTTTTGCATAATGTAGTCGGACCTAATTGAGTTTAATATTGAAACTGAGGGAGATATTTGGAGGTCAATAGGATGTCTTTGTATGCTAAGGTTACCTTGTTTGTTTTAACTCAGAGCTATGCTCTTTAATATTCTGATAATATGGAAAAGAGTAGTGAATCACTTATGCTTAATTATCATGATCTCTCTGTAGTAGCACTCTTAACTTGTGCTTCACCTCGCTTGTATTTGTTCTGTGCAATGGGAACATGAATAATTATAAATAGGGGTATCAACCTCCCCAAGTTTACTTTGTGCTCAAATGGAGGCTTGGATCTTGACCCGCTGAATCTCTATAATTCTATGATATTGTTATTTAAGTCTAATTAACCTCAATTTGATTTCAGCTCAAGAAAATTTTAAAAATGAAAATACAAATGCATAGATAAATCCTAAAAGATATAAATAGATAGTAATTCAATATAGGAAAATGTATTACACCAATTTAAATAAAGAGTTTTAAAATGGGTTGAAATAGAAGATGAAATTGGGCTCAAGTGAGGATTCTCTTAAAATGTGTTAATGGGTTAATGCTTGAATGGATTGAGATTCAACCCAATTCAAATTATTTTGAGTCTAACTAGTTGGGCTCATTTTTTAAACCCCTAATTGTAAGTTTGAGGGGTGGAGGTGGGGGGGTGGAGTTTGATATTTGTTTTGATATTATTTTCTTCATTTTTTTATAGGGCAGTTTCTTTTATCAATTTTTGTAGGTAATATTAGATAATACTAATTGGTATTGCATGCATTATGTGATCTCGTCTCAATTGTTCTTGTTGGGAGTTGGAATTGATCCTTTCTGAATAATTCATGTGAGGTTTAGTTGAAATTCATTTAGACGCATTTGTTGTCTAGAACATGCCCCGGTTTCTCAAGGTGAAACCCTAGGTACTACATAGTTTAAAAGATGAGAGTTTCATTTAGGTTGTCAAAATGAGCCCAAAATCAAATAATCCGTCCAACCCACCTAAAATTTTATGATTTGGGTTCAAGATAATATAAAACTGAGCAAGTTTTAACTCAAATAAGTTTGAACCATTTTAAAACGATTGTCAGCTCAGGTTAATCGCCAACTTCAACCTGCTTTCTGTTATCGCTAAATCGCAGGTTTTGCCAAATGTTTTCAGCATCATTTGCACGTTTTTTAGTTTCTGTTTATCTATTTTATATATAGATGGTTACCAATTTCATGCATCATTCCCATTTTATTTGGTGTGTAATTTTGTTCACTTATGTGCTAAACATATATATGTAGAAATGTTAAGTCTGACGATGTTATATTTTGATTTTTAGATGAAGGCATGATCAGAATTGGTGTTGAGTTCTGCCGTGTGATTAATCCTGTGTGTCAGTGCACCATCAAGAGGAGAGCTCTCATTTTGCACTAATGACTTGTGAGAGGTTTTGTTCGTCTTGCAAAGCTTTGAGCACATCACATGAATACATTGAGCCCAAAATCTGCCCACCCAATTTTCAAAATCATAGAACAATGCAAAAACATAGCCACCCTCAAGCAAGTGCATGCTCAAATGATCACAACTGGGCTTATTTTCCACACTTACCCTCTCAGTCGCATTCTCATTTCATCCTCCACCATAGATGCCACCATTTCCTATGCTCTCAGCATCTTCAACCATGTAACTAATCCAACAATCTTCCTTTTCAACACCCTTATCTCATCATCACTTTCTAGGAAAAAAGATGATCAAACTCACTTTGCCCTAGCCCTTTACAATCGTATTCTGACGCAAACCACTCTCATACCCAACAGTTACACCTACCCTTCTCTTTTTAAGGCTTGTGGTTCTCAACCATGGATTCAACATGGCCGAGCCTTGCACACCCATGTCTTGAAATTCCTCGAACCACCTTATGATCATTTTGTTCAAGCCTCATTGCTTAATTTCTACTCCAAGTGCGGCGAATTGGGTGTTGCAAGATTCCTCTTTGATCAAATTACTGGACCTGATCTAGCTTCGTGGAACTCCATTCTCGCAGCTTATGCACATAATTATTCAGTTTATTATGAAGCCGATCTTGATAGTGTGTATGATAGTTCTAGTTTATCATTGGAGGTTTTGCTTCTGTTTAGTCAAATGCAGAAATCTTTGACTTGTCCTAATGAAGTTAGTTTGGTGGCCTTGATTAGTGCCTGTGCTGATTTAGGTGCACTTAGTCATGGAATATGGGCTCATTCTTATGTGCTTAGGAATGATCTCAAGCTCAATCGGTTTGTTGGGACTGCACTAATCGCTGTGTATTCAAATTGCGGGCGTCTTGATTTTGCTCGTCAGGTATTCGATCAATTGCTCGAAAGAGACACTTATTGTTACAATGCCATGATTAGAGGACTTGCAGTTCATGGCCTTGGTGTGGAAGCCCTTGAACTTTTCAAGAAAATGGATTTAGAAGGTTTAGTTCCTGATGATGTAACAATGCTAGTTATAATGTGTGCTTGCTCTAATGTCGGGTTGGTTGATCAAGGCTGCAAATTTTTTGAGTCAATGAAGGAGGATTACGGCATTGAGCCTAAGCTTGAGCACTATGGGACCTTAGTCGACCTATTTGGTCGAGCAGGCCGAGTAAAGGAGGCTGAAGAAATAGTTCAGACCATTCCTATGAAGCCAAATGCAGTTCTTTGGAGGTCCTTACTTGGAGCTGCTAGAGTTCATGGTAACTTAGAGGTAGGCGAATCAGCTTTGAAACAATTGATACAGCTAGAGCCAGAGACCAGTGGGAACTATGTGTTACTATCGAATATGTACGCTAGCTTGAACAGGTGGGATGATGTGAAACAATTAAGGAAGTTGATGAAAGATCAGGGGATTGAAAAAGCTCCTGGTAGTAGCATTGTCGATATTGATGGTGCTATGCACGAGTTCCTTATTGGCGATAAGACTCATCCAGAACTCAAATGGATATACGTGAAGCTAGATGAGATGCACAGAAGGCTGCAAGAACATGGTCACAAGTCAGGAACAAGAGAAGTTTTGTTCGACATTGAAGAGGAAGAGAAGGAAAGTGCCCTTACCTACCATAGTGAAAGGTTAGCCATTGCTTATGCTCTTATTGCTTCTGATTCTGGTGCCCCTATTAGAATTATAAAGAACTTAAGGGTTTGCAATGACTGTCACACAGCTACTAAGCTTATTTCAAGGATTTATGAGAGGGAAATTATAGTAAGAGATAGATCTAGGTTTCATCACTTTAAAAATGGAACTTGTTCTTGTTTGGATTATTGGTAAAACTTGTACACATCAGGCCTCACTTTTTTAACCATATGTTTCATTCTATTCTGATCTTGCTTTTGGTGAAAGATATACCAATATATGTATATTGTGTTAACTTCCTATTGTATTCGGGGGTCGTTTGGTAGGAGGTATTAGAGAAAATAATACGTATTAATTTTGGGATTTTATTTAATATACATACTATTCTTATACATAGTAAACCATGAAAATAACAATACAGGGTGCTATTGCTATTCTAGTTCGATCTATTTAGTACTATTCCTAATTTAGAACACCCTATTTTCTTAATAGAAAAGGGTCAAAAACACCCTCGAACTATCTGAAATAGCTGCTTGTATTTGGTATAAAAAAGATACCTTTCTCATCCATTTTTTTGGACCACAAATACCCTTACTACGTTAGTCTTACCACATAAGCCATTTAGATGTTGACATGACAGTCCAACATGGCAAAAAAAGTGCCACATAAGCCATTTAGATGTTGACATGACAGTCCAACATGGCAAAAAAAAAGTGTTACTATTGCCCTGGAACTATTAGAAATAGCTCAATTTTATGCTTTGTTTGGTTTTGGGGTGGGTTAATAGAATTATATCTTTTATGATAAGGGATAATGCACAAGTACCCGCTCAATCTCTGTCCGAAATTTCGGAGACATACTATATTAAGGTCCTATTACCCCTTGAACTTATTTTATTAATAACTTTTTACCCCTTTTTGGCCTACGTGATACTATCTTGTGGGCCCAATGCTAGTTGATTTTTTTCAAACTAGTGTCACATAGGCCGAAAAGGGGTAAAAATTACTTATAAAATAAGTTCAGGGGGCATTAGGACCTTAGTATAGTATAAGTGTGTCTCTGGATTTCGGGTGTAAGTTAAGGAGGTACTTGTGCATTTTTCCTTATGCAAATATTAAATACTTTTTACAAAATTATAGATTCAACTAAAATTTTCCAAGTTCAAATGAATTTAAGTATTAGGAAAATAGAGAATTGTTTAAAATTTAAGATATATTTTCAAACTAATCATAGCTAGTTTGACTCATTAAAATACTGTGATTTAATTGTTGTAATAAAATCAAAATTAGTTAAAGTTGAAATTATCAAGTTATTTAAATAAGATGATATCAAATAGTAAACGCACATTAATATTAAAACAAGGGGTGGGGATTACAATAATAAATGAAATAACCATTTATAAGTAGTTTTCTTTTTGGGTACAATATCTGTTCTTTTCCCTAATAATTTCCTCCTGGGATACTTGGGGAAGTATATACTGTATTTATTTGGGACATTTTTTTCAAGCTAGTGCCACATAAGTCCAAAAGGAATAGAGAATTAGTTATAAAATAAGTTCAA
The DNA here is from genome assembly GCF_036512215.1 of Solanum lycopersicum. NCBI lineage: Eukaryota > Viridiplantae > Streptophyta > Magnoliopsida > Solanales > Solanaceae > Solanum > Solanum lycopersicum. Next base: position 4,414,222 of record NC_090807.1, on the reverse strand, counting down.
AAAGGTATATGACATTAGTATAGTATAAGTGTGTCTCTAAAATTTCAGGCATAGATTGGGAGCACTTGTGCATTTTTTCTATTTATTTTTATTATTTTTTACTTTATTAATTAATTATATTGAAGAGCTTAGATATTTCAAAAATTGGAATAACAAAGAGTTCTTGAAATATGAACATAAATATGTTAGGTAGAGAAATATAATATAGATTAATATTATTGAATATTCTAATTCAACAACCTAATTTCTAATAAAATAAGCTCTCTAGCTCATGCATGCTCCTAGAGTCAACAAAAGTAAGCAGCCGGCTTGTCTTCATTCTAGGAAGGGTCGCAGCCCAAGCCGTAGTCCGTCTACTCTAATACAAATAATATCATGCTTATTTTTATAAATTTAATTTAATTTTACTGTTACTTCAAACGCTCTTCTTTACGGGTGATTTCAGGAATTTTTCTATTATTTTCTCAACTAAGATTTCGATATAGAAAGATTTCTTTATTTTTTCACCGCCCGTTCCGATCCTTGCCTACTAAACAGTTGCACCTCCGAATATGTATGTTGGGAGAACCCCATGATCCTTCCGTGTGGAAGGGAAGGTGCGGAACGAAGGCAAATACGAATACTAAAAAGCGGTTCATGAGGACCCCCAAAAAGAGGATAGAGAGCGCGGAACGGACTTGCCAAGCGACACTTAGACAAGAGACATGCAACCAATAGATGCTTTGACCGCAGATTGTGCATGGTAGGATGCACCACCACTAGTGCAACTTATTGCCTTAATCAATGACCATAATATCCCTTTTCCTTTCCCATTCCCACTTCCTTTGCCATATTTGTTATAATCACTAATTTCATCGCCAACTTTACGATCTAATCGATTTTTGAGATCCTTCAATTCCATCTCATGAGTTGGATTATATCCCAAGAACTTATTTTTACGTGAAAACGAAAACGATCGTTTTTTCGACATTGACGATGATAATATGGAATTATTGTTTTTGTAAGGAATAAGTTTCCCACAAAAGAGGATATTTTCAGGAGGAAGTACGACGTTGTTTTTATAATTAACAATGAACTCAAACGTGTGATCTTCACCATCTGATGATGAAGTAACACTACTCTTCGAGTCGTAATACTTATCACATTCTACAGAATCAATATTATCATCGTTATGAGTGAGAATTAGATCAGAGAGCGAAAGAGTATCGTCTAGATCTTCCTCTTCCGATATCCTTAAATCCTTCTTTCCCATATATCCTTTCATAATAATAGCCTCAAACTAAGAAGTATAGTATAAACTTAGTGTATATAAGTAGTCTCTAAAAAATAGAAATGTATATAGGAGAGTGTTTGAATGTTTGAAGTTATAGCCAATATGCTTATATATAAGATTGGAATTCAAACAAATTTGGCTTCTAGATGACCATAAAAGAACAATGAGAGGCTTGACTAATTTAAAAAAGAGAGTCATCTTCTAGAATACAAGGCAAAGGAGGAGGATGGGGTACTTGTAACTTTATCACTTCTAAATTATTTGACAAATTTCAAAACATAACATATAATAAATATTAATATTCCTTCTTCTAGAAAATAGGTGGGTAGTACTATAATGCCAAAATTGGTTACATTATTTTAATTTGGGATAGTTTAATTAGTCTTCTTCTCTAGATATCAGTAACATAAGTCAAAATTGGATTATTTTTTAAAAATTTGAGGATTAGGTGTGTTCAATTGGCTTGGTGAAATGGCAAAATTTAAGCTCTAAGAAATTTAACCAAGAGAACTTCGCCATATGTTCTTGGAACGTACCGTCGTGACTAGGGAGAACAAGTTAATAAATGGATGGGTCGAATAAAAATGGATTGAATATAATAAATAAAGGAAAAATTGTTTCATGCATAACCTATTTTATCTTTTCTATTATTTGAAAAAAATTACAGAAGTTCATATTTTTTATGCACAAGTACTCTCTCAATCTATGCCTGAAATCTCAGAGACAAATTTATACTATACTAAGGTTTATTACCCCTATGAACAAATTACGGGTGATTCAATGATTCAATAGAAAAATGACATAGTTGAGGTACCCGAGGGATAAAACCCAACAAGTTTAGAGATCTATTTATGTATTTGGCCTTTTATTTATTATCTACCATATTATATACATATATATTTTATTTTTAATTGTCACTTTTAATATATCAAGATAAACATGTTTTTTTATGTGAGTATATATATATATATATATATATATATATATATATATATATATATATATATATATATATATATATATATAACAATGATGGACAAATTTGATTGATTAAACACTTAGGGGTCATTTGGTTACTGTATAAGAGATATCTTATACATGTATTAAAAGTTACATTAGTTTTATTATGTTTGATAGAAATTTTGTGTTAGGTATAAAAGTAACATAACTTGTACCATTTTTGGTTGGTAAGAATTTAAATATAGTATAAAAGTTATTCCTGTGTTAAATTTTGTACAGTATTTGATTGCATTTTTTTATAGTCCTACATAAAGTTATGTAGTGTAGAAGATGAAATAAGTTATATGGGTATTAGTTATACATGTATTAAAATGAAAAACTACAGATTTACTCTATTAATTTATTTTATTTTTTTAATTAAAAACTTTATTATTTTCTTATATATGTTTGTTTTTTTTATTTCTTTTTATATGTAGATCATTTTCATTTATTTTAATTTTTTTTAATTGGAAACTTTGCAGTTTTTTCTATTATATATAGACTATTTTCATTTATTTTTATATATTTACAATTTTTATTTATTTATGCACATATAAATATTTTTTTTACTATTTAAAAAATTGATTATATATTTTTTGATGGTACATATGTTAATCAAATATTAGCATTATATATTATTAATATATTTCACATTTTATTAACATGTATTATTATTATGTGAATAATATATATTAATAATTTACAAGTTTAATATTCAATAGTTGATAATTCATGTATTGTAATCTCTACATAACTAAATAATACCTACATAATTAGTATCCGCATAGATAATACCCGCACAATTAAATTCAACATAATTAAACCCTGCATAACTAAACTTTGCGTAACTAATACTTGCATAACTAATATATGCATAACTAAACCCTGCGTAATTAATACCTACATAATTAAATTCTGCATAACTAAATCTTGCAATAGTAATACCTGGATAACTCTAACTAGATCTCTATATTTTATGAGGGTCCTATTATCCCCTTGAATAACTAATACATGACAAAGAAAGTGCAGAAACTTTCTTATTTTATTTGTCATATTAATTTTCTGATTTTTTAAAAAAAAATTACATGTGCTACATTTTACTTTTATTTTATCTTTTTCCATTTTATTTTATTTTATCTTCTTTCTATATCTCATCAACACTCCATTTGATTTAAATTATCTGAAAAGAAGTATGAAATCACCTCACTATTAATGATAGTTATTACAAATGCTATCTCCTTTCTTCTTCTTTTTTTCAAAAGAGATCAATTTCACTTGAAAAAATTAGGAGAATACGAGATCAAATTAAAAATAACACTTTTGCTTTGCTAAGTGTTCATAAGTAGAAACACAAAAACATAAAATTGAATAATATAGAAGAAATTATGTTGAGTAAATAAAATAACAAAAATTTCACTAATTCAATTCATTCTCATTTAAATATACTTCATCTTTTAGCTTCTCAAACTCCAACGATATTCTCATCGAAGAACATCCATTAAATATCAAATCTAAATATTCAAGATTGGCTTGTATATGAAAATTGAGAACCTCCCTAAAAATAATTCAAACAAAGATTAAGAAACTAAATTTTTGGAGGTTCTAGAAATGGAACTTGAAATTTCCACTTTAATGGTAGAAAATTTGTAGTCAAAGAAAAGGAAAAAAGAAAAAACAAGAATGTGCTGATTTAGAAAAGAAAACATTTAAGGGAAATAGAATAAAAAAGTAGAATAATAATATTTAAATTTAAAAAAATACTATATATTCACGTAGCATAGTATATGCAGCCCTATCACTTACCATAAATCTCAGTGTGACCTTTTAAGTGGCAATATATTCCCTTTTTAAATGTCTAAGAAAATAATAGGACCACCATAAAATATAAATATATAGTCGAAAATTGACTTATAGATTGGAAGGTCATTTATATGATATACAATTTGCAATTTGGAAACTCAAAAAATTATTTTCCGTATAAATTTTGAAAAAAAATTATACATAATTAAATTCATGTATAACTAATACCTATATAACTCCAACAATCAAACATGTAATCTTTGTCTCAATTTATGTTCAACATTTTGAATCTCAAGAGTCAAAACTTGTTAATTTTGTTTGTGAATTTATATAATATGCTTACAAATCTATATATTTGAGAATTATGCAAAAAGTATAACAAGTCAACAATAATAAACTTATGATATATAAAATATACATATTTGAGTGAAGCATGCTACCCTCAACAAAATGCAGAAAACTCCTTGTTCCATTAGAAATTTCATTTGGATTGTCAATTGTTTTTATGACATCCAATAAAACTGAGATTACAGAAGAAAAAAAACATGCCTGTGAACTCAAATCCTCACATTTACATTTGCTTCCGAGTTCGCTAGCTAAGGAGAGAGACTAAGGAAGAACTTATATGTAGAGCTCGAAGAGAGGACTAACTAAACGTTTGCACCTCGGGAGATAGATACAGATAATCTTTCGAAAGAGAAGATTGATGTACAGCAGCATTCGCCTCATAAGAGACGACAAAGGCTGCAAAAGATTCATGCTAACCAAACATCGTCCATATTAACCCTGAAATGAATCGTGCATACGTAAGATAAAGCTAAAGAACTTCCACTCTGCAGTTCTAACATGAAATCGGAGATAGGGAACGAGGGACCCTTAGACATCAAGTAATCAAAGGGTCAATGTCATTGTATATTAACATCATAGGTTGTTATATCAAGGCTTATGACATTACTGGTAATCATAGCAGCAAAAGTTGCCAAGGAACCAATTTTAGTCAATCATGGACACAAAATTGAAGGGCAGAATGCGAGAGGAAAGAGAATGATTACGATAACTGTTACGTGTACATACCTGCCTCCTTCTCCGGCATTGTATCATGTACCATGTCCGAGCCATTACATAACAAGGGAGGAGGAAAGCCGCCAGCTGAAGAAGTGAAATCTGAAACTAAAGTTTACAAAACATGCTTCAAGTTAAAATAATTGGCAGCTAAACATACTAGAGTGTCAGTGCAAGTACTGCTGTTTATATATATGAAAAATAAACGGAAGTTGTCTACACAAGAATAGTACATGCATCCAAATGAACAAATTAAACCTCAGAACCGTGGTGTAAATTGTCATGCTAATTGCTGACACAATGCAGTACACTTCCTAATCACACTCAATGATGCAAACAGCCAGAGTACACGCTAGTGAAAGAATGAACAGCATGGGAGTTCAGCCCTCCTTGCTGAACTATCTTAGAAGACAAAACATATGGAATGAACAATGATTCCGACTTACATTGAAGAAGGTTGATGGGTCCTGCACCATTGCAAAGTCCCTCGTGACCATCAAGGTTTGACGTATCAGCAAGAGTAGCATCAACTGCATTAATAGAAAACAACCGACCTTCAATAATGAAGTGCTTACAAACAAAATGACTGTATCATAGAAGCATTACACAGCTTATACATACAATGATTGCAACATAGCGGAAACATGCTAGACTCCCACTGCTAGCAATGGCATAATCATCATACTCTGATTGCAGGAATTGACGCTCAGCAGCAGCAAAAGCTAGAAAATGAGGATTTCTAATATCCATGCCCGGTCCCCATGCTTGCCTGATTTAAACAAGCCGAAGAAGAAAAAGGTCAGAAAGATTGACTTATCGATCGGAAAACAGAGTATTTACTGTCCATGTTGGATGCTTGGATGCTGGAAACTGGACATTTGATATTTCATATATAATAACATTAGTGTAGTTGGATCATGTCACAAATGCTAGGTTCTGTTGAAACCTATCAGCAATCTTATAAAGATTTCCGCACATGATGGCATTAAAATGCATGCAACAAGATCTACTCTGAGTTCCAAATCACAATTAAAAGGATTGGTATCCCAAAGTAGATCTCTTGAAAGCTTGTTATCTACTCAACTTCAAAACAAAGTCATTGCAATGCCATCATTTTCACGCAAACAACTAAATCGGCCTATCAAGGTAAAGAACTTGCTCAAGGAGAGCTTAGAACAGACACAACTCCTGTATGTTCAAAAATGATTGATGACACCTATGGGGCACTCATGTATCATATGCCTCTGGGGCAAAGAGAATTAAAAAGATCAAATGATATTACTTAACATATTCCGAAAAGAAACTAGATCATGATCATAAACCTTAACAAAAGGGATAGATGAAGCGGAACTATGCCACTCTCATATTTAGCAGTGTTAAGACATTAAGCAGGCAAGAGAACTGATGTCAATCAATTTAAGGTCCCATCAAAAGTCTTCCAAGTCTTGTATTTTAGTACTCCATTTCTTTTCTTTCTTTAAGGATGCCAATTATGCAAGGTTACAACTGATACTAATTTACTAACCAATTGACACAGAATACAGAAGTAGATAAACCTATCAAGCAATTTGTCCCTACTTACACTGTCACAACTTAAACTGCAAGTTTCAATGAACCAGCAAAGGTTTGTTTTACAAGGTATTGTTTGAAAGCAAACGCCAAGTACTATACAACTAACAACCTGAAGCACATACCTGATATCAATTGCCATTACATCAGGGTTGCTTCTTGCCGGTGGAAGGGTGTAGTTTGGTGAAAACACCTAATAGAACACACAACATCACTTGAGACTATAGAAATATCTTTTCCACTAAAAGCATGCGCTTAAAAGCTACCAACCTTATTACAGATTTCACAGGTGATGTCACCTTTTTTGTTGCACCATTTCTGAATACATTTCCTATGAGCAAACTGCAAAGTCCAATAGATGACAGAATATCAATACTCAGCTTTTTAATCTAATAGTATCTTAAGAAATCTTGAGGTAAAACTGCAGCATTAACAAACTCTACTAATTCAATGTGAACATATGAATTGAGCATTAAACGAAAGCAAATTTAGTAACACTATGCTTGCAAACTATGTTTGCTCAGACTCTCCAAAAAGGGTGTGGCACCCATGTTGGATCCTCCAAGAGTGAATCACTTTCCAAGAATCCAACACGAATTCGTCAGCATTTCTAAAGAGTCCAACCAACATAGCTTGCAAAAAACTTGAGCCAGTCCAAAAGGGCATGGCCTCATGATCCAATTCAATACTAGCATTTACTCAGTCCATGAAGACATGGTATTCAGAATAACTGAACCATCATTTACTCAAACATTTTGACATTTGAATACCATCATCAATTATGACATAAATTCCCATAAATATGAAAAAAAAATCCCAGTATAACTGACATATAGCAATAGTATTTTTAGTCATAAAGGGTCACAAATAAGAAACAGACTTTTGATCAAAATACTATTGTCATGTCGTGCATTTAATTATTTGCTGCATATTTTCAGCTTGCAGGTAAAATAATCTGTTCAACAAAGGTAGAATATTCAAAATCCACATTTAATGAGAATAGAAAAAGTTTGGTGACCAAGCAAGCATACTTTTTGATTTTTTTTCCAGATAAGAACAAAAATAACTCACAAGGCATTCATCATGTGAAGGAAGAATCAAAAAAAATAAAATTGCACAAAAACCAAAACTTTCTGGGAACTTAAAAAAAAAAAAAAACTCCCCAACTCAGTCTTCTCATGGAACTTTTTTTTTTTTTTTTTTGCTTAACTTTACAAAAAGTTGGTTTTGGCAAAAAGTTTTTATGTGAATTTATGACTCTTCTATTATAAGAAAATAAAAATATTTGTACAATCAAAAGCATCAATCTTTCATTTTTATATTGCAGAAAGACTAAAAACTCAAGGAAAGAAACAAAAGAAATTTTTTGTATCCATTAACAATCAAACACACATTTCCCAGGCCAAAGTAAAAAACAAGTGATATCAAAACTCAAACTTTTAAAATAAAAAAATCAAAAATTAACCCCATTAAACAAAAGAGAAGAAAAAATAGAAATAACACATATTTCCTTAGCCAGCCTAAGAAAACAAATGAAAATGGTAGAAAAAAACTGAAACTTTACCCATTTCCGCCATAGATTTTGAAAATTTATCTTGAAATATTTTCAAGTTTCAAAAAAATGGAGTAAGACCAGTCTTAGATAGGCTCTTTCACTCATAAAATTTAAAAGAAAAATGCACCTCAAAGAACACAACTCAAAATCTACAACCAAACCAAGAAGTAAAATTAAAGCAAATCATAAAAAGGGGGTGAAATGGGTATACTTTGAGAGTGCCATTACAAGCACAAGGAGCTTCCATATCAGTTTCTTCATCTTCTTCTTGACAAATCCTACACTCTCTAACACTACTACTACTACTACCCTTTGAAGAACCTTCTCCACCAACACAAGTACTAGTACTAATACTAATTTTTTCTTGATGGGTTTTTCTTGAATTGATGATTTCAACAGTAGAATTAACATTTACAGCATCATTAGTCAAAAGGGTTTCTCTCCCACCAACACCATTAGTAACTGATGAATCTCCAAAACATGTTGTTGCTATTATGATCCTATCAACACATACCATAAACTCATTCACCATTTTTTTTTCTCTCTCTCTAAAAGAGAAAAGGAGAAAACAATGTACAGAGAGAAATGGAAAAAAAAAAAAACAGAGCAAAGAAGAAAGGAGAGAGAATAAGAAAAGTGGGGGAATGGTGGATTAAAAAGGTGGAGTTTTTGATGTTTTGCGGAATTTACGAGATAGGACTTTTTTATTTTATTTTTGTCAAAATTAAAAATAATTTTTTTATTTTTATATTTGGAAAAAAAATGAATTTATTATATTTATATTTAGATATAAAATAAATTGAAGGGATAATTGTATAAAAATAATAAACTAATAATATAAAATAAATAGGAAAAATTATATAAATTGATACATTTTAGTAAATAATTATTGATTTTAGCAATACTTTTTATTTATTACCATTTATAGCAATACTATGTTAAATGTGTCATATGTATTAAAAGTGAATTATGTATGCAATATATATGAATTATAATTGTATTTTTAAAATATATTATATTTGTTTGGTAAAAGTTTGACACATTATATTACAAGTGAATTAAAATGTGTGATAAATAAAATTATTTATCATTAAAATTTGTATTACATGTGAATAAATATTTGTTCTTTGTAATATGAATTAAACTTGTATTATAAATGAATTAAAAGTGATCAATTGAAAAAGAAATATTATTTCTATAAATGATAAATATTTTGTTATTGTAGTATATTTATGTAAGTTTCCCAAATAAATACACTAGCTAATCTTTGATTTATTTGTATTTCATAGCAAATTGTTTGTTATTCCTTCTCTCCCTCATATTCTCGCTCGCCACTCTCCCTCTCTCACTTGCTTATTCTTGTCGCTCGCCTCTCGCTTTATACAATAGAATTGTATAAATTGTGTTTTTAATTGTATAAAGCGAGAAAAAATTGTATAAACACATACACACACACACATATATATATATCTTCAATATATACACTTACAATTAAACAATATAATATTTCTCTATCAAAGTCTTTTTTGTCTTTCTTGTTTTATACAAATTCAAATTATGTATGATTTCTCTCAATCTCGTTTTATACAATTCGATTCAATTGTATATTTTCTTCACAAGTCTCTTTTTGTCCTTCTCTCTTTCTCGTTTTATACAAATTCAAATTGTATATAATTTATCTCTTTCTCGTTTTATACAATTCAATTCTGCCTTTCTCGCTTTCTCATTTTATACAATTCAAATTGTATATAATTTATCACTTTCTCGTTTTATACAATTCGCTTCAATTATATATTTATAGCGAATTATACATATTATAAATTTGTTATAGAGCGCAATTGTGCAAACTTTGTTTTAGCATACAAATATAAATTTTATATTTGTTATACGTGAAAATTGCCCTAAATTAAAGTCATTCCTAATATCTGTGAGTAATTTAGAGTGATAATAACTTTATGTTATCTTTGATTTGAAAATTTCCTCACAAAATGTAATCAAAATCTAGAAAAAATGGGGGGAAATTATATAATTAAACGTTTTAATATATTTTTGTATTTTAGTTGTCTGTATATTAAAAATATTTATTTCAAAATAATTATTAATTTAATAATTAAGAGAGAATTAATTATATTTCTAATTTTGCTCTTAAAATTAGTTATTTTAGAATTAAGAAGTGTGTATATAACAAAAACTTAACGAATATATTGGCCAAACGATTCTTCATATTAATTTTTCTTAATAAAGAACAGAGTGAGTAAAAAAAAAAATTTTACATCTTCAGATTTTTCAGATTAGAAATCAAAGATACATTAAATATATTAAAATATTTACTAAGGACCGTTTGGCAACAAATATATTTCGAAAATGGTGTTTGGACAGTGTCATTATTTGACTAAATATTTCTCAAATTTTCAAATACTAAAAAAAATTAATATTCAAATCACATTTTAATATTTGAGAATTTTTAAAAATTTAAAAAGTGCCCGAACTTTATATTTTATATAAAGAAAATACATCCATTATTTATTAATTCCAAGTAATATTCATCTACTGAATTATATATTACTAAATAATAAAAAGATTGAAAAAAAGAACAATTTATTTTAATTGGTTATAACTCATACTGAATTAGTGACACCTTTTAAGTATGCTACTAATTATGTATTGCTCTTGTTCATATTGTTATTTTGTTGTTGTTGATTGTTATTAATTACTATATTATAGGATTATTTTTTAATGGAACATGTTCATTATAAAATTATAATACAAACTTTAAGATATTTTTAATAATTTTTAAAATTTATGAATATAAATCATATTTTTGAAACAATCGACTATTTCTTTTAAAATTTATGGTCAAACGAATGGTCAAAAAATGCTTTACTGAAAATATTTGGTAATTTAAAGCCAAATACTAGCTAATTTATGATATTAAATATATTAGATAAGAAAATATTGTCAAAAAAAGAAAATACATTATTTTCTAGAAGAACTAAATAGGAAATATAAGCCAAATAAATTAAAATATAGGTCAAACAATTTAAATTGTTTCATAGCGACATTAAGATTTTGATTTATTCGCATATTCAACACGTAAGGCTTATTCGAAAGAAGCATTTCACACTTAAAGAAAAAATTATATACAAAATTTGAGACTAAATCCTCTAATTAAGAGAGACACAGTTTCCTCCATTTCACCATATATTTTTGTGGTGTCCCTTATATATTAAATTTCGAGAATTAAAGTTTATAGTTTATTAACTTTTAAAACAATATCCTCCCTATTAATATTTTTAAAAGACTTGTAAATAAAAATCTTTTAAAATAAAAAAAATTTTAATCATGAATTCAAATATAAGGATCTTTTAAAATTTCTCTTGAAAAAAATTTACATATTTAAAAAATATATTAAAATATACTTCTCACGTTCATTTTAAGTAAATTATTAAAGTGTAATATATTCAATTTAAAAGTATTTTAGGACATAATTTTAGAAGTTATTTTTCACTATTACTTTTTTTAGTCATTGTAATTATTATTCTAAAAATATCAAATAATTTAAAAATCTCATTAAATGAAGCGTATATGGAAAGGGATTAAGGGGGAACCGGAGGGGACAATAATCGTTTTGAATTTTCTTTTAAAGCTATATAAAAATAATAATTCATTTAATATAACCTAAAAATTATTGCAAGTAATTAATAATTTAAATATTTTTTATAAATTGAAAAAATATAATAATTTATTTAATCCTCGAAAATTGATGTGTGAAGAGGCAACAGTAAATGCTCCTTTGAAATGGGCCCACTAATGGATAAAATATCCCATGATCAGCTTTTTGCTTTAGAACGCACCAAGGGCATATTTGTAAATCAACTTTAATAATAATAATAATAATAATAACAATAATAGTATATAAAAGCCAAATAAAATGAAACATAAAGGGATTTATGTAAGATTAAAAGCAATAAAATATTTTAGATTTTTTTTCATTTTATATGAAATTTATAAATTTATCGTAAAAAATGAAATTATGTTTGATTATAATTTCTATAAAATTGAAAAATATATTTAGAAAATTTTGCTAAATTTGAAATACAACTTTAAATTCAGTTTCGAAATTTTATAATCATGTATTACTTTCTAAATAAAGTAAAATTTATTCTGGAAAGTATTTACTATATCCTTCAATTTTATTTTAAAAAATCTATAATAAAATTACATATAAATTACTGCTATGATTTTTTTTTTTGAGGGCAGCTTGTTAAATTTGTAATTTAGATACATTGTCATTTAGTAAAACAAATTCTAGATGTTATATAATATACACATGAATTGATTAAAAATATCCTCAATAATAACATAACATGGTACTTCCTCTAAACCAGTATAAATAAAAGTTAACACCTTTTTATGATTTAAATAAGTATTTTTTTCTAAAATTTACAAATATATTAGATTTTTCCCCCAAAATTATTTTTATTTTTAATGAGGTTTCAATTATTTTTAAATCCATAAAAATAATTATTTCTACTTTTTTTTTACAAAAAATGAGAAGAATAAAATATATTATATTTTTTAATTATCTTTTATATAGGTTACACTTTATAACAATTTTGAATAATCAAAAAGAAAATTTAAAATTTAATTAATATGAAATCGAAAAAATATAAAATTAGAGAGTACAAAAGTATATAATTTCCAAATAGTGTTATAAAAATATCTAACGCATTGTGCGACATATCAAAGTGTTGTATGTACTTTAAGGCCTACCATCTCGTGTTGAGATCTTTTTATGTACTACTTTATCCGTCTCGTTTTATGTGATATTATTTTTATTTTGATTAGTCTAAAAAAAATGTTATATTTGTTCATATGGTAAGTATTTAAAAATGTAATTTCTCTTTTATCTTTGTCGTTCCATTTAATTTTAAAGATCTAATATATTTATGAGGAGAGAGAAAAGTGAGTTTACTTTTTAAAAGACAAATTGGTAATATTTTAAAGTCTTTATTATTCTTAAATTCAGTCCCCGATCAAATATTTTCTAGGAAAATATTTTCCTGGAAAACAAGTAAATTTTGGACTTATTTTCTCATGTTTGGTTGGTGAGTAAAAAAAATTTTCGAAAATGATTTTTAGTGTTTGATTTATGAATGAAAAATATTTTTAAGAGATCTGTTATTTTTACTAGAGTAAAAAACAATTTATGAAATTAAAAATATTTTTTAAAAACAAAATTATTATTTTCTTGGGTGATGGTGGGGTGGGGTGGGGTGGGGGCAGGGGGAGAAGGTAGGAGTGAAAAAATAAAAATTAGAAAGTTGATAGTATTTAAAAAAATAAAATTATTTTTTTGGGGGTAGGGGGTGGGTGGATGGCTGGTAAGGGGGGGGGGTGACCGGGGGATTGGGAGGGGGAGTGGTTAAGAATTTAAAAATAAAAATTCGAAGTTGAAAATATTTTTAAAAAGTAAAATTAATTTTTTTGAAGATGGCATTTTTGAGCTATTTTGTAACTATAAGGGCATTTCTGGATCAAAGTATTTACTGCAACGATAATTTTAAGCCAAAGTATAGATGGTAAAAAAAATTTCGAGCCAAACTATAAACGAAGGTTATTATTATTCCTTTCACATAACCCTTATAATTATTTTAATATCATCTTTGAATTCAATGAACTACTCACTCCTTTTGACATGTTATTAAGATTTTTTAAATTATATTTTTTTTCATAAATATAATCATTTTATAAATTTTGAAAACTACTAAAATTGCTTCAACTTTATTATAAAAATTTATCAAATGAGCAAATCATATTTTGATTTGAAGTACCTTAAGCCAATCTCTTTCACACAAAATATAAATCATTTTCCATAAAACTTTAAATAAAATATATTAAAATAATTATAAACTTATGGATAAATCATAATTTCAAATGATATTTTTAAATATTAATTTAAAATTATAATTTAATATCACATATACAAATGCCTGATGAAATAAACAAGCATATATGTTAGAAGAAGATCAATATGGGGTTTTGCCTTTGTGACAGTGAAAAGTACATTCACTTGTAATTGAAGGTCAATTATGAAACAAACAACAAGAATCTTTTGAACATGTGATATAATATTGGACTGCTAATATTATAAAAATAAAATAATGATGAAGATTTTGAGAATACTATATATATTGTTTCCTTTCGAATTGAATTAAAAAAAATAATTATATGTCTATATAGTCTCTTCGTTCTTCTTTAAATATCTTAATTTAGTTAGATATAAAATTTAAAAAATAAAAATAAAGAAGTATTTTTAAATTTAATAATTTTAAATCAAATTTGAGTGTACTCCTTCATTAAAAATTTTGTTGATTTTTTGGGGCTTGATTTGACTTTTTAGACTGGTGTGATTATTTTGGTTAATTTTAAACACACATATAAATTATAATCATAATTAAGTTCTTATTATATGTGTGTGAAAAGATCAATTGAATTTTATATTTTGCCACTGATATTTTTTTGGAGAACATATATCTCTCTACGTTTCTAACTTTAAAAGTTATACATTTAAGATATACATATTTAGAGACATAATTTACTTGAGATATAGTTCATCGTAATTTACATATTTAAGTAGAAAGACTTGAATCTCAGACAATTTAAATAGTTTGAGTTATTTAATTATTAAGATATTGTTATTTTTGTATTACTTGAAAAATATATTTTAATGGTATGTCTATAAGTAGCTTGACATATATTTCAATTAAGGTACATCCATTTGCTATAATGGTGCAAGCATTGGCCAACCAACTCGTTTAAATGGACATCTAAATACGATAGGACTACAATCGACTTATCAATGTATCGATCACAGGGTTTGAAGCTGTCAATAAGTAAAATAACACTAGAGACTAGGAGGTTTGATTGAGAGCATGTTCATTCAAAAGCAAAAGTGAGAAAAAGTCATTATGAATTTTTGATAGAATTATTTCGTATTTCAAGAAAATTTAAATAATCGTAAATAAATTAATTATATGTTTCTTGCTCACTCCCTATTCGTTCAAACTACTTACCATTGAAAAAAAAAATTGACTTAGATAAATTTGAAAGATCAAATGGTTGCAATAGTGCCCATTTTTATTATTCATTAGGGTACACACAATTCACATCTCACTTTTGGTTGGTTGTAAATAGCTTGAGTTTAACACAAGTTTACATCTATGGGTTGTCTAAGTAGACTTTTGAGATCCTAAAATACATATTCTAATCATGTGCAATTGACTTTGGAGGTTATTGAATAAGCATTTGTTTTTGGGGAATCTAAGATTTTGAAGTATGGTCCATCACTAAAAAGAAAAAAAAGTTAATTTTTGTGGATTAATGGATGACCATAACTTCTTGATTAATTTCCTTTTTTTATGAGTAGTAATGTTGTTGATAATGTGGTCAAATGGATGACCATAATTCCTAGGTTAATATCATTCTTTATTGGTAGTAATATTGTTGATAAGGTGGTCAAACTGATGAGCATAATTCCTAACATTATTTCCTCCGTAATGGATAGTAATTCTCAAGGTTTAATATAATATTTGTGACACTCTTTGATATTCCTCAATGTAATCTTATAAATAGTGGTGTTGAGAACAATGTTGATACACTCGGAAAAAAAAAAAGTAACAAAGCTTATATTGTTCCTCTATTGTCTTATATTCTTCGTCTCTTCTTCTTTCGCTCTTAAATTTTACAAAAGTTTTGAGAATTGATAAGTATTTCTTTCGGTAAAATAAATAACAATTAAAGAGGCGTTTCGAAGATTATGGAAGAGAAATGTGTGAAATTTACTTATTTTTTAAAATAGTATTTGTGAAGAGAAACAGTTGGTATTTAATTTATCATTTTAAATCATTTCTTTTAAGTTTTAATAATATTAAAATTACTTAATCATAATTCGAAAAGTATTTCTAGAAAAGTTAGCATCTTTTAACTTTTAACAAATAATTTCCATTATAATTCAAACACATTTATTATTTTTTTTAAAAAAAAATCTAAATAATTTAGTGAAACACTTTAACTATAGAAAAGAAATGTTTTTTAAAATAATAAATAATATATTTTAGTATTCAAAACTTGAACAAACATATTATTAATTCAATACATAAAGTGAAAAATACATTCTAGTAAAGATTCATGTCTGGTCCTTTTCACATGATTGAGTCCACCTTATCCCTTTAGACATCAAATACCACTTCCATTATTATTTTTTTAACAGAATAAAGTACTAAACTTGCAAAAAACAACTAAACTTTTAAATTTCCTTCCTAACTTGAATCAATGAATTGTCATTGTCACTAGTGGCTACTTGCTAAAGCCAGCAATTGCCTTGCTCTTGATGGTGAGATTGAGGGTTGTTTAGGGTTATGATTGATAACTTAAATCCAATAGGAATTTGAATCAAATTGATACTTAGTGTGTTTTATTAGGTTTGATTTTAAGTTTATTAAAAGAAATACTAGGAAAAATAAGCAAATTGAATCGAGAAATTATATGTATAAATTTTATAATTATTTATATATTATTCATAAATGAAAATACAAATATTTTATTAAATTTTTTTATTAAATTAAGTCTCTAACTTTACCATTTTCTCAAATTCAACTCTTACTTTTAACTCAACTATTAAAATCTCAAGTTCAAGTCCATGAAAAATCTATTGCTTTATTTTTTTCTATCCTATCTTACATCACATAGTCACACTTTCTCTTGATTGAATCACTTTGTCTGTGTAATAATAACCTTAGTATTGCTTAATCTCTAATCCACAACAGCTTTCATGTAGATTGTTCATGTACTAGGTGTCTGATTTTATCGAGATGCACATTTCCTCAACAAATTTATTATTTTCAAATCTAAAAAATAAAATAAAAAATTCGAACCAAACCGACTATAATCAAACCAAAGATCATATTTAAAATTTAAATATTTTTGACTGTAGAAATAATCGATCTAAATCGAATCATGGATACCCCTAACGAGATTGTACTTTTCTATGTTCCGAACTAGTTCCCATGTTTTATTTTTTGAAAATTAAATTATATGATTTTTTTTTACTATTTTCTTTAAAAAATTATTTTTATTATATTGACATGAGATAAAATGTAATTTGTGGTTATTTCAAATGTATTTTTAATATGAAACTTAAATTGCAAAATATTAAGTTCATCATTTTCAATTTAGTTTTAAAATTCAAGAATAATAATGTAACTAACTTTTGTTTTTTTTAAAATGACTCATGCTTGACATGAATAAATTGTATGTGCCAAGCATAAGTGTTGTATTAAAGAACAATTAGTTGTTATTTTTCTTGACGTTTTGTACTTTGTAAAGTTGTGTATATTTGAAAGTTTGTAATAACATGTGATCTCAAGCATTTACTTATAAATGATCGTTACAATATGAGAACTATTCTTGTCATTATTAAAAACAAAGATTTTTTCTACCGTGAATAAATGAGAGATTATGTTATCAAACATGTTTTTTCATCCATTTCCTAACAAACCAGCTCATTAGAAGAAGAAAAAAACGCATGAGAAATAGACTGTCACTATAAACTAGAAAGTTTCTTAATTTTTCATGTGAAAGTATTAAAAGTATTATTTTTTCTTTACTCGATTAAATCAAAATATCTATGAAAATAGTTGTTGAACATTTTTTCAGTAGGAAATTCCAATGGAATAATAATGAATGTTTATCAGTGTGCGACGCCTTACATGTCGATTCCATGTTTATAAACTATGATTTGCGCTCATCAAGAGTTGGTGAAGTTTTGATAGTTTTCACAATTTCTAAGGTTTTTATATTTACAAAAAAAATATACCACTTAAAAATTCAAATTATATATATAAAAAATTCAACTTCAAATTACTATTTTCTAAGTCACGATATAAAATCATGTTCAAACAAGCTTTATATATGTTGCCCTAATTGAAGGAAAATGCAATTCATATGAAGACATTATTTTGGTTTTTGATTCTTTTTGTTATTTGTGATGTGGCCTATTGATTGTGTAAATCCAAGTTTGTTACAATTTTATACCAAATATACCTAATAATTTATATCATGCCATATGAGTTCCTTTCTTTAGCACCATCTTTTGTGGTCCATAAACTAATGTTGTTGAATTGTTGTCCATTATATCAATACTTTAATGTTTGAACACCTCTTCAATTTTTTTTAGGTAAAAGTAAAATTAAAATATTAGTAATTGCTAACTTTAGATATTTTTTTTTCTTTCTCCACATTTGAAACTTTGTTAGTATATTAGTGATAATTCTTTATTCCTCAAGCTTGAACTTACATAATCTGAATTATATCACTATGATCTAATTTAAAAAGTAGAACAGACTGTGATGTTCTTTGAGATGGAATCATTGACTAAAAATTAAAAATGGATTCATAATAATAAATTAATTATTACAAGAAATTATTACTGTTGACTTGATGAAGAATGAATAAGAAAAGGTTTATCTCATCAACAATTTGATATTTTCTGGATTTTAAATTAGTTATCATGTTTTTTTTTAAGTGTTAATTTGTAAAAAATAAAATTTTAATTAAAATTTCTATATTATAAAATAAAACATAACAATTAATACGAAACGAAGGGAATATATACATGCATTCAAATTAATTAAGACATCCTAGCTATCCTAAGCAAGGAATACAGGAAACTGTCTAATTAGTGGATAATTCATAAGGATTTATACCTAATTATTTAATTGTTAAAAGTATAATAAACCAAACATCTTACTAATTTTAAATAATTCACGTTCTCATAATTTAAAATTCCATATCCCTCTTTCATTTATTTAATAAAAAAAATATATGTATCATATATTTTATTTAATAAAAATATTTACATACCTGAAGTTGGCTGTCAATTGGATATTAGATAAGATCAATTATATAAGTACAATGCTTGAATAAAAAAAAAGACTAAAATATACTACATGTCTACTTGTAGCTGGCAGGTAATTATATAATAATATAGTCATCGATGATTTTAATAATACTCCCTCGAATCTCGATCATATATTATTAAAAATATTTATTTCAAAATATTTTGTGTGTTCATTTTTCTTTTGTTAATTTACTATAATTAGGGTTCGCTTAGAAAAACAAATTATTATTATATTTATTATTATTTGTTATTATTTTACCCTCACGTTAAGCACCTATTCCTCAAATTATTTCAAGATTTAAAATTATACATCAATTAATATAAATATTGTGAGAAAGTATGAATTATGTTTTCAAGAGTGATAGAGTATGAATTTAAATTATTTAGTTCACAAGAGTAATAGAGTATAAATTATTTAGTTCATAAGAGTGATAGAGTATGAATTATGTTTTCAAGTTTAAAAGTATCTCCAAGTGTGTATGCATAAAATAACCTAAGGAATAGCACAAAGAGTGGGCTTCTATGAACTTTCTTTTATTAGAAAAACAAGTCTTGTGTGAAAGGGATATGAAGTTTATAATTTCAACAAATTATTATATTAGGTAGAAGTTTGTGTTTTTTGAATCATTTGAAAGGAACTACTAACAAGGTTAAGGAAGGAAATTAGGTAAGTTTAGTGAACTGTGCCATTGAAAATTGTGGATGGTGGGTTGGATGGGGGTGGGGGTGGGGAGAGGGGAAGAATTAGACATTAGTGAGAATCTTAGTGGAAGTGACACTTAAATAAATTCAATTATTTAGTAAGGTTGTGATGATCGGGTTTCGTCGTTATAGAAATGTCAATGAGGTAAAAATTGGGATAGGAAAAACTTTTTTAGTGTTAGGATTTTTTCTTTCTTGTTTAGATTTGGAAAAAAATCAGAGTTATTAAGGTTTAGGGAAATTTGATCGCAATTGGATGGAGTAAATATGAGTTTGATTACATAATCAGTTAGATAACTCGTTAAGAAATTTCTAAGACTTTATGGAATTGGATTTGAATAAATAGATCTCCGGAAATCGATCTTAGCGTCAAGAATATTTTTTGAGCGTTGTGTAAGAGTGTGTTGTAAAAAGCGAGAATTGAAATTCTCAAAAAGTATTCTGTCTCGATTCGTGCCACTGCAGCGGGGTTATTGCCGTTGTAGCGATGCCGCTATAGCGGGATGAGTGTTCTTGTAGCGGACGAGGCGGGAATTGAAATTACTCTTTTCGTTTAAAAAAGAATGGTCTCCTTTCCTTTTTAGTCTATTTAAAAAAGAATGACCTTTTTTTTTTGTAACATTTTAATTTCAGCTCTCCACGTGGCATGTCTAAGTCCACAAGATCAAAGGAAAATTTTGTACATTTGACCTAACTTTAATTTAGGACCACAAGATTCAAAAGTCTTCTTTTTATTCTTAAACTCCATGCCAAGTCAAATCAGGTCAGTCTTTGTAAAACGGAGGGAGTATAAGATTTTTGGGATTTTTCAAACGTGAGCTCATTGGTTCCAAAAGTGCACCTGCAGCGGGATTGGTGTTGTTGTCGCGACGCCTTTACAACGGGATGGATACCGCTGTAGCGGGACAATCACGAATAAAATCGTAAATAAAATCCCTAAACGATCTTATTTGATATACTTTTTGACTCTTAGAACTAAAGAATGATCCCTTGGCTATTTCAACAAGTTTTCCACCATTTTTGAAACTAAAGGTAAGTTTTTCACTCCCCGAATTCACTTTTTGATATGTAGAACGTAATAGAATGGGTCAATATTGACGGAAAAGCATTTCTTGGTAGATTCTATGGTTTAACTAACCCTAATTTGAATAGTTAAGATCATAAGTTTGATCCGGGGTACACAGAATTGTTAGTAGTTCGGGTAATTAGCGATTATTGTTGATTTCCATGTTATTATGATTGTTTGTAGACCAAGAACAAGCGAAAAGAATCCGGAAAGGGAAAGATCAAGTTTTTTAGGATTTCAAGCTTGTTTCGAGGTAGGTGATGGTTTTCGTTTCATGATTGTGTAAAGTATGCATGTTCTTGCTTCATTATGATACTTGTATGTATATGAATGTCGCAATATTGATCATGTTGTTGTAACATGAGATAGATGAGTACTAATATATCCATGAAATCATGATGTGAACGTATAATCTTAATGATGTACTTGTGATTGTGGTGTTTGATTAGGGATCAGATTGTCACGTTCCGACAAGCTAACTTGGATCGAATTGCCACATTTCAATATAAATATTGGATCGGGTAGTCACGTTCCAACACAACTATGGGATCAGATTTCCACGTTTTGGCAAGCTAAGTGGGATCGAGTACCACGATGATGCACTAATATTTTGAGTTTGGATTACGTGAGAGGACCAATGATATGTTAAGCATGTGAAATATATATTGTTGAATTCTCATGTTGATAACGTTGTTTATGTTGATATATATGCATGTAATTATAATGTTTGTTCAACTTGTTCATATTGCACTAGTGGTCGTGGAATAGCTGTGTGATCCTACAGTACACCGTGGTTGTGTACTGATTCTTCACTTGCTCTTATTTTTGTTGAGTATAGAAAATCTTCAAGTGGCTATTGACAGATCTCGCTTAGGATATTAAATATTATAGCATCGACTTCAAAGGTAAGCTGCATCTTTCGGGCTGCCATGAAGTTCTCTTTAGTCTATTCCACCATTTCCGGACTTAGACCATTGTTTTAGTTAGTTGAATAGTTCATTAGTAATTTTCTTGTTTAGACTTGGTTATCGTTAGTATTTTTGGTACATTGACTTTCAGATTTAAGATTTAACTTCCGCAATATTTTAGTTGTTAGATCTTTTGCTTGGTAATGAACGTAGTTTTTAGTCATTAACTTGGTTCGGTAACTTAAATGCCTTAGTTTTGAAATAATTGTTTTAGTTGGATAGTAGCAGTGGTTCTCCCATCGGCTTGCAAGTTTGGACGCCAATCACAATAGATTTGAATCGTCACAAAGTAAATATTTTTTTTAAAAAAAAAATTATTGTGTTTATATGTATTGGTGATTGCAAGTAGATATTTCTTGAAAACATGCCAAGAAAACATTAATTTAGAGCAAAAGATAGCTTAAAACCAGAACACACAATATAAATCCAAATATAAGTTTGAGTTATGATGATAGGACTTGGGGCACAAACTAAGTGATCGAACTAATGACTTGAACAGTTCAATAAGCGTTCTAATAATTCAAAGAAAAATCTTATGGTGACTCAACACTCGATCAACTTGGGTTGTGGTAATATTCCTCCATCTTCAATTAAATATTTTGTGTTCGAGTTTTTGAAAATAAAAAAAAAAATCTTATTGTAAGTACAATTTTGAAAATAAATTTTATAATACATAAATCAAAATTAAATTAAATTTCAATATAAATATACAACACTTTTTAAGGTAAAATAAACAAAGAAACATTATTGGAGTAAAACTATAACCTAAAGCCACAAAACAAGACCTTGACATGATCTCAATTTTGAAGTTTGCAATAGTTTTTGTAAAGTAGGAAGGGAGACTTTATATTGATCATCAAAATATAGTAAGTGGGGAAGACATTAGACATCATATGGTTGGAAGGTGACATGAATAATTTTATTTTTATTAGCATGGAGAAGACAACTTGGATAAGGAAGTGGTAAATGTCCCCTTACATTATTTAGTTTATTTTCTCTCTCATCCTTTTCTTTATCTAGAAGCATTAATTATATTATTAAAAAAAATCAACTCCAAAAAGCAAAAGATCATAATATCATAATGCTACTGTGTTTTTTTAAAATTAAAAGCTTATTATTGATGATTCCTTAAATTTGCTAGTCAATTTTAGTGGGAATTGTGATTTCTTTCCTTTGGGCATTTAAATACATAATAAATATTTTTTTATTTAAATTTTTTTTAAAAAAATCTATTATATAGACAATTAAGTCATTTCCTTTAATTATACATATTTATCTCAATGAGTCGCAAAACCTTATGCGCTTGTATAACTAAAGGGAGAATTATATAATTAACTTAACTATTTACCTAATAGACGGCGTTTCAAAAAACGTTCAATTATTCCCCATAATTTAAACTTAAAAGAGTCACAAATACATTTAATGTATATTTAGATGTTCAATTCAAACAACTAATAACTTGCCTATTTAAATAAATATTGTTGACAATTACAAGAATATGTCTAAATGATGAAATTTGTTTGGCAGGATTTCATCCAGTTACTATATTTTCATGCATGCACTTGTTTTGGATAATGGAAAA
This sequence comes from Solanum lycopersicum, assembly GCF_036512215.1. Lineage (NCBI taxonomy): Eukaryota > Viridiplantae > Streptophyta > Magnoliopsida > Solanales > Solanaceae > Solanum > Solanum lycopersicum. The sequence continues at coordinate 4,390,686 of NC_090807.1, read as the reverse complement.
AGAAAAGATTAATGGCAAATTGGCAATAATTACTATAGCTTTATGTATTAGTAACAAACTAAATTAAGTAATAATTCATATACAAAAAAAGTATTAATAAAGATTAATGGTAATAGTCACTATAACTTTATGTATTAGTAACAAACTAAATTAAGTAATAATTCATAAACAAAAAAAAAGTATTAATAGTTATTCAACTAGACATAGAACAATTTGAGTTATGCCTCATTTTACAATTTGGTATGACCAAATCCACTCTCCAAATTAATATATTCCACGTCTCATATTAATTGTCCATTTTGTCTTTTACATTTTTCTTAAAATATCATAAGTGAAAAATATATTTTACTAATTTACCCTTTAAAAGCTTTTTTAGAACTTTTAAAACTTGTTTACACTTTCCAAATAAACTAATAGTAAGGATAAAATAAGAAAATATAATTAAATCTATAATGATTTTATAAATTGACCAGTAATTCAGGACAACTCTTACTAATATTATGGACAACTAAAATGAAATGAACGAAATTCTGTATTATTAGAGTTAATGAAATTGAGCTTAATTTCAAATATAAACGTCTTTTAAATTTTTAAATCTAAAGCCTTTCATCTAGACGGCCTAATTATTATTCACCAAACTAGAGATTATGATCTCTTCAATTTTATTAACTATCTTTTAAGTCTAGTTTGATTCCAATTTTTTAGTTTCGATAATGAATTTTAGTTTGACTATTGAGTATACAAAAAATTAGTCTTTTGAAATAATTTTTTTTAAAAAAAATAATTAATGAAAGCTTCACAAGTCAATTTTTTGTTGTTACTTCTTAGTTAGGAAATGAACGAATTGACCATATTAAAAAAATATTTTTTTGCCCTTTAAACAGGCTGATTTACAAATAGATTGTTTTCAAAATTTATCTTTAACAATTAAATTTATACCTAACGATCATAAACTGTGAAACATTATGATACAAAAATATAAATTTAAGAAAAAAAATTAAAATTATTCATCTTAAGAAGTAAAAATTAAAAACCTTAACACAAAATAAACGTATAAATACCGAACAAATAATGAAAAAAGCTCAAAAATATCTTCTAACTAATTAGCCAAGTAAAAACTCTACAAGCCCAATTAGCCCATTAGCAAGACAAATATACTGGAAAAGGCCCAAAAATATCTTCAACTAAAAAACACAAAGACCAACTTCTTTAAAGGAAAAATAATGCAGAATAGCAAATATTTAGTCTATATTAGGCAATATAGTTATACTTTAAGAAAATTGTAATTCCAGTCTCCTCATTTTTTTTCTATTCACCTAATTTATATAACTCGTCTGATTTGCATATATTCAGAATTTGTATAGTTCCGTTCTTAAATTGTATAAATACAAAATTTTGTGTATGCTTACCCTAATTATTTGTATACAGTTTATAAAATATTCATAACAAATTACCCTGTTTGTAAATTGACAAACGAAATATACAAATGAAATTTTGAAAATTTTGAAATGTATAAATATAAAATTTGCATATATCTACCGTATTTGTATATTTGCAAGTGAAATATACAAATGGGTAAAAATATACAAACCCCAGCCTCCATAGCAAACAAAACTATACATATAGAATGCGATTATCGAAACTATTATTATAGGGCCTTATTATATATATTTTGGGCTTATTTCTAACATTTTCTCTGTTTTAAATTTAGAAGAATAACAGCATACATGGAGATTGTTTTATTATTATCGAAAAAGGGTCATATTTGCCCTTGAACTCTTAGAACAGGGTCATATTTATCATTCGTCATACTTTTTGATATATTTGCCTTTACCATCCAACTTTGAGTATATATTTGTCTTTATACAGTTAACTTATCGTGTCATCATTTTCATTAGTCTATATGGCTGTAACGACCCATTTTGTCGTTTGACTGCTAGAGATTTTTATTTTATAAAAGACTTTTTCGGTAGATTCTAAATGTATATTTTGGACTATTCGAAATAATAATTATATAAGTAAATGGGTAATTTTAATAATTTATTTAGTTGGTGATTAAAAAAAATCTATCGAAAGAGTCTTTTATGAAATTAAAAGGTCTACCACTCAAACGATAAATTGGGTCGTTACAATGGGCGCATACATGTGTATATAGTTTTATTAATAAAAATTTTATTTGCTATTTTATATTATATCTCATCCATTTAGGAAAACCTGACCCAACCAATCTGGAGATCCATTAATAAAATTCGACCTATTAGTAGAATCCGACCCAATTAATTATGGGAAACTTTCACATATAGTCACTTAAATATAATTAATTACTCCCCATAGCTATAGTTTAATAGTTACAATTTGTAGATACATGTTATATGGAAGAGAAAGGCGAGCGAGACTGGAGAGAGAGGGGAAAAGGAGTGAGAGAAAGGTGAATTGTATATGTATATTGGTTAGATAATGGTATATTATAAATATGTATTGGTATATATGACAAGAGATATTGAGAGAAGGAGGAGAGAGGCGAGTGAGAGAGGGCAAAGAGTGAGAGAGAGGTGAATTGTATATGTATATAGATTAAATATTTGGATATTATACATATGTATTTATATATTCTGGCGAATTATACATATACAAACATGACTAATTATACAAATTCTAAGTCAGCCCATGTAATTAATATATAATGATAATCGTGAGTGATAATTATAACAAACTATAACTATAATGAGTAATTAAATAGTATAAGTTTACATTGTTGCATAATTTTTCCTTAAATTATCCATCAGCCCTAATTTCATTACCCATTATCTTGTCACATTAGATGAACTTGTCTCTCCAAATCTGCTCCTATTAGTTTTGTGATACAAAAACAGTAACCATTTCTAACATTAAGCAATCTTTAGACTGTTCTGCAATTTTATTTTTTACATTAACTATTTAATAGAATTATGTAGAACCCCAAACAGATGACTAAATGGGTCGGGATATAATACAAAATAGAAATAAATTTTTTTATTATAATAAAAGTATATACACATGGAGTCATGTATGCGCCACATAGACTAATAAATATGGTGACATGATAAGTTAACTGTAGTAGACGGGCAAATATGTATCCAAAGTTGGATGGTAAGGACAAATATATCAAAAAAATATGACGAAGGATAAATATGACCCTTTTCTAATAGTACAAAGACAAATATAACCCTTTCCCGTATTATTATTTATCAAAGTATAATTTTATATTACAAAACGTAATATATGTAAAAGTTCAAATGTCATTGGGCCAAAATTAGTCATTATTTTTGGAATTAATTTTCATTGGTTATCTATTCAAATTTCATCTCTTTTCAATTTTCAAAATCATTATACATCTTTTTCACCAACAATCAAAAATTAATTTATTTCTTCTCCCTCCCCCTCTCTCTATTATGCCTTTTATCCCCTTCACATTTTTATGGTGATAATGAATGTCTCTTTTAGAGTTTGAGTGATCTCTCTCTTCTATATTTAATCTTTTAAATCTTAATTTATATGCATTATTTCAACCATATTATAGTGACCACTTCTTCAAACAAATATGGTTGACATTTATAATTTTTCAAACTTGTTGGTTATTATAAATAAGATGTATCACTACTACATGATATTATATCATGATTCAGAAATTGAAAAGGTAGTGAAACTAATCTCAATTTAAGTGAACTCTCATTTGAAGTACCTAAAAAGTACATATTTAGTTTGCTATTAGATTTCGTATTAATTCTAGTTAAGTAGTAGTACAACAAAAACGAAATTCTCAAACTTACTTGCTGAATAACTAAAATAAAAAATTAAAGTAAGAGAATCAATTTAACATATTTCACTATCATACATAATAGTTTTATCAATATTTTTAAAATATTACATATCTTATCACTAATTAATGAATTTTTTATCATATATATTGAGAAAGATTATTTACATACATATATTTTTTGCTACCAGGTACTCTAATATAGAGAGAGATAAGGATAGAGGTGACCGAAATTTGTTGTGTATCTCAAATACATGCAAATAACACAAGATACACACTAGATACATATATTTGTATGTATCTTGTGTAATTCACGTATATCTTAAATACCATATACATATGAGAGTGGCAAGTGAGACGGAAAAGAGGATAACGAGACTTGTTATGTATTTCGTGTACATGCAAATCTATTTGGATAAAATATATCTAGAAAATAAACTAAACCTAATTTGATCCAATATATCTATAGATACATGAATTTGAACTTATTTGAACGAATTTAGATGCACCAAAAATCAAAATATAACAAAAAATACATAATATTACAAATTGAAGTGTATCTACGTAATTAGTTCCTTTAGTTAAGTTTCCATTTACATGGAAGGTCTTCTTTAGCATATATAAGTTTCAGTCAGAATATGTAACTAAGGAGTTCTGTAATATGTTTTTTAAAAAATCAGGTTTGGTTAGTCAAACCTTTTATTTTAAAAAATTAAAAATCTAGGGAAATAAATTTTAAAATTTAAGAAAAACAGAACTAGAGAAATAAATTCGCCAAATAACGATCCCTGCCTCGATAGCGTTTGTCTAGATTATTAACAAATATGTTTGGAATAATCTTTTTAATAATATGTTCATTTTAATAACAATTTAATTACAAGAACATCACCCCATTGATCTTTTATATAAAAGGGTTCAAAGAAAAATGAATAATTAATAAAAAATGAGGTACATACCATAACAATAAATAAATAAGATACAATCCTATATGTAACATTTTCTCTCTCTCTATATATTTTTAGTCAAAAATATATATAAAAAAATAATTATAAGCTATGCTACTCTAGTACTCCTTTGAGCCTTTTTTTAAAAAAACAAACATCTTATCAATTGCTTTGGTTTAATGTCCAGGTCCTCTAGGGCTAGGTCCTGAAGGTAGCCTCTCAAGCAAAAATTCCAAGTTGTTCTTTGCCTTCTCATATATGGATGGCAATGTCGCGAGACGAATTTCTCCTGAAAAATCTTGCGATAATAATACTCTAGCGGCCTCTACGTTGTTTTGAATACTCATTAAAGAAATAAAGATGACAAAAATTACTAACATAGCAGTCATTCTGCGATAAGTCATCATTTTTGAACTGATTAGAAGAACGTTACAAGTGTGAGTCGTGTTCTTTTGCTCTCTCTATGTACTCTAGGTTTTTTTTTTTTTTGCTAATGAATGTGGATGAAGAATGTTATGCATGAACTTTGGTATTTATAGCAATTTGAATGAGGTGTCTTTTGTTTAATTTTGAATAAATATAAGTAAGTAGTATTTGTTGAATTGATTTTTTTTTTTATTTAAATACAAGAGGGAACGTGTTGAATAAGTAAAAAAGAAAAGGTCATGTATTATGTAACAACATTGTCTAAAATTCCAATAAAGCCCTTGTTGTGTCTATGTTTGTAAAAGAGGGCAATATAGGTATTTAATTTTGAAGGGTAATATAGGAAAAACAGATGAAGTTCAGAAGAGTCCACATGTTTGAACGTTTGTAGTTTGACCAATTGGTCTTTGTTGACGGAGTAATAAATGAGCTTGAAATTCCATTATTACCCCTTTACGTAAGACCTTATTAGACCTTTTCTACACAATTAAATTAAGTAGGTGTTTGACAAAAAATTCTCAATATTTTAACCTTTATTTGAAATATATGAAGCAGAAATTGAAGATGTAGTTATGTTTTATATTTTTGGGGAAAAATATTAGAAATAATGTTTACGCTTGATGTATTTAAATAAAATTTTAAAAGTGAAAAAAATGATTATTGGAAAACACGTTATAAGCTGTTTTCCAACAACATATTCGATGAAATAATATATATAGACCTTTTCACTATTTCGTGAGGTAGAGTTTCCAAAAATTTCTCGACTCAAGTGCATCAAATCAAAGTATAGAGAAAATGTTGTAATGTATACAAGGAAGAACCAATAATAACAACAAAATAATGATAATCGAAATACAATTAAAAACTTATGACAAGAACTAAAAGGGTATGCTTAGTACTACAATAGGCACTAACAAGCGTAAACTTTCATTAGGCAAGACAATACTTTACTCTACTAAGCTTCTATTCCTTTTTATCTAGAATCATGTCTTCGATAATATAAAGTTGTGTAATGTCTTATCTAATCACTTATTTTCAAATACTTTGAAATACAACTTCAAGTTAGATTAGAATTTTTACGGAGTAGCACAAATTTTTAAATATGATAAAAAATTATGTCGAGAAAATCAATAATTTACTCGAATCTAGAGGATGAGAGGGTGTTCTTTGGAATTTCTTTGGCAAAAAGATATGTAGTACATATAAGGTTTATATTTTTCGTAAATCTGCTAAACACGAGACTAGAAGTTGGCTTAATGATTTATGGATAATTCAAAATCAATTTTAAAACTAAGAAATTAATAACAGATAATTTTTCATAGTTAAACAAAAAAATCTCATTTAGATATAAATTATCAACGGATTTTAAAATAATTCAATTAGCTAGGAATTTTTTAGCAACAAATTAACTAAATATTACTGAAAAACTTTGTAGCTAATTCCATTTTCTTATAATTCAGTCAGAGATTCTAAATTTAAATTATAGCAAATTCGTACACTGGTCCTAATTGTGTTGATGTTCAATTAGGTACATTTCTAAAATATTTTGGTTTAATATTGGATTTCTTAAAATGCTAGATATAAGCTAATTAATTTTGATATGATTTTATTTTTTCTTTCAAATTTTGATTTATAAATTCAGTTTGTTTGATTTGGATATTGAATTATAATTTTCTTTCTTTTTGTATCTTTAAAGAAACTAAAATAGCAGTAATTACCTTGAATTTTACTAGTATATATATTATTTAAAAAATCACCTTTGGTCAATATTTCGTGGTGGTTGCTCAATTGTCTATGCCTATAATATACAACAAATATTATGACTATTCCATAGCCTTTGTCAATAAAATGGTACCATCTTGACTAAGATTATTAAACGTATACATTAATAAACAAAATAAGCCCCACGTTATTCACATTTAGGGTGTGTCTAGTGCCAACGAAAATATTTTTTTTTAAAAATAAATAGCTTTCTATTTACTTTTTGATATTTAATAAACAGGTAAAGAAGAGAATATATATGTAACTTAGCAAAATCATGACAAGAGTGAAAAGGTTAAGGATTGAGAGTTGGGCGAGTCCGATGGGTGGGAAGGAGATCATATGAAATTTATTTTTTCTATTTTTATTAGAAAAGTTATTTGTGATACCCTTATTAATATCCATATTCTGACCTTTAATAAAAATAACTTTATTTCATAATTTATCTTGCTTCAATAATATTGCTAGATCCTAGCATGTTGATAAGATTCAATCCTCCAATGCTCTCTTTGTGATGCCATTTATTCCTAACCAAATAAAGCTTTTACATACGTCAATTGATTTCATAATTTTGGCAGGTATATATATGATGATATGAAGAGTTGTGACCATTAATAAACTTATACCTCAAAAAACATTGTTTTAACAAGTTGGCCCCTTCCAACATAAGTCAATTTTTTTGGTTGTCCATTGATGAATTCTTGACACTATTTTGTATCTTAGAAGTTATCATTCTAATATACTAACGGGTCGTTTGGTACAAAGATTCATAACGCATGAATTAGTAATGCAAGGATAAGTAGTGCAGGAATTAGTAATGCATGGTTTATTTTTATCAAGTGTTTGGTTCATTTTTTTCCACCTCATCTTGTGTTTGGATAATAGCTCTATAAAAAGTTTCTTTCCAATACCCTTGAATTATTATGTAATTAGATCAAGGTAGATAATTGCCGGACAATATTAATTATAACCTTCTAAGTAACTATGAGAAGAACAATTAAGTTGTCTTGTTTGTTATTTTTTTCACTTGAATCATTTGACGATAAATAATTGTCATCTTAATAAATTGATCACTCACAAAAGATAATTTTTCAATTAAAAAAGAGAGAAGACATAAAGACACCATCAAGTTGTCTCGTACTTGCATAAAGACACCTTAATTTTTAAAGTGTCCTATCACCCCACCAAACTATTTAATATCTTTGTAAATGGGTCATTTTGACCCGTTCCCTCATCTATGTAGTGGCGCATGTTGCTCACTCCTATGATATAAAATTCAATCCGACCAGACCAGACCCTATTCTTTGAAGAAAAGTCTTCTTCTCCTTTTGGCATGTACCTTCAAAAAATTTTCATTAATATTCATATTTTCCTGTCAAATGATATCTATATATATATATATGTTAGAGTTTTGTAGGACTTAAATTATTTTTATTCAATAATTAAGAATGCATAAAAAAATATTGTGGGGGTGTAAAGGAATCTGAATCTCTGTCTTCAAAATCATGAGATTCGGTGTAAAGTACTTTTCTTATGGCATGCTCCGGTTGATGAATCTTTTTATGTCATAATCGAAGGCCAAGATTCTTGGCAAGTGATAAAACCTATCATGTGAGTGCAATTACCGACCAATTTGAAAATTTTATTGTTTAGGTAGGCAACTTTAATTTGTAAAACCATCATGAAAGAAGTTACTAGAAATGTTGACCATCAAGGAAGACACTAGAAGTGAACTTTTTATTTTATTTTCTGGTTGATTGGATTTCCTAATTTCTGTTTGAGAGTATTATACTCCTTTATTTGGTAGCAAGGTAGTAATATGATAATTTCCATCATTTGGTAGTTTCATACGTAATGTAATGTTAATGATTCCTGCCAAGGAAATTCTGAATTTGGATCAATAGTTTTTTGGATTAGGAATGAATGAACATTGATTTAATATGTTCGTATTGAACTTGGTCGAGGTGAAAGTTATGCAGGTGGAATTAGATTATTTTGGTTTTAAATTTTGGGAAGATGACATAAATTGATTAAACAATTAATAATAATAAAAAATAATGACACATTGCGCTTTTAAATTGGTCCGTGGCAGTCAATATACTGCCTGACGCGTCTTATGTGCGTGGTTACAACCCAGACTAGGAAATGGGTCAAAATGGCCCATTTACAAAGATATTAAATTGTTTTGTAGGGTGATAGAATACTTTAAAAGTTAAGGTGTCTTTATGCAAATACTAGACAACGTTGATGGTGTGTCTATGTCTTTTCTCATTAAAAAAAAATAAACCATCTACTTTTAAAATATAAAAAACGGTCAACAATGGTAAAATTGAATAAACCATTTACATGTACACATAAAATTACAAGTTTTAGTTTAACACACACACACACAATTTAGATCATAAATTTCATATACAAATATACAACTCACATTTCAAATTTATATTAATTTGTATTGGATTTATTAGTAACAAACAATTCTCTCGACATAATTTGTAAGCAAATTTATTTAAGTAAACTTACAAGAACAAAAATAAATCATAAAATCAAGAAAATACACAAAATAATTAAAATGATTTGAGGGATTTTTTGTCTTTACATAGTTTGTCCCATGGTATTGTATCCTTATGTATTACTAATACCTTCAAATGGAAGGTATTAGTAATACATCCTATAATACCATGTTGGAGGTATAACTAATCCATAGATTAGTTATACATAGACTCAAATTCCTACCAAACACGGTACTAAATAATACCTTACATAATCCATGGACTATTTCTTCTAATGCAGCCTACCAAACGATCCTTAACATTTTTAATAGCTAAGAGGATACCAAGAAGGACGTACTAATACCACTACCCGTTAAGTCTAATGAGTTATTCACATAGGTATAGTCCTAATCATTTGGTCTATGCATACATCGCTTTGTTTAGGAGGTTGACTGCTTATTTTAGATATCTGAATGACAATTCAATATCACTATATCCTAAATTCTCTCTTACTACTACAAAAAAATAGTAAATACCGACCTAAAAATTATTGACTTCAAATGAAGTTCGGTAATTTTCGATCTCTGAAAGTCGGTATTGTTAAAAATAATAAATAATTAAAAAAACTTTAGCAAACTGACTTCAAGAGGTCAGAATTTTTCTCAAAAAAATGAATTACAATAATAAAAACCGACCTCTTGATTAGGGCTGGACATAATATGGTTCAAACCGAAAAAATCGATTGAACCGATTTATTTTTAATTTCAGTTTTGGTTTTTTCGGTTATTTCGATCGATTTCGATTTTGAATTTTTACATTTCAATTTTTCGGTTCAGTTTTTGATTTTTAGATTTAAAAATTCAGTTAATTAAAAAAACGAAATTATATATATATATATATATATATATATATATATATATATATATATATATTTTACCTCATAAGTCCATAACCCATTTCTAATCCTCCCAGTCGGCTCATCCAATTATTCGTCAGCCCAAGCCCAACTACCTAAATTCCTATTATTCTCAGCAGTCAGCCCAACTATCCAAATTTCTAACCCAATTACCCAAGCCGATTTCCTATCAATTGATAAATCTCTAAATTGACAAATCCCTAAATTGATAACTGATACGCCGTAAGTTTGTAACGCCGGTGGCCTCTCAATTCTGAGTAAGTCAGTAAACGCAGTCACGTAGATACGCTAACGTCAGCCGTCGTGGCTGGTCGCCGAGAGCCCGAGACACTGACTCATAACATACGTCGGTCGCTGGCTCGACGCAGCCCGTCACTTCCGTCTTATCGTCAGTTCGTCACTCTCACTCATCTCTCAACTCTTAGCTATCGTTTGTCGTCACTCTTAACTGTAAGTTAGTCAAATCGTCTTAAACTCTCATCAGTCATCTCTCAATTCTCATGTACTGATCCTATAGTTGTTCCTTGTGCTCTTGCTTTTGCTTTTGTGAAAATTGTTTGTTTTTTTGTAACAAAGCTGAGGGCTATTGTGATTTTGTGAGGCCTAAACCAATAAACCTGTACATTTGTTGATTGTTGTTCTTGTTGTTTGTTTCACTTTTTTTTATAGATGACACAAACTGGAAGTAAGGGAAGTGAAAGTGGAGCTTCTAATGAGAGCATACCTTACACCTCATCTCCCAGTGAAGTTGAAGTTGATGTTGATACTTCAAAGAAAAGAAAAACCATGGAAGCTAGAGCTAATTGTTGGAAGCATTTTGAAAAGTTCACCGATGAAAATGAAGCTAGTAAAGCCAAATGCAAGTATTGTGCAAAAGCTAATGCAGCTTCTACATCATCTAATTATACGTCATCAATGAATACTAATATGAGAACATGTCCTAAATTTCTTCATGACACAGTAGATAAAGGTCAAAATCTAATTAATTTTCTACCATCTTCAACGGGAGCAAAGGAAGGGGTCATTAGCACTTGAAAAATTGACCAAGCACAAAGTAGGAAAGCTTTAACCAAAATGATAATTGTTGAAGAGCTACCATTTAGTTTTGTTGAGAAAGAGGGTTTTAAAAACTTCATGAGAGTTACAATGCCGCAATTTTATATTCTTTCTCATAGAACTGTGATGAGAGATTGTTATGAACTATACCTCAAAGAAAAAAAAACTATTGAAGAAGATTTTCAAAGAAGCACGTCCAAAAGTTTGTCTTACAACAGATACTTGGCCTCAATACAAAAAATAAATTACATTTATTTGACAACCCACTTTATAGATAGAAATTAAATTTTGCATAAAAGAATAATAAATTTTTGTCCTATTTCTAGTCATAAGGGCATGGATATGACGACTTGCATTACTAATTATTTGCTTGAATGAGGTTTGGATAATGTGTTTACTATTAAAGTTGATAATGCTAGTTCTAATGATGTTACTGTGAAAGAAATGTCTAAAAATTGAGCAATTGGGAAACTAACATTATGGATGATGACCATCTTCATGTGAGGTGTATGACACATATCCTTAATCTTATTGTGCAAGTTGGTTTGAAGGAAATTGGTAAGTCTGTCAAGCTAGTGAGACAAGACGTGAAATACATTAAACAATCTCCCGCAAGACTTAGAAAGGTTAAAGAATGTTGTGAATCTGAATTGATAACTTGTAAAAAATCATTATATTTAGATGTTCCTACTAGGTAGAACTCTACATATTCGATGCTTGATTAGCACAACATTTTGAGCTTGCATTTGAAATATATAGTTTTTATGATATTGGATACTTGAATCATCTTCGTACCTTTGGTTCTGATTCTTCTGAAAATAAAGATGGAAATAGTGTTGACGATGGAACTAGTATTGAAGATGAAACTAGTGTTGAAGATGGAACTACTGCAAATATTCTTTCAAGTGTTGACTGGAAAAATGTGAGGTCAATGGTGAAATTTCTTAAAACTTTTTATGTACTTACTTTGAAGGTCTGTGGTTCTAATTATGTCACTAGCAATACATACTTTATTGAAATTGCTGAACTGAATCTTATTTTGAAAGAGATGATGACAAATGCAGATCGTAATTTGAAAGAAATGACGGAAAGTATGAATGAGAAGTTCAAAAAGTATTGGGGTGAACAACAAAAAATGAACAAGATGATCTTTATTTCATCTGTATTGGATCACCGTAACAAGCTTGATTATGTTCCATTTGCAACTGTGGATATGTTTGGAAAATAAGTTGGGAAAAGCTATGTTCAGAAGTGAAAAAAATACATGAACAAACTGTTTGAGTATTATGTCAAGAAATCCCCAAAAAGCTCTTTACATGTACCATCTTTTGTTGGGTTTTATTTGCCCTGATTTCTTACCATAAATAGGTTTTCCTTTTAGGAAAAGGTTTTGAATTGACTATTCTTTTTTTGGTAGGAAAAGGTTTAGGGCTCTATAAATAGAGGCATGTTCCTTCTAACTTAATTAGCATTCACAATGTAGTTTTAAGGGCTTTGAGAGTTTTGGTTAGAGGGAGAATTTGTGAACCTCTCATGTATTCCGAGTGAATTGGTTGAGGTTGTTTCCCTCTGTATTTTGTACTCTCATGTTTATAGTGGATTGCTTATCTCCTTTGTGGACGTAGGTCGATTGACCGAACCACGTTAAATCTTTGTGTCTTTTGGTATATTTCTCGTTGTCTTCTTACTCGTGGTCTTTCGAGGTTTACTTTGCTAGCTTCCGCATTTACACCTGCTTATTTCCGGTCCTAACAAGTGGTATCAGAGCCAGATTCAATGATGGAGTCAGGTGTAGTGGTTCGATAATCGATGATTGAACCAAGTTAGAAAGAGGTGTTCATCTTGACGGGTGTAGTTCTAGCCGCAACCTTTTTGACAGTAATGAAGATTTTGTTGGAGAAATTGTTTCAGAGAGGTTCTCTGTGTTAAGACATAAATTTTGTAAAGGAGATTATGGAGAGGAGAAGCAAGTTGTTGAAGATTAAGTAAAGAAGGTGGACAAATTTATTTTGTCAGAAATTCAGGCCAAGGGGGAGATTTGTTGGGTTTTATTTGCCCTGATTTCTTACCATAAATAGGTTTTCCTTTTAGGAAAAGGTTTTGAATTGACTATTCTTTTTTTGGTAGGAAAAGGTTTAGGACTCTATAAATAGAGGCATGTTCCTTCTAACTTAATTAGCATTCACAATGTAGTTTTAAGGGCTTTGAGAGTTTTGGTTAGAGGGAGAATTTGTGAACCTCTCATGTATTCCGAGTGAATTGGTTGAGGTTGTTTCCCTCTGTATTTTGTACTCTCATGTTTATAGTGGATTGCTCATCTCCTTTGTGGACGTAGGTCGATTGACCGAACCACGTTAAATCTTTGTGTCTTTTGGTATATTTCTCGTTGTCTTCTTACTCGTGGTCTTTCGAGGTTTGCTTTGCTAGCTTCCGCATTTACACCTGCTTATTTCTGGTCCTAACATCTTCACCCACTCCATCTGACAATTCATCAAGTATATCGAGTGTGAGTGATTGTGGCAACTTTGTAAATAGAGGAAGAATGAGAACGAAACAACAATTTGAGAAGCATAAAGAAGTTAGTGGAATTTCAGGTAATAAATCAGAATTGAAAAGATATTTTGCGGAAGATATTGAGCCAAATAGTGATAACTTTGATATATTAATATGGTGGAAATTTAATGAGCCGAGATTTCCTATTCTCGCGAAGATGGTTCATGAAGTGTTAGCCATTCCCATTTCACGTGTCGCATCAGAATGTTCATTCAGCACAGGAGGTCGTGTTCTTAATCCCTTTAGGAGTTCATTAACTTCTAAAATTGTGCAATCTCTTATTTGTGTTCAAGATTGACTTAGAAGTGAGTCTTTTCCAATCAATATTGAGGAAGATTTAGAGTATCTTGAACAACTTGAACTTGGTAAGAATTTGATATTTGTATTAACTATATTGAAAATAATTTTGTCAATTGTGTTTCTTAACAACTAACAAATTCTTTCATATTTTTTTTTGATTTTGCTTGTAGTGAGACTGAATCTAGTATAATTGATATATAGTTGCAGCTTGTAAGTTCAACTATCAACTAGTGATGTATGGTAACGAGTAAGTAAAGAACTTATTTACATAACTTGCTTGATAGTTTTATATATTCTATTATGAAATGTAGATCATTTGTCTAAAGAGTTCTATTTTCTCACAGGTCCATTAATGTTTTGTTATTTTCTTGGTTGCTATCTGCTAGAACTTGGGAGCTATTGCAATGGAGGTTTCAACGATGTTTTGTTAGCTTTCTAAGTCTCTTTGTTGCTGCAAGTTGCAATCAGCCAAATAATGATGACTTTAGTTTGTAACTAACCCTATTTTAGTGATGGACACAAGTTTGTTGAACTTTCTAGTGTTGTTATCTTTACTTTTGATAGAGGTTGCAACGATGATTTGTTGATTTTCTAAATCTCTTTGTTGCTGTAAGTTGCAATGAGCCAGATAATGATGACTTTAGTTTGTAACTAACTCTATTTTAGTGATGGACACAAGTTTGTTGAACTTTCTAGTGTTGTTGTCTTGACTTTTGATAGTTTTTTTATTATTATTCTTGACCAGTTGTTAATGTTATTGCCTGTTGGATAGAGCTGGGTTATGCTCAATACGTTTATGCTTCAAATTAGCATACAGTGGGATAAAATTGTTGACCCCTTTTGGATTTTTCCATGTTTAAGTGCTTTTATTGCTTAAAGGATCAATATTCAGTATGTCATGATGACTGCTTTGCCTTTTTTTTATAATCTGGCTAGCAACTTAGAAATTCAAAGAAATGAAAAAAAAGGGATAATCTTGCTGACATCTTGTGGATTTTTCATGTTTTACTGATTGAGTCGATATCTAGTTATCACGATGGCCGCTTTACCATTTTTTGTATTAAATTTGATTAAATCAAAACCAAATCGAAATAAATCAAACCGAATTTATAATAACCGAACCAAATTGAATTTATTTCGGTTTGGTTTGATTTCACATTTGGCCAAAACGAAAATTAAAAACCGAATCGATATTTACGAACCGAATCGAACCGACCGAATGGCCAGCCCTACTCTTAATGTCGGTATTAAATAAATAAATAAATAAAAATATTTTATTTATCTCAATTAAATATAACAAAAATTGAGAAATATTTTGATTTAATTTATGTATATTGTGTAAAATAAAAAATAAAAAAATTATAATACTAACTACCGGAAGTTGGTAAAATTAAATAGTATGTAATTAAATTAATTTTCATAAAATTTTTATATAGTCACTTTCAGAAAATTAATAAATTAATATTTTCAATCAACTTTAAATAAATCGTCCTCCAAATGACAATCTTATATATGTTAAAAAATTAACTAATATAAAATACCGACTCATGAAATCGATATTTTTATTTCGTCTAATTACTTTTAATCAATGGGACATCTTGAGGTCGATCTGTTTTACACCTACAATTAATTGTTTAAAAAGGTGTAACAATTTTGTATACTTTTATGAATAAAAAGTTAGATCAATTATTCATATTTAGAGTATGAACTACGTTGATATAAAGACCAACAACAAGTAGTTACTTTTTATGCAAAATAAAGCGGAAAAACCATATTCCGATCTCAGGAGGTCAAATTTTTTCTCAAAAAAATGAATTACGAAAAAAATCGACCTCCTAATTGTCGGTATTATTTTATCAATTAAATATAAAAATAAAATAGAGAATGTAACGACCCGCTAGGTCGTTTTGAGAATTAGGGCTATTTTTACTCTTTCTGAAGAAAAAAAATTAAAGGGGGGTATTTTAACTATTGATAACTACAAGTACCTAGTTGATGAAACTTTTATTAAATAAGTAATATAGATAATAGATTAGTGGGGTTTCACGGGTTAACATACTCTTGTTCAGAAAATAAAAGGGGTGGAGGCAGAAACTTACCGTAAGCGACAAACGAGAGGAAAAACAATAAGAATTGCTCAGGTAAACGCAAGCAATTTTCATTCTTTCTCAATTCTGCATATTAAAATAGGTTGTCAGAGGGCATTAGATTGTTGTTATTATTTTATTCTTATGTTGTTATTTAAGAGTGTTTTTTTTTGTTTTCATGGGTAAGATGTAGTGTATAGTGAGTTGAGAATTTATTTATTATCACGGATTGGGATTTCTAGGGACGTTAGTGTGGTTATTAGGTGATAGTCTAATAAAATCCTAATCGCTAGACGTATTGTGAAAATCTGAAAATTTGATCTGCAAATTTCCCTCCCGTATAATTAATTTTTGCATAAGAATGAGGGGAAAAAGTGTTGAGCCAATCATTGGGCAATGATTACCAATGATTGGCATGTGACAAACAATTTGGCCAAATTGTCACTTGTACAGAATGATAATTAGGAGGAAAACGTTGCAGGCTTGCGACGTTGTGCATCGTTAATGGGTGGAATTATTCTTATTATATTCATTTACAAAATTAATTTACTAGTTTGATATATTGAGATAGGTAATTAATTATTGAATATATATTATATGATCTAAACTTGAATTTTAGTGTATTTAAGAAATTAAGGTTAAATTCTTGGCTTGAAATTTAACAAATTGGCATATAAATTATATCAAGATTTGACGTTTGATTAGAGATATGAGTGAGTTTAGGGTCTATGATATACCTATAATAATTTGAATGTCCACAAACTCGCTTACTTATGAATATTGCATCATTGGTAGATCGTGAACATTACGGAACTTTGCAAAAAGGGAAGGAACTATCTTAAAGATTCGTGACACGAATTCGACACTTGAGGTATGTTAAGGCTTGTTAGACTCGTTGAAGGACGTTTTCCTAATTAAAGATTAAAAATAAAAATAGACAAAGGGGTAAGGGGGAAATATGGTGGTCTCGTATCAATGGTGTGACGAGCATTGGTACGAGTACCGGTGTTATAAAACGGAAAATTAATATTATAGAATGTGGATTGAAATTTGAGAATGCCAAAGCATATGGGCATTAACTGATATATTATTGACTTGAATTCCTTGTGTGATTGTGTTTTATTTATTTCACCCGTATAGTTGTGATAATTGAGGTGGTTATGTATTATATTCATATTGATTGATTGAGATGCATCATCATCCCCTCTATTGAAACAATATTGTGCATATGCATAGAGATGAGACTGAGTATAAGTTGGACACGTGGAGATCGTTCGTGCTGGGGATGGTGAGATGTTATGATTGTAATTTGGGCATGTGGAGACCGTCCGTGCGAAAATTGTTTGATATTATGATAGTGCGTTGAGATCGTCCGCACAGACACGTGGAGATCGTCCGTGTCGGTATATGGACCTCGCGAGTCCCCCATGGGTCATGAACTCTCGATGTATTTCTGAGGTGTATCATGTATATACGGTTGAGTGAGTACTGGGTATTCTGAGACATATCATTACATGACATCATATTGCATTGCATTTCATCCCATCATTCATTCTTGATGACTATATGTTTCGTTTGGTGTTTGGTTTCTTTATTGATGAAACTTAAATAGTAAGTGTAATATATATATATATACTTGTACAATCTAAGAATTTATTTTCTTATATAACTTCCGTCACTACTTCTTCGTTGTCGGTCAATGAGACATACTGGATACAGGTGGTTTTGTACTCATACTACGCTTGTTGCACTCTTTGTGGTGCAGATTCGATTTCGAGTAGAAGCACATCTCGTGGAGCAATTTGAGTCCGAGCTTGGAGTTGTGGTGAGCTGCTTGGCTGTTCCGTGGCCCACACCTCCCTCTATCTTTTATTTATTCTGTTATTAGTATTCAAACCGGATATCCCTTATGTTAGATTTGTCATTTAGTTTCAGACTTGCATCGAATTTTAGAAGCTCTTGTACTTAAGACACCAATTCTTGGGGTGATATATTTTATCTTCCGCATTTCGTACTTATAAGGAACTCAATGTTGGAGATTCTTGCTAAGCGTTGGTCTTTTTTACTCATTTGCTGGTTTAGTTGGGTTAATATGTTGGGTTGGCTTACCTATTGGTTGGGAACATAGGTGCCATCACGACTTGCAAAAATTTTGATCGTGACAAATTTGGTATCGGAGCGCTAGGTTCATCGGTCTCAAAAGTACAAGAGCAATGTCTAGTAGAGTCTTGCGGATCACTATGAAGACGTCCATACCTATCTTCGAGAGGCTATAGGATATTTAGGAAATATTTTGTTCTTTTATTCCTTATCGTGCACACTTGACCTTGTAGAAATTATAATCTTGATTTCTCATTCTCTCTCAGATGGCGAGGAATCGTACATCGGCAAGTGGTGGTCAGGATCCTATTCCTGCGCCTGCTTCT
Source organism: Solanum lycopersicum (assembly GCF_036512215.1). Classification (NCBI taxonomy): domain Eukaryota; kingdom Viridiplantae; phylum Streptophyta; class Magnoliopsida; order Solanales; family Solanaceae; genus Solanum; species Solanum lycopersicum. Next base: position 4,371,929 of record NC_090807.1, on the reverse strand, counting down.
GGGAACACTGTCCGAGGTAGAGGTAGGAGACGAGCTCGAGGTCGGGGTAGGGGCCGTGTTGCAGCACCTGTGGATGTTCAAGTACCAGTAGCTACTCAGGGTCGTGATAGGACCGTACCTCCTGATGCAGAGGTTATTCATGGGGATGTGCAAGATCGTGTCGAGGGGGATGGGCCAGCTCAAGCTCCAACCAATACTATTGTCCCCCCAGTGCTTCAAGATACCTTGGCTCGTATGTTAGGAATCCTAGAGGGGATGGCCCAGGCAGGATCTTTACCTGTCACTTCTGATGGCTCACAGACCCGTGTTGGAGGTCAAACTCCAGATCCGATAGTTGCTCCAAATTCTCAAACTCCCAGGACTTAGCTAGCTGCCACTGTAGCTCCTTGTTTGGATAGTATGGAGTTTCCAGATATGACATCACATTTGGTGAACATGCCTTCTATGACTATTGATGAGCAAAAGATGTTTGGGAGGTTCAGACTAATGAATCCTCCTACTTATACTGGTGACTTAGCTGAGGATGCATATGAATTCATAGTTAGTTGTCATAAGAGGTTGCATAATCTTGGATTAGTGGAGTCTCATGGAGTTGACTACACAGCGTTTCAGATGACTGGCTCTGCTAAGCAGTGGTGGAGGGATTATATTAGTAGTAGGCCAGCTGGATCCCATCCACTATCCTGGACTGAGTTTACTCAGGTATTTCTATCCAAATTTGTTCCACGCAGTGAGAGGGAGCGCAAGAGGGCCGAGTTTGAGGGTTTGCAGCAAAATGGTATGTCAGTTGCAGAGTATGAGGGTAAATTTCATGCCTTGGCTAGGCATGCTTCGATGATACTTCCCACAGAGGCTGAGAGAGTGAGGAGGTTTGTTAAGGGGTTGATTATTCCGATCCGTCTAGGAGTTTCTCAGGTTGCTGCTTCTGGTGTTCCATTCCAGAAAGTGGTAGATGCTGCTAAGGAGTTGGAGATGATTCGACGTGAGGGATTTGAGCAGCGAGAGGGCAAGAGGACTCGTTATTCAGGTGATTATAGTGGTGCTCCACCTAGGAGTCGGGGTTACTTGGGCAGAGGTTATCACCCTCAGTCCAGCAGACCCATTCATGCTGCTATACCAGCGTCTGAGGCTGGTTACGTTGGGCATAACTCTTCTAGATTGGTACATACTTCGCAGGGTTCATCTTCTAGACCTGTAGTTCGTGGAGGGCATTCTGGTCATTCCGGTTCCTCTCATCAGCTGGTGTCTCGTAGGGGTTGCTTTGAGTGTGGTGATATAGGACACTTTGTGAGAGACTGCCCTAGGACCAGACGTGGAGGCTTACATCAGGGTTCTCAGGTTTCGACTTCCAGGGCTGCACAACCTCCAGCTAGGGGTGGTGCACAGAATGGTAGAGGTGGTTCTCATTCAGGTAGAGGTGGTTCTCCTTCTGGTCGAGGTGGTGGTTGTGGAGGTTCACAATCTGATGGAGGTCGTTCTCACTGTTATGCTTTTCCAAGTAGGCCAAAGGCTGAAGCCTCAGATGCTGTTATCACAGGTATTATTCCGGTTTGTCATCGACCAGCTACTGTATTATTTGATCCAGGCTCTACTTATTCTTATGTGTCCACATATTTTGCTCCTAGTCTGGATATATTGTGTGAGTCTCTTGATTTGCCGATACGTGTTTCTACTCCTGTCGGGGATTCTGTAGTTGTAGATCAAGTGTATCGTTTATGTACTGTTACTTTGATGGGGTATGACACTCATGCAGATTTAAAGGTCTTAGAAATGATAGATTTTGATGTAATTCTTGGTATGGATTGGTTATCTTCTTACCACGCAATTTTAAATTGTCATGCCAAGACCATCACTTTAGCTATGCCTAGAATTCCTATAGTAGAATGGAGAGGTACTCTTAGTCATCCTTCTAAGGGTGTGATATCATTCCTTAAGGCTCGTCAGTTGGTACAGAGAGGATGTTTGGCGTACTTGGCCCACATTCGAGATACTAGTATTGAGACTCCTATGCTTGAGTCTATTCCAGTAGTGAGTGAATTTTCAGAAGTATTTCCGACCGATTTGCCAGGTCTTCCACCAGATCGAGATATTGATTTTTGTATTGATGTGGAGCCAGGCACTCTGCCTATTTCCATTCCTCTTTATCGTATGGCACCAGCTGAATTGAAAAAGTTGAAGGAGCAGCTGCAAGATTTGTTGAGCAAAGGTTTTATTAGACCAAGTGTATCTCCTTGGGGTGCTCCAGTGTTATTTGTGAAGAAGAAAGATGGATCTATGCGTATGTGTTTTGACTATCGGCAGTTGAACAAGGTAACCATCAGAAATAAGTATCTGATACCTCATATTGATGATTTATTTGATCAGTTGCAGGGTGCTTCAGTTTTCTCCAAAATTGACTTGAGATCTGGCTATCATCAGCTGAAGGTTAGGGCGGAGGATATCCCTAAGACGACTTTTCGAACACGTTATGGTCATTACGAGTTTTTAGTGATGTCTTTCGGACTGACTAATGCCCCAGCAGCTTTTATGAACTTGATGAATGGATTGTTTAGACCGTATTTAGATTCCTTTGTTATTGTCTTCATAGATGATATATTGATATACTCACGCACTAAGGAGGAACATGAGCATCATTTGAGGATTGTTCTTCGGATTCTAAAGGAGAAGAAGCTTTATGCAAAGTTTTCAAAGTGTGAGTTTTGGCTTAGTTCGGTAGCATTCTTGGGACATGTAGTGTCCAAGGAGGGTATCATGGTGGATCCTAAGAAGATTGAGGCGGTTAGAAATTGGGTCAGACCTACTTCAGTTACTGAGATTCGGAGTTTCTTTGGCCTTGCAGGTTATTTTCGACGGTTTGTTGAGGGTTTCTCATCCATTGCATCTCCATTAACTAGATTGACACAGAAGGAGGTGACTTTTCAGTGGTCTGACGAATGTGAGGTTAGTTTCCAAAAGCTCAAGACTTTATTGACTACTGCTCCGATTTTGACCCTACCCGTGGAGGGAAAGGGTTTTGTCGTATATTGTGATGCTTCTCGGGTTGGTCTTGGTTGTGTGTTGATGCAGAAGGGAAGGGTGATAGCTTATGCTTCGAGGCAGTTAAAGGTTCATGAGAAGAACTACCCTATTCATGATTTAGAGTTGGCGGCTGCAGTGTTTGCATTAAAGATTTGGAGGCATTATCTTTATGTTGTGCATTGTGAGGTGTTCATGGATCATCGTAGTCTCCAGTATATATTCAATCAGAGGGATCTAAATTTGAGGCAGAGGAGATGGTTGGAGTTGCTCAAAGACTACGATAAGACTATTCTTTATCACCCAGGCAAAGCAAATGTTGTAGCAGATGCCTTGAGTCAGAAGGCGGTAAGTATGGGTAGCCTAGCCATGTTACAGGTTGGCGAGCGTCCCCTAGCTAGGGATGTCCAATCCCTGGCCAATAGCTTTGTGAGACTTGATATTTTAGAATCTGGTAAGGTATTGGCTTATATGGAGGCTAGGTCATCCTTGTTGGAGCAGATTCGAGCTAAACAGTTTGATGATGGTGATTTATGTAAGATTAGGGACAAGGTTTTAAAAGGAGAAGCCAAGGCTGCAATTCTTGATAGTGAGGGAGTTTTGAGGATTAAGGGTCGTATATGTGTTCCTCGTACAGGTGATTTGACTAGATTGATCATGGAGGAGGCTCATAGTTCGAGGTACTCTATTCATCCGGGGGCTACTAAGATGTATCGTGACCTGAAGCAATATTATTGGTGGTGTCGTATGAAGAGGGACATAGTAGATTTTGTATCCCAGTGTCTGAATTGTCAGCAAGTGAAGTATGAACACCAAAAGCCTGGAGGTGTGACACAGAGGGTGCCTATACCTGAGTGGAAGTGGGAGCGTATTGCTATGGACTTTGTGGTAGGATTGCCATGTACTTTGGGTAAGTTTGATGCTATATGGGTCATTGTGGATCGACTGACTAAGTCTGCACACTTTGTACCAGTTCAGACGACCTATAATCCAGAGAAGTTAGCCAAAATCTATATTCGAGAGATAGTTCGTTTGCATGGGGTTCCTATTTCTATTATTTCAGATCGTGGCACTCAATTTACATCTCATTTCTGGCAGTCTATGCAGAAAGAGTTGGGCACTCGGGTGGATCTTAGTACAGCCTTTCACCCTCAGACTGATGGTCAGTCTGAGCGGACTATTCAGGTTCTTGAGGACATGTTGCGGGCGTGTGTGATTGACTTTGGTGGTCAGTGGGATCAGTTCTTGCCTTTAGCAGAGTTTGCTTACAATAATAGTTATCATTCGAGCATTGAGATGGCACCATTCGAGGCTCTGTATGGTAGGAGATGTCGATCTCCAATCGGCTGGTTTGATGCATTTGAGGTTAGACCATGGGGTACAGATTTGTTGAGGAGTCCTTGGATAAGGTCAAGTTGATCCAAGATAGACTTCTCATGGCTCAAAACAGGCAAAAGAGTTATGCAGATCGAAAGATTCGTGATTTAGAGTTTATGGTTGGAGAGAGGGTTTTATTGAAGGTTTCACCCATGAAGGGTGTGATGAGGTTTGGAAAGAAGGGCAAGTTGAGCCCAAGGTATATTGGTCCTTTCGAGATTGTTGAGCGTATTGGTGAGGTGGCGTATCAGTTGGCTTTGCCACCTGGTTTGTCAGGTGTTCATCCTGTATTTCATATATCAATGCTTAAGAAGTATCATCAGGGTGGTGATCATGTGATTCAATGGGATTCAGTGTTACTTGATCAGAATTTGACTTTTGAGGAAGAGCCGATCACCATTTTGGATAGACAAATTCGGAAGCTAAGGTCAAAGGAGATTGCTTCAGTAAAGGTTCAGTGGAAGCATCGTCCAGTGGAGGAGGCTACCCGGGAGACAGAGTCGGACATGAGGAGTAAATATCCTCATCTTTTTGATCATTCAGGTTAGCTCTTTTATTTTCCCGTTCGAGGATGAACATTTGTTTAAGTGGTAGGTGATGTAACGACCCGCTAGATCGTTTTGAGAATTAGGGCTATTTTTACTCTTTCTGAAGAAAAAAAATTAAACGGGGTTATTTTAACTATTGATAACTACAAGTACCTAGTTGATGAAACTTTTATTAAATAAGTAATATAGATAATAGATTAGTGGGGTTTCACGGTTAACATACTCTTGTTCAGAAAATAAAAGGGGTGGAGGCAGAAACCTACCGTAAGCGACAAACGAGAGGAAAAACAATAAGAATTGCTCAGGTAAACGCAAGCAATTTTCATTCTTTCTCAATTCTGCATATTAAAATAGGTTGTCAGAGGGCATTAGATTGTTGTTATTATTTTATTCTTATGTTGTTATTTAAGAGTGTTTTTTTTTGTTTTCATGGGTAAGATGTAGTGTATAGTGAGTTGAGAATTTATTTATTATCACGGATTGGGATTTCTAGGGACGTTAGTGTGGTTATTAGGTGATAGTCTAATAAAATCCTAATCGCTAGACGTATTGTGAAAATCTGGAAATTTGATCTGCAAATTTCCCTCCCGTATAATTAATTTTTGCATAAGAATGAGGGGAAAAAGTGTTGAGCCAATCATTGGGCAATGATTACCAATGATTGGCATGTGACAAACAATTTGGCCAAATTGTCACTTGTACAGAATGATAATTAGGAGGAAAACGTTGCAGGCTTGCGACGTTGTGCATCGTTAATGGGTGGAATTATTCTTATTATATTCATTTACAAAATTAATTTACTAGTTTGATATATTGAGATAGGTAATTAACTATTGGATATATATTATATGATCTAAACTTGAATTTTAGTGTATTTAAGAAATTAAGGTTAAATTCTTGGCTTGAAATTTAACAAATTGGCATATAAATTATATCAAGATTTGACGTTTGATTAGAGATATGAGTGAGTTTAGGGTCTATGATATACCTATAATAATTTGAATGTCCACAAACTCGCTTACTTATGAATATTGCATCATTGGTAGATCCTGAACATTACGGAACTTTGCAAAAAGGGAAGGAACTATCTTAAAGATTCGTGACACGAATTCGACACTTGAGGTATGTTAAGGCTTGTTAGACTTGTTGAAGGACGTTTTCCTAATTAAAGATTAAAAATAAAAATAGACAAAGGGGTAAGGGGGAAATATGGTGGTCTCGTATCAATGGTGTGATGGGCATTGGTACGAATACCGGTGTTATAAAACGGAAAATTAATATTATAGATGTGGATTGAAATTTGAGAATGCCAAAGCATATGGGCATTAACTGATATATTATTGACTTGAATTCCTTGTGTGATTGTGTTTTATTTATTTCACCCGTATAGTTGTGATAATTGAGGTGGTTATGTATTATATTCATATTGATTGATTGAGATGCATCATCATCCCCTCTATTGAAACAATATTGTGCATATGCATAGAGATGAGACTGAGTATAAGTTGGGCACGTGGAGATCGTTCGTGCTGGGGATGGTGAGATGTTATGATTGTAATTTGGGCATGTGGAGACCGTCCGTGCGAAAATTGTTTGATATTATGATAGTGCGTTGAGATCGTCCGCACAAACACGTGGAGATCGTCCGTGTCGGTATATGGACCTCGCGAGTCCCCCATGGGTCATGAACTCTCGATGTATTTCCGAGGTGTATCATGTATATACGGTTGAGTGAGTACTGGGTATTCTGAGACATATCATTACATGACATCATATTGCATTGCATTTCATCCCATCATTCATTCTTGATGACTATATGTTTCATTTGGTGTTTGGTTTCTTTATTGATGAAACTTAAATAGTAAGTGTAATATATATATATATATATATATATATATATATATACTTGTACAATCTAAGAATTTATTTTCTTATATAACTTCCGTCACTACTTCTTTGTTGTCGGTCAATGAGACATACTGGATACACGTGGTTTCGTACTCATACTACGCTTGTTGCACTCTTTGTGGTGCAGATTCGATTTCGAGTAGAAGCACATCTCGTGGAGCAATTTGAGTCCGAGCTTGGAGTTGTGGTGAGCTGCTTGGCTGTTCCGTGGCCCACACCTCCCTCTATCTTTTATTTATTCTGTTATTAGTATTCAAACCGGATATCCCTTATGTTAGATTTGTCATTTAGTTTCAGACTTGCATCGAATTTTAGAAGCTCTTGTACTTAAGACACCAATTCTTGGGGTGATATATTTTATCTTCCGCATTTCGTACTTATAAGGAACTCAATGTTGGAGATTCTTGCTAAGCGTTGGTCTTTTTTACTCATTTGTTGGTTTAGTTGGGTTAATATGTTGGGTTGGCTTATCTATTGGTTGGGAACATAGGTGCCATCACGACTTGCAAAAATTTGGGTCGTGACAAAAAATATTTTGATTTAATTTTAGTTAAATCGCCTTTCAAAGGACAATTTTATGCAAAATAAAAAAACAAAAAAATTATACTACCGACTTTCGAAAGTCGATAAAATTAAATAGTATGTAATTATATTAATTTTCATTAAAATTTTTATATAGTTACTACCAGAAAAATTAAGAAATTAATAATTTCAATTAATTTTAAATAAATCGTCCTCCGGATGACGATTTTATACAAGTCAAAAAATAAATTAATATAAAATATTGACATCTTGATGTCAATATTATTTAGTTAACATGATTACTTTTTATTTATCTTAGGGATAATGCCCAAGTACCCCCTCAACCTATGCCTGAAATCTCAGAGACACACTTCTACTATACTAAAGTCCTATTACCCCCTGAACTTATTTTATTAATAATTTTTTACCCCTTTTTAGCTTACGTGGCACTATCTTGTGGGCCCAACGATGGATGACTTTTTTTTTTGAACTAGTGTCACGTAGGCTAAAAAAGGGTAGAAAATTACATATAAAATAAGTTCAGGGGGTAATAGGACCTTAATATAGTATAAGTGTGTCTCTAGGATTTCGGGCATATGTTGAGGGGGTACTTGGGTATTTTCCCTTTATCTAACAATTTAATGTGACGCCAACCTCATGAGGTCTTTTTTTTTATCAAATCTAATTACTTTTAATAAAAGCAACATGCAGAGGTTGGTTTACTTAAAATATTCCTATTAATTATGATTTTGCTATTGTGTGTAATACTAAAATTTCATTTTACACCTACAATTAATTGTTCAAAATAATAATTTTGTATACTTTTATAAATAAAAAGTTAAAATTCGTTCAATAGACCAAAAAAATCTATAATCCATATTTAGAGTATGAAACTATGTATGTTGATATGAATTAGGAGATAATTATACTTATATCTAGAGTATTGTATAAATTCTATCAGTTTTATCCTCAAATCATGAACTTAATATCTCATGTCATGATGTAGAGATGAAGAGCGAAATATAATCCATTCGAGTATGAAATACGATATATTATTATTGTATACGTTTAATCTGAACGGTTGTCAGGTGTAATGATCACCTTCTATGTGACACTATCTTGTGGGCCAAATGCTGGTTGACTTTTTTGATTCAAGCTAGTGCCACGTAGGCCAAAAAGAGGTAGAAAATTACTTAAAAAATAAGTCTGGGGGGAGGGTAATAGGACTTTAGTATAGTATAAGTGTATCTGTGGGATTTCAGGCATAGGTTGAGGGGTACTTGTGCATTTCCCCTATAAATAAAGAAAAGCTTACCCATTGATTGTTAAATCTTGAAGCTCAAAGCTTAGAAGTGGTCATTCTGACACTGCTCGCTTGCAGTTGTTGGCTGGTTTTAGAGTGAGATCTAGTGATTTTGGGTCGGAGATGACTGCTTGGAGCTCGGTTGTTTTGTCCGAAAAAAGAGGGTATTTGGGTCGCTTGCTATGGCTTGATGTTCACCGGAGTTAGGAACTGCCAGTGACCTACCAAAGTATAAAATAAATCTCGAAGGGAGAAGGGAGAAGGGTATGGTTCGATCTATAATAGTGAGCTAGTGGAGCTTGTCTGATCGTGCGAGTTGGGAGCTCGCGTGGGTGTTGCGATTTCAGCGAAGCCATGGGTGGAGCTTTCGTGTTCGTATAAGCTTGAGCTGTTGGTTTATCAAAGAAGCCGAGAAGAGTATGACGGGTTTTGTGTTAATTTTTGGTAGACTATTCCACCGAAAAAGGGATAAAAAATGAAGAGGATTTTGGTCTGGTTGTTGTGATGGTTGTTCGTCGGAGATGGCGAATGGGAGAGAAAAAAGGGATCGGTTTGATTTTCAGTGGTCACAGGTGGTATTGTGGTTGTTACTGGTGGTTTTAATGGTTGTGGGTGGCTGCTTAAGTTGGTTAGAGGAAGAGGTTTTTTTAACTGTGTTTTGATTCTTCACCGGAAAAAAAAGCAAAAAAATTATTGAAATTGTTGAATTTTTATGTTACTATATTTATTTGTGAATTTTTGGCGTTATTTTTTTTCTTTATATTTTTCAATTTTTTATGAATCAATTACTCATTTTTCAGAGTTTATCAAAAAAGTTAAAAATTAAATAAAATTGTTGAAAATGGATCGGATAGTTTACATAAAAGACAGTTAATTTATGAGTCGAATTAGATGTTTATGAGTCTGAACTTTAGGGGCATAATTGATCCCTTTTTATTTTCATATAAAAATGCCATGTGATAATGTCTAAATGACATGACAATATCATGCGACATTTAAAAAAATGAAAAATGAGTTGGATATATTCAAAAGATCAACGAACTTCCATAAGGGCATATTTATGCAAAAAAAAAAAATTGAACGATGAAAGTATGAATGAAATCAAACTTTAAATGGAATACAACTAGACCGTTTCAAATAATTTATGGACATATTTGATCCTTTTAAAAAAAATGATAAAATGATAATATCAAAACCTAAGTCCAAGTCTCACTACTCTCTCACCCTGACCCACCCCGACGCACCCCCATCGGCGCTCCCACCCATCCGCGACCGGGGCCACGCCACGACAGCAGCAGCAGAGGCAGCAACTCTTTTAGTTCTCCCTCTCATCAACTTCCCCATTATCAGTCTACACAAAAATCGGAAATACTTCAACTGAACACAAATCGGTGAATCCAGTGATTCTGAAATTCATTTTTCTGGTAAGTTAATTTAATATTATGCAAACCTCAATGCACATTTACAGCACAAACATACCGAAAAGTTGAATTTTTGTTGTTGAGATTTTCACTTTAATTACTTGGTAATCTAGAGCTGTTTAAAAATCAAGTGGAGAAAGTGAAATCATGTTTTCATAACAAATAATTGACTTCTCTTTGTTTTCTATAGTGAATATATCAAAAAAAAATTCTTTGGGTGTTGTTTTTTTCTCTATTTAGTATGTCATATAGATTAGTCCACTAGTGCAGTCGGCTATACTATCATAAAAATACAAACTTCAACAAAAAGATTGGGTTTTTATAATGTAATTGATACTTTCTTCTTGAGCCGAGGGTATATCGGAAACAGCTTCTCTCTGGCTTCACAAAGGTAGGGTTAAGTTTATGTAAGGACCATTCTTTCCACGCCCCACTTGTGGGATTACAATGGGTATGTTTGTTGTAATTGATACTTTCTCTATCAATGTCAAGTTTATTGAATGTTTTAGTTTCAATATTTTTTCAGATGATGGGGTTAATTCTTCATCTTTTCATTGAGAAATCAATTTTAAGTGTTTGGTTACCTTGAGTTGTGGAAAATCGGGAATTTTAGTAGCTCATTTGGTTGGCTATGGCTATATGAACTTTCACCTTGTTGGTGAGGGTTTGATTCCCTATCTTGTGAATTTTAAAGAAGTTGTGGAAAATCATTTATATCCTATATAGCATATATAAACTCTTAGTCTCAACTTCTGTAAATGTGACTGATGTTAATTCTGGTATTGGTGGTTTGATGTATGGCGTAATGTTAGGATGGCGGTTGTGGAACCTTCCTCCTCATTGGAGATTTTAGTAAGAGGACCAGAAGGTTTTTTAATTTGGAATGGACCTCCTTTCCTGAGCGGGGAACCTGGTGTCAAGCTGGATACGGTTCCTTGTACCAGTGCAAAGTTTAGTGATGATGGGTCCAAACTTATGGTTACGAAATCAGACTCTGTAATTAGCATCTTTGATTGCAAAACCTTGACAGAGGTTAGGTCCTTTGATGTCCCAAATGTTCTTGCAGCAGTCATCTCTCCTTGCGGGACTTATCTTCAAACCTTCCAAAAATGTTCATCTCCTCAGCATAAGAACGTAGTCTTGTGGAAGATAGAAAATGGTGAATTTGCTTACCAACTCTTCCAGAAAAATATGACTAAAGTTACATGGTAATTTTTCTTGTGCTTTGGCTGTCTGTGGAAATTTATGTTCATAATTTTATTGTATTTTGTTCATTTGGATTCTACTTTCTTCAGGCCTTCAGTACATTTCAGCTCTGACGAAACTGTTGCATGTCGTTTGGCAACAAATGAGATCCAATCTTTTGATCCTAGGGATTTCTCTAAGGGATTCGTTAATCGGCTTCGAGTTCCTGGGATTGCTGCATTGGAGCTTTCTAAAGCCCCTGGATCATATGTGGCTGCATTTGTTCCAGAATCTAAGGTCCATTTTGCAGTTCAGGAAGAGAATTGTTGGATACTCATTAATAATGAATTTAAAACATCCATGTATTATCATTTCGATATGCTTGCTGACTCTATAACTAATCCATATTTTGCATATTGTTAGACAACTTGACACAACTACGATTGAGTGCAACTGTTAAGTTTCATTGAAGTGCATTTCATCCAGAATATTTCCTATAAATTCAAAAAACATTTTCCAGAAGCTGTCTAAACTGCTCCATGTAATATAAATGTTACACCTTGAGGCTTTGGGAATATATGACAAGCTTTTATAATAAATCCTATATGGGAGGCACATATTAAACCAGATATCAAATGAGCTGTCTTGCAGAGAGTTATGTTTTTGGGAAACACAGTACAACATGTTTGTTGTAGTGAAATTGCTACAGAGAGTAGTCAACTAAGTTAATCTAAGAAATCATTTGACTATTTTAGAATTCTTTTTGACATAGTAATGTCCAAAAACCAATATATATGGACAGGATCGATGATAAAATACTTCCTTAGTTTCATCACTTTTCTGCAATCAGATTACCACACAAATGCAATAGAAAATTCTTGAAGTGTTTAGTGCTTGGGCTGACAGTTCTCAGGGTTCCTAAATAACCTTTCGGAGATTAATTGTGCAGGGAATGCCAGCCAGTGTTCAGATATATGCTTGTGGAAAGGACTTACAAAGTCAACCTGTTGCTCGACGTAGCTTCTTCAGGTGCTCAACTGTGCAACTGAGCTGGAACTCTGGTTCTACAGGGCTCCTAGTGGTGGTCCAATCAGATGTTGATAAAACAAACCAGAGTTACTATGGAGAATCAAAGTTGAACTACTTGACTACTGATGGGGCCCATGAAGGGCTTGTGCCTCTTCGTATGTTCGTTCGTCTTCTTATTTTCAGAAAAAAAGTTGTGTTGAATGAGTGAATTTGGAATTTAGTGATCTTTGGTATGTTGCAGGTAAAGAAGGCCCTATTCATGATGTTCAATGGTCCTATTCGGGTAAAGAATTTGCAGTTGTTTATGGATGTATCCTTTACTAAATTCTAATCTTAAGACTTGTGAAACTGTTACCAAGAAATGAAAAGAAAACCTTAGAGAAGAGGAAAAAAGAAGATTGTGAAAAGAGTCTTATGTAAATATTACACACTTTTCATGAAGGAGAGGTTTGGAGCAACGATAAAGTTGTCTCCGCGTGACCTATAAGTCATGGGTTTGAACCGTCGAAGCAGCCACTAATGATTGCATTAGTTTAGACTGTCTACATGACACCCCTTTGGAGTGCGGCCCTTCCCCGCACCCTACTAAAGCGGGATGCTTTGTGCACTGGCTTCCCATTAATGAAAAGCCATACAATTTGAAGACAAGAATATTGGAAGAAATGTTATCGAAGTTTGAAATTCGATGCAACTTCTTTCTAAACAAGGTAAAAGTTTTAAAATATGCACACTTGTGATTAATTGTCGAAGGTCAGAGCTTGGTTCATTATTCTCTCATTCGTGGTTCCTGGTGTTCCAGCTTTTCTATTTAACTATTCCTTCTTAAACCTTCTTTCTCAATTAAGAGAAATGCAGAATAAAAAAAACAAGATACCTGTTAGATGGTGGAGGACATCTAGCGTACATATTTTTTGGTCGATGGTCTTAGGTCAAGTGCATTAGATCATTTGGCTTTTATATATTCAACAAACTTGTGCTCAGTTAATTGATAGGGTCTAAGTGTCATCCTATCAAAGGAGCTCTTATTTTCTCCTTCAAGTCTATTGTTCAAAATTAATTTGCAGCTAGTATCCGCCTTTAAAGGGGTAGAATAACAGTCAAAAAGCTAGGTGAAATCTTCCTATCTGGCCCTTGGTGGGTAGGGTCAGTTGGTACCTATGCTATGTCAGAAGTAGTAATAAAGTGGGCAAGATAGCCTTAATGCTACTGTTAAAAAAAGAAAGAAAATATGCAGCTAGCATTCCTATATTTCTGTTGAATGTAGTGTCTCATATTTTTTGGATGTTTCTGCTATCCTTAAATCACTTAGTTATGCCTGCTATGGCCACGGTTTTTGACAAGAAGTGCAATCCTCTACTTGAGCTTGGAACAGGCCCATACAACACTATCAGATGGAATCCATTGGGGAATTGTATCCTTTACTTAGTAAATAAATGATTTTCCTTATTTGCTTCATTATCTATTTGGTCATTGGAAAAAAAAAACATACAAGGGCTAGTTCATACGGCTAGTTTATTTCCACAGTTAGCAGTTTTTGCTTTTGTTTGCCTTAACATTGTTCTACAGTTATATGCTTGGCAGGCTTTGGTAACTTACCAGGAGACATGGTATGCATAATTAGATAATTTATCCTATAGAGATGTCAGAAATGCCCATAACTCTTATATCTGTGTCAAATATCATGGCTGGCTATTACTTATCAAAATAAATGACTTTTGGCAAATATGATAAATATAAGTATCAAAGTTACCCTCACTACCAACAATTTAATGAGAGATGGAAAGACATCAATCTTTATTTCTTCTAATAAAAATCAGTTTTTGCATCAAGTGGTGTCACAAGAAGTCATGTGAATAAAGAGTTAATCAGTAAAGTAGTGATGTTATAGTTGAATAGTTCCAAATATGGAAAGGTATCAATCTCTTTAAGATAGATTAAAAAGGAACAAATATCACATAAAATTTATCAAGAAAGTAGAAAACTTAGATTTAAGTGTTGAATAGGACACAAATTGATCAGTCACTGGAGGCATGCCAAACTCCTAATTATGCTAAGCTTACAGTCACACCAAATGCCCGAGGAAACTCTTTAATACATGTAACCATCAGCACAATCAGTGTATAAGACCATTTGGTTCCTCCTGAGCAACAAAAGATATTAGATAGTTAAGTATAGGTTCAATAGTTAAGTGTACTGTAAACAAATGTATTTAATAATATACTCCCTCCATCCCATTTTATGTTACGGTGTTTGAACATAGTCCATACACAAAGTTTAGGATGATGTGTAAGACTTTTGAAACTTGTGGTGTAAAACAAGCCATAGACATTTGTATGGTTGTAACTTGTACATCACCTCATTAAAGGTAGATGAGAAGTTAAAGGCGAATTGTTTTTAAATATATAAAAGCGTCATTCTTTTTGGGACGGACTAAAATGATAGCATGCCACATTAAAAATGGGACATAGGCAATTATAATGTATCAGGTGTAGTAGTAATACAACAATGTACATGTTATATCTCTCTAAAGGGATTCACATGCAAGTCATTGTTCTTTGCTCATTCTCTCATCTTTGTCCTTGTTTCTACTATATCTCGTATGGCATCAAATTTTTGTTAGAATTACTTCACATTTGCCAACAATTATCTGAGATAAGAAATGTCATTTGTCTCATGTTTTCCTTAAACTTTCTTGTTTGCCGAGCCTTTTTGCTCTTGTAAATATTATGCTCAGTGCGTGAACCCTGTTCGGATTTCCGACAATTCTTTGAATTTCTAGCTCATGGTGGTTGATTCTTCATTCTAAACCTAACCAATTTTGATCACCTGAACCCTAATTTCTGTGAGGCTCAAACAAGTTTGTGCCTTCCTTTTTTATTCATTTGAGATTTAATTTAATATTCTGATCACTAGGTTTTGAATAGTCTATTACAACAGCGTCTTTTGCTGACATAAGTAATTCCTTTTTTATTCATTTGAGATTTAATTTAATATTCTGATCACTAGGTTTTGAATAGTCTATTACAACAGCGTCTTTTGCTGACAAAGATTTTACTTACTGTACACCCACTATAATAAGATTATCCTGCACCATAAGGCGCTCATAAATGGCAACAATCTCCAGTGATTTTTCAACTGTTCTTTAGTTTGTTGAGTTCTCTTGACAAATAGAATATTTAGGTGATTCTTATGACAAAAAGATGTTCAAATATCTCATTCTGACAGCTTTCCGGGTTAATTTTCCAGCAAGTTCGATCCTTCTGTATGTTCATCAATCTCCCAACCTTTTAACTCAGATTTGGCCTCCAACAATTATGTCATATAAATTTGAGAATTTTGGCATGGCGAATTATGTGGCATCCAAGGGTGTGCCTGGTGGTAAACGAAATGAGTGCGAAACTTGGAGAGCAGGGTTCAGATCGGAAGGAACACTAGGTGATGTCTTCTCATCTGCCTAAGCATTGGTGGCAGAATTATCCGGTACAATGCTGGTGAGAGAGCACGTAACCGATGGGATAGTCGAGGTTTTTTGCCCAAGCTATCCTAGACACCATCATTATCCAAAAAGACTAAATAGATATGGCGATTAATGTGGTTAGATGGTTTCTTTTATCTGATCAAAATGAGTTTCTTTAGTATATGGCACTTAATAGTAGTCTAACACTTGTAATTTTAGTTGTTCAAATTGGCAAACTATTACTTATGTCTCTTAGTCCTCCATTCTTCTTTTTCGGATTGTTGGCTCAACTTTACTCCTTTTTCTCATTTTCTTTCTTTAGTTGCTTTGCCCGATGAATTCTAATCCATGACACTTGGAATATGCCAAGCTATCCTTTCCCTACTTGAATTTGAACAAGTCAATTCCTGATGTTCTTAGTTGTCCTTTTAACCACACAATACTAATTAGTTGCTTATCCTTAACACTTGATTATCTAACCCTATTTACATTAAATTATCTACCTCTGTTTGTGGGTGTTTATGGGATATGGTATGTATAAGTATTTGGTACAAGTAGCTGTAGGTTTTGCTAATTCTTAGTACAACAACATACGTAGTATAATCCCACAATGTGCGGTCTGGGGAGCGTAGAGAGCACAGACTTTTCCTCTTACCTCAAAAGGTAAAGAGGCATTTTGCTAATCTTATATAGTTTGAAGAATCGGTACATAATATCCTTACTAAAATTACACCCGTGCATAATGGTACATCTAGACAAATGAAAATGTTTGCTAGTATAACCTAGTGATTGACATGTTGGAACCGTTTTCCTGGTGCTATCTCAATGCCACTCAAAGCCACCTCTATTTCCTACTCGGCCATGGATCTGTTATCAACTTCTAATCCATTTTGGTTAATGTAATGTTGGGTTAAATCTTTCTTACTCACATATGAATCGTTAATACAAGTTATAAAGAGCATAGGTTTGGCATGTAGGACGACATCTAAGGTTAAAAATTTTTATTTTCTGAGAAAATTTGAATATTTACTCAGCTACACAGGTCCTGGTAGGGTATCATGAACTCCATGACCTAGGTTTATGACCTTCATTGCCTAACTGCCTGCCAAAATTGTGCTCTAGTGGTAGAACTAGCTTCATCTTTTGGCAAGTGCAGCCTGTCTGCACTTTGACCTTATTTATGCTATAGTTATTTGAACAAAACTAAAGGACTGTTGGAAAAGTAAGGAAGTGACTTCTGCCTATGGAGATCAATTCAGAAATTTGTGGCATAGTTTCTTTCAAAGAACTAGATTCAATGTAAACAATGGAAGGAAGATTTTGTTTTGGGATGATAACTGGTTAGGAATTGGCAGCCTCAAGCAGCTCTTTCCTGACATTTATTTAATGAATGAACAACAACATGCCACTGTGCAAGAAGTCTGGTCCATCCATGGATGGAACTTAACATACAGAAGGATGATACAAGACTGGGAGGTGGATAGGTTAGCTGAATTTTATGGCACCCTAGACCATGTTGGAGGACTGGAAGAGGGAGAAAACACTCTCAGGTGTATTTATCACAGCAAAGGTATCTTCACAGTTAGCTGTGCCTACAAGAATCTGTATCAAATGGTGACTCACTCAGATTTTTGCCTTGGAAGCTTATCTGTAAAGTCAAAACTCCATATAAGGTGGCAGTCTTTACTTGGTTGGTAGTAAAAGAGGCAGAACTAATTCAGGAGAATCTCATGAAGAGGGGAATGCGTATGTGTCCTAGATGTTTTTTTTTGTGGGCAATAGGCAGAGACAATCAACCATATGTTTCTTCATTGCAGGGTCATTGGCTAAGTTGCTCGGACTCTCCAAAAATGTTACCACATCTGTGGCCAGGATAGCCCTTAATGCTGAGGAATACAATGTTACCAGTTTGAAAAAAAAAAAAATGCACTACTTTTGAAAGATTTGACACGCACGTGATGACATTTTTGAAGAGTCCGAGCAACATAGGTGGTTAGACAACTTTGGAACTTGTTTACCAGCTTCAGGGGCACAAGTTGGACCATGCCACGAAGGGCAAGTCTGGCTATAGAAAGCTGGAACAATGAAGGTAGTGGCAGTAGAGACAAAACAGATGGAAAATTGTCCCAACAGTGATTTGGTGGACCGTATGGAAGGAGGGAAACTTGAGATGTTATGAGGGCATTAGTAGTCCTTTACATATGATTAAAATGAATTGCACTATCACTTTTTGCTATTGGTGCAGTTCTGAGTATGTAAATGATCCTATATCCTATAACTGTTATAGATATCCTAGGTTCTTTGTAAGATGAAGTAGGATCTAGTTTAGTTTTGTTGAGTATACTCAATTGTATGTAGCTCCATGATGTAAATTTGGGATCCCAGCCTTTAGTGCTGAAGATTTATACACAAAACTGTTAAGTTTGCCCCCCCCCCCCCCCCCCCCCCCAAAAAAAAAAAAAAGAAAAGAAAAAACTAAAATACTGTATTGCCATGTCTACTTAGAGGCTTAGAAAAGTTCTTAGAGGCTTAGAAAAGTTCTATTAAATCTTAGTTGATTCTTTAAGTGATGCTTGCTTGTGATCTTGAATTAGAAGTTTCTTCCTCATCTAGCTTAGCTATTAAGTGATTAGTCATGATTTCAGGCATTCTGGGACTACAGGGAAAAGAAGCAACTTGGAACTACAAGGGCTGAATTGTCAGTGACAAGTGAATGGTCTCCTGATGGTCGATACTTTATGACTGCCACAACAGCTCCACGTCTTCAAGTTGATAATGGGTATGCATATGTTTTGCTGATTTTGTTGTTGTGTAAAATGTGCTTTGGCTAAACCCTAAGGTACCTTGAGAACCTTATGTATAAAATTTCGGTTTGTAGCTTGCAAAGACAACTTTTTTTTCTCTGCAATTATTAGACAATTCAATGTGTAAAAATCACTGCATTTTGCTTCAGTCTATAATATATTTGGATATCTTGACGACTGTCTAGACTACTTGATTTCTTTTAATCTATTGGTTTAATAGTTTTTTAAATCTTGAATTTGGTTATCAACTTTTTCCTTTGCTGATGTTTATCCACCTGCAAATGTGTCGCCAAGACTTAAGGGTAAGTTCTACAGTGTGTTAGTTAGACTAACAATGTTGTATGGGCAGAGTGCTGACCAGTTAGAACGTCTACATTCAGAAGATTAATGTAGCGGAGAGGAGGAAGCTCATATGGATGTGTGAACACATAAGGAGAGACATGATCAGGGGCCAAGGTGGGTGTGGAAACCGGGGTGGACAAGATGAGGAAAGTGAGACTGAGATGGTTCAGTTATGTGAAAAGGAGGCGCACGAATGTGCCAGTTTGGAGGTGTGAGAGGTTGGATGTAGCAAGAGTTAGGAGAGGTCGAGATGGGCCGAAAAAGAGTTGGGGAGGTGATTAAACAAGACATTACGTAACTTTAGCTTACTGAGGACATGACCTTAGATAGGTATGGAGTTGGAGGATTACAGTAGAAGGTCAATAGGTAGCCAAGTGTGGTCACCCATTGAGTGGGAGAGGCAAGGGGCTAGGCCCATATCCTATCCTAGTTATTATATTAGTAGTAATTTAGTAATTCTGTAACCTCTTTTTCTTCGTAGTAATTTTTTGCTATTTGTTGCTTTATTTACTCTGTATCTTGATATTTTGCTATCATATTTTCTTGCTACCCTTCTCCGAGTAACTTCTCTTTTGAGCCGAGGGTCTATTGGAAACTACTTCTCTACCCCACAAAGGTAGAGGAAAGGTCTGCATACATCTTACCCTCCAAGGGTCACACTTGTGGGATTATATGGGGTATGTTGTTGTCGATCCACCTGCAAGTTTAATATAAATTGTTATAGCAATTAATCTATATTCCTTACTAAAAGTTGGCTCTATTGAATTATGGCCCTAATGTAACTGCATGAACTCATAATCTTGTTTGAAAAGCCATAAGTGATTCTAAAGGTATGAGAAGCTAGTGAATAGTGATCATGCTTAATGTTGCCTTTGTTGGACAAGAGAAAGTGTACTTCCAGGTTTATGAAAGCAGATATATTTGGAAACTTCATTAATCAAATACATGATAGCTAATGCCTATTTTCATACTCTTGAAGGGTTAAAGTCTTTCACCACAATGGATCATTGTACTTCAAGAAGATGTTTGATAGATTGTATCAGGTTAATAATAGTCTTGCTTATTTGTTTTCTCTTTTCTGGTCCCAAACCAATTTGCTTTGCCTGCTTACTTCTTTGTTCATTCCTCTGTCAGGTTGATTGGAAGCCAGAATCAGTTGAAAAATTTGGAGACATTGAAGACCTTGTGAAGGCAGTTAGCTCGGTGAAAATAGATGAAGCGAAAGTGCCAGGTTCCTCCTGTTTAAATCTAGTAATGAAGTTTGATGTAATGCCCATTTACTATTATAATGGGAGTTGAAACCAAAATGTCTTTACAGGGAAAGGATCGAAAGCTACGCAGGCCGCTCCAAAAGCTACACAGGCCGTTCCAAAAGCTACACCTGCCAATCCTCCTGCAGCAAAACCTGCTGCTTATCGTCCACCTCATGCCAAAGCTGCTGCTGTAGTTCAAGCAGAGGTATGGAACGGATACTTCATTGAGTACTAATTACTTTTAATAAGTCAACATGTGTTCATTGATAACACACTGAGCTGGTTTAGCAAATACTTATACCTTCCATGATTGCTATTTAATCTGAAAATTCTGAGTCTGTTACTTTTAACACCATTACTGAAAGCCTGCTTTTCTGAATGGACTGTTCTTTTCAGGATTTTGATAATAAAATACTTAAAGCTAGGAATTCACAGAAGATTCTCTCTAAACATTTCTCCAAAAGTTATTCCGGTCACAGAGCTTTTGCACAAAAAAACAAAGTCAAAACTGCAATATGATTAGTTACCTTTACATGAACTACTGTGATGATTAACATGCAATGTGGTAATGACGCGATGGTTTACGAGCTACTTTTAGAATGTCTAAATATGTCAAACTGTCATCTGAAAGTTCATCCATGCGTTATTTCCTGTTTATCTTTAATCCCCCACAACCCATTTGTACAACTAATGTGCTGATAGTATCCATCTGTTTCATTTTGACAGTTATTTGGAGCAAGTCCTTCAGGGTAAGCTTTATGATACATCTTCATACCTTTTCCAGTTTTCTGGGTATATTTCTGATGTTCAAACTTCCAACTACTGAGTGACTATACATCTTTTCGGTATTTCACATGAATATAGGGAGCTTAGCAAGAATGCATTGAAAAACAAGAAAAAGCGGGAGAAGAAAAAGCAAGCCGAGGCTGCATCTGCAGCCGGAGGTTCGTGATCAGAGGCAACTCTGCTGAATAGGCTGTCTTGACATGCACAAAACAAAGGGGCCTAAAGTAACAGGAGGTTTTCATGGACCATCATACGTCCTGGGAGATATTTGATTTGGTTTAAGATAATCGAAAATATCACCTAGTACATTACATAAAGCAAATTTTTGATTCATATATTCTTTTTTAAAATATAGTTTTCAGCCCCTGTACTAGAGCTGAAACAAAATTCACCTTTTTGAGTCTAACCCTGGTGCTGGATCAATGGATCTGTTTGAGCTGCTCATCAGATAAGTAGGTAGTGACAAAAGGCAAGTTTTTTTTTTTTTTTGGTTGTGTTACTTCAAATCTTGTTACCTCAACTCGACTCGTCTCGTCTCCATTGTATCAATACTGTAACATACAAATGATCATCTAGACATCTTTAACAAAAACTTATGTACACACTGACACAAGGGAATATATTGAAACATTAAACGTATCCCAAAAATACAACGAAAAATAATAAGAAATCAATATAATATTTCTTTTAAGAAAAGTGATTATTCAAGCCTCAAAGTCTATCTTCTTCTCCTCAACTGCTTTATGATAACTATTGAAACACAAGAATAAAAAAATAGTTGAAACTATTTTGTATTTTTGTTCATTACAAATTGATAAACTATACACTATTTATATTCAAAAATTCATAAATACAATCATGATTCTAGTTCAATATCACACCGTATCTTGCATGATATTAGTTGTGTGATTCTGCATAGTTAAAACATAGTATTTTCCAATGATCTTTTAAAATCATATCATATAATTGGAAAGTCAACATCCCTTTTCAAGTTGATGTTCTTTATCAAGAAGCATTAATTTGGATAATAGAAATTGTTGTTGTCTCCTTGTCATTGCTTTGAAATAAGACTAGTTTGAGAGTTTACCAAAAAGAATGGAATATGGACTATCAAAAAGACATTCAGACTAGCACCTCTTTGAATCTAATGTCATAATTAGAGATTTGTACACGTGATAGTTAGATTTTTTGAGGTTATAATTACGTTATTTTATTTATGATTGTAAAATGTGATAACTTATCTTTCATTTTTTTTTACTTCTGTAATCTTTAACGACAAATTCTTATTCACGATTGTAAAACGTGATAACTTGTCTTTCGTTTTTTTATACTTCCGCATTTTTTAAGGTTAAATTTTAGGAATCACATAATTTTAATACGAAATTACAAATCTATCTCTCTTCAGTTCACAATTACATTAACCGAATGCATAATATGTAGCTTGGATACATTAAACAGTTTGTCGAATACATTATAACGTAAATCAGATACATAATGTGTAGCTCGAAAACATTAAAAACTATCTCGGATACATAATATGTAGCTCGGATATGTTAAAAATTAGCTCGAATACATTATAAAATAAACCGAATACATAATATGTAGCTCAGATACATTAATTATTGGCTCAGACACATTAATATGTTGCTGAGATATATTAAAGAAATAAGAAATTTTAGAGGTTTTTAGAAATATAAGGGGATATTGGATATACAGAAAACATAAGATGTGTATTTCAGGATTTTTTTTAATAAATTGAGTTTTTGATTGAATTATCTTGATGGAATAAGACAAGTACCATCATATCCGTTTTTGGATCATGACATATAAATATCATTTGAAGCCACGTTAAAAGATATATTTATGTACTATATCTTTTCAATATAGAAACATAGAGATCAAGATCAAAATGTTTCTAATCCATGAACCACCAAAATTCAATAACCCCTAGGAAGTTTCATCGACTTGTTCCTAGACGAGATTTAGAAGTCTTATATGAAAGCACAATTCTCTACACTAGAATGCTCATGTATGAAATCACAATTCTTAATGCCTTTAGGAATAATGGAAATAAACTTACACACAATCTTTGTTTTACAATAATAGCATATCTAGTGAAATTCCATAAATGAGGTTTCTGAAGAGGGTAAAATATACGCAGATTTTATCAGTATCTCATAATGGTGGAGACACTGTTTTCAAAGACCCTTGACTCAAATACAACAACTCTGAGTATAAAGAAAAAGGAGAATAAAACGAACATAACAAATAACAAGGAATTAGTGCAAAAGTCTATATGAGAAGAGACAACTCCATAACAACATATGGGATAGATTAGTAAAATAAATAAATAATAAAAATAAAATTAAAAAAGAAGTACAATAACACAACTCGTACCATCACAAACACCAGTCATCTTAAGCAAAACAACAATAGACTACCTACTAACCTTGTACTCTAGTACCGAAAATAAACTAACAAATGTGGCTTAAAGGCTTCATGCTTACATGTAATAAACAAAAGTGTGTTTGTTACACTAATTGGATAGAGGTTCTAACTTCACAATTTTTTTGTAGTGTTACAAGTTCATCAATAAAACACTGCAAATTCTGATCGGATGAACCACCTCCCGCCACTGCCTCCGCGGCTTTCTTCTTCCAATTCAATGCATTTGATTTCATCTCCGCGGCCTTAGGACCACTGGACACCTCGTGCAAAGATTGTTCAACTTCGTATCGAGGAATAGTCCTCTTCTCTGTCACACCTCTAGATAGTCTTACGCCTATTTTGAATTCGTCCACTAAGTACTTAGCATTCGTGACTTGATCCCCCCATTGTGGAAATGCCACGATAGGGACACCATTCACGATAGCCTCCATTGACGAATTCCATCCACAGTGAGTCAGGAAACAGACTAAAGACGGATGTGCTAAAACCTCTTCTTGCAAACACCATTCCACAACTTTTCCTTTATTCCCAACTTTGTCCAAATAGCCTTGTGGCAAGACTACTGTGGGGAAGGATGAGTTTTTTCGAGGTGGCTTCATGATCCACAAGAAGTTTAGCCCTGAATCCAATAGCCCGTAGGCAATCTCATCGACTTGTTCCTGGCTTGGAACAACGATGCTTCCAAAAGAAATGTAAACAACTGAGGATGGTGGCTTGGAGTTGAGCCATTGAGTGATGGAGCTATCAGCCTTCACTAAGTCAGCACGAATATTTTCTCCGATTTTTGAGTGTTCATCGACTATTAATGGACCAACGGTCTTGATGGGAAAAAAATTGGACATGTAGTTCACTATATCTTTTTCGAGCTCTTCAAATGACTCGATGAAAATACGAATGGGGTTAGATAGGTAATTGAATTGGCGCAAAACTACGTTTGCTAAGACAGGAAATGGATTATATGGGAGCAAGAAACTAGGAAGTTCATCCCATTTGAGGATTGGCATGTTAGGCAAATGAACATCAATGTGAGGATTTGATTCATTTGGGAAATTTTCAAGATTGAAATGATAGTG
Source organism: Solanum lycopersicum (assembly GCF_036512215.1). Lineage (NCBI taxonomy): Eukaryota > Viridiplantae > Streptophyta > Magnoliopsida > Solanales > Solanaceae > Solanum > Solanum lycopersicum. Next base: position 4,347,458 of record NC_090807.1, on the reverse strand, counting down.
ATAGTAAGTAGAGAAACTAGCACAAGATTGTACCCAAAGGACAGCATAAGGTATATCAAGACTTTTAGCTACATCACATACCCATGGAAGAAATGGATTGTTGATTAGACATGAAACAGGACGACCATTCGCTTCGTTCTGTTTTATCATTTCAGGGAGTAATACCCTGCCTAAAGATTCAAGATTCGCCAGCTCTGTTTCGAGCTGGCGATTCTCTTTAGGCTGAGTATACTCCCATCCATTGAAAAACTCAAATCTAATGAAACCGTCTCCATAAGGAGTTGGCTCATCACTAATTATGTTCTTATTGGCTTCTCTCATATCCTTGCCTACACATTCAGGTGCGCAAAAGGTGACCAGGACACCTTTAGAGGCGAGGCGTTTGCCAAGTCGAAGTAATGGATTGACATGTCCTTGACCAGGAAATGAAATGAGAAAAACATGAATGAATGGATCTATTGGACCTTGAGATCCCATTTTTCTCTAGTTGTGATTATTGATTAGCTACAATGATAATTATGAGCTAGAGAAAAGAATATTTAGGTAGTGGTGTATCTATTTTGTTATTAGTAAGTAGTAAAGTAAAATAAGTGGTGTATTGTTTGTATGTTACACTGCATTATATAATATTCCCTCATTGGTAGGGTGTTTGCGGTCATCTAGGTAAAATTTGATCCAAACCTAACCCATAAAAAATATATTATACTTAATTTGATATTTTTTATTAAATTCATCAAATATTATGCAAGTGGAATTATATATACATATATATATACATATACACACACTAACATTTAATCATAAAATGACAAAATATCACCTAAAAGTAAAAAAATACTTGTTCCGTTTTACAAAAAATAATCTAGTTTGACTTAACACGGAGTTTAAAAAAATAAAAAAAACTTTTGATCATGTGGTCCTAAATTAAAGTTATGTCAAATGAATAAAATTACCCTTCAATCTTGTGGCCTTAAACATGCTAAATGAAAAGCTGTTATAAAAAATTATTCTTTTTAAAAAAGAGATTATTATTTTTTAAACGGAGAAAGTTGATACTTCAAAGTTAACTCACACTTCTTATTAAAAAAAAAAAGGAAAAAAAAAGTAGAATATGAAAAGTGTCAGAACAAGGTCCAGGCTACATTCCAAATATATAAAAGACATATCATAAATTACTCAACTACGGCTTGATTTGTGAGGTTTCGACAATAATAAATTACTTACCATGTGATAATAGGGATAAAGTATTTTTAAACTATGATTGAGATTTTATCTAATTAAATTAAGATTTTATTAAATTTTTTTTACATTTTTTAAATTTATGTGACATTTAAATAACTCTTACGTGCATCAACTGTGTAGCATTATGGAGTGTCCCACGTAATATAAAATTACAAAAAAAAATGAATCCGATGAGATAATATGACCTTAATTTAGTTAAAAGATGTCTTTAAACATAGTTTAGGAGATACATGTACCTTATCCCCGTGATAATATAATTAAGTTTTTGAATATTGGCTTGGATCCACATGTGAGCATTAACGAAGGGCCCAACAATGAAATTTGATACAATATTCAAATCACTAGTAACGGAAGGTCGTGCATGTCAATATTCGATTCTATATTTTGTACTTTAGATGTATGGATGCAGACAATGAATTTATTTTAGATTCAATCCATACTCTAATCAAGTTGAAATGTAACTTTTCATTACTATAGAGTGAGAGTCATCCTGTCACTACATAAGTCTATTGTGCTATAGATTTTGCAATCCCAATACAACTAGTTGTTGCCTTTTGTATAAAGGGTGTTTTGATACCCATCTAGTGTATATTTAATAGAACATCAGTCCTAAAGGTGATACCGAGGGTTGTGAAGCCATTCCCAAGGACTCCCATTGTTACATGTTATTATGATTATATGACTATGTTAGTTTTTCAAAAATGCATTCCTTATTATGTGTTTTCAATTTTTCAAAGTTTTTAAAAGTCTTTTTTCTATAAGGTGAGTTTGAATTTTTTTGTATTTTTAGTTTGTTTAATTAATTTTTTACTTTTATATGATATTGTGGATATATTTATCTTTAGATACTTATATTAATGTTAATATTTTATTTTTTATGTATAGATATGCATCCGTCAAATGTTTACATACATCCTAGTCCAGTAGAACATGATGTAATAAAAATCAAAGTTCATCATTATCCGAAGGAATTTGGAATAAAAGAAGAGAAGTCTTGCTTATATACGCGTCACGGTGATACTGAACTTTGGCAACATATAAAATATCATCCATTACATTCTCGCATTCGTCAGTATTTTGAAAATTGTAGATTTAAAGAAATTCTTGATGTAGGATGTGTGTCGTATGACTCTGGATTAATTTCTACTTTAGTTGAAAGGTGGCGTCCAGAAACACATATTTTTCACATGCGAACTGACGAGGCTACCATAACTTTACAAGATGTTGAAAATTTATTCGGAATGATAATAGATGATAGTCCTATAATTTTAAATGGAGCTAATGATTTAGGGATTATAGGTAGACAAGAAATGATGTTTGAATTAACAGGATGGTTACCCGATAATGATTGTTTTTCTGATGTTAGTAAATTGTTAACATATAAATTGATTGAGTATATTGAAGGTTTGGATGATATTACTGATCACTCAACTGAGCATGAAGTGCAACAAAGATTTAAATTATATTTATTATAGTTATGTGGTAGATCAATATTTTTGGATAAATCTAATAATAAGATTAATTTGGACATTTTAATTGACTTGAGAAATTTAGATGTAATGTCAACACAAGCATGAGGAGCAACCACATTATCATATTTGTATAATTGCTTATGCCGTGCTTCAATGAAAAAATCAAATGAAGTTTGTGGATTTATCTCTTTATTGCATGTATACATATTTTTTAATTAAATATTTTTTATATACTAGTATATGCATTTTTAAATTTAAGTGTATTCTAAGTAATGGTGATTTTTATTTATTGTAGATTTGGACATGGAAATGAATTATTCCCAAAGACTCTAAGGACCAATCAACTTGAGGCTTCAACTGCGCTTGCAAATAAATGGACACAACATAGAAATCATCAAAATGAGGCACGAACTGTAATCGGTGTGATTAGGAATGTACTAGATAAATCTAACTGATGAACATGTATTTAATATTATTAGTATTTTAAACTATTCATATTTTTATCTCATTTTAAATAAAAATATGTTTGGTAGGTTTTTAAATGATGCACTTATGTTTTACTATCCAAGAAAATTATGTGAATAAAATGACATATACATAGATTCTTGGTAGGTCCTTAAAGCAATATATTATATGACATACCCAAGACAGCGATTTACTTAAAAAAAAATCGCTAAATTTTTTTCGTAAATAGCTACATTGGCATCAATTTACTTAAAAAAAAATTCGTAAATCGTTGTACTGGCAACGATTTACTTAGAATTTTTTTAAAAAAAAATTCGTATTTCTTCAAAAGTTTAATTTTTTTTTAAGTAAATAGGTAAATCGCTGCTAAGGCAGCCTTTGCAACGATTTATTAAAAAAAATTGATTTACAAAACCGTTGATTTGTTGTAATTTTTTTGGTTTTAAAAAAGCAAATTGTACAAATAGCTGCTATAGCAGCGATTTTGCTTAACTCCGGCGGACAAAATCGCTACTTCATAAGCAATTTTATTGTTTTGATTAAAAAAAATTTCATATACTATTTTAAATTTTTTATTAATTATTTTTTCATTTTAGGCTCCGAACTCGTGAATCTTGTCTCTTCTCGAAAGAAGAAAAAACTTTTTGATTTGTGTAATGCATCAACTTTCTTTGTTTTTGTATTATAAATTAATATTAAAATACATGTATTATTTATCTACTAGGAAAGTGGGGAAGAATTAATTAAATTATCCTATGCAGTTTGGACATGACAAGGCCTACATAGCAAAACCAATAGTAGTTCTTAGAAGGAAAGTAATCATATTTATTTTATTATTTTCTTCGTCTTTTTTAGTTGTTATGTTAAAAAAATATTTTAAAATTTTTGATTAATACTTATGTATGATGGGGTAAAATTTATCCACACCAGGTGTTTATACCAACCACTATATGCATGTCATGTGTTTAAATTTATAATTCTTTTTACTTCATTAAATCACGTAATAATGCATTTTGCATTGGTTTGATGTAAACACCCGGTGCAAATTTATTTCTTCCATGTACGATGTGTTGTTTAATCATATTAATATTAAAAGTGCAATTTATAGTACTTTTCGTGTATAATTTTTGAATATTTAAATTTTTAGTTTAAAATATCAAACTAATGTAATTTAGTTTACCTTCAAAAATTAAATTGACTTTCGAAAAGCGCAACATAATAACTTAAACTCTTATCATTAAATATTACCCCCTCAGCCTCTAATTAATTATCCACTCTTGCATTGATACGCTTATTAAAAAAACAATAATTGATATAGTGAGTTTACCATTTTACCCCTATTAATTATGAAGTGAATGAATTAGAAACTTAATATTTTCAAGAAATTGCATTTTTTAAAATAATAAATTGAGGGTATAATAGAGAATTTTTTTTTGTCCTTTCTTGATTCGTCAAAATAAATAAGTAATTGAAATAACTAGAAAAAAAGTGATCAAGTGATTAGAAACAGAAAAAATACAATTTACATGAACTATTAATAATCAACTTTTAAATTTTAAAATATAGTTAATATGAATAATTGAATAAAAGAGATTCTTAACAGATGAGTAATTTCTTAAAAAAAGTATTAAGTCAATGCAGACTAGTAAAAATAATTGACTCGAGTTTTTTTTTTTTAAAAAAAAAAACAAAAAAAACTTAAGGTCTAAAATGTTTTTGATGGTTCATTCGTTGTTATGCACAATCAAATACTCATAAGTAAAGGTACTTAATGATGTCAACCATTATAAATTTAATGGTAATATATGTAAAAAAAATAAAATTTAACCTTCCATTAGGTGTACAATTGGTAGGAAGCGCACTACAACATTGTTATTTGGCCGAGAAGAAGTAACAATATTGGAATGAGGCTCAATTGAGAAACAATGATGTATGCATATTGTTGAGAAAAAATGTTTAGTCCTCTCGTCCCAATTTTTTGAATCTATGTTTCTCATCTTCCTTCTAGTTACGTTCTACAATAGTTCTCTTTGTTAGTTTCATTGTCCGTTATAATTTCGAGTTTAGTGATTATAATATTTGAATGTTTCTATTGTAAAATTGAAGTTGTTACACATGATGATATAGTTACAAATGAAGTTGGTCATGTTTAATTTTATTGAAGAATAATATACTATAACTCATGTTCAATTTTACCTTTTTATTGAACTAGAGTTCGATTAATACATATCGTATTTTTTAAAAAAATAACTTTATGATAGTGAATTATACTTTTGTTATGAACCTTTTTGCTTATTTAGTAAAATTATACAAAGAAGTAAATACAATTTTGATAATTTTCCTAGCTTATGGCAATTTTATGTTTATGAGCAAAGAAAATACTAACTTGAAAAATCTCATTTGATTTCGTATTAAGATTTGTAATCTAACATGCCTCTCTTTTGATCAAGACATGGATGGGCAGCCCTAAATCTATGGGTGTGTTTAGAGCGTACAATCGGGCGCTTAGGACGTAAGTCTTACAGAACTAAGCCCCGCATGTCTCCATGCAAGCTTTGAGGCGAGTACCAGCAGAGTCTTTATTTGTTTCTTTTTAGTTGTCATGATTTTCTTTTTGAGAGTCAAATAACATGAATTTAACTAACCTTTTAAGATGTATTTTTTTTATCACATTGATGCTGAAATAAGTTACAGTTTATAGTACTTTCCATATAATTTTTGAATATCTAAAATTTTATTTTAAAATATCAAATTAACGTAATTGTACAAAAACAAATTCCTAATTAAATTTGATTATAACATATTAACCTTCAATAATCTTAAACAACCTGTTGGTACAAAACTGCAATTTGTTTTTGTACAATTCCTAATTATTAATTAGATTGGTTGTTGTAAGAATGCAATCACCCTAAAAAACTTATGGTAGGTTAACTTGAATTCTTAGGGCTCTACCAATCTATTATTTTGTAAAGTGTTGTTTAACATGATATGTCACTAATTATTCATTTCAAGCAATTATACTCCATTGTTGATGTTACTACTCTAATCTGCCTCTTCTGAGAAAAGTTTTTTGTATCAACAGGTTGTTGAAGATTATTTAACATGCATTATCCCCAAGTAGCTACAAGATGGAAATCACATTTATATGACTGAAAATCGTCAAATAGTCGATGAGGAAAAACGTTTACGACATTGGTTTATCCACAAAATGGTTTACTGGATTAATCAGAAAGAAAGCCAGTAGAACACTTAGCAAATTATATGTGAAGCACAGGCATTAATGTGGTATCATTTAGAGAATGAGTGTAGAATGTTGTGAGCGCGGACTTACAATTTTCTTTGCTTCTTAACCAAAACGTATATTACCACTCGAGGACTGCAACAATCGGGATGCCATTGTGTTTGGTCTACACGGCCAATAGTGAAATCCTCTGCAGCAGCTTGTAAAAAGTACTCAAGGATTGCATCTGCGACAAGAAAATCACATGAAATGTATCTCCAGGATATTTGAAATTTAAATAATATCTGAAGTATATACCATTCCGAAGTTCTCCAGCTAAAATAACTGTTGTCTGAGTACCAGAGAGGTCCAGAAGTGTAGCTATCAAATCCACGACAGCTCCCTCACTATATATCACGTCTGATCCAAGAACTGAAATACAAATACATATCAGAACGTGAAATAATAAACTAAAATCAAGGATAGATAAACTGGACAACTGACCAGAGACCATCCACGTAGACTTAGGAACATAAAACAAGGGAGAGGAGGGAATGTGAAATGTCAAGTTGAGTGATTCTTTCTAATAACCGAGAAATCTTCTAGGGCCAACTGGTTCATAGTTCGATACTCGGTGTATAATTGAATAGTCTGTCTACCCTTCTCCACTTAAATACCAGGTTTTCATCCATGACTGGGCTCAAACACTTGACGTGCACCTAACCCACATATTACATGCTGCACTCTTACCCCGGAACCAAATCCCTGAGGGCCAGCTGATCTGTGATTAGTGCACCCAGACAATGAAATCCTAGAAAATGTTTTGGCTTGTTAACATGGATAGCATGGCATCTCAAGTTTTGTTATGGGTAGAAGGAAGCTTGAGAGGAAGCAAAAATATACACCATTTTCTTTGTAGGGTTATGCGGGACCATTGTTTTATAAATGGGTAAAATCTAATCAGACCTAAGGCACATCTGCAGTATCTAGCGACTTGGACAAGTCTAAACTGAAAGTTGAACTAGTCCAAAACTTATATCGTAGGCCATAAATGTTACAACAAATTTTCAACTGAGAGACCTGAAATTAGGTTTTACTTCTTCTCAACCCATGTAAGGCAGCTTCAAAGGAACATGAACTGAGGTCAGACATACTGATTCAATCAGGGATATATGTAGTTAATTGACATAAATGATCTCTACACTTTAAGATGGATTTTCTCCGCATTGCTTCTATTGACTGCATACCATCGGTCAATAGACGCTTAGCTTTAAAAGGGAAAACGTTACCCTTTATCACCTTTTAAGATTGATTTTCAAGATTAGTGTCTCCATGGATGATTGGAGCAACCTGACCTCTCATCAGTTACAACTATAAACCCAAAGTATGCCTCAACTAATAGTATCAGATTTATAGACAGCAAGATTTCAAGTTTTGTAAACCTTTCATGCTACGGCTTATACTCAATAAAGGAAAATGAGAACACAGAATAAAATTTCTCTGAAACATTGCTGGAAAGTTTAACTGAATCTACCACCTCTGTTATTAAACACTAAATAGTATATAATTCAAATTCACATCCTCCCCAGAGAAACTAATAATGATACAAGGACACGCGAAGGAAGAAAAGGAAATTTCAATTTGAAATGCCCACGATAAATGAAGGACGGGGATGTGTTGTAAGTACACACTACAGGTTTGAACCCTTCTGCTAGCTGAAGCTTGGTTTTTAAGTGGGATGAGAGTAGAAGGGCAGACTGCACTCCCTTGGGTTCTAAACCTGTGCACCAAGCCACCAACTGTGGTCAGGCCAGCTTATACACGGGGTATCTTGGTTATCAGAAAGAGAGAAGAAAATATCATTTTGAAATATGCATGTAACAACATTGTGAAGGCCAATTATACAACCTCAGAAGATGCATATGGAATTCAATTATGTAATGTAAAGCAACTGCAATATGGAATGAGACCATCTCAGATTATTACCATAATCTGGCAAAGGATTCCTCATATCATTATCCAACTCATCTCCCCATGTGAGCTCATTTACTGTTGCAGAGCCTCTTACATCTCCATATAAATTAGCTTCTACGTTTTTCTTTAGTAGCCTCAGTCTATCTGGGAGGTCAGTGAGAATAACTTGAGCACCCAAAAGAGCTGCAACACAGCTGGAAACATAGAATGACAAATTTAAGAGAAATGAACAATTTTATAGCAGTAAATTTATGGCCTGCACGGTAAGTGGATTCGACATTTAATGACTGCTACGAGGCAAAAACATAATTTTATGAGCAAGTACTTTATTTTATGGACATGATATCCCTTGTTTTTCGTACGCATTGAGACAAGAATCTATAATAGGAACTAATACAACATAATTTTGTTGGAACATGCATCTATTTCAATCGCTTGACTGACATCCACTAGCTTAAACCAGTAATGACAACAAATGATTTGATAAAATCAGAAATCGAAGGTGCAAAAATTTAACAGTATTACCCAACTAATCCACAGCCAGAGCCCAATTCAACGACTTTCTTGCCTTGAAGATGAATTCTTTCTGATTCTACAGCATGCTCCAAGAATTTCCCAAGGACAACTCCACTATCCCACATTACAGAACCAGTTACTCCAGGAGTGCCCTAAAGTAATTAAGATATAGCTTGATTACTAGAAATTGATGAAAGAGAGAGAGCGCAACAGTGAATAATTAAGATGCTTTGTGTGTGCTAGGAGATCAAAGTGTCTCACAACCATTTCTTCTTTCAGCAGATATAACCAACATTTCCAGAAAACAAATAGCAACTAATCCCATTTGTATTTGGATCATGTCATTGCCAAAGCTTATTAGTCATCTCAAAAGCGACATTAAGAAGTGACTTACTAACTCAAAACTTTTCTAGTTCATAATTTTCATGAGTTAAAGCAGAATAAACAGCTTAAATCCATATACAGAAAGTATGATCCTGAATATAAAACATCAGTGGAGATAGCGAGTCTGATATTTCCCTAAATCTTTTTGAGAGGTCCATGGTATCACGAAGGCAAGCCAAACTAGTGGGTAAAGAAGAGCCCAGGGTATTTGAAGTAATGAGAATCTGATCCATTAGCAAAGAGTAATAATATCAGACCCTCTTATTCCCTGTATAAGGAAGATACTTCAATGAGATGGGAAGACTATATTGCTTACAACACGATGACCTTGAAAGAAAACTGACAAGGTAAAGACAACCTAACGGAGTTGCGTTAATATTCTGATTGAATCACCGACTAATGGTTTCCAAATGAATATATGATGATTAATGTTAAGGAGAAGACCTTGCTCATCGACTATGAATTCTCATGCTTAATTCTTTTGATGTGCTAGTAGTGAGTCTTGTGATGAAATAGGACCATACTAATGCTAGTCATATTAATTTAAGAAGAAGACACGTAAGAAACATTATAAAAATAAGTTGTAAAGAAAAAATTGAAAGAGCGGAAATACGCAAGGAAGATAAGTACGCAGACATTTTGATAAATTGAATGATATCTACTGTACCAAAAGTAGTTGGCTGTTTTGTAGAATTTTAAAATGATACACAAGGTTTCCTAATTAGCTGGTCACATTCTTCTGTACTTGCTCCTCAAGTTTCTTAGAACAATTCAGCAGCTATCTTGGAAGAACAAAGAGTAGGATCAGCAATAAAAATCCCACACATTGAGAATCTTTCTATGACAACCATTTTGATGCCTTCCCATCAACTTTTGAGCTTCTTCCGAAAACAAACTCCTTCCATTTGGCCTACTTCAGACCCAGCTTCGTTGAGTTTTGAAATATGTATTTGCCACGTTTTCGTTCAGACCACAAGCTTGTTCCAAGTAGATAGACTCGCCATACCAAATACAATTGAGTACAGCCACCATCTCTTTCTCATGAGCAGAATAACAATTTTCTGTAACATTCAACTTTCAGCTCTCAAACGCAACCGCACGATCCTGCAGAACCAACTCACTATACTGCATAATATGATGCATCAGTGTGTACTTCAAATGGTAAATCAAAATCTGGCAACCGCAATATAGATGACCTTCTTCAATGCACTGAAATCCACGTCACTTGCATCTGACATAACCCATTTGACATCCTTCTTCAACAAGTTAAAGGAGCAGCCCTTTTTTAAATAACACGCTATAAACTTCCTTTTCGAATGACCTTCTCACATTTAGGACAACCTAACAACCATTTGCCAGTTTTTCTTCTATTGAGTAGAAGTCCTAGGTGCTAACAAATCATGAAGAAACTAACTGGTTCATTTTTCGTGCATTTCTTTTGTGTAATTCATAGCTCTAGAGTCCTTGTTGATATCCTCTTTTTATTTCAATGGGGATTGCTTGAACGCACAATAACAGGACCAAAGGGATTCAGAACACTGTTCTCCAGCTATATACGAAATCTAGTCAAGAGAGCCAATAATGCCTTCTGCATTCTAATTGGATTTCTACACACAATTGTAATCAACTACTTCAGGTTAACCCAAGCAATTTATACACTGTTCATGCTTTAGAAACTGCCATACCAAGGAGAAGCCATATGTGTTAAGTGAAGTGAGAGTGCAAGAAAATTTCAAGTTTTCCCATCATAACACCCCAAGATATTTAGGTAAAACATGAAAATTCCAGAAGTTAGTCTAATTCTTCCTTGAATTCGGAAGGAAAATCACTCTGATCATTTTAAGTTTATAAAAGTCTAGCTAAATATTTCTAAATTACACGAGTTGAGCACCAAAACATACCTAAGAGCCATTATCTAATGCCATAGCTAACTGACATTTACCACTGAAAAAGTAGCTATTCTCAAAGTCAAAAGCATGACGGACAATTCACTCTATCAACTGCAATCAATTCAAAAATAGAAGATAGAAGACGAAAAGAACGCCTTTCTAATCCTTACAACACAGTATTAGGACGAAAATACATTGTTTTATCGAATGTCCTCAAAGGGACTTGGACAGAAATACAATCACCAATGCAATTGTGCAGCTCCTACTTGTATGAATGGAATTTATATTCTTTTAATTATGCTTTCTTGCTTTCATCGATCTTCTAATATGAAATGGATAGGTCATCCTATCTATCCCAATCTTTTATCTGTTTCATCTCGACAGGTATCTGAATCATATGATTCTGAGGATTCTGCTTTTAAGTTCAAGTCACCTCGGATACCTCCCAATAAACAAAGAATCTCTTCAACAATATAACTAATTGATTTATATAACCAAAACAATCAAACATAATTTCAAAACCCCCATAAAAACATAATATATTGATCCAACTTTGTTAAATATACAAAAGGTTCCTCTACAATTTAATTGCAAAGTTCATTTTTAGCTTCATTAACCAATTAAAAATGAAAATTCATAGTTCAAATTGAGCAACTCATACTTAGGGTTAACTCAATTCATTTCAACAAGTTCAAATTAGGCACAAACCAGGTTAGAAGGAGACTGTAGAATGGAGAGAGTTCGTCCACATGCATCAATACGGAGCTGAAGAGAAGTTTGACGTGCGAAGGCATTGGGTTTTGAAAACGTAGGCTGTTGAATTCCCCACAGTAACATTGTCTCCTCTGTTGGCTCTTCACTATTCACTAATCTCACCTTCCCTTTGTACATTCCTAGCTCTTCTAGCATCCTCTGTTCCTCTTCGTACTCGTATTCATTCTCCTCAGCTTTTCCGGCGACCTTTCTTTCATCTTTAACGACGCCGTCGCCGTTCATGGCTCCGGTGTTCTTAACGATTACGTTTAGTCTACAATAGTACTTGGGTGAACGCTAATCAAGCTTTAGCTGCTAATTTTAACCAGCTAAAATAATTGAAAATATTTAGTTTCAAATTTAGAAGTGTCCCTCCTAAGAAAATATTGATTGATTCCACCAAATATGCTTGTTTACTCACTACAAACTATATATATATTTTAAAGACGGTTATTCAATGTTAATAAATTAAAGATATAATAGAAAAATGTTAAAAATGATTAGTAAAAGTGGACATTAAATTAGAAAATATTTGACAACTAAATAGGAAAATAGGGAGTAATGAAATATACAGAAGTATTGAAAACACTCCTAAACTTGACGCAAATTTTTAATTTCACTCTCGAATTATTGATCGTCTTAAAAACACTCATCTATTTTACTAGATATAACCTCACCCTAAATATATATGTCAAATTCTATATTTAAAGAATATATATTTATAGTGAGACAATCTTAATAAAACTACGACTTTGGTGAATTGGAAATGAATGATGTCCATTTGAATGAAGCAAAACTGAATTTGAATCCCAAATGTACAATATTTATGTAGTTTTATTTTGACAATCACAAACTATTATTGTTGAACTATGGTGCTCTTAATTTTTTTTTTTTAAAAAATCATGTTATATTTTGACAGCAACAAACCATTATTCTTGAATTATGGTGCTCTTAAAGATAAAAAACAAGAGAAGTACTGAAAGTATCCTAAATTAAATAAACCAATAGAGATAAATATATTCATATTGATTTGTAACTAATCCTAATGAATTAAGAATTAAAATTTATCATTATTTATCACGTCCAACCGTACAAACTATTTTTCATACTTGATTCAATATTATAAGAAATATAGAGCAAAATCGATTAGTTGTACAATCTTCCAAGCAATACAAAGTCTTCTTTTGAAAAGTTTTCTTTGTCTTTCTTCATTTTCTTAGCGATCTAAATTTCAAAGGGCTCACTTGAGCTTACAAGATCGTAAAAGATTCGTGAGTAAGTTTTCAAGTTCCACAGGAAGCATTAGTAAAAGTCTAATCTGTGACGACGTGATATCAGAGCAAAGATTTGTCTAAGGGAATGACAACTAAAGAAGACACTAACGCTTCTAGCACCACCAATGTCAAGTTAGGTGGTGGAAAGAAGCACCGCAAGGGAAGGAAGCATTTTAAGTGCAGCGAGGAGATGTTGCTCAACCCTACACCAACTGAAGAACTAACATCTCATCCATTTTCAACCATTGAAGCAATTGACGATGAACGTGGTGAGGAAGCCATTAACGTCATACCCGAAGTAAAGTGGGTTGCAAGGATTGACATGGAAAGGAAGGTCGTGGAGATCTTAAAAGAGCACTTGAACGAGGTCGATGGCAAGTTCAAGACACATAAGTCTTTCACCCTTAAGGAGAACGACAACATCCATAACGAGTTAAAGGGTCGCCAACATGCTAACTTCAAGATGAACGAGAACATCACTTCCTTGGAGTGTCGGCTCATGAATGTACTAAGCACAATTGAAACTATGAGGGCCAAAATGAAAGCATCAAGGAGGTCGTGGAAGTTGGAGGACCATCGTTGTTCAACCAAGAGAAGAAGGCCAAGGTCGAGGCTCCCAAGGCACCTATGTTCAAAGGCATTTGCGATGTTCAAGATGTGGAGAACTTCTTATGAAGCTTAGAGAATTATTTCAATTGTGACTAGGTGAAGAGCGACGAAAACAAGATACATTATTGTACCTTGTTAGAAGTTAGAATGCTGATTAAGTTAGAAGGAACATTCCTCTATCTATAGAGTTTTAAACCTTTTCCTACCAGAAGAAGGATTAGTCAATCCACAAATTTTTTTCCTAAAAGAAAAACCTATTTATGGTAAGAAATTAGGGCAAATAAAACCCAACAGAATGTTGTTCACTTTATTGACGGATTGTAGAATTGGGTCAAGATTGAGTTTGAATGACGGCAAGCCATGACCATAGATGAGGCCATCACACAAGTTGAAGCCTTAAACGGCTTCTACCATGTCAAGCATGATAAGGGAAAATGAAAGGAAATTAGGAATAGTTATGCTAAAGGTAGGGAAGATTGTGACCGAGGCATAGAGCAACAAACACATCCTAAGCAATACGGCTCCTATAAGTCGGATGAAAAATTGTTAGGAAGCCAAAACTATACCAAGAGAAAGGCAAAAACTACAAAGGGAGATGGATGCTACATATGTGATGGACTGCATAGTTATGCCAGGTGCCCGGAAATAAAGAACCTTCATGAGATCCTGCAGGAGTGAAAATAGAAGGACGCACAAGAAAAGTACAAGACACAAGCACGATGCAATATGGCATGTCAGGCTATGCGGTTCCATTGCCAAGCAAACGGGGAAGTTAGAAGAGTAACATAGTATGTAGACATCTTTATCAATGGACGATCAACTCGTGCCATGGTAGATTTAGTGCAGAAGCCATGAATAAGATGCCATCAACAATATAGGGCCTGAGTTATAGCCCAAGCAACACCCGCTTTAAGATGGTTAATGCACCACCGATTTCCGTTTACGGAGTTTCCCAAGGAATAAACACCACGTTGGGCAAATAGAAACGTAAGACCATCTTTACGATCGCTCATTTAGATATCTTGATATCATACTTTGGTAGGAGTTCTTCCAAAAGTTCCATAGATGATCAACCCCTACCTCCAATGACTCCTGGTCATGGACATAGAAGGGCCATGTTGGTGCCTCTAGTCAAGATACCAAATATAGAAGGACAAGCCCAATTATCGATTTATGCAGCTTGTGAAGGGACTAAAAAGGGAAACCAACGTTCATAACCACCATGGCAAGTTTAGGAGAATACAATGGTGCTTAAGAGTCATTGCCACAATTCGTAAAGAAAGTTCTCAAATAAAACAAGGATGTGTGACGCCAAGACACCTCTATCCTAAGTGATCAGGTAGGAATTTTGAGTAAAGGCACCAGCACAAGCTCCTTATCACATGGATCCACCCGAGTTAGAGGCTCTAGAGAAACAATTGAAGGATCTCCTCCAAACCGATCATATTTCCCCATCTAAACCACTTTATAGCATACTGATTCTATTTCAAAGAAAGAAATATGAGTTTTCACACCTATGCATTGACTATTGGGCGCTTAACAAGGTGACAATAAAAAAAAGTATAGTATCCATCTCACTGTCGATTTATTTGATAGACTTAGACATGCCAAGTATTTCACCAAGGCTTACTACCACATTCCGCATAGCTAAGGGAGATGAACCGAAGATCGCGTGTGTGACAAGATATAGTGCTTACGAGTGGTTGGTAATAATGCCCCTTTTAACCAAAAAAACCTGCCACCTTCTGCACATTGATGAATAAAATATTTCATCCTTACTTGGACCAATTCATGATGGTTCAGATGGCTTAACTATTTATAACAACACCTTGGAGGAGCATGTTGAGCACATGAGGTTTTTTAAGTCTTACCAGAAAACCCACTCTACGTCAAGCGAGAGGAATGTGATTTTACCTAGCATGAGGTACATTTCTTAGGGCATGTTATAGCCAAGGCAAATTGAGGGCGTACGAGGCTAAGATATGGGTGATCAACGAGTGGGAAATGCCCACAAATATGACTGAGCTGAGATCTTTTCTTGGACTTGGGAATTATTATCGCATGTTCATAAGTGCATACTCCACTAACCCTGACCTCTGATCGAGTTGTTAAAGATGAATAAGTTATGGGTTCAGAGCGAGAAGTGCCAAAGAGTGTTCAAAAGTCTTAAGGTTGTTGTGACAGAAGATTTGGTCTTGACGTTACCTGGATTTTTAAAAACATTTTTAAGTACGTATGTGTGCCTTATACTTTGCAATTGGGGTACATTTAATTAAGATAGACACCCAATAATGTTCAAGAGACACAAATTGAATGTGACCAAATGACGATATACTATACAAGAGAATGAAATAACGACTATAGTACATTGCATCACCACAACTCACTATGACATTCAAGATGTTATTGAGAATGTCATGCAACATGATCCAGAGGCGAAAAAACTTATAGAGCTAGTCTCCCAGGGCAAGTGTAACGATCCGTTAAGTTGTTTTGAGCACTGACGCTATTTTGACTCTTACCATAAAATTTTAAATATAAATTTTGAACTATTTGATAACGAGTAATTAGTTGATGAATATGTATTAAATAACTAATAACTAATATAGCTCCATAGTGAATGGATCAAATCCATAAATTATTTAATGTCCTTTACCACTTGGCTCATATAATTAAATTATTAAGTTAATATAAATATCACTTAATAATTGTTTAGAAAATATATAAGGAGAAAGCAGCGTACAAGGTTTTGTTTGTAATAACAGATAGTATTAAATAAATAGTATAAAATAATATTAGTATTTACTATGTACTAATCCTAGTCCTATTAGGATTAGTACTCCTTAATCCTAGTCCTATTAGGATTAGTACTCCTTCCTATATCTCCTATATATATCTCCCATGTATTCCCTTAACACTTCAATACAATCAATATTCCTTCATGGTATCAAGAGCCAGAAAACCTAGATCTTCTTTTCTCTAGGTTTTTTTTCTCTCTTTAGGGCACCGATCGTTCCCTCTCTTCTCTTGGGCGGCGGCAGCCATGACAACTGAGGTGGATCCTCTCGATTCACTTCTTTTTAGCGTTAAACTCCTTCTCAGGCATCTTCATGCCCTGATTCCCGAAAAATTATCAGACATAAATTACCCTACATGGAAAATCACCGTTCTTACAGCCCTTGAGGTCAATTACCTTCTCAAATACGTCGATGGAAGCACAGAACCGCCGCCGGTAGTCATCATCGCCGCGGACAAATCAGAAAAAACAAATCCGGCCCATGCCGCCTGGAAAGCCGTGGATGGCCAGATCCGATCATGTTTGATTACGGTCATCTCTCCCACGGTTCAGAAACACGTCCGATCCTACACAACTGCTTCAGCCCTATGGACGGCCCTCGCAACACGCTATGCATCAATTTCCCGCTCTCATATTTTTCAATTGCGTGATGATCTCCACACAATTACCAAAGGCACGAAAACTATGGCGGAGTATTTAGACGAGGTCTTCACCATCATCACAGCCCTCGACACCGTGAACAAAATCATTCCCAAAAAAGATCTCGTCATGTGCGTCGTTCGGGGGCTCCCATCAGCTTACTCCTCTATTAAACAGGCGGTTCACATCAGTCCAACGCTCGTTGACCTGGCTACTCTTTCCTCATGGCTAAAAAGTGAAGAAATCAACGTGGATCTGGAGAGCAAACTTCTTCTCCGAGAAGCCGCTGTTATGGAGCCGGCCACCGCCCTCACCGCAAGCCAGAACTATCGCGGGGGGCGTGATGGCGGCTACGATCAGCCGCACGGCAGCAAGAACAGCCTGCACTCCTTCAGCAGCGGCGGGAAGTCATCTTCCAGCGGCGGGCAGGACACTTACGAGCGGGATCGTCCAACTTATCAAATCTGTCAGAAAATAGGACACACCACTGTTCGTTGCTGGTTTCGGTATGAGGAGAGCCGAAATAGTGATAACCGTGCCAATTATGCATCTCAAGCTGGCCCTTCCTCTGAATGGTTGTTGGATACTGGGGCCAACATGCACGTTACTTCTGATCTATCCAAGCTTAACGCTCCAAATCAATATCATGGCTCCAATGGTATTACTGTTGGCAACGGTGAGTCCCTTAATATTTCTCACACTGGCACGGGTACCATTAAAACCCCCACCGCTATCTTTCACCTAGGTAACCTTACCCACGTCCCTTCTATTAAAACCAATCTCCTTTCAGTTCACCAATTCACAAAAGACAATAATTGCTCACTCTTGTTCACCTCTAATGATTTTCAGATCCTAGACAATACTACCAAGAGGGTGATTTTTCAGGGCCCCTGTACGTTCTTCCTGGCACAAGCTCGTCTGCCCACCCAGTTTCAGAAAGAGTTCCTGTGGCTCCGGTGGCTCTTTCGGCTGATGGCCACAGTCTGTTGTGGCACAGTCATCTGGGTCACCCGTCTACTCAAATAATAAATTCTTTAATGTCTCAATTAGGTTTTTCTTCCATTCATGTAAACAATTGTGACTCCTGTTCAATTGCTAAATCTCATAAATTACCTTTTACTTTATCTGAGAAGCGTACAACTGCACCTTTTCAACTTATTCATTCTGACCTACGGGGTCCTACTCTTGTTCCTTCATTTGCTGGTTTTCGCTATTATATTTGTTTTGTGGATGATTTTACAAAATACACTTGGTTGTACCCACTAAAACACAAATCACAGGCATACACCACCTTTGTCACTTTTGAAAAAATGGTCAAAACACAATTCAATTCTCATGTTAAACTTTTTCGAAGTGACAATGGAAAGGAATATGTAAATAACATCTTTAGCCAGTTTCTGCAATCCCTGGGAATTATACATCAAACCTCCTGTCCATACACTCCCGAACAGAATGGGGTGGCTGAGCGTAAGCATCGCCATCTCATTGAAATGGTGGTTACTCTTCTACATCAATCTCATCTCCCTGTCTCCTTTTGGGTAGAAGCTCTAGCCACCGCAAACTACCTCATTAACAGAATGCCCAATCACACCCTCTCCAACAAATCACCCTATCAACTCCTTTACCAAGAACTTCCCAATTATACCAACCTCCGCGTCTTTGGGTGTCTTGCCTACCCTTGGCTACGCCCTCATATTACTCACAAATTACAACCCCGATCCCGTCCTTGTATTTTTTTGGGCTATCATCCTACCTCCAAGGGTTATCGCTGTCTTGACCCACAAACTCATAAAGTCTACATATCTCGTCATGTCAAATTTGTCGAAAATGAGTTTCCCTACGAGTCTATTTCCTCCTCCACAAATACACCATTCATTGGCGTCCTTCCCCTTTTTCCAACATACTCACAGGGTCCCTCACCACCTTCTCCCACACCTCCACCCACTACCCAACCACCCCTCATCACCCCTTCGACCGTCACCCACAATACACCCGCAACCACCACCCACACTCACAACCAACCTGAACCACCCCATACCCACAACATCTCCAGCCCGATCCGTTTTGGGTCCTTCCCGGCCACCCCCGAATCACCACCGCCCATGCCACCCCCCATGTTAATTCGTGGCAAAGCCATTATCTTTAAACCCAAAACCTTTCAGGCTACCATACTACCAAATACACCCCTTCCCGATAGTGAACCAACAACCTACTCTGTTGCCTCAAAAAATTCTTATTGGCGTCATGCTATGGATGACGAGTTTAAGGCTTTGAATGATCAGAAAACTTGGGTTCTTGTACCTAAGCCCCATAGGCGGCACCCAGTGGGCTGTAAATGGGTGTACAAAATTAAACACAATGCAGATGACAGTATTTCCAGGTACAAGGCTCGTTTGGTTGCTAAAGGCTACAATCAGGAGTATGGGCTTGATTACTCCGAGACATTCAGTCCTATTATTCGGCAGGAAACCATTCGCCTGGTACTGTCACTCGACGTGCGCAACAATTGACTCATCAATCAGTTAGATGTTTCCAATGCTTTTCTTCATGGCATGCTTGATGAAACTATCTACATGACGCAACCACCAAGCTATGTTGATCCCCACTTCCTTCAACATGTTTGAAAACTCCAGAAGTCTCTGTATGGGCTCAAGCAAGACCCCCGTGCTTGGTACACACATATGAAAACGTTCCTCCTGGGACTTGGCTTCACGTGTTGCGTACACGACACGAGTTTGTTTACTCGACATTCAGCACACGGTATAGTCATTCTTCTTGTCTATGTAGATGATATCATTATTACAGGCTCTACTGCAGCTCTCATTCAGGATGTCACTCGAGCTATGCATACTACCTTCAAAATGAAGGACCTTGGCCCGTTACATTATTTTCTGGGAATGGAGGTTTTTCGGACAGGCAGCGGCTTGTTTCTTCATTAGTCAAAATATGCTCGAGATCTGTTGCAGAAAGCTGGACTGGAAAAATGCACCAGTCAACCAACACCAATGGCAGTCTCTTCGTCTACGAATGGAGCCGACACCCCCTTTGCCGATATCACCCACTTTCGCA
The DNA here is from genome assembly GCF_036512215.1 of Solanum lycopersicum. Taxonomy (NCBI): domain Eukaryota; kingdom Viridiplantae; phylum Streptophyta; class Magnoliopsida; order Solanales; family Solanaceae; genus Solanum; species Solanum lycopersicum. The sequence continues at coordinate 4,327,155 of NC_090807.1, read as the reverse complement.
GCCTCATTGGGGCTCTACAGTATCTGACCATTACCCGTCCTAACATCCAGTTTGCTGTCAACCGAGTTGCTCAGCGCATGCATCAACCAAGTGAACATGATTACCATTGTCTAAAACGCATTCTCAGGTACATTTTTGGCACTCTTGGTAGTGGTTTACTCATTCGACCCGGGGACTTGGAGCTTCGGGGTTTCTCAGATTCAGATTGGGCGAATGATAAAAATTACATTGGGGTTTCTCGTTTTTTGGGGCCAAACCTGATCTCCTGGTGTACAAAAAAATAACCCAAGGTCTCTCGATCCTCGACTGAAGCTGAATACCGCGTCCTTGCTCTTCTTGCTGCTGAGACCATGTGGGTCACATATATTCTTCGCGAACTCCGCGCCGCTCACACTGTTCCTGCTCTCTATTGTGACAATAAACCAACCATCTGTGTGGCCAAGAATTCTTTCCTACACACCAGAATGAAGCATGTTGATACCGATTGTCTCTTTGTTCGCGATGAAGTTTAGGCCGGCACCATGACTGTGCAGTATGTACCCACTGAAGAACAACCGACTGATATTCTCACCAAGCTTCTCCCAAGCCGACAACATGATTACCTCAGTTCCAAGCTTCTGTTCGCTTCCGCTCAGCTCAGCTTGAGGGGGGATAATAACAGATAGTATTAAATAAATAGTATAAAATAATATTAGTATTTACTGTGTACTAATCCTAGTCCTATTAGGATTAGTACTCCTTAATCCTAGTCCTATTAGGATTAGTACTCCTTCCTATATCTCCTATATATATCTCCCATGTATTCCCTTAACACTTCAATACAATCAATATTCCTTCAGTTTGCGGTGACAAAGAAAGTCGACCAGTCTAAGGTGAGGAAATTTTTATATATGAATTATCAATTATGTGGGTACACCTGTGATTGCTATATGTATATAGTATTATAATATTGAAGGGAGGAAAGCAATTTGTATTTGAAAAAAAATGTCAATATTTGAGTTGAATGACATTAAATGTTCGCTGTTATTTAATTTTTAGGGGATAATATTTAAAGACACTATTGGGAAATCATGTCAATGGTATTATAAAATTTATGCATCACATTCATAGATTAGCAAACCAATTAAGTTTGCAGTGCATACCCTAGTTCCGTTAACTGGTAGAATTGGTTCTTAATTTATTTATTATAAAATTAAGATAATACACTTGATATATTGATATATGTAATTAAACATTCGATGTATCGTATTACATGAATATCATTAGAATATATTGTTTGGTGGAATAAAGACTTAATCTTAGACTTGACTTTTAGGAAATATAAGACTTGACATATTAGTTGGCACCAAATTATTATTTGATTATAGCATTTTGATGAGTTTTTAATTTAGGTTAGACGTGTAGTAATATTAGTGTCTATGAACTCACTTACTTACGAATATTGCATAATTGATAGATTGGAAAGGTTTTGAAGCTTATCGAAAAGGGAAGGAAAATCTTGAGGATTCGTAGCATGTGTTCGGCATTCAAGGTATGATAAAAGTATTAGACATCGTTGAGGGACGTTTTTTAATTAAAGATTGAAAATGGAATAGGCAATGGGTAAGGGCGAAAGATAGGGTCTCGTATCAATGGTGTGATGGGCATCGGTATGAGTATCGGTGTGATAAAGGAAAGTTTATCACTAAAGAATACGGATTGTAATATGAGAATGCCAAAACATATGGGCATTGGATGATGAATAACGGACTTGAATTCTTTTATGTGATTGTGTATCTTTATTGAACTTGTATATTTGTGATAGTTGAGGTGGTTATATATTATGCTGATATTTGATTGATTGAGATGTATCATCATCCCCTTTTATTGATATCATATTTTACACATGCATTGACATGAGATTCTGTATAAGTTGGGCATGTGGAGATCGTTCGTGCTGGGATGGTGAGATGTTAACATTGTAATTTGGGTACGTGGAGATCGTCCGTGCGGAAATTGTTTGATTTCTGATAGTGCGTTGAGATCGTCTATGCGGAAATTGTTTGATTTTATGATAGTGCGTTGAGATTGTCTGCACAGACACGTGAAGATCGTTCGTGTCAGTATATGGACCTCGGAGTCCCTTGCGCGTCATGAACTCTCGATGTATTTCCAAGGAATATCATATATATACGGTTGAGAGAGTACTTTACATTTGAGGCATATCATGTCATGGTGTCATATTATATTGCATCTCAAGACATCCTTCATTTTTGATGATTATGTGTTATATTGGTGGTTGAAAATTACTAGATATTTGATTACCTCTATTTGATGAAACTTGACTAGTAAGTATAATATAAATTTGTATAAGTAAAGAACAATTTTTTTCTTATATGAACTCCTGTCGCTACTTCTTCTTTGTCGGTCTATGAGATATACTGGATATACATGGTTTCGTACTCATACTACATTTGTTCTTGTGGTGCATATTTTATTCCTAATACGAGCACCTCTCATGGAGCTTTTTGAGTCCGAGCTTGGAGTATCTTGGAGTTGTGGTGGGTGACTTGGTTGTTCCACCCGCACCTCCCTATATTTTATGGTTTATTAGGTTGCTTTTGTATTAAACGGGATATATCTTATGTTTAGTTTCAAAGTTGCAATGTATTTTGGAAGCTCTTGTACTTATGACACCGATTATTGGGTGGTATTCTAGTTTTCTGCATTTCGTATTTATGAAGGACTTAGTGTTAGATATATTTTACTCTTGTTTACCTTTTTATCTCATTTTAAAATTAAATTGGTAAAATTATTGGGTTGCCTTACCTATCGATTGGGAAGATATGTGTCAGCACAACTTGTAAATTTGGATTGTGACAATTTGATATAAGAGCCTTAAGTTCATCGGTCTCACGAGTACAAGAGAAATGTCTAGTAGAGCCTTGCGGATCAGTATGATAATGTCCATACTTATCTTCGAGAGGCTATCGGACATTTAGGAAAATTTTATTCTTTCATTCCTTATAGTGTACACTTGACCTTGTTGGAATTCTAATTTGATATTTTTTCCTCTCAGATGGTGAGGACTCGTACATCTGCAAGTGGTGATCAGGAGATTATTTCTATGCCTTCTTCTAGAAGCACTGCCCGAGGTAAAGGTAGAGGGCGAGGGCGAGGTCGGGATAGGGTTTGTATTGCAAGACATGTGGAAGGCAAAGTACTAATAGCTACCAAGAGCCATAATAGGACAGTACCTCATGATTTAGATGTTATTTAGGGGGATGTGCAAGATTATATCGAGGGGAATGGACCAGCTAAGGCTCCACCCACTATTATTTTGCCCCAGTGCTTCAAGATATCTTTGCTCGTATGTTAGGACTTCTACAGGGGATGGCTCAAGCGAGAACTTTGCTTGTCACCTCTGATGCCTCACAAACTCGTGTTGAAGGTCTGACTCCAGATTCTCAGACTCCCAAGACTAATAATATTAACATCTGAATGAATGTAATTCTAGTTACTGACGAGTATGTGTCGAGAAAATCAAGACCTTGTTTTTGTCCAGAACTTTTGAAAAAAGTCTTGATTTATATTTGTTAACAGTTTCATCAACTTTTATTTTCCTTCTGAAGATTCACTTTAACCTAAAGGTTTATTTTCCGGAGGAAGATCAATAAACTTTCAATAGAATTTTTCAAGATTGAACCAATCTCACTATTGCCACCATCTTTCCAAAAGAATGAGTCTATATAAGACATAGGAAATGTTACAAAATTAAATTCAAATGTAATAGATGGGCTTTGATATTTACAACACGTTTGAATCTCTTTATTAAGTACATTCTCCTTTTGTTCTTCTCAAGGTCTTTTAGACCTTTCACTAGACTACTCAAGTTTAATTTTACAGTCCACAGTTCTAAGGTCCTATTTTAACCCTTTTATGAAAGGAACTTGGACTTTGTCTAGACACCCCATACTTTGAAATATTTCAAGTTGGATTTCCTTCCTTTCTATTTCTCATATGGATAGATTGTATCCTGAATGAACAAAAATTTTTGTTGTTCTCTTTTGATGTAAGGATAACTTTTCCACAAAATTTTGTGGTAAAGCTAAACTTATAAGTAATGTTGTCATCATTTCCTTCAAAGTTCAGTTTTTTCTCATTCTGTAATTTCATTAGATGGAAGTGAATAGGACAGTATTTTGATAGATAATCCATTTTCCAAGCATATATCTGTAAATGAGATTTATACTCTCCATCCCTATCACTTCTTATCTTTTTCCCAACTGATTTTCATTTTCAATATTATATTGCCTAGACGTTTCTATTGTTTCATCCTTACCATTTAACTAATAGATATAAATGTATTGAATGCAATTGTCAATAAAAGTTATGAGATATACGAGATGGTATTGGCTTCATATCTCAAATGTCAGTGTAAATCAACTCTAAGGTATTAGAATTCCTTTTAACAAATTTATAAGAATTCTCAGCATACTTAGATTCCACACAAACTTGACATTTTTATTATTGCACTCAAAGTTAAACAAAACTTTTAAATTAATCAATTTTCCTTACAAAATTTTGTAATTGACATGTCCTAAGTGTTCATGTCACAAACAGATTGATTCAACCAAGTAAGAACAAAATAAAAAATTATTAAGTTTGAAAAACTCTATGTGAGGTAATTTTTCCTCACAAATATTTTGTTCCTATTTTTTACAATTTGGTGTGATACAAACATTATTTAGAGTCAACACCTTGTCAAATAAGCTTTTCGGGAGAAACTTTCCGTAATTTTCAATTTGATTGTTATAGAACTACCCATGAACAAAGTTTCATCGGGTCCAGTAAAGAAAATATAATTCAAATGTTTGTCTTACAAAACCTGGCAAATGACTATTCACCAATATTCATGTTTATACATATAGTTATATTTAATAGACATATCTTTTCATGAAAAAACACAACATTTTAAGTGACACTTTTTCATAAAAGAACATAATCATTTTGAATGAGTATACATATAATTTGGTAGTTTCATAATAGTCATATCATATACTAGTAAAAGAGAAACTCAACGACCACAAACTCAAATATACTCCAAAAATTTTGAGGGTCTAACATACTATAAAAGTATCATCGAATATCATATCTTGAGCTCCAAATTTAAATTAGCCACTAAGTCTAATTTTATCTTTGTCGTAAGCAAAGAAATCTCACATTCTAAATATGATCTCAAAAATATTTTTCAAATAGTTGAAAATAATGTTTTCACATATTTTCCCAGACTATCAAAATGTCATTGGCGGCATAAAACCTCTTTTGAAAATATTATTCTACAAAAGAATTATAGTGTTTTAATTCTCTTTGAAAATCTTTACATAGTGTCAAAACTCATTCCACAGAGACACTTGTTGTAGGCACAAAATCACACACTTTAAGTCACCAATTCTTTTCTATCACAGTTAGACATATCACTTAGTATTTAGAGTACTAACAATAAAGACGAAAGTACTTTTTGTACAATTTGTTTCTATTTAACAATGAAATTTGTAGAAAATCAAAAGTACAACACTGACTTATTAGGTGAAGTTTTCAAATTCTTTAAACCAATTGCATATTGTAACTTATCTAGAGTAGAAAACGATAAAAGTTTTTAGTCTACGAAAATCAGACCCGATAAAATTTCATTCGGAGTATAAAACTACAAAAAAAATTTCCCTCCATACAGAATAAAACATATTCTTAGATTATCACATAGAAATAATTTTCTTTTTCAAATAGTCTTTAAACTATTACATTTTGACATACTATTTTATCAAACAAAAATGTGCATCTCTCATTCTGCAAACTAAAGTGTTTTAAAGGCAACCTTATTCGCCAAGAAAAATTCATTCAAAAACATATGATTTGCAGATCTTTTTTTCAAAGACATACATGATTTATAAATATCAACACTGTTAACTTCTAGAAATTATTTTCCTCCTTAAATAAATAATAAAAAGGTTACCTGGTGTAATATTTAACTCAAATACCATCACTTCTTCTAGTACATTTCCACTTTGACCTTGCTAAACAAGGCACCATATTCTGAAGAGGTAGTGCATTAATCTTCTACTTTCGTGATTTGTTTCCTTCAATCACTATAATGCAAGAAATACCAATGGTATAGTAATTTCCTTAAGATTGTTGTTCATCCTGCATACTTAAGATACTTATAACAAAACTTTGAAGAACTTGGTAATTACAACAAAGTTTAAAGTGTATTTTCAAAACTAGAAAATTAAAACTAGTAGAGAAAATAGAATAAAAAACAGATTAGAAACAATATATAAAATATTTTTCTTAAAGAAGAAAATCAAGCCCACTTAATGCACAATGTCCTATTAAGAAAAAATTATTCCCTCAAGTACCGTGGTTAATGAAATATATCCTCCCAAGATAGAACGAACTTAATCACCGGGGTATCGCTACCTAAAATCACGGTGTCCGCGAATCACTCAATGGCAGTAAAGTACACTTAGAATACTAGATTTAATAGTTGAAGAAGAAGTCTCGAAAATTGATTTTTTCCATGTTGAAAAATAAGAGGAAGCTTTCTATTTATAGACAACAAATAGTAGTGTATAATAGTGCTTTATTGTGCCTTACCAAAAAGGACACAACCCTTTGGAAAAGTTACAATCTTTCAGAAAGGTCACATCTATTGTAACAACCTGATTTCGTCGATATGAAAAAGCAGAAAACTTTTAGGTAGTAACTTGGAATTTCCCAATCTAGTCCAGATTTGAATGAAATTGGAGACATTAAGGTGTACGAAAATCTAACAATGAATGAGAGATCTAATTGTGAGTTTTATTATATGAGTGGATAGCTAAGACGATAAGGAACTCGTATCAATTTACGAAATCGAGTTCGGTGAGTAGAAGTCCCGAAAATGATCTTTTTGTGAATGATTACATTATGTCTCCATTGAGGCTGCTGGAGCGGGATTATTGGTGCCGGAGTGGCGCCGCTGGAGCGGGATGGGTCCGCTGTAGAGGTCCAGACGCGACTTAAAATCACTAATAAACCCCTAAATGATCATATTTGATATTTTTTGACTTTTAGAGCTAAGGAGGCGACCCTAGACGAGTTCTTGACATTTTCCCCCCATTCTTAAAGCTAAATGTAAGGTTTTAATATCTCCAATTTATTTTTCGATCCGTGGAACCTATTTTCTTAGGTTATTATCGATGGGGATGGGTTTTGATCTAAGAATTATAGTGGAAAAAAAATCCTAATTTGGGTATTGGGATATTGGGTTGGTCTAGGATTATCGGGTTTGTTATAATCCAAATAATTAGACCTTTGATTGTTGATTCTTGTGTATATTAATTGTTATAGACCTAAAATAAGCAGAAAGAATCCGAAAGGAAAGATTCAAGAGTCTTAGGAGATTCAAGCTTGGATTCAAGGTAGTTGATGGTTGTGATTTCATGTTGGTGTGACATATGTTTGTTATTATTTCATTATAATGCATGTATGTATGCGGATGTTGCATCACTATGTAAATGAGTATGAACAAATAATTGTAAGTCATGAATCACCTCTTGTTGTATGATCTTAACGATATACTTGGGTTCGAGGTAGGTGATGGTTGTGATTTAATGTTGGTGTGATTTATGTTTGTTATTGCTTCATTATAATGCATGTATGTATGTGAATGTTGCATTATTAATCACAAACTATGTAAATGAGTATGAACAAATAATTGTGAGGCATGAATCCCCTCTTGTTGTATGATCTTGATGATGTACACATGTATGTGATTGTGGTGCATTGATGGGATCGGATTGCTAAGTTCTGGCATAAATAGTGAATCGGGTTGCCACATTCCAGCAAACTATGGGATCGATTGCCACTTTCAGCAAGCTAATTGGGATCGAGTATCAAGCCGGTGCACTAACAATTTGAGTTTGGGTTCCATGAGAGGACCATTGCATTGAGTTCCATGAGAGGACCAACTACTTGTGATAATTGTATTTATTGTTTATGAACTATGACTTGTGACTTCTCAAAGAGTTCTACTTAGTGTGAGTGGGGGAGTGAGACTTCATTCATGCATTGCACAAGTGAACTTAAGAGTGGTTGTGGTGTGGTTCTCTTATGCTATGAAGATGGTGTTAATCAATGTTGGTGATATTCGGTATATATGTTACATGGTTATATTGTTGCTTTGACTTATATATGTTTCACTTAGTGGGATAGCTGTGGTGATCCTACCACTACACGGTGATTGTGTACTAATACTGCACTTCCTCTTATTTTTATTGTGTACAGGGCATCTTCCGACGGGTATTGACAGACATTTTTTAGAAGATCAGTGACTATTTCAAATTCAAGGGTGAGCTAGTTCTTCTAAGCTGCCTTGAGATCTCTTTTTGTACAGTCCATTCTATTCGGACTTAGACTAGTTCTTTAGATGATTTTTTGTTAGACTCGTGAATCTTGTTAGAGTTTTGATACATGACTTTCAGGTCCTATGGGTTATATTTTCACATTCGTGTTAGTTCATTTGATTATTCCTTAATAAATAATTTAATTATTTAAGACTGCTTTTGTATCTTTGATATTCCTAATTTTTTATTAAGTTGCTTGGTTCAAAATCGAGGCATAGGAGGAGAGATGTAAGTAAAGAGTAAAATAAGTAAAAATGAGCAAAGTTTAAGTAGAAGTCTTATCTAAATCAATAAAAGTGGTTTGCCACTAACTGATGTTGGCATGAGGCTATTGTACGTAATATGAAAAAACAATCAAATTTATGCTATTCATATCACTAGACATAAAGGCAATTATGGGATCAAGTTGGTATGTTTATGCTTGCCACCAATTTCACCTCATGCCTCATGGGTCCTTTTCTATTTTCCTCTTTTTATGTCCTCCTTTATTCACTATCTTCTTCTTTATCTTTATCTTATATTATATTTATTTTCCTTTAATTAAAAATGAAAAAGAAATAATAAAAAGATAGATCTTCCTATCATTGAGGTTAGCATACATTTTCCCTTTTTCCTTACGGGGTAGGTTAATTGATTGATTATTTAAATTTCTATACTGTTAGTGAAGATTTTTTTCATCTTGTAATATCTTTCATGCCCCTAGTTTCAGTCCCTCTACCCCCAATATTGTTTTTAAAAAAGAAAAACATATTCATTTTTCTAATGCATTAGAATTTACAAGAAGTTCAAGCGTATGATTTTTGGCTTATCAATTATAAGTTAGAAATTTTAATTAATGAATTTTGATATATTTTTGTGATTTAGATTAAAATTAAGTGCTTATAAACAGTTTTTTTTAATTTATCCAAATAATATAAGATATTTTAAAACTATTTGTAACTTGAGAATGTACGCGTAAAATCAGTCAATTCAAACGGACTCTAATAGTCGTCGGAGAAAAGGAGTAATAGTTAGATTTTTTTTCTTCTTGTTTCCATCTATTATATTCTAGTCTTAAAAAGGGGAATCTAAATCTATTTTTGTAATAACAAGTAGTGCCAATAAGAAAAAGGGGAAAACAACCTCCAATTTTATTACTATATTAATAGTGGGAGAGGTCCCCCCACCAAGGCTAATTGTAAAGGATTGGTATGCAAAATGGCAAACACTTTTTTTCTAATTAGCAAAAAGATCCAATGAAAAAGAAACTCATAATTTGAAAAAAGTGTACACCCATGCAAACACTTTCAAACAATTAGAAGAAACTGAGAAAAAAAATAAGCAAACGAATAAAAAGCAATACAAACTCCCAAACACAAAGCATTATAATGCAAATCAAATTAACAATATAATCTAGTAATACTAGTCCTATATGTTTGCAAGATCCATAAGAAAAGAAGACTTGAAAAGGAAAAGAATACAAATTAAAGCAAAAAAAGATCAACCTCTTGCTTATCTAAGTTGTTGGCTCCCAAAATATAGAGAGAAAAAAAACTAAATGCTATCAAGCTTTAGCTTGTTGTAAGCTAAATAAAGCATATGACAATATATGATTACTATGCTTTAATCCCTTGCACGTCCAGTTCAACTATATGAATCTTCAGTAATATAATCATCACACACGTCTTGTTCAGCTATATGAATCTTCATTGATCATGTCTCTACCTCCATTGATTTTTCCTGGGGTTTCCATGAGGAAGCCCATACCACTTGTTGTTCTCTCCATGTCAAGTAAATTCCAGGTGACTCTTGATTTGCTTGTGGTAGCACAAGTGACCATCCAGCTTTATACCTCTTGAGCAAAGCCTTAACATCATCAACAGCATCATCATTTAGTGTAAATGGGGTAAAACATTCCTTAAGTCTTTCACACCATTGATTTCCTCTTTCTCTTCTTTCACTATATCCTTGATCATCACCAATATCATTATCACAAGCCAAAACCTTAACTATGCATTTAGAACATTCCCTTTCGATCACTAGCCTTTCGTTGCTTGTTGTTGGAAAGCTTTCATCAAGCATCTCAAAATACAATGTGTAGAACCTAAGACATTCTTCAAAGCACTTAACAAAGTCATTCCTTGTGCTAGAAAAATCAGCCTCATGTTCTACTATTGTCACAACTTTAGGGTTTAGTGATTGAATCATTCTTATAAAAGCTCCCCTTTCATCTACTTCAACTCTTCTCAGTGCTCCAATGCAATTCACAGCCAATGCTTCCTCTTCTTTTATATTCAAACTCTCTTTTGTGAGTTCTTTCAAATGGTTCAATCCACTTATAACATTAAACTCAAAAGGCACTCCCATTAACCTAGCAAATTTCTCCATCCTTTGTGCTACTTCTTTCATAACATGAGACTTCACTAGGGTGCTCTCCATGACCACAACCGTGAGCTTAAGATGTGGCGTTTCATCGTTTCGTGTAGCTAAGGCTTCAAGCAAAGTAGGCCATTGTGTACAAAAAGTGTTACTTATATCAATTATATGAAGCTTATTCTCTCCATCTAATGCTTCTAATATTGCACCATTTGATGCAACATGACCAAAAGTTGTCCATGGACTTACCTCTTGAAACTTTAAGATCAATTTCCTAGATGAATCAAATGATTTGCTTTTTTCAGCTGCTGAAGTTAGGGTTTTGTAACACCTTAAGCCAGTATCCGTAGCCTTACAAAAAAGGGCTTGTAAGAAATAAAATGCCAATTTTTGATTGCAATCACCATAGGGAGAAGCAAGTTCATTCAACATCCATAACAAGTGATGGATCTTTGTTGAATCCTTATTAGAAATCGCGGTAGCACACTCATGGAGAAGCTTAGGAGCCCACTTGGCATCGGAAACAGGCTCAACGCCTTCCGGTGATTCACTTCTTGATGATGATGAATTCTCATGATAATTAGGGTTTTGCATGTTTATCAAATGAATATGATGATGTTGATGAACATACTTGTTTGCTATCAAATAATTTTTATAATTTGTAGGTTTGGTAAACAAAAGACTTTTCTCCATGTGTTATGGAGCCCTCTTGGTAGAGGCTCTAACAAAGCACTTTTGCAGGTTTAAAGCTAAAGCCATAAGAAAGGAGTAATCAAAATAGAAAGAAGCTTTTACAAGGCCTCAATAGACTAGCTTTGTATGACATAATTGATCATATACTTAAATATATATCCTCACAAGTCACAATATATATATATATATGGCCTTAATTATTGTTTGATTTTATTACACTCAAATCACTATATATACTTATATGTATACTCTACTTTAAGTAGGTGTTTGGCCACGTGATACCATATATATCATGATATGGTATTATGAGATGGAATCAGCGTTTGGACATATAATTTTGCGCTGATTCCATCTCATTATTCCATATCATGAGATGTGATACCATATTCTCCAAAAACCATGATATGAAATCATATGGGAATACCATATCATGATTTGAGTTATTTTAATACAAAAATTGATCATCAAACAACATTGACAAATGTAGGTGTATACTCCTATAAAGGCATAAGTAAATTTTTAAAAAATTGTAACTACTCCCTCCGTCCGCTTTTATTTGTCATGGTTTTCTTTTATAGAGTCAAACGATAAAAATTTTGATTAAAATTTTATGATGTATTTTTTTATCGTATTGATATGCAAAAAGTTGCAATTTATAATATCTTTATATAGTTTTTGAATATCTAAATTTTTTATTTAAAATATCAAATTAATAGTATCTAATTTAACATTAAAAATTATTCAAATTCACTTTCGAAAAACGTAATATAACAAATAAAAACAAACAGGGGGAATATGTGATACCTAGTTCATCTCTTATAACCGCTTAGCTACAAATTGAATAAAAATAAAATGATATTTTAAAATCTGTTAGATATATAATTGAAAAAAAATTATATTTAAAAAAAAAAAACTAAAAGAACAAGTATGTAAAGAATTATAAAATCGAATCTCTCCATAAATTCTTATATCTCTATTGACAAATCAAAATAAAAAAAAAACATGGGGTGGGTAGAAAATACATTATTATGATTTATTCTAGATGTAGCCGGTTGAAGGGTTCATGTCAGCATTATAGGGAAATAAGAATTTAGAAGCAAAGTTAAAGGGTCTACGTCAGTATTACTATTATTTTTATTATTATAAAACTGTTATTTCTAGGAATTAATAAAATATATATTAAAAAAGTGATCTCTATTAATTAATTGCATACCGTCTATGTGCGTGTATATAGTGATATTTGCCCTTGTTAATAAGAACAAATAGATGATGATAAAAGCAAGGTATATAACGACAAGTTAATTATGACTTACTAAATTCTCCAAAAAAAAAAATAGAATTCTTAAAAAATCAATGGAAATTCCTACTTGACCTCATCAATTATTAATTTTTTGCAAAAAAATCTACAAATTAAAATGATTGAGAGAATTGTTAATGAAATGCAAACTAATTAATCTTTAAAAAAAAAGAAAAACGTCTTCTGTTTTTCTCAAGTTCTATTAGTCAAAAATGATTTAAAAAATATTTTCTCTAAAAAAAAAAATTCTAAAAGGGAGAAAAATGACTTTTCGATCATATTTACTATTGATTATATCCCCTTCACTTCATTATATTTATTTAGATGGTCTACAAATACGATTAAAAAATATTTTTTTATTTATTCATATAAAAAGTTAATAATAAAAAATTGACTCGTACCGAATACACCCTTTATACGAGACTAGTAACATGGAAGTTAAAACATCACATCTAGGAAAAAAAGTATAATCATATTTATAAAACAAATTTTGATTATTTTAATTTTCGGTCATGATTTTTAGTTAAAAGAATTATTATTTATCAACAAATAAAAGATTAAATAGATAAGATCAATTTCAATGACTGGTAATAATAGTTTTAATATTAGATTTCCAGTCAGCTTATTTATTTTTGGTTTGAATTTCTTAAATATTAAGATGAAGAGGGCAACAAATTGTCTTTATTCTTTGTCTTGATATTCAGAAATTGTAGCACTAATTAAAAAAAATGATTTTGCAGCAATTATTTAACGAGAATAATAAATATAGTAGTATTTATAGTTATCACTGTATATAATAAAAATTTAGTTATTTTAAATATAATAACATTAATTCAATTATTTCTAAAAGCGATATTAATATTGTTACTAAATATTTTATTGTTTAATTTAAAGTAAAGAGTATATCAAATCAAAATTCACAATATAACTAGGAACTAGTAAAACAAATAGTTTTTGTGCAGGCCTGTTTCTTTTTTCTTCTTAAAAGTACCTTAAAATTATAGGAACAACTCCTAGGGGAAAACATTATTGTTTACCTAGATTGTTCAGTCTGAAAAGATAGTTATGATCTAGAACAAAAACATTGTATAAGAACAAGGTAGTTTGTCGATTGACTAGAAATGTCTCAACAGTTGATTTTGAACTTATTCTTACAAGATTTTAAAAAAAAAATTCTCGTGTCCGTTCAAATTTGGCCCTTTGAATGATTTTAATCTAGCAAGTTTTTCAACAGTCAATTTGAAACTCATACATTTTCTTTCTCTAATTTCGATTTAAATTTCACACTCTATAAAAATACTAAAAAAAAGTTGAAAATTTTATCTAGGTGAACATTTTTTGTTTAGCATAGACCACCAATTGGTAAGGTTGAAAATTAATAAAGATGGAATGTACTTCCCTAACAAAATGAGACCATTGTGGTGTCATGGCCTTTTTGTACCAATTGATATATTCCGTTGGACTTAATTTATGTGGTGCTTTTCGTACTTTGAGATTCAAATAAATTTATTTAAATCGTAAATTTTTCATATATCTTTTAATTATTTCGAATTATCAATTACTATGATTTATAATTTTACGTAATTTTTAGAAAAATATAAGTAAAATGAAGTAAAGAAAAATCATTTCATTAATTCATCTGTCTTCCAAAAAGAAAAAAAGTGATTGAAAGTATTTATTGTGTCCTTTTTATCTACCCCTTGTACAAGGGTAATGACTAATGTCTTTACATAAATAATCATTTCAAGTAACAATAACAATGAGATAAAACTAATCCAAATAACTATTTTCATCAACTTATATGGAAGCAAAAGTATAATATTACATATTTTTTTTAGTATTAGAACTTAAAAGGCATGTGATGTTAGGTGCATTCATTTGTCAAAAAAAGGTGTATCATTTATTAGCCCAATCACTAGGAAATAATTGGTGGGAAAAAGAAGAAATGATCTAAATATTAAAGGTATAAAGATTTTGCTTTTGCAATTTTGTCAATGCTTAAAGTAAAAGCACTTTTATTTTTAAAGTGTACAATAACATTGGCAGCTTTTATATATATATATATATATATATATATATATAAATTTATATTATTATCAAATTTTTGACTCAAGTTAAGTGGAACCATAATTAGTCTATTTTAAACATTCATAATGAAAAGGCCTAATTCATCGGTGATCACTTAAAGTTCACATAAATTTTTACTTAAATATTTTAATTAAGCTATGTTCATTCTAGACACCTCATTTCATGCCTCGTTGTGTCAGTTTTATACATTTTGCTGACATGACATAGTGAGTGATGGGGGTGTACAAAATCAAACCGAAAACCGAACCAAATCGCAAATCGAGTCAAACTAAAAAAGACCTTGACTAGTGGTTTGGTTTACTTGGTTTGGTGTTGAAAAAAAAACTCGACTATATTTGGGTTGGTTTGGTTTCAACTAAAAAAAAACAACCCGAGACCAAACCAACCCGACATTATATATATTATTTTAAATTTTTATTTTATACGTAAAAATACTTAATTTGATATATTTTTTAAATATCTCTTATACTTTTTCATAGTTTTTATCTTTTAATATAATTATTTAATGTTTGGAAGTTGGAATTCTTAATGATCTAATAAGATTATAATGTATATATGTTAGTAATTATAATAAAGTTTAAATAAAAATCAAATTAATACTAATGCAAAAAGAAAATCAGTTCAACACTAAGAATGACAATAATATTGAATATTTGTTTTTTAGTTTTATATAGATTTACAATTAAAATACATGATCTAATTTTACTTCCTTTTAATATTTAGTCATGTAACTAATACTTACTAAACTTATTTTAGCTGATTTAGTACTTATATGATCAATTTCATTATGACTTATTAATTTGTAACATTTGTTTTACGTGATTTTTTTTTAGATATTTTAGTGTCATTAATTACATCATATTTTTTTGTTATTTTCTTGATAAATAACTTAGATAGCTGCATTTTTGTAGAACTAAAAAAATATTTAAAATAGAAGTAAATTATATGTTTTTATAAATACTTTATCGAAAAACTCGAAGTTGAAAAATCTGAGTTTTACTAGTTTGGTTTGGTTTATAAATTCAAAAACCCAACACAAATGGTTTGGTTTGATATTGAAAAACCCAAACCAACCTGATCATGTACACCCCTAGTGAGTGAGATACACTCTCTACCTGCGGGTGAAAAGCTTATTTAATTCATTTTTATTTTTATTTTTTGTCTTTTTCCCCATTTTATCCACCATCTTCAAAACTTAAATCTCTTCCATGGAAAGGTTTGATTTGATGGTGTTAATTAGTTAAAACAAAAACAACCAACATTATAGTAGATCAAGCTATAAGTATTTGGATTTCTAAAAAAACATAGAAATGGTAGAGAAAAACAATTGAGAAAGATTAAACAAGAAAATTTTGCGTCTTAAGTGAAGAACTAATCATAAACTTGAAGAAAGGATTTCACCGAGAAAACGATTTGGGTGGGGAAAGGAGGGAGTTCGGGTGGTGGGGCTAATGGGGGAAGATAGTTTGGATGGGGGAGGGGTTTGGGGATTAGCTGGTGGGGAAGGGTTGGGAATCGGGGTGGGGTGGGCTGGGGGAGGGGATGCTGGAGAAGATAATATATGATAGGCTCTTTTTTTAGGCTTTGAAAATGACATATTTTAATTGAGTGATTGCCCTTTTTTAAAATACAAATTCATTATTTAAAAATTATTTTTGACATATATGTCATATGTCTTTATTTAATTCGTCAGTTTGACATGTCATCAGCGAGTGTGTTACATACACCTTACACATTTGGCTATTTGTCAAAAAAGTGTCAAAAATATATAACGAGACATCACATGAGGTGTCTAAAATGAACAAAACTTAATTAAAGTGTCTAAATCAAAATTTGTATCAACTTTAGGTGGTCACCGATGAGTTAAGCCTAAATAATCCCTCGAGAAAACCATTAATTTACTAACCAAGTAAGATGAATACATAATGGCTTTTGAAGAAGAATTATATTATCGAGGGTCGTGTCGCACACTGCAACAGTTACGTTCTCCTTGGGTCCTGGATTGACAGACAACAGGTGTGTATTGTTAGGTACATCATACATGCATCACTATACTTGACATTGCACATCTTTATCATTGGTGAACTTATCTTGTGTGTTGTTAATCTTGTGAGTGACTTTTTGTGAAACTTGTGATTGATAAATATTGAGTTTGTTATTGAGCATATGTAATTGTTAGAGTGTTGTTGTTGAGTGTGTGTTATATAAATTGTGAACTGTTAGGTTGAGTTGTTGTATGCAGATTGTAGTTGTGGAGGTTTGGTTGGGTGTAAACGAGTACCCACATTATACTTGTCCCTTATCTTGTGTTTATAAATTTACTTGCTAAGTATTGTGTGGGTTGATGCTCACCCATTGTTTCTTCATTTTTGTAGGTTACGAGTCTGAACTTTTGTGATCATTTATATTCTCTTCTTTTCTGAAGGCTTCTTGTGGATATTTTTGAGGTAATTACTTGTCATCTCATGAGACATTCTTTCTCCTTATTTATGATTTTGTTATTCTAGAAACAAGATCATTTGAGACTTGTATTTTCTTTCAATTGTGTTATAATACATTAGAAGTCTTTATACGTGATAACCAGGTTTGGGGTTTAATTAAGTTGACATTATTTTCCGCATTTACCGTATTGATCTTTAGGTCGACTTGTCTTTGTGGGGTAAGATGAGTGTTATCACGTTCATTTTTAGATCATGATAAATATCACTAAAACAACTGTCTCAATTTTTTTTCTTAAAAAGATGTATTACGCGCGCTCACACAAAATTTTAGAAATGAAATAAGTTAGGTGATTATCGTATTTTTTTTATGTGACTATCTATTTTTTTGTCTCATCTATATCTTGACGGTCTCCCAAGTGGTCACACCTTCAACATATTTGCAAAATGCATAATCTATTTGTATGTTTAGAAAAATATCAAATTCATTTTTAATGTTCTCGTCAA
This sequence comes from Solanum lycopersicum, assembly GCF_036512215.1. NCBI lineage: Eukaryota > Viridiplantae > Streptophyta > Magnoliopsida > Solanales > Solanaceae > Solanum > Solanum lycopersicum. The sequence goes on along the minus strand of NC_090807.1, from coordinate 4,309,354 downwards.
ATTTCAAACATTACAAAAACTTGACGCTATTTGAATATCTTTATATCGGCCTTTCAAGTGTAGTGCAACGCTGTTTCGATATAATTATATCAACTTCTCAAAATTCTTGAACCAACTTTATTGTTCTAACTTTATATTATATCTTTCCATTAAAAAACTGCACTATTTACATTATGCTACTTTATAAGATTGTGTACATCCAACCCTCTCCAAATTTTACTTGTAGGTAAGACTGGCGGTGGTGTCGGAACCGGGTGAACCTGACCGATAAGTTCCGGAACCGATACGGAACCAATACTGTGAGAACCGGTACCGGACCGAATCGGTAAATCGATAAATTATTTCGTGTTCCGTCCCGGTCCGAAAGAGAACCGGTAGTATACCGGACCGGACCGATAACCGGGACGGACCGTTATTAAAAAAAATATATATTTAAAACTTAAAGATTTAATTTTTTTTAATTGAATGTAATTTTTATCATAATAATTAAAAATTTAAATTTCAAACTTTAAAAGTTAAAAAATTTTAAATTTTCAAACTTTAAAGTTATAAAATTTAAATTTCAAACTCTTAAAGTTTGAAATTTTTAAATTCAAACTTTAATTTAAATTTTATAAACTTAAATGTTTGAAAATTTTAAATTCAAACTTTACATTATAAAATTTAATTTCAAAATTTTTAAGTTTGAAAATTTTAAATTCAAACTTTTAAAGTTTGAAAATTTTAAATTCAAATTTTAAAGTTATAAAATTTAAATTTCAAACTCTTAAAGTTTGAAATTTTTAAATTCAAACTTTAAAGTTATAAAATTAAAAATTGACAATATTAAAAATTAAATTAATACAACAATATTAAAAATTAAATTAAGGCGAATAGCCTATATTTTTATTAATATTTATTTGATTTACAATTGCATTTACAAAAATATTAGTAGAGTATTAAAAGATTTAATCTACACAGCCACCTTCTAGGGAGGTCATACTTTTACTAATAGTTGGTGACACCATCTAAATCCCTTCGTAAATCATTCAACATTTCTTTAGTAACATGTTCGGGAATCGGTTGAATAGAAAGATCTTACATTGCTTCAATCCCATCGTCACTATAATCCTGCATTACTTCATCAACGTCATCTTGAAATTTGGTCGGTAGTTGTTCACGATCCAAATTTCTTCTCTCGGCATTAATCCAATCTCGAAATAATACCAATATCTCCAAGCTGTCGGCTGCTAGTGAATGCTTATGTTCTCCAAGTTGAAACCTTGATGCACTAAAGACGCCTTCCGAAGCTACTGACGACGTTTGCATTGCTAATATATCTCGAGCCGTCGGTTGTAGTTTTGGAAATCCTTTGTCGCGATTTCTCCACCATGCTAGAATATCTTCAGTATGTTCTATATTTTGATTAACATAAGCATCAAAATCATTTCTATTATCGTGAGAAAGTTAAAGATAATCCTGTAAATAAGCATCAATATTATCTTCATCAAATCTACTCCAAGAGCTTTGGGGTTCATTTTCACTTGATAAATTTATATTAGCATTATATAAATCATACAATTTTCTAGCTTTAATTTTTATGCTATCTTTAACTTGTTGACAACTAGGAATTTCTTCTAATGCATCATCAATATCCAAGTTAAAATATAGTTTTTCAACCATTTTTGATGCATATACATCTTTATACTGAGGGTTTAACAAACATGCAGTTAAATAAATTTGAGGAATAGGAATATAATATTTTTTAAATTTTAGAATCATTTTTCCAATGATTTGTTGAAATCTTAGTTTATTTTTAAATTTATATAATTTAGAAGAAATTGTACAAATATCAGGCAAAACAGTACAAATTAATGGACTATAAAGTACAAATATTCTTTTTGTAGTTAAGTAAAAAAAAATTTAGGAAATCTATAAGTTCATTTATATCACGTCAATCATTATCATCTAGCCTATATGTCATATCAGAGTTGTGAGCATTCCAAACCATTTGTAAGGGTATTCTATATTCATAAGCGACTACAAGCATTTCATATAAAGTATTCCAACTAGTAGCCACTGTTTTTGGATTTTATCTAGGTGGAAGATTATTTGCAAAACAACGATTTTAAAAATCTTTACGTCTAGACTTAACTTGACATTTAAATATAAAATGACATGCATTTTCAACTTTCGTACATCTGTTATCATACATATGTACACCATCTCTAACCATCAAATTATATATATGTGCAGTACACATAATATGATAATTATCACCATAGAAAGGACAACGTGTAGATTTTAAATATTCAACAACAGCATTATTACTTGAAGCATTATCTAAAGTTATACTACTTATTTTATCACATATTCCATAACTTTGTAAAATATCTAAAATAGTTTGAGCAATATAACTATCAATTTGCAGTAACAGTCAAATAATCATAACCGTTTACACTACGACCCATATCAGAAGTAATAGCTATTTTACAAGTATTATAATAAAATAAACAATGAAGATATTAAAAATGTTGTGCATGATAATCAAATACAACCTTTTTTATTGTAATTCTAGCAAAACCTTTAAAATTTGGATTATATACAATTTGAATATAATGTATAAAATCGGAATTTTCAGCAAAACTAAATGACAAACCCATAACACATACCATTTTAGCTAGTTCTTCAAGATCTTTTTCTCTACTATATGAAAGTGGTAAACTAGAGGCAGAAACATTAGACGGATTTAATTGTGTTTGTACCATGTTAGAGCCGCCTACTCCTACATTTTCAGGAAGGAGGGTACCGTTTCTTTTAGTTTCCGCTACCGCTTTAGCATGCAAAAATTCATTTTTACAACAAGACATTAAATGACTATTCAAATGTCTTGTCCCCTAGATTTACCAACAGTTTTATGATTTAATCTATGTTTACATTTATTACAAATAGCTTGTGATTTTTCTTCATTTTGTGTCATAAATTGCCAAAAAAATGATTTTTTAGCATGTTCTACCTTAGGCCTAGGATGTACAGGGGGAACAGGGAAAAGACAACGAAAGGGAGCGGGACTGGGAGTATTAGTAGTCGCAGGTGGCTCAGTTTCATTATCATCATCATCAAAAGTAGGCGTATCAGTATAATTATCAATATCATTATCATTATCATTATCATTATCATTAGGCAAATCCTCATCAAAATTACCAAAGCGACGTTATAAATGTTCATGATAAGGATCTAATCTTGAATTACTATCAATATTAAAATCGTATCATCAACATGTGTATAATCATCCGTATTTATTCTAAATATAGTAGATTTTTTAGTTTTTGATTTAGAAGAACTATCGGGTTTTGCATTATTGGAGGATGTAAAGTTACACATATTTTTTACATGCTCTAATGCACTTATTTTACCCTTTCTTTTTTGAACAATATTTTTACCGAAATCCATATTAAAATATTAAACATGAGATTATATATAATAGAAAAATGTAATGCAAATAATAAATCACAAAATAAATAAATAATTATTTAAATATAAATGAAATGTAAAATAAAAGTTGGAACGAATGTACCGAACATCTACTTAAAAAAAGTAGACGTTTATGACCGCCGAAAGCCGAACATGGAAAGTTGAAAGTTGAATTTTGAAGCTCCAAATCCAATTTCCAAAGACCAAATAAGGTAACACCGGAATTTAAGATTATTATATTAGAGAATTAGAGATTAGAGAGTAGAAAGTTGAGAGAGTAGAAGATGAATAAATGATTTTGTAATTTAAAAGAATGAATTTGGGGATATTTATAAGTAAAAAATGGGTTAAAGTGTAATTTTTAAAATTTTAGGGTATTAAAAAAGTTTGGGGTGGGGTAGGAGTGTCATTGGCTGAAATTTGGGTCAAATAGCCGTTGGGGGGCCCACTAGCCGTTACCCAACGGCTATAAATGGATATATTAAAAAAAAATTGACCGGACCAGACCGGTAACGATCGGTAATTTCTGGAACCAGGAGGGACCGGTAAATCTCGATTTCCGTCCCGTTACCTATTCCGGAACCGGATCGAATAGATCTATATCGGGATTAACTGATTCGGAATCAATCCGGACCGAATCAGTAACTGGAATTTACCGATTTCGCTGCCAAACTTACTTGTAGGATTACACTAAATATTCGCTTATATATGTCAATTAAAAAAATTTAAAGCCTCCTTATGATGAAGTTTGACTTTAAGTTCCTAGTCTTGTTGAGATGACCTCGTCTACTAGCTCAATCAAAAAATAATTTAAGAAAATGAGAGGAATAAGTCAAATAGATTTGATGGAAAAATTAGTTTACAATAAATATAGCCATGTTTTGATTTACTAAAAAAAGTCAAAAATCATAGAAAGTATACATTGACTACACATTATGATACACTTAAAAAGTTGAATATAACTTAAACATATATGAATTTACACTAATAATATATTATGATACAATCAAAACTGGATATAACTCAACTATACATTAATCAACCCCGATCAACTCAAAATCACCTCTAAACAGTTTATAAATTTAAATTTATTATCCTCTCGATATTTTAAGTTTTTTAATATACAATTCACTTGAAACAATATATTTTTGTAGTACATCAATTTAGTTTTTTTAAAAAGGAAAGCAACAAAGAATACGGTGATGAAGAAAAAAAGACACAAAAGAAGAAAGAAAGGTCGCATCGGACATTTTTGATAAATAATATAGCCGAATAACCATTTTTTTCTACGAGCAAATTTTAGGAATAACAAACATAAAAATTATAGTAGCACTCTATAGCTACAATTTTGCTATTTGCGTGCATCTGATTTGTATGAATCGCATGGTCTGATTTGCAGGCATTTTATTTGTATAAAATCGAGTGATTGTATATGTATATCAATTATATAATTCTATATATCTAACTAATATTGTATATGTATCAATGTTTGTGTTTGTATATTTGCATAAAATTTAAATTTGTGTACGATGAATTGAATTAAAACGTTTGTATTTGTATATCAAATTTCTCTCTCGCTTAATACAAAGTTCGTATAAAGCGAGAAAGACAAAAGAGAACTAGGCATGAGAAAATTTATATTTGCATAATTATAAATGTATAGGACGAAGAGTTATGTCGTTGTATTTGTACATACAATTCTCTCTCGCTTTATACAAATATAAACAAAATGAGAGAGACGAACACACAATGAGAGCAAAATTTCAGAGAGTAGCCATCGAGATTCAAAGGAAAAAGACAAATGATAAAAATATTTGTTACAAATTAAAATTAAATGAAACCGTAGGTACGATGACAAAGTAGAATTTATGAGTTTGACATTTTATATAATTATATCCCAAAATGAAAAAAATAAACAAAATCAAAGCTACTAATTTGAAAAGGGCTAATCAAAAGAAAAAAGAGGAAGGAGAAGATGATGCGAATAAGATTGGTATGGTTCACAATAGGTTTCACTTCAGCTTCAGCTGCAATGTCTCAATTCATATTCAGAGATCTATGGGCTCATCAACTCTCTCTTTCTTCCCAAGTATTTTTCTCTACCTTTATTATTATTATTGTTTTTGTGAAAAATTTTTCAATGTTTGATTTAGGTTTTCAATTTTTTCATCATTTTTTTTAGTTGGAGGAGAAATTCGGTGTATTGGGGACTAGGGTTTCCAATCTTGAATCAGCGCTTCATGATATTCCTAATACTCAGCAGGTAATCTAAATTTTTTTTGGGTATTATATAGAAATAATGGAAATCGTTGTTAATTTATGTTTTTTTTAGTATGGTTGGTTATTGATAAGCACATTTCACTGGAATTAAGCTTTGTTTAGTTCTTGTCAAAGAGGAAAAGAAGAATGCTCAGCAAAATAAAAATGAATTGATACTTCTGAAAAGGATATTGACATTTTGTGCACACCAGAACATTGAGATTGAATGTGTATAGTGAAATGTGTTTTTCTGATATCAGCATATTCACACCTTGAGAAATATGGATTTTTACTGTGGTCTGACCTCTTGCGAGAATTTTTCAGATGTTGGCTTGCTCCAGTGTTATCCTCGTTTAGTTGAGGTATATGTAAGTTGGCTAAAATACTACCACCGCCAATAATGATTACGCATCAACACCAAAACAAGTTGGGTCGATTATATGAATCCTCACTTCTTCATTTAAGATTACTTCACGTCATCACAATACGAAAAAAATAGAAGTGAAAAGTAAGTTAATTATATATAACAACAACAATACATACCCAGTGTAATTCCACAAAGTGGGGTCTGGACATGGTTGAACTTACACTCACTTTACCCCTAACTTGCGGCTAGAGAGACTATTTTCGATAGACACTCGAGAGAAATAGTCCAAAGCAGTATGTAGAAGGAAATAACGGAAGGGAAGAGGTCAGGGTAAAATACTATATAAAGCATGACAAATCATTTAGTACAATATTTACAACTAAATAATACGTTAACCGAATGACAAGGTACAACAAATAGTAACAGAAGTTATATATCTAATAGTAGTAATACTATATCAAAAATAACAATAATAATAATAATATTAGAAATTCTCATACAAGTCTAAAATTCTCACCTTCACTTACCATAGTTTAATTCCTAATGATCAGTACATGGTAGGTCGACACAGAACATGTCGAAACCATCTCAAGCGACCTTCTCACATTTATCCTCAATGCGTGCTACTTGTATCTTCTAGCAAATGTGGTCATTTTTAATCTTATATAATCTGGTAAGACCACACATGCATCATAACATCCTTATTTCTGCAACATTTTATGGATATGTTGGATCTTTGTAGCCAATCATTCACACCATATAACATTGTCGGTCTTATAGCTGCTCTATGGAATAGTGTTATGAAACGCGCTTGCCTTTTGCCTTTGGCGATAAGGTGAGGCGAGGGGTCATCGCCTTTTTCGGGCGAGGCGGGGCAACTTCAAAAAGGCGTGCCATGTCGTCCCTACTGTAAAACCCTGATATGGTTTTAGTCAAACATAACGGTTCGTGATTTTCATACCTCTATTATGCTAAGATATAAATTTTCTATCACAGAGATGCAAAACTATGTACAATATTCTCTCCTAAAGAAAGAAACGTGAAAGCTTGCAGTTTCATAGTTGGAACCACTGATGCAGTTTTCTTGTGAAATAAAAGCCCTCTAAAGGCTGATATTTACACAAACATAGCCATCATTTCTCTTAGATGATATCAGATTGTATTTTATGGCCTATATAAGAATTGAGCTAACAGTAGTTGTGGCCTAAGTTCTGTGAGAACTCAAAAAGGTTTAGCTGAAATCGAAGAGTGAATATACCAGGTTGTCACAATGAATATACCAGGTGGTCACATGGCTAAAGCTTTTGGGAGTTAAAATTTAAAAGTTATAAGGGGTCGTTTGGTGTGAGAGATAAAAATAAAAAGTGATGGGATAAGAAAATAGTGATGAGATAAAACTTTTGTATCTTGTTTGATTGTCATGTTTGGATAACTTATTCCACCATTTATATCATAGTGATGGGATAAGTTATCCCATATACATATCCCAAGATAGCTAACCCCAAAAAACTGATTCTAGATAACTTGTTCCCAACGAAACGACCCCTAATGGTTTTTGAGCTTTTAAGAGATTAAAGTGTAAACCTTGTGGCCTTTACAGTTGATATGTCTGTATGACCATGTGAGAGCTACATGGATGTAGTAAGTTAACACCATGCCATGTTTTAGTTCACTCAAATATAGAACATACATTGCCCACACATTGGTAAAATGTTTATTTTTGTCTTCTCTTCTCAATTACTAAATCCAATTCTAGTTCTCTCTTTCGATGTTTACCTCCTCCCCTTCTTAAGTCTGTAGAGGCAATGGAATGGGTTAGAGATTCTGCCCGTTCACTCTTGTTGAAGACCATATAGGTTACAAACTTCGCTGACAATTGAGTATTGACAATAATCAGCCATCAGCCCTTGTACAAACTATAATTTGAAGGTGAATTAAAATCTAAGTCCATTAAATTCAAGTTTTAGTTATCAAAATGTTAAATGATATTTAAATTGAAGAATTAGAGGATACTCTTTGAATTTCGAAATAGTAAACTCTACTAATGGTAAAAAGTCCAATTATTTAATGGGAAAAGGGTCAAATATGCCCCTAAACTATTCAAAAAGGTCTAAATGTACCCTCCATTTAAAGTTTGGTTCACTCATGCCCTCGCCATCCAACTTTTGGTCCAAATATGCCCTTATGGGCGTTAGATGTCATGTTGGACATATTCAACTCATTTTTAATTTTTGTAAATGCCACATGGATTTGCCATGTCATTTTGACCTAACCACATGACATTTATATGAAAATGAAAAGATATTCGGACTCATAAACACCTAATCCGACCCATAAATCAACCCCCTTTTAAATAAATTATCCGACGATTTTCAACAATTTTGTTTAATTTTTATTTCTTTTGATAAATTCCGAAAATGAGTTGATTAATAAAAAATATGAAAAAAATTATAAAATTAACGCCAAAAATTCACAAATAATTAACATTCAGTCTTTTCTAGACCCTCCGGGGGTACTTGATTTTTCATTCTCTCTCTTCCTCTATCCTTGGCTTCAACCTCCATTGACTGTGTCATTTATGGACATAGATTCTGTCTTTTGAAGTGGTAGTAGCTACTTTGTGTTTCTAGACCCTGGGGAAGAGGTACTCGATTGTGTGGTCTCTGTCTTCCTCTATCCTTGGCTGATTCTGCATCTCTCTCTTCCTTCATTCATGGATTTGACCTACACTGCTTGTCGCTATTTATGGAGAGAATTTATCTTTTGAAGCAACAACAACTACCTCAAGTTCAGGCAAATTCATGACCTCCAGCCTTTCTAGACCCCGCGCCTTTTTTTTTAATGAAGTAAATGTTTCATTAAAGGCATCAAGAAGATGCAAATTAGTTACAGAAGTACAAGCAACAATCCTTGGGAATCTACCGTGCACATACTGACCCAATTGTACAGACAGATTAGGCATCCAGCAAGAGACTGTAAAGGAATTGATAGACCATCAAACATCTTCTATTCCTTTCCCTCCAAATACTCCAAAAACTTTCTGCAGGTATGATCTTCCAAGTCTGTTTGATGGTGCTGTCAACTTTCCAGCACATGTATGAATTTGAATTACCTCTCGGAGTGTCACAAACTATGTAGCTTTCTGGCTCATGGGATTTATTTGGCATACTCATAAATTATCCGCTTTTCCCATCTGCTAATGGTGTGCAAACTCAAACCTCTTTTGATGATGAGCCTTGGCTTGTCGTGTTACTGTTCTGCTCCAGACCCGGTTGCTTTTTGTTATGAGAAAGGTAACATTTACTTCTATATATCCATAAGTCTACTACATCAAAGTGTAGTCCCCCCCTCCAAAAAGTTTTACTTACATAATTTCTAAGATCTTTGATAACTTACTGTAGAATAGATGAACAGTATTTTCCCAAATGGACCAGAAGAATTCGTTGTGTCCCTGCCTTCCCTTTTCTTTTACTTGTTGCATGAAAACTAATGAATGCAGCCATTTGTAAAACGAGGTTGTTTTTACACGCCAGGGATTTGAGCAAGGGGCAAAGTGATGTGTGAATTTTTTTTGAAGCAGCTCTGTGGCACTTCACTTGGTCCTTTCTCTTTTGTATTTATTTCCACCCACCAATTTCACATATTCAATTATTCAAAATGTCTTTTTTGCTTCACCAAGTGTTTCTCGTACTTGAAGTACTTTGCTGTTACAATTGACGTGGCAATTATAGTACTGGTTGTTACTGTGTTGCTAACTCATTTAGACCCATGGGCAGAGGAGGGACAATGATGAAAAAGATATCACACACTGATGCTATTAGCATAGCTTCTTTCTCGGTGTATGTGGCTCTGTTGTTTTCAGGGCATCACACTTTTAACAGTTTGGTCATCATTGTTGGCAGGATACATACAATGCTCCATTCTTTGGGTTTGTGCCTGAAGGCACTAAATGGTGTTTGTTGATTTATTGCTTGATTGACTTTGCTACTGAACGCACCATATCACCTTTTTAGAACCAAAAAGAAAAAGAAGAATGTTTCACATTGCTTGAGGATGAGTTGTTATCTCAATTTGTAGGCTTTGGGGTCAAGTTAGACCCATTTTTTAACATATACTCTGATTTAGAGTATGGATTTGTTTTGGATGAGAGCATCAGATCTGACTGTTTTTGGCTCTTGAGTTGAGATCATCGTCGTCCATTTGCTGCTCTTTTACTTGGCTAACTGCTTCAGTTTACTGAGTTTTGCTTAGATTGTTAATACTTAATGATCTTACAGCTCTTCTGCCTTTTTCTTGTAGGATGAAGGAAACTGAAGTGTAGCACCATCGTCAGATCGTGTTCTTCAGCATGGATGGATACTGTTTCTTGATTATGTATCTTGGTGATGTCTGATATCAACGGACAATATGCAAATAAGGAAATGAAATTTTTATATTTTCCTTTGGTGTTGCAAATTTATAATCCAGTTGTGATTGGGGGTGCTCCCTTAAGTTTAAACAAGATTGTTATACATTTTTTATTTGGAGGTCTGTGGTTTTCGACATGATATTTTCTGACAATTTAACAAAAATGTGTACCTTTAAAGGTGTGTCTAGATGTGCATTTTCAAAGTTAAAAAGTGTTAACGAGACACACCTGTGCCAAGTTGAAGCGTCTAGATTGTCTCGATAAAAAGTAGGGTGCTCAATTGCTAATGGATTTTATGATTGTTACTATTCTCTTATTAGTTATCTTTCTTCATTGTTGTTTACCTTCTTCATACCTACTTTGATTTGTTGTACTCAAGCTGAGGTTTCTCCAAAAACAGTCTCTTTACCTCCACAACGTAGGATTAAGGTGTGTATACTCTACTCTTCCACAAACTCCACTCGTAAGATTTCACTGGTACATGTTATTGTTATTGTATTTACTCCCCTACCCAGAACTTTATTAGCGGTTAGTTATACCGTTGTACAGTACCATGTATCTGATGCATACTAAGTTTGACAGACATAATATTTAACAAAAAAAACTATATAGTATATATCCAGGCAGAATAATTTACCAAGCAGACCTTTTCTTGCTTTATAAAATTTAATACATGCCACTTGAGGGGTTCATCCCCATAGCTGGCTTCTTTAACCTTGTGAAGAAACAAGAATTTTCTATACAGTATATATATATAAAGAAATATATGGTCCTATAACTCTTACCACATTTTCTTCCACCCCTAAAAGAATGAAATGCCGCTTTGTGTAGGATGCTCTCTAACCTCGTAACAATGATGACTCTGTTAAAATGCCTATGCTCTTTCCAACTACCTAATCAAATATTGTATTATTTACATGTCTGAAACAGGATTTGAGCCAGTGTTGAATTCCATCATATCTGCTTCTACAGAATGAGGCTTGATGGAGCTATCTAAGTTGTTACGATTCTCTTCATGGTGTGCTTGGAATGACCACACGAGGACTAACGTTACCATTACTACTGAGAGGAAAACAAGTCCTCCCCATACCAAATGCGCGCTTTTCTTCAATGGTTTGCAGTGATTGTCAATGATATCATCGAACGCATTAAACACTGTGTCACATTGAGTTAGATTCTCCATTCCAGGGTACACATCGAGGATTTTCTGGACCGCGGTTGTGTAAGCCTCGACTGTGTTGAAATCTCGAGGAGAGATCATGACTCCTCCAGTGCAAGTTGGATCAGTGCAGGTTAACATCTTGAATATCTTCATAAAAAAAAAAGAAAATAGAGGTTTTCAGATCAAAAGTAGTATTGTTTTTTGTCACGTTAAAGTAACTGAACAACGTTCATGATGACCATACGTGAAATTAAACTCGAAATTACCCGAGGAAGGTCTCCTACGCGAATCGTAGTAGAGGAACAGTTCCCTGGCTCGTAGTTATATTGTGGTGGACCAGAGAAAGGATTACAAATTTGGGCAACATTTCCATATTCTATAGATAACTTTTGGTTCACCTGCAATTTTCAAATTGTGGAAATAGTCACTAATGTAACGAAAAATAGTGATTTTTTTAGTAGCGAGCGAACCTCGTTGACCATTTGATGTACCCCTTGACTAACATCAAGAAGGACTGATTCAGCTGAAACCAATTCATCACAGGGAAGAATTGAACTCAAACTGCTATTAATAGGATCTGATTGAAAATTTTCTAGTGCAGTGCATGTATCTCCAGCAAAACTGCAAAAATTATATGCCACAATTATTATTATTAGAATTCAAAGTATATTATAAAGTTTTGAAATAAGAATTATTTGAGAATGTATAGTTTTCATACTTGTCTATGAAAAAATAAATCCCAAAAAGGAACCAGCACAGAGCTGTAAAGATCCAGCATAATGCAATGAGACTGCATTCAAATTATAAAAAAAATGTGTTAGAAGCTTGATTAATGCAATTTAATTAATCGCACGTTTTGTTTTTTAAATAAATATTCCTTTAATTTTTGCTTCTAGAAATCAAATTAATGCCCAACACAAAATAGGGGCAAATGACTGTTATATTATTTGTAATTTTATTGGACTATATATGACCATATTAAATAAATATAAAGTTGAGTCTTTCTTAGATTGATTATGACATATATAATAAAAATAGATACTTACAATTTAAGGGTGGTTCTAAATTTGAGTATCCCAAATACTGCAATTAAAAAAATTATAATGTTATGACAATGTATTTTATCTAAATTTGTAATGATATTAGACAACTATAGTTAGACAAGATCAAATCTAACTAAACTTTATAGTAAAAATGGATTTGGTCTAAGCAAAAACATAAATAAAAAAAATACATACTGTTTTACCTGAGAGAGCAATTAGAGCAACCAAGTTAAGAGAAATAATCACTATAGTCACTATGTACCTGTAAATATAGAAACACATATTTTTAATATAACGTAATATAATTTAATTTGACATGAAATTTAAAAATTAAACTTTTGTTTTCTTAAAATTGTGATTATAAATATACCATATATTTATGTAAAATAATAAAGATGTTTGACGTTAGAATGATGAAAATATAAGAAAAGGTCAAAAATCACATATCTAGAAGCGCGAAGAGTGAGAGAGACTTACACTATGTTGAGGAGTTTTTCAATTAATCTCCTATTTTTTCTGGCTTCTCTACTTATGTCATCAGCTTGTGTATCAAGTCTTCTAGAAGTTGGAATTAAGAAATTAGAAGCTTCTTGACCTATTTCAGTCCCTTCTAATCCACTATTCATTTCTCTCATAGCTTTAGTTGTAGTATAAATTGTATCTGATGCTCCATCTGCTGTATCAATTATTATATCCACCACTTTATCTGTTCTTGAATGGAAATTCCCATTCCCTCCTAGAACCAACCCTGTTGCAATTCTGCAAACAAACTATATCAGAAGCGAATCTAGAATCTAAAGTTAGTAGGTTCAGAACGCGTGTGTATGTTTTGAGCTAGATAGCAATCATGTTATTCAATCTTTATGAGCGTGAGGTATTTGATATTGTGTGTGAATCTAGGGGTTGAATTTCATGTTTGATAAATAATTTTATGTCTAGAGTTAGTTAGCATATAATATAAATATATTTGCATCTAGATACACTGTATCTAGAGAATGTATCTCATTTCTCTACTCCTTTATATTTGTGTTTAAGAATGTATATGTGTTTCACACTTTCTTGTATTTGTGTATCAAGTATCAAATATGCACGGATGTATTCGGTGTATCTGTGTACAACAATTTCATCTACTGTATTCAGTATTAAAGTCTAATATAAAAAAATAAATTGATGTATCTAGTGTATGTGTGCATAGATACATAGTTGAAAAAAACATGAAGATGAAGATATAGTTATCCAGATACATGTATATGTGCATAGATACAACATATACATATATAGTGTAATTATGTCGACGAAGATGCCGTTATTTAGATGCATGCATCTGTGCATACTAATCTATCAAGAATTTTTTCATATCTAAAACTCGAAAAAAAACATTCTCACACATTATACAACTATATACCCAATTTTAATTTATTGGTAGAAATTAAAGTTCTACAAGCAATACTTTCTGATACTATATTTGAAGCAGTTGTTCGACTTCCTTATGATATCCACACTAAACACACATATTGTGTCGATATAAGTGCGACAATATAAAGAATTTAAATAACTTAAGTTAGCGAATGATTTAATTAAACTTATAGAATCCATCCTAAATCCGGCTCTGATTCAAATAAGATGATTATATGCACATGTCTTTTTGAATTTTGATGCAAACAAGTTTGTGAAGTAAGAAACTCACATGGCTAAAACTGTCAAGAAAATGGCTGAGACAATAATCCAGAGATAGCAATCATGTTTATGATAACAACAAGTTGATCTCTTTTTGAGCTTTCTCTTGTTTCTTTTGCAACAATAAGTTGAAGCAACAAGAAATAATCCATATCCTAAGCCACATAAAAGCCATATCACAGCAATAGCATAGCCATATATACCTGTAAAAATAGTGGACTGCACCAAATATTAAAATTTAGTTTTTTTACAAATTAATTTCTTTTTATATGAATCAAACAAACATTTATAAGTATCTAACATGCATCTTGAAATCTCACAAAAGTTATAGACATTTTTCTTCTTCTTTTTTCATTAATTATCACCTAGACTTTCATTTTCGATGACACGAGGAAGTTTGACATAGACCCCTATCTTAGATTGTAAATTAGAAAAATCAGACAAATTAAAATCCAATTAATTTAACCACAGTAATACATGTATATATATATAAAGTAATAATAATTTAAGAATAAGTACATAATACGCGATACTACTACTTATATATATATATATATATATATATATATATATATGATTGGAAAAATAATTTTGTCAAAAATCGAAATAACCACATTAATACATGTATATACAAAGTAATAATAATTCAAGAATAAGTAGATAATACACGATGCTATTACTTATATATATGATTGGAAAAATAATTTTGTCAAAAATCGAAATAACCACATTAATACATGTATATACAAAGTAATTAATAATTATTCAAGAATAAGTAGATAAATATGCGATACTACTACTTATATATATGATGATTGGAAAAACAATTTTCTTAAAAATCGAAATAACCACAGTAATATATGTATATACAAAGTAATAATAATTCAAGAATAAGTAGATAATACACGATGCTATTACTTATATATATGACTGGAAAAATAATTTTGTCAAAAATCGAAATAACCACATTAATACATGTATATACAAAGTAATAATAATTCAAGAATAAGTAGATAATACACGACTATTACTTATATATATGATGATTGGAAAAACAATTTTCTCAAAAATCGAAATAACCACAGTAATATATGTATGTACAAAGTAATTAATTATAACTCAAGAATAAGTAGATAAATACGCGATACTACTACTTATATATACGATTAGAAAAATAATTTTCTCAAAAATCAAAATAATTGACGTAATAGTAATAATAGGTGATAGTAGTGGCCGGTATGGAAAATAAAATATATACTACTCCTATGTTATAGTGGATTAAATCACATCGATAATGTAAAAAATATTTTTTAACAAGATGAGAGATGATAACTTACGCTCCAATAGTGTTTTTCTGTAATATCAAATCCTCCTCTATATTTTTTGAAGTTCTTCAAAGGATCAATCCTCACAGTGTCATCAGATCCTGTTTGTTTTTCTATTTCAACTAATTTTCTTTCTGCAAAATGTATTAAATTATTTTGGAGAAAGATTGAGAAAAAAGAAAATATAAAAGTCAAAGAATAACTAAAACAAAAATCCAAAATTTAAAATGGAGATCAAATCTTTTTAAGTATGTTTACTTTGTTGAAAATTGCATATATTATAGTATGTAAAGATAGTTTTAACTTATAATAAATTTAATAAACCAAAGATATTAAAATTTACCTTTAATTAATTATTACAAACTAAAAAGTATCAAATGTGTAGCGGAGAGAGTGTTAGAAGTGAAAAATTAGGGATGTCAACTAAGCAGATTAAAATGAATCGAATTATAAATTTGAGGTTTTGAATAAATTCGAATGTTAATTAAGTTAAAATAGTTTAGGATGAAAGGATCAAAATTATAATTTGAATCTCTCTCTCTATATATGTCTATATATACATATATATGTATAAAAGGCAAGAAATAACACGTGTATTTTTTGATGTAATAAATATCGTAAATAAATTTTAAATTTTGACTTCTCACCTGGACCAATTAGTCCTCCATGAAGACTATTGATATTCAAGGCCATGAGAATAACAACAAGTAGTAAAGATATTGTCACTTGCCTTCTTTGAATCCACTCCATTGATATTTAACTGCCAATTAGTCATCAATAACTTGTTAATTAAGTTAGTCATATATAAATAACTTGTAATTAACTGCGACAATGACAAATTTGACTTAGTTTTTCCAAAAGAGAATGTTCTAAAATATAAATAATATTTAAACTATACTTTTTTCACGCACAAATACGTAAAAAAAGAAGAAGAGAGAGTTATTAAAAAAAGAAGAAAAAAAAGGGATATCTTTTTATGTGTCACTCGAGTTAACGGGTATTATGAATCCTCTGCCATCCATTGCAGCAGAACCGTTTCATAGGGGAGGGGGCTAAGCGCAGTTCTTTGAATCAAAGGTTGAATGAAATTGATTCTTTTTTAGATAACAAAATTGAAATCGGATAGGATAGATTACAATATTCGTTTTAATTTATTTATTTTATTTTGATTTAATATCAAATTTAAAAATTAAAAAAATCAATAAAAAATGATTGATCATTAAATTCATCAATTTATTTCTTCTACCTAGCTAGCTACTCATATAGGATTGACACCTAACCACACCTTCACCAAATTTACCCAAATTCATAAGTCCAACCCAAATAAAGAGCCGGCTACTTTAGAGTATGACAACAATATAAATTATCGTGTTTTCGTTTCAAATAAGTTATGATTAATTATATAAATATGAGGTAATATAAAGAATACGATTCAACTTAAGTCTTTTCATTGAAAATAATACTATATTAAAAGTGGAAATAATTTTATGAATCCCCTTATATATATTTCTTTAGCTTCTTCACTATATATTTTTCTAACTTCGTCGCTAATTAATTAACACATTTTTTATTGTGCGCTCTTAATGAAGCATGTGCACTATGAGTATGGCTTATATTGTCAATTTCAAAGTTTAGATAAAAAGAGAGAAGTTGCACTAAGTTGATATTTAATGTAAAAAATATTATCGCTATATTATGCTTTTGTAACAGGCAAAAATATGAATATTTATAACTAGTACTATATATAAAAGTTCCTAAAAGCTTCGGTAATATTTATTTTAAATATACTTTTTTCGTTCATAATTGTTTGATAGGTATATCAAAAATAGATGTTCAAAATTAATTGTCAATTTAATCAATTAAAAAATAATTAGACTTTTTTTCCAATTATATCCTTAATTTTGTTCAATTGAAAAGTTGTATAGATTTTTGATATTTTTGCTATAGTAAAATTATATTAGTCAGATTACACTTTATATTAAATTTTCTTTGAGAGCAGCACATGATCTTACCTTAACAAACATTGTGGACAGAAGGAGTATAATATTAACATAATTATCCTAATATTTTACAATAATACTAAAAAGAAAAATTATTACGATTAAATATCTCTTTTATTGTAGTGCTAAAAATTTATTATCTAACCAACTATTTAGTTCCAAACACTAACCTTTAGTTGCAGGAAGGATGGAAGAAAACATATTCAAATAAAGGAGAAGTGGAAGCAAACATCATTTTAAAATTATTATTTACTAACGCGAAGTGTAGACGAGAAGCCTGTCATAGAGCAATCGACTAAAAATAAAAAATCGATAACAAAGAAGGTGACCTCTCTTGAAAAGCATGGTTCGATTTTATTTATTTATTTTGAATTCCTAACATATTTATTTATTATATCATCACGAAGCTACAAGTTTATTAATTGATTAAGATTTCTCCAATTCTTGAGTAATCTTATGTCCAACCACACTTAAAAAAAACTAAAATTATCTATAAATTTCATCGCTAAACAACTCATAGCTAACAAATTTCCACTTACCAATCACTAAATTGAATTATAATAACAAAATTTGCTATTTAGCTACAAAATTTATTAAATGATATTTTTTTTTGTGAAATCACATAAATAAGAGTGAGACAAAAAAAAAAGCATAAACACACACACAATGGAATAATTAAATTAATTATCACCTGAGAATATAAACAAAACTTGTAACTGGTTTTCTTCTTCAGCTAACACAATTTAAAGAGAGAGCCTTCTTCTTTTTAATTAGATGAGAAAGAAATATATATAAATGACATATATATATATTTATAATATAAACTTTTTTATAAGATGAAAATTCTTCATATCCATTCTTTTTTGGTAAAAGTATATTATGGAAAGAATTTTCTAGATAGCTTTTGTAGAGAAAAAGGGAAAGTTCAATTTCACAATAAGAAAAAGATCAAATATGTCTTTTTGTTTTTATTTATTTAATTAAAATAACAGCAGCCATCCACTTTTGTGTACTTTGAAATAAAAAAAAGTAAAAGTTAATGAAATTTTAGTCAAAAATGGTTAGCAATATAATCCACCATGTACTATTAGTTTTTAATATAAAACAAATAAATATGGGGTAAAACATCCCCCTTTTTCATCCTAACTTATTTACAAGAACTAATTCTTAATTAATTCCTTCTAATACCTAAATTAATTATTATCTTTCTATTTTAGCTTACATGATAATATTTCCTTTTTAATATTTCTAAAAAAGACATAACACATTATTTATGATCACTATTTAATAATTCTAACATTTTTTATTTTATAACCATAACAATCTATATCAAATATAAAACAAATTTTACCAATTCTTTGGCTAATTTTACTTGTGCCATATGAAATAGATATAAAGTCTGTATATATTATTTCTTTTTTAAATTTCATTTGTGAAATTATATTAGATATGTTATTTCTTAATGTCAAACATATTTTTCTTTCTTAAGATTATATTTGATAGAAATAAAAGTAGAGTTTTTGGAAAACTATTCATTTTTCTTATGGTGAAATAAAAGTGGGGTTTTTGGAAGACTTATTCCTTTTTCATATGATAAAATAAAAGTGTAGTTTTTTTTGGAAAGACTATTTTTTTTCTTTCATTTTAAAAATAAAATGGATATGAGCACCAAATAAAGGAGGGGTTGGTAGAGGTTGGGGTATTGATTGCAAAATGTAATTAACTATAGTCAATTTATTCAATTAGTCAAAAAGAAATAAAGTCTTTTCATGGTCAAGGCAATGACCATTTGGACATTGGCTCTATGTATTGGTTATTATTTCAGGGAACTTATATAAATGTAACTAGTTTAAAAGGTAACTATTTAAATATGTTTTTAGTTTATAATATTATAAAATTTTGTTGAATTTTGGCGTATTTAAATACGTTTTATATGTATCTCGAGATATATGAGTTAAAATTAGGTATAATTTATTTCAGATACATAATATTTAAATAGATTTGCATGTTTTTGGGATACATACCAAATCTTGCTTGCTTTTCTCCTGTCTCACTCGTCACTCTCCTATGTATACATGTGAATCACAAACAGCTACGTACATGTATTTAGTGAGTATCTAGTGTGATTCGTACGTATTTAGGATACCTAACTTTCACATCTATGCATATTTTAGTGTATTTACTAATAAAAATACATGTATCTAGGTGTATCTTCTTCAATATATGATACAAAATGCTTAAGATACGTAATATTTTTAAAATATAGATAATAGTAATAAATATGATATTAGATTATGTCTAATTATGTAGTTTCTACTTGTTTTAGTAAATATTTAATTAGTGATTATTTTAAAATTTTATGTGTAATTGTTTCAAAAATTGACTTAAATATCAATTTAGGGAATAAAACTCAAAACTCTTATTTATTTGGTATGAAATTTCTTTTTAATTAATAATTATAATTTAAATTTAATTTATTTATTTTGCGTTTTTCTTGGGTAGGGAAACGTGTGGAAGCTGGTATTGCGATGTGTCAAAAGGTTTACGAACTCAAGTACATCAGCTAGTTAGATAATATTTTCCTAAAATAACAATTAATAAATATCAATAAACTATCTATTTATATTTATTTAAAGCTCGAAAATCCTTACAAATGTTGATTAATTTTTTATTGTTATTAATAGACATTTAAGTATAAAAAAATTATTATTTATTATTTATTATCTTTATAATATTTAAAATTAAAATCCTAAAAATATATAGTAAGAATATATTTTAAACAAGATACATCATTAAAAAAAAACGAAAAAAAGAATCACTGAAGGGAAAAATTAGGTATTTTTCATCCTAACATGGCCTAAGATTTGGCATAAAAGAGTCCATATTCTATATTTTGGCATATAATAACTCGAATACAATTTATAATTTTTGAAATTTTGTGATAATAATATAACATGGACTAAAATTAGGCATAAAATAGCTCACAATTTATTATTATTATTATTTTTATCTAATAGCTCAAATATATGTCGTCTGAGATCATCTAATGTTATTGTTACAAATATAAAAAAGGGCAACTTTCGCATATAACAAATAAAAAATTCATATTTGTATGTTATAGCAAAGTTTGCATAATTGCGCTCCATATCAAACATAAAACTGTATAATTCGCTATACATATAAAATTGTATAATTCGCTGGCCTATTTCGCTGCAATTGTATAATGCACAATTGTATAATTCACTGCCTATATCGCTGCAATATTTTTATAAAATTTGTTTTGCATACAATTGAATCGAATTAAAATGTATGTATATTGCATAATTATAAGTGTATAGCAAGAAGATATATGTTTTTCTCTCGCTTTATACAAAAATAGAAACACAATATATACACTTCTGTTGTATAAAGCTAGAGAAAATTGTATTTCACTGTAATTGTATAATTCGCAATTGTAAATTCGTTGGCCTTTTTCTTTGCAATATTTGAAGTAAAATGTTTGTAAATTGTATAATTTAGTGTATAACACGAAGATATATATTTTTGCATGTGTATATACAATTTTCGCTCGCTTTATACAAAACAGAAACAGAATTATACACTTCTGTGTATAAAGCGAGAGAGGCGAGCGAGAATGGAGAGTGTCGAGCGAGATTTTGGGAGAGAGACGCTGACAAATTTTAGCTAACGTTTGTTATGGAGCACAATTAAATGAAACCCTAGCTATTTCATTTATTTTAGATTATTAGTTTGCTATTATATATAATTTTCCCTATAAAAATGCATTCATATGCTAATAGTTTTTATTAGCTTGTATTAGTATATATCTCATGCTTATAAATAAAAAATCTTATTTTTCTTTCTTTTACTTTATTTATTATTTTAATGTGTTAATAATCAATAATAACTTTAAATTTTAAATTTTAAAGTTTATCTCGCTCTTACTTTAATAAAAGATTGGAATTTATAAATTCTAAGTCTACATATGTCACGACCCAAATCCGGTCCGCGACTGACACCCACACTTACCCTCCTATGTGAGCGAACCAACCAATCTAAACCTTAACATTTCAATATAATATCAACAGAAAGTAATGCGGAAGACTTAAACTCATTAATAAAATCAATAACTATTATTATCCCCAAAACCTGGAAGTCATCACCACAAGAACATCTATGATCAAATTACTAAACTAAGAGTATTCTAAGAAGCTAAAATAAGTAAAAGCTAGTCCATGCCGGAAGTTCAAGGCATCAAGACAGGAGGAAGAAAATCCAGTCCAAGCTAGAAGCGTTAGCTCACCCTGAAGATCCGATGTGACGAAGACTGGCTAGAGTTACTGTTGAGTCAAAGATGACGGCACGTTTGCTGCACTCCACAAACAAACAAGAAGAAAACATAAAAGTAGGGGTCAGTACAAAACACGGGTACTGAGTAGATATCATCGGCCAACTCAAAATAGAAATCAATATATGCCAAGTAATATCATAAAATCAACTATGATACTCAACATGTAGCAACAACAAGTACTATATCATTAACAATTACCGTCAAGTTCACACATGATGACTCAAGCCTCAATACCATACTCATTTGGGAATTATGTTCATTTGATTGAGTATATTAACATCTTTCAAGATTCATTATCTTTATTTCTCTTGTGTCGGTACGTGACACTCCGCTCCCTTATATTCATTAATCCTCTTGTGTCGGTACGTGACACTCCGATCCCCTACTACTATGTGTCGGAACGTGACACTCCGATCCCCTAAATCTACGTGTCGGTTCGTGACATCCGATCCCCTAAATCTACGTGTCGGTTCGTGATACCCGATCCCCTAAATCTACGTGTCGGTTCGTGACACCCGATCCCCTAAATCTACGTGTCGGTTCGTGACACCCGATCCCCTAATCTCCTTCTATCCATTCATCAAGCCTTCTTTCTTACCAAGGCATCATCAATCTCATTATTTTAGTTCATCACGCCTTCTGCTATACCAAGGCCTCATCATTAACAAAGAGATTAGGGTTTTGCAAGATTTGGGATTCAATAACTTCATCATGCTTATATAATCACAATTATATAATTACATTCATGCAAGCATACAATTAAGCACATAGTAGGGTCTACAATATTATCAATACATATCATTCGCTATTAAGAGTTTACTACGAATATCGTACGAGAAACCATAACCTACCTCCACCGAAGATTAGTGATCAAGCAAGCAAATTTTTCTCCAAGCTTTGTTTCTCTTCGTTTCTCCTCTTTCTCGTTCGACTCTCTCTCTCTTTCTCTTGTTCTTTCTATTTTCTTTATTCAAAACCCTCTTTCTTTTACCCTAATTAGCATATAATTAAGAATAAAAGATGGCAATAATAACCCACTAATTAACTTAAGGTTACCTCTTTTAACCCCCAAGTAATTAGACTTATTAACACTAACCCACTAACTTTATAATTAAGGCAGTAAATAGTCAAAAACGCCCCTTAAAACGTATAAAGAAATACGACCCAGACTGGGATTACGCAGTCTGTGACGGCCCGTCGCGCCTGCGACGGTCCGTCCTGCTGCCCGTCACAGAGTTCAGAGACTCAATTTCTCTGAAGAGTCTGTGACGGTCCGTCACACCTGTGACGGTCCGTCCTGCCATTCCGTCACGAAGTTCAGAGAGTCGATTTTCAGTACCCAATTTCAGATTTTCTAAGTATTTTAAAACGAGACCCTGCGACGGTCCGTCGTGGGGTCCGTCGCCTCAGCCTGTTTTTCCAGAAATAAAATCTGCTGCTCAAAACGACTAAACAGGTCGTTACAATAGATACCAATTTACCCATCGTTCGTCCCCGAACGATCACAAGAAGGAAAACAAGGGCGAAAAGGAGTACCTGAATCTGTAAACAGATGTGGGTATCTTTCTCGCATATCCGCCTCCTTCTCCCAAGTGGCTTCTTCAACGGGTCGATTCTTCCATTGAACTTTGATGGATGCATCTCCCTTGATCTCAACTTGCGAATTTCTCTATCTAGAATGACAACAGGCTCCTCCTCATAAGTCAAATTCTCATCAAGCAAAACTGAATCCCAACAGATAATGTAGTTTCCATCCCCATAGTATCTTTTCAACATCGACACATGGAATACCGGATGAACTCCGGACAGCCCTGGAGGCAAGGCTAACTCATAAGCCACCTTCCCTACTCGCTTAAGTACTTCAAATGGACCAATATACCTTGGGCTAAGTTTACCTCGCTTACCAAACCGCATCACCCCTTTCATTGGTGAAACCTCAACAAGACTTGTTCACCCTCCATAAACTCCAAGTCTCTAACCTTCCGATCTGCATACTCCTTCTGTCTACTTTGCGCCGCTAGAAGCTTTTCTTGAATAGATTTCACTTTATCTAACGATTCCCTCAGAAGGTCAGTACCCCAAGGCCTAACTTCAAATGCATCAAACCACCCAATGGGAGACCTACATTTTCTCCCATATAGTGCCTCAAATGGGGCCATATCAATGCTTGAGTGATAGCTATTGTTGTAGGAGAACTCTGCTAAGGGTAAGAAGCTATCCCACTGACCACCAAATTCTATCACACATGCACGAAGCATATCCTCCAACACTTGAATCGTTCGCTCAGACTGACCATCGGTCTGAGGATGGAACGCAGTACTAAGGTCCAACCTAGTACCCAATTCCGCATGCAATGTTTTCCAAAACTTAGAAGTAAACTGCGTACCTCTATCTGATATAATGGAGAGTGGAACCCCATGCAATCGCACCACTTCCGAGATGTAAAGTTTGGCTAACTTCTCTTCATTGTAAGTCACCTTGACCGGAATGAAGTGAGCAGACTTAGTTAACCTATCAACAATTACCCAAATAGAATCAAACTTTCCCAATGTCTTTGGAAGACCAACCACGAAATCCATTTCAATCCTTTCCCACTTCCATTCAGGAATGGGCATTCTCTGAAGTGTTCCTCCGTGACAGTTTGGACATTTGGCAATAAAATCCACAATATCACGCTTCATTCTACTCCACCAGAAGTGTTGCTTTAGGTCACGGTACATCTTGGTTGCACCCGGATGTATCGAATACCTTGAACTATGAGCCTCTGTCAGAATAGTGTTGATCAAATCATCGACACGGGGTACACATACCCTTCCCTTAATCCTCAAAACACCTCCTCATCGATTGTCGCTTCTTTAGCCTCTCCTTGCAAACTTTATCTTGGATCCGGATCAATTTTTCATCATTAAACTGCTTTCCCTTAATCTTGTCAAGGAAGGAAGATCTTGCCTCCACACAAGCTAAAAATCCTCCCTTCTCATTTACTTCTAATCTCATAAGGTCGTTAGCCAGAATCTGAACTTCTCTAGCCAATGGGCGTCTAGAAGCTTGCAAGTGAGCTAGACTTCCCATGCTTCCCGCCTTTCTACTTAAAGCATCCGCTACAACATTCGCCTTCCCCGGATGATACAAAATAGTGATGTCGTAGTCCTTCAGTAGTTCCATCCATCTTCTCTGTCTCAAGTTCAAATCTTTCTGAGTAAAGACATACTGTAGGCTACGATGATCCGTATAGACCTCACACTTAACCCCATATAAATAGTGTCTCCATTGCTTTAATGCAAACACTACCGTGGCCAATTCCAAATCATGGGTTGGATAGTTACGTTCATGCACTTTTAATTGTCTTGAAGCATAAGCAATCACATTCTTCTTTTGCATTAGCACTGCACCCAAACCAGAATAGGATGCATCACAATAAATAATGAAGTTCTTACCCTCTACGGGCAAGGTGAGAATGGGTGCGGTAGTCAACAAAGTCTTGAGCTTCTGAAAGCTTTCCTCACACTCATCCGACCATACAAATGGAACATTTTGCTTAGTCAAGTTCGTCAGTTGGGAAGCAATAGAAGAGAATCCCTTGACAAATCGGTGGTAGTAGCTAGCTAACCCAACAAAGCTCCTTATTTCTGACACATTAGTAGGTCTTACCCAATTCTTCACTGTCTCAATCTTAGAAGGATCCACCATCACTCCATCCTTAGAAACCACGTGCCCCAAGAAGGACACTGCATCTAGCCAAAACTCACACTTAGAGAACTTGGCATAAAGCTTTTTCTCCCTCAACATTTCCAATACCATTCTCAAATGCTCTTCATGTTCCTCCTTACTTTTAGAGTATATCAGTATATCGTCAATAAATACGATCACAAAGAGATCCAAATATGGCTTAAAAATCCCGTTCATCAAACTCATGAACGCAGCAGGGGCATTCGTAAGACCGAAAGACATCACTACAAATTCGTAATGCCCATACCTGGTTCTAAAAGCAGTCTTTGGCACATCCGTTGCCCGTATTTTCAATTGATGATAACCAGATCTCAAGTCAATCTTAGAGAAGACACAAGCACCTTGTAACTGATCGAACAAGTCATCAATACGAGGAAGAGGATACTTGTTCTTTATGGTTACCTTGTTCAACTGCCGGTAATCTATGCACATCCGAAAACTCCCATCCTTCTTCTTTACAAACAAAACCGGAGCACCCCAAGGACATGCACTTGGTCTAATGAAGCCTTTGTTCACCAACTCTTGAAGTTGGGCTTTTAACTCTCTTAACTCCGCGGGAGCCATTCTATAAGGGGGTATAGAAATGGGGTGAGTACCCGGTTCAAGATCAATACAGAAGTCAATATCCCTATCTGGTGGCATACCAGGAAGATCTGCAGGGAACACATCCAGAAACTCACGGACCACCGAAACTGACTCAATCGAAGGTACTTGGGTAGTGTCATCCTTGTGATGTGCCAAGAAAGCTAAACACCCTTTACTAACCATTTTCTTAGCACGAAGAAAGGAGATGATACGCACCGGATTGGGAGTGTAGTCACCCTCCCACACTAATGGATCTGTCCCAGGCTTGGCTAACGTCACCGTTTTAGCATTACAATCCAAGATCGCAAATTGCAGAGAAAGCCAAGTCATACCCAGAATTACATCAAAATCATCCATTTCCAAGATAACCAAATCTACATAAGTGTTGCTCCCCACAAAGTTCACCAAACAAGACCTATATACCTTTTCAACTACCACAGACTCACCCACCGGAGTAGAAACACGAATAGGCATATCAAGTAATTCACAATGTAAATTTAGACCATTAGCAAATGAGGAAGATATATAAGAAAATGTGGATCCAGGATCAAACAATACAGAAGCCATGCAATCACAAACTAGAAGATTACCTGTGATGACAGCATCATATGCCTCTGCTTCAGACCGCCCAGGGAAAGCGTAACAATGGGCCCTATCGTTGGTCTGTCCATTGCCCCTACCATGTTGTGACGTAGTGGCTTCAGTTTGCCCATCACCTCGGCCATTTTGGTGACCACCATTACCTCGACCACCACTTCCTCCAGAATAACAGCCTCTACCATGACCACCTCTACCTCTAGCTATTGGGGGTCTATAACTCTGTTTGGGACAATTCCTCCTAATATGTCCAGTCTCCCCACATCCATAACACTCTCTAGAGTCAAGCATAGGTCTCTCAGAGAAGTGTTGACCGGTCTGAGGTGGACCCCCAACTACAGTCTGTAGTGAAGACTGAATGGGTCGAACTGAGTAACCTCCGGAACCCTGTCCTCTAGAGTAAGAACCATTAAACTCACCTCCCTTTCGAAACCTCTTTGATGTCGATGCCATGGTGAATTCATCTGGCTTCACTCCTTCCACCTCTACCACGAAATCTACCACTTCTTGGAAGGATTTTGCCGTAGCCGCTACCTGTAAGGCTGAAATCCGCAACTCTGACCTCAACCCCTTCACAAAACGACGAATCCGCTCTTGTGGGCTGAAACAAAGTTGAGTGGCATATCTGGATAGTGCACGAAACTTAGCCTCATATGCATTGACCGACATCCTACCTTGCTCTAGGCTCAAGAACTCATCCCTTTTCCTATCCCTCAAAGTCCGGGGGATATACTTCTCCATAAACAAGCTAGAGAATGAGGCCCAAGTCATAGGTGGTGCGTCCGTTGGTTGACACTCAACATGTGACCGCCACCACATTTTGGCGTTCCCTTGAAACTGATAACTCACGAACTCAACACCAAACCGTTCTACTATACCCATCTTGTGTAGTAGCTCATGACAGTCAACCAGAAAATCGTAAGCATCCTCAGATTCAGCACCCTTGAAGACTGGAGGTTTCAATTTCAAGAACTTACTGAAAAGTTCATGTTGATCATTTGTCATTATAGGCCCAGTAGTCAGACGTGGAAACGTGCCTATGTCCAATGAGGCATCCATACGAGGAGCCATAGTGGCTGCATGTTGTACCTCTGAAACCGGAGGTGTTGGTGCAGAAAACACTGGAGGGGCCTGACCCTGATCAGACAACCCACTAAGATAAGCGAGAACCTGATTGATCATCTCTGGGTAGGTTGAGGTGGCAATTCCTCATTTTGCACTTGTTCATTCTCCCCTTCCTCACCCTCTCTTACCACTTCCTCAGTCGGTGGAGGAGTCACCGCCCTAGTATCAGATGGGCTAGGTGCTCGTCCTCTTCCTCTAGAGGATGTCCTCCCACGACCTCTACCACGGCGTCTTGCCGCTACTCTTCCTCGAGCCACAGCCCCAGTGGCTGGCTCGGACGCTTCTTGTCTTGCTGATGTTGGTGTTGGCACAATTGTTGCTCTAGTTCTAACCATCTGCGAAAAAGAGTTAAGATGGTCAGATACCAATTTGTATCACCTAGATACCAATTGGACCCAAGTAATAGCACGAAAGAAAGAATGAAAGAATGGAATTTTCCTAAAGTCTTATAGCCTCTCAAAGAAAAGTAAAGGTGTCCCCCTACCGTTCCTTAAGACTCTACAAGACTCGTTCTTGTGTGATGAGACCAACGAACCTAATGCTCTGATACCAAGTTTGTCACGACCCAAATCCGGACCGCGACTGGCACCCACACTTACCCTCCTATGTGAGCGAACCAACCAATCTAAACCTTAACATTTCAATATAATATCAACAGAAAGTAATGCGGAAGACTTAAACTCATTAATAAAATCAATAACTATTATTATCCCCAAAACCTGGAAGTCATCACCACAAGAACATCAATGATCAAATTACTAAACTAAGAGTATTCTAAGAAGCTAAAATAAGTAAAAGCTAGTCCATGCCGGAAGTTCAAGGCATCAAGATAGGAGGAAGAAAATCCAGTCCAAGCTAGAAGCGTTAGCTCACCCTGAAGATCCGATGTGACGAAGACTGGCTAGAGTTACTGTTGAGTCAAAGATGACGGCACGTTTGCTGCACTCCACAAACAAACAAGAAGAAAACATAAAAGTAGGGGTCAGTACAAAACACGGGTACTGAGTAGATATTATCGGCCAACTCAAAATAGAAATCAATATATACCAAGTAATATCATAAAATCAACTATGATACTCAACATGTAGCAACAGCAAGTACTATATCATTAACAATTACCGTCAAGTTCACACATGATGACTCAAGCCTCAATACCATACTCATTTGGGAATTATGTTCATTTGATTGAGTATATTAACATCTTTCAAGATTCATTATCTTTATTTCTCTTGTGTCGGTACGTGACACTCCGCTCCCTTATATTCATTAATCCTCTTGTGTCGGTACGTGACACTCCGATCCCCTACTACTATGTGTCGGAACGTGACACTCCGATCCCCTAAATCTACGTGTCGGTTCGTGACACCCGATCCCCTAAATCTACGTGTCGGTTCGTGACACCCGATCTCCTAAATCTACGTGTCGATTCGTGACACCCGATCCCCTAAATCTACGTGTCGATTCGTGACACTCGATCCCCTAAATCTACGTGTCGGTTCGTGACACCCGATCCCCTAAATCTACGTGTCGGTTTGTGACACCCGATCCCCTAATCTCCTTCTATCCATTCATCAAGCCTTCTTTCTTACCAAGGCATCATCAATCTCATTATTTTAGTTCATCACGCCTTCTGCTATACCAAGGCCTCATCATTAACAAAGAGATTAGGGTTTTGCAAGATTTGGGATTCAATAACTTCATCATGCTTATATAATCACAATTATATAATTACATTCATGCAAGCATACAATTAAGCACATAGTAGGGTCTACAATATTATCAATACATATCATTCGCTATTAAGAGTTTACTACGAATATCGTACGAGAAACCATAACCTACCTCCACCGAAGATTAGTGATCAAGCAAGCAAATTTTTCTCCAAGCTTTGTTTCTCTTCGTTTCTCCTCTTTCTCGTTCGACTCTCTCTCTCTCTTTCTCTTGTTCTTTCTATTTTCTTTATTCAAAACCCTCTTTCTTTTACCCTAATTAGCATATAATTAAGAATAAAAGATGGCAATAATAACCCACTAATTAACTTAAGGTTACCTCTTTTAACCCCCAAGTAATTAGACTTATTAACATTAACCCACTAACTTTATAATTAAGGCAGGAATAGTCAAAAACGCCCCTTAAAATGTATAAAGAAATCCGACCCAGACTGGGATTACGCAGTCTGTGACGGCCCGTCGCGCCTGCGACGGTCCGTCCTGCTGTCCGTCACAGAGTTTAGAGACTCAATTTCTCTGAAGAGTCTGTGACGGTCCGTCACACCTGTGACGGTCCGTCCTGCCATTCCGTCACGAAGTTCAGAGAGTCGATTTTCAGTACCCAATTTCAAATTTTCTAAGTGTTTTGAAACGAAACCCTGCGACGGTCCGTCGTGGGGTCCGTCGCCTCAGCCTGTTTTTCCAGAAATAAAATCTGCTGCTCAAAACAACTAAACAGGTCGTTACAACATACAAGTGCAATGCACATACATTAAGTTAGGTATTCTTAATCAAAGTTATAATTATTAAATCTTTACTTAAATATGTAATATGTAAGAATTCCAAGTAGTTTGATATTGAATAATCTTTTTATTTGAACTATATTAAAAATCCTAATATTTAATACATAAAAAACTAATATGTTTACCTTATATATACTAGACACAAATATCCATGCTAGCACAATTCAATATTTATTATTTTTGTATTTTAATTTATGCAATATAGATAAAATTTAAAAAATTAAATTAAATTTTAATATGATTTTTAGATTATTAAGATGTCCATAATTAAAGTATTTTTCGTCATCTACTGTTAATCTTTTTACTCAAAGTAGTTACATGATATACACATATATTAACAACATTTAAAATAATAAAGCTATTATTTAATAATATGCATTCAAAATTAAAAGTAATAGCTTAAAGTCTAAAACATATTTCATAACTTAAAAAAATTATACGGTAATTAAATTAAAGTAGAACAAAAGAAATAAATTTTTTAAATTTTTTGCTGAAATAGCTTTCTTCATTAACATGCCTGTTTCAGCGTGAAGTCTCTCTTATTAATAAAGGAAACCCGCTAAAACAGATACGTAGATGAAACACATCACTTCACACACATATATCTTACTATTTTAAACAAAATACACAAATTATAAAGTTAAAAATATTAAAGAAAGAGAAATTTTCATTTTATTAAATAAATGTTTCTAATTAAATACAACTTAAATTAAACTAATTATTTTTTTTAAAAAAAAAAGGAGAAAAGAAGGTGTAGAGACACTTTTTGAGACCTATTTTCGTCAAATAAAAGTCAAAAGTCAGAGAAATACAACAACCCATCTGCGTAGGTTTCTTATTGTAATTTTTTTTCAAACATATACTATATGAACATTATTTGTGTGATCATTTAAATTCAGAAAATTATTTCATAAAGTCAAATTTTTAAAATATCACTCATCTTTTACCTATAATTTGACAAAATGATTTCTTGTATACAAATGAAAAACTAGCTTCACAACAAAAAAAAAAAAAGCTAGAAGAGTTTGTTTAATTAAAATTATTAGGCTAAAATCAATTAAAATATACACTTAAAGTATGTTGAATAGGCTTATAAAAATAGGAAAATCTATATAATTAGACAAACATAAGCTATATATTTACTCATTAAAATTCTATTTTTAAGTATGATATGCAAAATTCTATATTTGATACAATTGCCCAACTCCAATACGAAAGAAATAGTGATGTTATGTAAATAGTGAAAGTCTCGTTGATATACTTGATACATCATATAATTTTATATTCTAACCTTTTATGAAAAAGTTAAAGTAGGGGCTTTGGCTTATTTTTAATTTTTCTTTGGCCTAAAACCAAAATCTAAGTAATTTTTTGGCAATTGCAACTTGATCAAATGTTAAGGTTCAAAGAGATAGTGTCACTATTCGAAACTATCTCTTAGTCGTAGTACGGTGCTTAGAGTTATTTATGACTTCAAACTAACACTTGATATTGAGACGAGCTATGAGAAATTAAATATAAACATGTTTAATAGCTAAAATGACTGAGCATAAGCATAATCTATATATCTATATATATTATAATAAAGCTGAATATGAAAATGATGATGTGACACTCTCAAGAGCTTCATTCTTATTTATCTTTTTTTTTTGTGGTTTTATTGACATTTTTATTTTATTTCTTTTAATTATTTTATTTTCTTACCTCTTCAATCACATTAATTTTACTCTTAATACATAATAATAAAATTCATAACTCCTAACCGTTTATATTCAAAACCCTCAAATAATTTAATATACAAATTTATGACATCTCAAGATTACACTTATAAAAACCTATTTTGGGACATATGTGATTGATTTTTTTTTCTTTTTACATTTTTCCTTATTTTGTCTTTTATCTCTTTTATTAGTTAATTTTTTCTTCTTCTTTGATATGATTTTGCAGGATGGAGATTGTTAGATATTTCTATTGCAATTCGATTATACAAGGTAAACTATTTAATGTGCCTAATATGATTATTGTTTTTTCTATATTGCAATTATACATTCAACATCATTATTATTGAATTCACGATAATATGAATCACGATTTTTTTTAGAAAATACTGTTAGATTTTTTTCACTTGCTTCTCTTTGTAGTTTGTAAAGATTTTTTTTTCTTCTTTCTGTAGTTTTTGGAAAATTATGTTATGTTGATAACAAGATCCTACCTTTTATCTTTAATCATAATTAAATATTCTTTGAAGTTTTTATTCGATTAGTTAACTTGATTGTTGTTTTAGGGATTTTTTTTGCTTTTTGTAGTTTTTAAAAAAATTATGTTATATTGATAACAAGAACTTTCCTTTATCTTAAACTCATAATTAAATATTCTTTAAATTTTTTATTTGATTAGTTAAATTCATTTTTATATTTAGTCGTTGTGGTTGTTGTATGGTTAACTTATTTTGTTTTCGTGTCAGGATATTTTGAAAAATAGAAGCTGAAAAGAAAGTTGACACACACATATATGCTAACTTTTGAATATGATTGGAACGAATATAAAAAAAAAATATGTTTAACTTTTGAATTTCATGCATAACTATGTTAGAATATAATACAAGTATTTGTTTCTCACTATGATTTACCATAAATATATTTTTATTTATTTATTTTTATTATTGTGTCATTTATAAAAAAAAAAGTAATGTAATTTATGATCAACCGAGTAGATTTAACATTGTTGATTGAACCAATAATGCTGCTATAAGAATGATTGAATTTAGTATAAAACTATAATAATTATATTGTAAATTAACTGAAGCTTTTCATATCAACGCTTATATTTTAATCTTTTTTTATCAAGTATGAAAATTTATTTTAGATTTTTTCTAGATAAGTAATATCAAAGTCGTAGTTCAATTTGTGTTTCTCTCTTTTATTATGTTATATTTATTAAAATATTTATCAAATAGTGAAATTAATTATTTTAAAATATATTTAAGTTTCCTTATAACCGCGCTAAGCGCGAAAAAGTACACTAATATTTAATTAAAACTAGAATCTTTTGGAAAATATTTTCGAATATATATAAAATATATACAAAATTATGCAAAAACATATATTTTATTTAAAATTTATGAAAAGTGACACAAATTTTTAAAATAACTTACAAACTATATTATTATAATTATTATTATTATTTTGAAATTCTTATAGAACTAATTATTTTAAATCGTTTAAAATTGAAGAAGCAATCATTTATATTGTGGATGGTTAAAATTGGGTGTCAACAGCCGAGTGTTATTGTCGACACATTTCTATTGATCCAATTATGTGATGAGAGATGTGGAGATTTTGACAAATGTGTTATACGTGTGATGCACGTCTGATGCAAAATACACTTGTAATGCACAAAGATGTTCGATCTCTTATTCTTATATTTAAGTAAGAAGATTTGGGAGCATATATTTTAGTGTGATTTGTGTTGGATTTATTCTTTCAATTTTTTTATGAGTAGAAACATATAAATATCTTTAAAGATATTTTTCAAGTGCTATGATTGAATTACTCCTCTTTATAGAGATTCTAATTTGACCAAAATTTAAGAGTACTTATGCTGGTACTGATTTTGCTGTGGCATATTAAGGCGGAGATTAGACAGACTAGCTATTTATTAATACGTTTTAAATGTTGCACCTCTTCACATTTGACACTCAATAAAATGATAGAAGTTTAGAAACAAAATTTCAACAACTTTTCCACTGTGCTAGATGAAAAACTCATGATGATACATTTGTTAAGTGATATAAACTATTTTTTTTATTATTATTATTTTGAAATTCTTATAGAACTATTTTTTTTAAATTGTTTAAAATTGAAGAAGCAATCATTTATATTGTGGAGGATCAAAATTGGGTGTCAACACACACCATGAGCCAAGTGTCATTGTCGATACATTTCTATTGAACCCATTATGGAATGAGAGATGTGGATATTATATGTATGGCCGAGTTCGATGAGGTAAAACTCTTACGAGCCTTCCTTGCAGTCACATATATCACCATGACTGCATGCTTGACTGGATGTTGACGGATGCTCTTCACAGCCCATATTGTCGATACGACATAGTTTTGTAGTTTAGGGATCATATTTTTATGTATAACTGAAGAAATGTAACCTTTTAAGAATTGTGCACTTAAAAACTTAAATTTAGCATAGGGCAAGACCTTCAGCTGATTTTCCATAGATGAATTTTCATGCTTAGTGCACAATTGATTTCCTATGGTTTGTTGTAAACCTCACATATATTAAGTTATATGCTCGTATATTAGATCTGTTTTTAAAAATAACTTTTCGGGTCATTACACTGCCAACCACATAAGAACCATCAAAGCACATATGTGTGATGTCATTATTGTCAAGAGATGTACGTGTGACGCATATGATGCACGTGTGCCATACAAAATGCACGAAGATGCTCGATTACTTGTTCTTATATTTGAGTAAGAAGATTCGGGAGCATATATTTTAGTGTGATTTGTGTTTGATTTTTTCGTTCAATTTTGACAGATTTTTCTGTACAAGTAGTAACATATAAATATCTTTAATGATATTTTTCAAGTGTAATGATTGAATAACTCCTCTTCACATATTATTTCGCCTAGTTATTAATACGTTTTAAATGTTATATCTCTTCACATTCTGACACTCAATAAAATGATAGAAGTTTAGAAACGAAGCTCCAACTTCCCCACTATGCCAGACGAAAAACTCAGGATGATATATTTTGTCTAGTAATATAAACTGTTATTTTTATTGAATGAATAATAGATAATTGTATTAACAAATTCTTTTATGTGAATCAAAATAATGTGATTTACTTATTTGTGGTTATAGTAAAAACTAAACCAAGTGAAGTGACCACGAAAACTTGACAAGAGAAATACTTTGAAGTAAAAATTTCTCCTCAGTTCAGACCATAGTTGTAATAACTATATATCTTTTTTTTAATTGCTTAGTATCATTTTAGGTGTACACAAATTTATTTCATAAATTGTTAAAACGTGTTGACACGAAGAGGAAAGAAAATGTGTCAACATTATATCAAGGGTCAACATCACAACATGAATGAGTTCGGACTACATTTTTCTTTTCCTCATTTTTTTTTACCATTCTCCTAATTTTTTAAATCTATTTTTATTATTAAAACCAAAAAATAATCAAAAGTCACTACTTTAAATATTTCTCGTCAATATACATTATGTTATAAATCTATTGTATTGTGTGGATTGTCCATTAAGTCTATCCAAGTATTAATTCAATTCATGTATGGATGCTTTCAAGGTGGTAAGAACATTAAGGATAAACATGTATCTGCTAGTCCAATGACTTTTGGGAGTGATATCTCAACACTATAAATAGCGATATCACTCATCATTTGAAGTATACTTTAATAGAAGAAAAGTTCTCTTTTCTATCTACATTTCTTGCCTTCTTCTCTTTATATTTTATCAATATGAGCTTGATTTTATAACACGTGATCAACATCAAATATGCTCTAAAAGTTGTAGCACTTCGCAAAAGTGTTGTAGTTGAAACACTTGCGAGCAGGAACAAGTTCTATTTATTTTTTCTTGTTACACATTTATATTTTCAAAAGTTTCTCTTATACTAATAATTTATTTTAGTATATATGAAAAGGTAGAACATATTGGTTTGTTTTACTTTAACAATTTTATATATTAATTTATGATTATACTAACAGTTCTTCGTTTCAGAAAAAATTGAAGGATAAAGAAGTAAAGTTTCATATTGATTTTCTTAGTGTTAATTATGATGAAGTTATTAATATTTATAATTACTAGAGGTGAGAAAACTCTCAGTCTTCTTTTGACTAAATTTACTTCTATAATTATTGATACTTTTTAAAGGCTCATGACTGAGTTTTATTGGTATTGACTAATA
Organism: Solanum lycopersicum; assembly: GCF_036512215.1. Classification (NCBI taxonomy): domain Eukaryota; kingdom Viridiplantae; phylum Streptophyta; class Magnoliopsida; order Solanales; family Solanaceae; genus Solanum; species Solanum lycopersicum. The sequence continues at coordinate 4,272,813 of NC_090807.1, read as the reverse complement.
TGACATTGATTGAAGGGTAAGACGATGGATTCAAGTCCCATCGCACAAAAAGGGTAAGACATCATGTTAAAATCTGGATGCACCATAATGAAAAATGTTTGAGAGTAAGACGGTAGATTTATGTTCTATCGCACCAAGAGGTAAGACATCCATTTGAGTTTTGATGCATCATGATTGAGCTCAACTCTCATAGAATGATGGCGTGACACGCCCTATATGGGTAAGACATTGAGTTTGAGTTAATGCACCATAGTGATGATAAAATGATGACTAAGAAAAAATAATATATTTTTCATGAAATGTCTTAAAATTTGTCTCATTGAATTTGCTCCACTCTCTAAAGCGAATGTGCTAGCAGTATATATGATAAGGTTGGAATTCACTCAATTTCTCCATTCTATCGTATGGATATGGTAGTAATAAATAATAAGTCTGAAAGATGACAAGTGATTGGATGTATGAATAAGAGAGTGGATGAACAAAATTATAATAGTCATCATTCTGGTAATTATAAAAGGAGTACACAGTAGGTTCTCCAAATATTCCTTCAAACTCTGAAGGTAATTTTATCATCATAATGATATGAAAGTTCATTGGACCCGTGGTCATTGTTCGACCTAATAATTTGAAAAATTTATAAAAATTCTCCGTCAAAAGAAATAATGTAAAGTGATGGTGCTATTTATCTTTCAAAGTGATGTTGAGGTGGGTCATGTAAATATGTCAAATATAAAGGTATTGTCAGTCCTGAGCTATCCCGGAGACGCGGACACGGAACCTAGGACCACAAGTGATCCCAAGCTAACCATGCTGCATGATCATGAGAATACTAAAGATAATAAATGATGCGGAAGCTAAATCATAATTTATAATGAAAAGATGGGGAATACCCATATGCTAAAATCGATATAATATGAAGACTGATGAGTTTAATATAATGAAGTTACTAACTCAACACTAAGCTGAAACTAACCATGTATGAAATAAGCCTCTAAACTGGACTAAAAATATCGGGACAAGCCACAGCTAAATCTAGCAAAAACTGAAACTAAATGACTAAAAAATAATTGAAATGAACTCATGACTATTGTCCTCGGAGAATGAGGGCTCATCACTGAATCGACTGAACTGGAGATCGAGAAATCGATCTATGCGTGATCTGGATGCTGAGAACCTGAACCTACATCACGAGAAGATGTAGCGCACGTATGCTTCAGTACTTGAAAGGTACTGAGCATGTAGGATAAAGTAAAGCTGAAATAAAACATAACTAAACAAGCATAAAAACAAGTATAATAATCTGACATGATAACTGAATTCTAAGCTAACTGATTGCAATGACCAATTTATAACATGCTAAAACTAAATACTGAATATACTGATAAATAGTCAATGCAGGGAGTCTGACTGATCTGTAGGAACTAATAACCGATAATAAAACATGAGCTAAATATGGAGTCTGATGTATACGCCACATCGAAAGGACCTAATATACATTGCCAAAGGTATAAAGGCATGTTGGCTTGATCATTAAACTGATTGTCCACAGAGGGGACTTACAACCTACTTGGCTAGTAGTTCTGGGACTATTGGGTACGCTTAACCCTAGTCCAACTTGGTATTATGCTACTCCCAATGAATTCTTTAAATTTTACTGATTATATCTGAGTTTCTGTAAATACTGTATAGCTCGAATTGAACATGCAAACTGAGAATGCAACATTTAATTGATAATAATGCATTAAAAACTTAAGCATGTATATCTCCATAACTGAAATATTTGACCTAGCATATGTAATTCAAGAACTAAAGAAATACAAAGCTAGGGTTCTGAAATTCATGCAATAATCTGAGTAATAACATGTAATCTGATTTGGAACATATATTTTAACTAAATCATGTAAAACACTCAAAGTTCTACAAACCTAGGTTTAATCATGACAAGAGAATCAAGAATCTGACTGAAAACCAGGGACCCAATGGGTGGAAGGAACCCACTAGTGAATCCCATATACTTTGTGATGAAATCCACGGAAAAATACTTAGGTTTTGGGGCTGGAACTGCTGGAGCTTGTTGCGTTCTTGAACTAGGGTTATTGAGCTTCTTCTTCTTTCCTGCTTCTAATTTTCTAACTTTTGATTTAATGATTTGACTTAGATATGTTTTAATTATGTTTCTAGGTTTAAACTGACTAAAATCTAATTATTTAGGGTCAAAACGACGTAACTTAAGGTTTAAGCGAAGTGGAAAAAGACAAAAGACCCCTAGATAAGTTGTTGTCGGACCAAATGACGGTCAGGACTGACAGTCCGTCGTATGACCTTCGAACCTTCGGTCCGTCCATCGTCCAAGACTTAGCTAATTTTTCCCGGCTGAGTTTTTGGGAATCTCTGATCCCATCGACGGTTGTGCAGGATGGATCGTCGTCTATCCTACAGAACGTAAGTCCGTCCGTCGTTCAAAACTTGATCAATTTTTTTGGGCTGAAGTTTTTGGGAGTTTCTGATCCTATCGATGGTTGTGCAGGACGGATCCTCGTCTATCCCAAGGATCGTATGTCCGTTCGTCGTCCAAGACTTAACCAATTTTTCTGGGCTGAAATTTTTGAGAGTTTCTGATCCCATCGACGGTTGTGCAGGACGAACCTTCGTCTGTCCTACGGACCGTTGGTTGCACCTGTAGATTTTTCTAAAAAATTGATTTTTGGTCTATTTTGGCTACGGGGTGTTACAAGTATGACATGTTTAAATGGTTAGAGTCAACTCACGAAGAGATTGTGACTTGTCATAAACATTGTGAATGTTTGCCTATTCTTGAAAGTGATATGACAAAATATGAAGGAAAAATATGAATAAGAACATATTCATGGTTGGATATATGTCACAACTCACCTCTACGGGAGGTTTGAGAGAATTTGACAGAAATGGTCAATGGTCGTGTACGTTTATGCGTCATGAATATTATGATATGGTTGTTATGAACTATCGAAAGGGCAAAAAGAAAGAAGTAATTCTTGCCTATAAAGGTTGTGTCATGACCAAAATAATATTATTGTGTGGCTATACAAATTTTTTCATTGGTTCTATACCTACGGTACAACAAAAGCTAAGCAAGAAACATGTCTTGCTCATAATAATTTTGACTATGACAATAATAATATAATTTCTACTTAATGGAGATGTTCACCATATGGATGATGTCATGGAATATGTGACATTACACAAAATTAATTACAAACTCTAGCGAGTTGTGTTATTATCAGAGGAATATATTGAGTTTGTAGTAAGTCTCAAGAGAATTTTTTAAGTTTTGGATGAATTGAAAAGAAATTTTGATGTAAAAGATTATCAATTTTTTTCTCTTGTTTGTTACAAACAAACATGGACATGCTGATGAAATTACATGCAAAAGTAAACTATAAGAGTACTGAAATAAAGATCAGTTGGCATGATCGATTGATCATTATGGTTTAAATATGATGCAAATGTAATTGAGAATTCATTTGACTTATATGATGAAGAAATAAAAGATTCTTCAAGAATTTTCTAGTGTTGCTTGTTCTCTTGATAAAATTATCATTGTAACAACTAAGGTCGGGATTGTATTTTCTGAAATTATTTGGAACATATAAAAAGGTGAATATGGACTCATTCACCTACCATGTGGATCATTTGCAACTATATAATCGATGCATCTATGTGATGGTCACATGTGCTTTGTTGTCAATTTACAAAATGATGTTTGTAAGGTTGTTTGCTCGAATGTTTAAATCAAGATCACAGTTTTAAACTATTAAATTATACCGATAATGCTGGTTGGTTTAGCAGAAATTGTATGCTTCCAATTATAGCTAAACTATGCGTATGAGAACGAAACTTCCAAATAAGATTCGGTATGAGATAAATTTATTATAACATGTAGCAACACATGTATGCATCAAGCCAACAAGGTATCTCCATCATAATTGGTTCAGGGTAAGGTACCAAATAATTTTCTTTCAAAGTTTGAATATGCGGTTATGATTTTAATTGCTCCACCACGCACTAAGATGAATTTCCAAATAAGATTGGGATGAATGTTAGATTTTCTAACATTAAGGGGAGAGATGATTGACACCTGAAAAATTATTTATGAGGTTAATTATGAATTATCTAGATCCTCGTTAAAAGAAAATGTAAACTTGAAGTTCAAGGGATAATTCTTTTGCATAATGTTGCAATTTTATTGTTAGATAAATTTACTGACCTTATGTTATAATTCAGCTGCAAATGCTCCAATGAGAAGTCCTTGAAGGACTGAGTCTATGATACGCCTGAAGCGTAATAGACCGATCGGTTCCAAATAAAGTTTCTTGAAGAAGGAGAGGAGTAAATGATCAATATAGTGATGATAATGAGACAAGTGCTATAAGAGAGCACCGCGACATAATACTTCATAAAACCTTGAAAAAGGTTTAGGTGCCTGAAAATGATGAAAAATAAAGAGAGATCCCGATAAGTTATGTCATGTTGGAACCGTTATCAAATAACCATCGGTATCTTTGATATGAGGTAGCGCTCAATGATGTAAATTATGACGAGGATCGTTAATTCAATTTTTTCATTGATGTGATAGATACATGATTGGTCAGGTAAAATGCATAATTCAAGTTTCCAAATTGAATGACAAAATGACTGGAAGCGAGACATATAGATCGAGTATATTTTGCTTCACTTAGAGAAGTGATGTTTTGGACTGATAGTCCATAAATAAGGTATAATGTCAGTAGCGTACAAATAACTTTTAAGCTATGATATAACTGTAAGATATCAAGTATGGCTAGTGCCTTGGGGCATAAAGGTTTGTTGCAAAAATCCTGACTTTATCGGAGATGTTTTCTCCTATGATGGATGCAATGAGATTAGTTTTGACAATATATGAAAGCTTGAATGCATATAATGAATAATTATCATCTCTAGCTACACAATAGTGAAGGTTATATGAAAAATCCTTGAAGCAATCAAGGTGTTTGAAGCATATAAAAGTTTGAAGGGAACTTTTTCTATAAAGCTTCAAGAATCCTTATATGGATTAAAATGATCAAGGACGAAAAGAGTACAAAAAGAATGACCCTAGCTGTCCTTGAACTTTATGAAAATGTCAGCATCTCAATTGTTATAAATTGTATATGTTGGTGACTTGAATATTACTAACACTCTTAAAAAGCTTTTAAAAGCTATTGAGTGTTTGAGAAGGGAATCTAAAATGAAAATATTCTAGAAATATAAAATTTTGCGATGACCTAAGATTGAGAATTTGACGAATGAAGTATTTGTCCATCAATCAACATACACAGAAAAGTTTTGATGCAATTTATATGGAGAAATCACATTCATTGAGTACCCCCATTATTATGAGATCGCTTGACATAAATAAAGGTTCACTTTGATCTCAAAATAGGATGAAGAGCTTCTTGGTGATGAAACTCCATATATTAGTGCAATCTGGGCATTGATGCATTTTTCCAACAATGCTCGACCAAATATTTGTTTTGCAGTAAGCTTACGTGCAAGATTCATTTCTTCTCCAATAAAAGGTCATTTAAATGGTGTTAGGCACCTACTTGAATATCTTCGAAGGATCATAGACTTGGATTTATTATTCTGAAAAAATCCAAGTCAGAACTGATTGGTTACGCAGATGCAGAATATTTATTTGATCCGAATAAAGCTCAGTTTCAGGATGCTATTTGTTTACATATGGAGGCATAATAGTATCTTGGAGATGAATGAAGCAAATGTTGATAATCACTTCTTCAAATGATGTAGAAATAAAAGTCCTCTATAAAGAAAGTCGAGAGTGTGTATGGTTGAGATCACTGACACACCATATTGCGAAAATATGTGATACCACAATGTATGAAGATAATTTACTCCAAATAAATGTGTCCACAAGATGATTGTTGTTGTGAACTAGTTGAATAAGCAATTTACTTGCAATTACGAGATTTAAAAATAATGTGTCCACTTATTATTTCAAATGGTGAGTGATTAAGCAATTTACTACTATAATTTGTCCACTTATTATTTTTAAATATCTTTCATTCGTTAGTACTTATCATTTTAATTTAAAATTCTAAATTTAACTAATAATTTGTCAATTAATTAGGAAAAGATGATTATCGTAGAAAATATGAAAGGATGAAAGAGTTTAAATTTCAAATAGGCGATGAAAATATTTTAGAAACTTTCTTTTTGATTATTAAAAATAGAGTGCAATCTTTGACTAGCAACAAGAACTAGGGAATAAATAAATTATTAAACTAATGGTCCGGAAAAAACAAAAAAGATGAAGTAGAATAAGAGGGTAAGAAAACAGAGATAAGAAAAAAATGATAAAAAAATCGAGAGAAAATAACTTCTTTTTCAAACTAGAGCTTATTATTTAAGGTATGAACAATTAAAGGTATATTAAATAATGGGAATAGAAAAAAATGAAAAACAAAAAAAATAATAAGAAACTATATCAAATATACATTGTTATAAATCCATTGAATTGTGGATTATCCATTTGCTTTCTTCATGAACTTATCTTATCATGTATTCACATTTTCAAGGTCACATGAACCTTCGTAGATAATTATGTACCTATTAATTGGGCATTTATCGTGGTGACCTTTTTGGGAGTAATATTTTAACACTATAAATAGGAATATCACTCACCATTTAAAATACACACTTGAATAAGAAAAATTCTCTCCTCTATCTTATACTTCTTTTCTTCTTCTTCTTATATTCTGAGTTTTCTTTATAATCATTTCATTTCTACTTATTTCTACCTTTACTTTTTATATCATGTGTACTTTACTATATTTGAAAGAAAATTTTTAATGTATATTATCGATTTTGTAAGGATATGCATGAAAAATATTATTACCTCAATCATATTTTAATAAATTTATTTCTAAATTTATAAGTAATTTTATGACAGTCGAAATGTTCACTAGTTATTAAATAAACTAGAACTAAGTAGATTGGATACAACAACTCTAATTGATTGTTTATGAAACTCTATTAATACTGATTATGGGTAGCCGGAACATAACTCCATGTGCCCCTTAATTAATACATATGAATAGAAATGAAATATTGAAACTACAAGTTGACTTAAGTCATGGAATAAAGACAACTCATCATCTACTGGCCGGAAGTTGTGATCAGTATGACTAAGATTTGAATTCGGAATCTACTTAAAAATGATGCAATGTCGAATGGTGTCAGTACACAAAATGTATGGTATGTAAAAATAGCTAAATGAAATAATTGACTAAAGCTGAACATACATATGAAGTGTAACATCTCGCAATTTGAAATAACTAGGAAGAAGCTAAGAATTAAAAATAGTAATTTTTGGAAAGAAATAAAATCTAGAAACTTTTTCAAGTTAAAAATGAGTGTTCGGTTAACTTCAAGCAGCCATAACTCTTAGCTCAAGATGAGTTAGGCGTACTTCCAGATATGTTTGAAAAGCTTTTGGAATAACCTTTCAAACGTTGCTGATTTTGTGTGATTCAGAGTTTGTATGAGTGAGTTATGCCCTTTGAAAGTTGGGTTGTTGGAATAAAGAAAGTCAAAAACCAAATTTTAGAAGGGTAGTTTGGTCTTTTACTTACCCTTTTATTTTAATTCATTTTTGATAATTACTTAGGGGTCTAAATTGAACTTAGTCATTTTAACTTTTGAAGAATAGAGTATTTTTAAAGAAAGAATGCAAGAGAAAAGAGAAGAGGAAAAAAGAAAGATTTGTCGTATTCGTAAGGAATTGATTGTGGATTTCTTCAAGGATTTGATACTATAAGGTATGTGAGCGTTTCATAAAGTTGGATTTATTCACCCATGTGCCAATCATGTTTGATTAAACGTGAATTCATTCTATAAAAAATGAAATTTTGAATGTTCTTGATAATTGTTCTTGAATTTGCTTTTCGTTCTTGAACATGAGTTGAGATTTAGAATTTCTTGATGTTATAGTGTTGTTTCTTGAGTTCTATAAGTTAGATCCTTATGTATATCTTACTTGGATACATGAATATAAAGTAAATTTGAGAAAAAGAATAGGGTCAAATCGATTTAAGATTAGAAATCAAGGCGAACAGTTTGGTAGTTTTTACCTGAAGGAACAGGTGGCGTGACGCGTCCCCATAGCGCCAGGCAAGCTGGGGAGGCACTCCTGCAGTGCACCCTAAATGAGCCTCAGTCAAATAGTGTTGGCGCGGCGCGCTTGGGATGCATTCAAATCGTTGTTTTTGTCATTTAGTCCATTTAAGTCCTTCTTAAGTGTTCACAAAAGTTTTAACTTTGTTTTAAGACTTAAGTTTTAAAATTAATGAAAGAGCAAAGAGATAAGTTCATTTCTCAAAAAGTTGTAAGGAAACTAAGTATTCCCAAAGAATTTATAAATATTTTCACATTTGAGCAAGAAAAGGAAACATCAAGTCCAAGAGAGCTTCTAAGCTAAGTTTTGAGTAATCATCTCAAATCAAAAAAAGAAGTTGTTTTAAAACACATGAGCTAAGTATATTTTGGAAGTAGTATTGAGCACTGATATGAGTATGCGTATCACGACCCAGATCGCGTCGTGAGTGGCACCCACATTTACCCTCCTATGTGAGCGAACCAACCAATCTGAACTCCAACGTTTTGAAAAAAATAATAGAAAACAATGCGGAAGACTTAAAACTCATTAGCGAATTCAATAATCAACTTCTAAAACTCAAAACTTATCATTATTCCCAAAATCTGGAAGTAATCATCACAAGAACATCTACAATCAAATGACTAAACTAAGAGTATTCTAAAAGCTAAAAATACATAAGAAGCTAATCCATGCCGGAAGTTCAAGGCATCAAGACTTGAAGAAGAAGATCCAGTCCAAGCTAAAAGCATTAGCTCACCCTGAATTTCCGATGTAGTAAGACTGGCTTGAATTACGGTTGAGTTGAAGACGATGGCACGTTTGCTGCACTCCACAAATAAACAAGAAGAAAACATAAAAGTAGGGGTCAGTACAAAACACGGGTACTGAGTAGATATCATCGGCCAACTCAAAATAGGGGACAGTAAATATCAATATTATCGTAAATCAACTATAAAACTCAACATGTAGCCACAACAAGTATTATAATCATCAATAAGTACCATCAAGTTCATCCATGAGGGCTCAAGCCTCAACACCATACTCATTTGGGAATTATGTTCATTAGATTGAGTGTATTATCATCTTTCAAGATTCATTATCTTTAATACTCTTGTGTCGGTACGTGACACTCCGATCCCTCATATTCATTATTCCTCTTGTGTCGGTACGTGACACTCCGATCCCCTATATCTACATGTCGGTTCGTGACACCCGATCCCCTAATTCTACGTGTCGGTTCGTGACACCCGATCCACTAATATCATTCTGTAAATCATCAGGCCTTCTCTATACCAAGGCATCATCAATCCCATTACTTTAATTCATCAAGCCTTCTTCTATACCAAGGCATCATTATTAATAATGTATATTAAAGTTTCCTTTCAAGATTTGAGATTCAATATTTTCATCATGCTCATCTTATCACAATCACACAATCATATTCATGCAAACATACAATTAAGCATATAGTAGGGTTTACAATACTACCAATACATATCATTCTCTATTAAGAGTTTACTATGAAAGCATGAAAACCATAACCTACCTCCACCGAAGATTAGTGATCAAGCAAGCAAATTTTTCTCCAAGCTTTGTTTCTCCCTTCTTGTTCGATTCTCCCTCTCTCTCTTGTTCTTTCTATTTTCTTTATTCCAACCCTCTTTCTTTTACCCTAATTAGTATATAATTAAGAATAAAAGATGGCAATAATACCCCACTAATTAACTTAGGGTTACTTCTTTTAACCCCTCAAAAATTTGAGTTATTAATATAAACCCACGAACTTTATAATTAAGGCAAGAATAGTCAAAAACGTCCCTTAAAACTAAACCAGAAATCCGACTCTGCCTGGGATTTGCGCAACCTGTGATGGGCCGTCGTGCCTGCGACGGTCCGTCCTGCAGGTCGTCGCAGAGTTCAGAGACCCAAATTTCCACCAAGGGTCTGTGACGGTCCGTCACACCTGTGACGGTCCGTCCTGCCATTCCGTCACAAAGTTCAGAGAGTTGATTTTCAGTACCCAATTTCAGATTTTCTAAGTATTTTTGGACGAGACCCCCTCGACGGTCCGTCGTACCCATGACGTTCCGTCGTGGGGTCCGTCGCTTCTGCCAGTTTTTCTAGAATTGAAGTATGTTGCTCAAAACGACTAAACGGGTCGTTACATTAGATACCAATTTACCCATCGTTCGTCCCCGAACGATCAAAAGAAGGAAAAGAAGGGCGAAAAGGAGTACCTGAATCTGTAAACAGGTGTGGGTATTTTTCTCGCATATCCACCTCCTTCTCCCAAGTGGCTTCTTCAACCGGTCGATTCTTCCATTGCACCTTGATGGATGCAATCTCTCTTGACCTCAACTTGCGAACTTCTCTATCTAAAATAGCAACAGGCTCCTCCTTATAAGACAAGTTCTCATCAAGCAAAACTGAATCCCAACGGATAATGTAGTTTCCATCCCCATGGTATCTTTTCAACATCGACACATGGAATACCGGATGTACTCCGGACAGCCCTGGGGGCAAGGCTAACTCATAAGCCACTTCCCCTACTCGCTTGAGTACTTCAAATGGTCCAATGTACCTTGGACTTAGTTTACCCCTTTTTCCAAACCGCATCACCCCTTTCATGGGCGAAACTTTCAACAAGACTTGTTCACCTTCCATGAACTCTAAGTCTCTAACCTTTCGATCTGCATATTCTTTTTACCTACTTTGCGCCGCTAGAAACTTTTCTTGAATAGACTTCACTTTTTCCATCGAATCCCTCAAAAGGTCAGTACCCCAAGGTCTAACCTCGAACGAATCAAACCAACCAATGGGAGACCTACATCTCCTACCATACAAGGCTTCAAATGGGGCCATATCAATGCTTGAGTGATAGCTATTATTGTATGAAAACTCCGCTAAGGGTAAGAAGCTATCCCAATGACCACCAAACTCTATCACACACGCACGAAGCATATCCTCCAACACTTGAATCGTTCGCTCAGACTGACCATCGGTCTGGGGATGGAACGCAGTACTAAGGTCCAACCTAGTACCCAATTTTGCATGCAATGTTTTCCAAAACTTAGAAGTAAACTGCGTACCTCTATCTGATATGATGGATAGTGGAACCCCATGCAATCGCACCACTTCTGAGATGTAAAGTTTGGCTAACTTCTCTTCATTGTAAGTCACCTTGACCGGAATGAAATGAGCAGATTTAGTTAACCTATCAACAATCACCCAAATGGAGTCATACTTAACCATTGTCTTCGGAAGACCAACCACAAAATCCATTGCAATTCTTTCCCACTTCCATTCTGGAATGGGCATTCTCTGAAGCGTTCCTCCGGGCCTTTGGTGTTCATACTTTACTTGTTGACAGTTTGGACATTTGGCAATAAAATCCACAATGTCACGCTTCATTCTACTCCACCAAAAGTGTTGCTTTAGGTCACGATACATCTTGGTTGCGCCCAGATGTATAGAATACCTTGAACTATGAGTCTCTGTCAGAATAGTGTTGATCAAATCATCGACGCGGGGTACGCATACCCTTCCCTTGATTCTCAAAACACCTTCCTCATCGATTTGTACTTCCTTAGCCTCCCCTCGCAATACTTTGTCTTGAATTCTTCTTAGTTTCTCATCATCAAACTGTTTTCCCTTAATTTTGTCAAGAAAAGAAGATCTTGACTCCACAGAAGCCAACAATCCTCCCTTCTCATTTACTTCTAATCTCATCAAGTCGTTAGCTAGAGTCTGAACCTCTCTAGCTAATGGGCGTCTAGAGGCTTGCAAGTGAGCTAGACTTCCCATGCTTCCCGCTTTTCTACTTAAAGCATCTGCTACAACATTCGCCTTCCCCGGATGATACAAGATCGTGATATCGTAGTCCTTTAGTAACTCCATCCATCTCCTCTGTCTTAAGTTCAAATATTTCTGAGTAAAGACATTTTGAAGGCTACGGTGATCCGTATAGATCTCACACTTAACCCCATATAAATAGTGTCTCCATTGTTTTAATGCAAAAACTACCGCGGCCAATTCCAAATCATGAGTGGGATAGTTACGTTCATGCACTTTTAATTGTCTTGAAGCATAAGCAATCACACTCTTCTCTTGCATTAGTACTGCACCCAAACCCGAATAGGATGCATCACAGTAAACAATGAAGTTCTTACCCTCTACTGGTAAGGTAAGGATAGGTGCGGTAGTCAAAAAAGTCTTGAGCTTCTGAAAGCTTTCCTCACATTCGTCCGACCATACAAATGGAACATTCTACTTAGTCAAGTTCGTTAATTGGGAAGCAATAGAAGAGAATCCCTTGACAAATCGATGGTAGTAACTAGATAACCCAACAAAGCTCCTTATTTCTGACACATTAGTGGGTCTTACCCAATTCTTCACTGTCTCAATCTTAAAAGGATCCACCATCACTCCATCCTTAGAAACCACGTGCCCTAAGAAGGACACCGCATCTAGCCAAAACTCACACTTAGAGAACTTGGCATAAAGCTTTTTCTCCCTCAGCATTTCCAATACCATTCTCAAATGCTCTTCATGTTCCTTCTTGATCTTTGAGTATACCAATATATCATCAATAAATACGATCACGAAGAGGTCCAAATATGGCTTAAAAATCCCGTTCATCAAGATCATGAACGCAGCAGGGGCATTCGTAAGACCAAAGGACATCACTACAAATTCGTAATGCCCATACCTCGTTCGAAAAGCAGTCTTTGGCACATCCGTTGCCCGTATTTTCAATTGATGATAACCGGATCTCAAGTCAATCTTAGAGAAGACACAAGCACCTTGTAACTGATCAAACAAATCATCAATGCGGGGAAGAGGATACTTGTTCTTTATGGTTACCTTGTTTAGTTGTCTGTAGTCTATACACATTCGAAAACTCCCATCCTTCTTCTTTACAAACAAAACCGGAGCACCCCAAGGAGATGCACTTGGTCTAATGAAGTCTTTGTTCAATAACTCTTGAAGTTGTGCTTTTAACTCTCTTAACTCCGCGGGAGCCATTCTATAAGGGGGTATAGAAATGGGGCGAGTACCGGGTTCAAGATCAATACAGAAGTCAATATCCCTATCCGGTGGCATACCAGGAAGATCTGCAGGGAACACATCCAGAAACTCAGGAACTACTGAAACCGACTCAATCGAAGGTACTTGGGTAGTGTCATCCTTGAGATGTGCCAAGAAAGCTAAACACCCTTTACTAATCATTTTCTTAGCACGAAGAAAGGAGACGATGCGGACCGGATTGGAAGTGTAGTCACCCTCCCACACTAACCGGTCTGTCCCAGGCTTGGCTAACGTCAACGTTTTAGCATTACATTCAAAGATTGCAAATTGCGGAGAAAGCCAAGTCATACCCAGAATCACGTAAAAATCATCCATTTCTAAGATAACCAAATCTACATAAGTGTTGCTCCCCACAAAGTTTACCAAACAAGACCTATATATCTTTTCAACTACCAAAGACTCACCCACCGGAGTAGAGACACGGATAGGCATATCAAGTAATTCACAATGTAAATTTAGACCATTAGCAAATGAGTAAGATACATAAGAAAACGTGGATCCAGGATCAAACAATACAGAAGCCATGCAATCACAAACCAGAAGATTACCTGTGATGACAGCATCAGATGCCTCCGCTTCAGACCGCCCAGGGAAAGCGTAACAATGGGCCCTATCGTTTGTCTGTCCGTTGCCCCTACCATGTTGTGATGTAGTGGCCCCAGTTTGCCCATTACCTCTGCCGTTTTGGTGACCACTATTACCTCGACCACCACGCCCTCCAGAAAAACGGCCTCTACCATGACCACCTCTACCTCTAGTTATTGGGGGTCTGTAACTTGGTCTGGGACAATTTCTCCTAATATGTCCAATCTCCCCACATCCATAACATTCTTTGGAGTCGATCATATGCCCCTCGGAGAAGTGTTGACCGGTCTGAGGTGGTCCCCCAACTACAGTCTGTAGTGAAGACTGAATTGGTCGGACTGAGTAACTTCCCGAACCTTGTCCTCTAGTGTAAGAACCATTAAACTCACCTCCCTTTCGAAACCTTTTTGATGTCGGTGTTGTGGTGAAGTCGTCTGGCTTCACTCCTTCCACTTCTATCACAAAGTCTACCACCTCTTGGAAGGATTTTGCCGTTGCCGCTATCTGTAAGGCCGAAATCCGCAATTCTGACCTCAACCCCTTCACAAACCGGCGAATCCGCTCTTGAGGACTAAAACAGAGTTGAGTGGCATATCTGGATAGTGCACGAAACTTAGCCTCATAAGCATTAACCGACATCCTACCTTGCTCTAGGCTCAAGAACTCATCCCTTTTCCGATCCCTCAAAGTCTGGGGGATATACTTCTCTATAAACAAACTAGAGAATGAGGCCCAAGTCATAGGTGGTGCCTCTATTGGTTGACACTCGACATGTGACCGCCACCACATTTTGGCGTTCCCTTGAAACTGATAAGTCACAAACTCCACACCAAACCGTTCTACTATACCCATCTTGTGTAGTAGCTCGTGACAGTCAACCAGAAAATCATAAGCATCCTCAGATTCCGCACCCTTGAAGACTGGAGGTTTCAATTTCAAGAACTTACTGAAAAGTTCATGCTGATCATTTGTCATTATAGGCCCAGTAGTCAGGCGTGGAAATGTGCCTATGTCCAATGGAACATCCATGCGGGGAGCTATAGTAGCCGCATGTTGTACCTCCGGAGCCTGAGGTGCTGGTGTAGAGAACACTGGGGGTGTCTGGCCTTGATCAGATAACCCGCTAAGATAAGCCAGAACCTGATTGATCATCTCTGAGGTAGGTTGGGGTGGCATTTCCTCGTTTTGCACTTGTTCAGTTTCCCCATCCTCCCCTTCTCTTATTACTTCCTCAGTTGGTGGGGGAGTCACTGCCCTAGTATCAGATGGGCTAGGTGTTTGTCCTCTCCCTCTAGAGGACGTCCTCCCACGACCTCTTCCACGGCCCATTGCCGCTGTTCTTCCTCGAGCCACAGCCCCAGTGGCTGGCTCAGTTGTTTCTTGTCTGGCCGACGTTGGTGTTGGCGTAGTCGTTGCTCTAGTTCTAACCATCTGCGAAAGAGAGTGAAGATGGTCAGATACCAATTCGTATCGCCTAGATACTAATTGGACTCAAGTAGTAGCACGAAAGAAAGAATGAAAGAGTGAAATTTTTTCCTAAAGTCTTATAGCCTCTCAAGGAAAAGTAAAGGCGTCCCCCTACCGTTCCTTAAGACTCTACTAGACCTGTTCTTGTGTGATGAGACCAACGAACCTAATGCTCTGATACCAAGTTTGTCACGACCCAAATCGCGTCGTGAGTGGCACCCACATTTACCCTCCTATGTGAGCGAACCAACCAATCTGAACTCCAACGTTTCGAACAAAATAATAGAAAACAATGCGGAAGACTTAAAACTCATTAGCGAATTCAATAATCAACTTCTAAAACTCAAAACTTATCATTATTCCCAAAATCTGGAAGTCATCATCACAAGAACATCTACAATCAAATGACTAAACTAAGAGTATTCTAAAAGCTAAAAATACATAAGAAGCTAGTCCATGCCGGAAGTTCAAGGCATCAAGACTTGAAGAAGAAGATCCAGTCCAAGCTAGAAGCATTAGCTCACCCTGAATTTCCGATGTAGTAAGACTGGCTTGAATTACGGTTGAGTTGAAGACGATGGCACGTCTGCTGCACTCCACAAATAAACAAGAAGAAAACATAAAAGTAGGGGTCAGTACAAAACACGGGTACTGAGTAGATATCATCGGCCAACTCAAAATAGGGGACAATATATATCAATATTATCGTAAATCAACTATAAAACTCAACATGTAGCCACAACAAGTATTATAATCATCAATAAGTACCATCAAGTTCATCCATGAGGGCTCAAGCCTCAACACCATACTCATTTGGGAATTATGTTCATTAGATTGAGTGTATTATCATCTTTCAAGATTCATTATCTTTAATACTCTTGTGTCGGTACGTGACACTCCGATCCCTCATATTCATTATTCCTCTTGAGTCGGTACGTGACACTCCGATCCCCTAATTCTACGTGTCGATTCGTGACACCCGATCCCCTAATTCTACGTGTCAGTTCGTGACACCCGATCCCCTAATTCTACGTGTCGGTTCGTGACACCCGATCCCCTAATTCTACGTGTCGGTTCGTGACACCCAATCCCCTAATTCTACGTGTCGGTTCGTGACACCCAATCCACTAATATCATTCTGTAAATCATCAGACCTTCTCTATACCAAGGCATCATCAATCCCATTACTTTAATTCATCAAGCCTTCTTCTATACCAAGGCATCATTATTAATAATGTATATTAAAGTTTCCTTTCAAGATTTGAGATTCAATATTTTCATCATGCTCATCTTATCACAATCACACAATCATATTCATGCAAACATACAATTAAGCATATAGTAGGGTTTACAATACTACCAATACATATCATTCTCTATTAAGAGTTTACTATGAAAGCATGAAAACCATAACCTACCTCCACCGAAGATTAGTGATCAAGCAAGCAAATTTTTCTCCAAGCTTTGTTTCTCCCTTCTTGTTCGATTCTCCCTCTCTCTCTTGTTCTTTCTATTTTCTTTATTCCAACCCTCTTTCTTTTACCCTAATTAGTATATAATTAAGAATAAAAGATGGCAATAATACCCCACTAATTAACTTAGGGTTACCTCTTTTAACCCCTCAAAAATTTGAGTTATTAATATAAACCCACGAACTTTATAATTAAGGCAAGAATAGTCAAAAACGTCCCTTAAAACTTAACCAGAAATCCGACTCTGCCTGGGATTTGCGCAACCTGTGATGGCCGTCGTGCCTGCGACGGTCCGTCCTGCAGGTCGTCGTAGAGTTCAGAGACCCAAATTTCCACCAAGGGTCTGTGACGGTCCGTCATACCTGTGACGGTCTGTCCTGCCATTCCGTCACAAAGTTCAGAGAATTGATTTTCAGTACCCAATTTCAGATTTTCTAAGTATTTTGGGACGAGACCCCCTCGACGGTCCGTCGTGCCCATGACGTTCCGTCGTGGGGTCCTTCGCTTCTGCCAGTTTTTCCAGAAATGAAGTCTGTTGCTTAAAACGACTAAACGGGTCGTTACAATGCGAGTTCATATTAACTCAAGTCTCCATAAACTATGTAGCTATCATGGGTAGGAAAGGGTCATACTTTTTAGATGATTCCTTTGTGATTTTCAGCATAGAGTAGTTGGATCCACTCAGGTGAGTTAGGTTTGATACTCCGACAAGGTATAGGGTGGTCCTTGGCAACGAGAGATAAAACGATGTATCATTATTGAGGCTCACAGTGGTGGTTGTTACTTAAAGAATATCCCACACAAACTAGATTACTTTGTATATGAGTAAGTTTGAGTTTGTTATTGCATATTCTATAATGAACTAAGTTGCTTTTACTATGTTATAAAGCTTTTCATGTATTGAATGTGTTTCATTGATTTACTTTAAGTTAAGTTTATTCATGAGTTAAGAAGATCCAAGGTAAGTGTTTCTTTCAAAAAAAGTTTCAAGCCTATGTTATGTTTAACATTCCAACTTGCGTAGTCGTACATTAAATGTAGTGATGCCAGTTGGTATGCATCGGCTTACGATACAGACGGAGGTAACCAGGATCAACATCTAGCGCCTTGTTGGTCAGGTTCAACACTCAAAGTCAGTTGGTGAGCATCTTTGCATTCCGAAGGACTCTTTATCATTTGCTTTCTAGTTTTCAGTTGTTAGGATGACCGGGGGGGTCCTGTACTAACATCCTTCTTTGATAGAGGCTTCATAAACATATAAAATTGGTTCTTAGTCTTATTCATTTAAGTTGCATACGTTTAAGACTTGAGTTGTCATTTTTGGATAAATTATTATCTTTTAAGTTATTGCATGAGCTATATCTCTTATGTTTAAGTCTTCTGTTGAGTAAGTAAGGCAGGTCAAAGGTTCGCTTGAGAACAGCAATGGCTCTCGAATGTTGGCCACGTCCAGGATGTAGGATCAGGGCATGACATGAAGAACCCTGATAATAGATTGAAATAAAGTCAATTGAATAGTAAAACATGCATGTGTGCTTTTAAAAAAAACCCTAATATATCCAATTGTAGCAAATACTGAAATTAATATAATTTTACTTTTCTTGTGAAGTTTCTTACCATTGACATACATGACATGAGCTCATAATATCCAAACACCTAACGTAGTTGGGAGGACTTCCCTATACTTTGTCAGGATATAGAATCTATCTATCTGATGTGGATCCACTAACTAAGTCTCAAAGGGCTAAAGGAGTTGACCGATAAAGCGATATACTCAAATTCTACGATAGCACATAGTTATGGAACTTGACTTTTGTAAATCAACATCTTTTTAGTGCTAAATATTTCTCCCAAAATAATCTATATATGCTTATAATATATTATGAAAATTGTAACTGAAAACATACTTTAATTCATTGCTCAAATGTGTAAAACAGTATTATTGATGAAACTAAGCTCATAACTATCTGATAATTATTGAGATCAGATAATTAATGACAAATTGATACTACATAAATATTAATGTCATCTCTAGATGTCATACTTCTTAAACATTGATAGCATATTCAACTGTCATAATAATTGTAAATCAAAAACTTCATAGATTAGCTATAAAGTGATATATGTTGCCTCTAGCCTTGAATAATGAAACTTCCTGAAAATCTGAATATGCTGTCAAAAATATGCACTAGAGGCAAAATATGATTTCTTAAACTCTTTCATATAAATAATTCACTTGAAATCAAAGATAATAATACTTTCTTGAAATACTTTTTTGAAAATCGTGAAACTTTATTTATTTCATAAAAAGGTCATGAATATTATAGTGAATCGTGAAATAGATTTCTCGATAAAAAAATTCGTAAACTATGCTTGAAAACTCATTAGACATGTATTAGAAACCAACTCAAGAAGAAAGACTACAAACTTGTGAATTTTTTACTAAAAATCATAGGACATTCAAACAATATCATCAAGAATTAAACACAAGAATTTCAACATGTAAAACCCTAACATGACTTATGACCTTAAACAAATACAATGTCTTGATAGTGGAGAGAACGGGGTTCCCACACTGAAGGGTTTAGTTTTACATACCTTAAATGCTCCACGACTGTTGGTTAAGAAACCTAACTTGATGAAGAATGATCAAGAAACTCGTTTTTGAATTCGCTCCTTGAAAACGCTATATTTTGTCGATAGATTTTTGTTGAGAATCCATAATCATATGTTAGCATCACAAGGTAATTGTGAAATATGCTTAGCTTGATTTGATAGGAAGAATTTTGATGGACTTGTTCAAAAAATAAAATCTTGAACCCTAGAATTGAATTATTTATTTCACTAGAGATAAGATGATGGTTTGATGTTAAATTCTAGTAGAAATTCTAGAATTTATGTTATAAAATCATAAAGAATACTTACCAAGACTTAATGGGGTACAAGAGATCTTTTTGGGCCGACCAAGGGATGATCAAAATTGTGAAAAAGAAATTCGAAATAACATTTTAATGAAATCTAGAAATTTTGATACACTATTGATACACATGATATACAGTAATTTACATGGTCTACTAATCCTTTTATGGCCCTTAAAATGATCCATGGATCATGGATTCAATTCGTGGAATTCAGTTGCAAAGTTTGAGCATCAGATCTCAAACCACAATCTGAATTTACGACCTTTAATTTCAATTTGTAGTTTATCAAGTAGAAATCTCATATAAAAGTGTGTGTAATAAAATAGTCATAACTTTTCACTCTGAATCTGAATTAAGGAAAGTTTGGTGATGCCGGAAATAAGGCTCAAAGGCCGTTTATTTAGTAGGTTATGAGCTACATAAGTATTCATATTCTAAGAACTAGGATCGTTTAAAGTTGATCCTCGTATGATTTTATGGAAAAACTTAACAAATTGAAAAGACTTTGAACTTGACTTAGTGCCAAGGGTCCTTAATGATCCTAAATCACTTTGGATACACTTACTACACTTGGTATAAACCTTAACATACATAAACAACTAGGAACAATTCATATAATGGATACATCATTTGGTGGAGGAAGTCATTTGCAAGATCAAGCTAGACATATCCAACAAATATCTCTATTTTTCGCTAATTCATGTACTTTCTTTATTATTGTGTTTTCATGTTATTTCTAAGCCTTTGCTCACCAAGTACAACTTCAATAATTGAATTTCTACGGGACAAATTTTTATGCTAAATTAGTTGTTTGATTCAAGATATCATTTTTTTAAAAGTGTTATGAAATGTCTACTATCTGTTTGGTTATTCTTGTAGTCATATGTGGCTCTGTAATTCCCCACACCTATTTTTCCCACTTTAGCAACCTATATACAATGTTTGGTATTTGTTCTTGGACATGAGTTGAGATTTAGGAATTTCTTGATGTTTAAGTATTGTTTCTTGAGTTATCTAAGTTAGATCCTTGTGTATATATGACTTGGATACCTGAATATAAAGTGAATTTTAGAAAAAAAAAATTGGGTCAAATCGATTTAAGATTAGAAAACAAGGCCAACTGTTTGGTAGATTTTACCTAAACGAACAGGTGGCGTGACGCGTCCCTATAGCGCCAGGCAAGCTGGGGAGGCGCGCCTGCAGTGCACCCTAAATCAGCCTCAGTCAAATGGGATGCGTCCAAATCGTCGTTTTTCGTTATTTAGTCCATTTATGTCCTTCTAAAGTGTTCTAAGACTTCCTATTGATTCTAACTATTTCAAATGATTTCTTAACACTTAGAAATCATCCAGAAACACAAATCATAATCTTTTATTCATATCATTCAAGGAGAGTTAAGATTAAAGTCAAGAAAGTTAAAAGTAAAGTCTAAAAGTTAAGAAGTAAGTCAAAGAGAAGTTTATAAAAGGTTTCAAAAGTCTTTCACAAAAGTTTTAACTTTGTTTTAAGACTTAACTTTTAAAATTAATGAAAGAGCAAAGAGTTAAGCTTATTTCTCAAAAATCTGTAAGGAAACTTAGTATTTCCAAAGAATTTATAAATATTTTTACATTTGAGCAAGAAAAGGAAATATCAAGTCCAAGAGAGCTTCTAAGCTAAGTTTTGAGTAATCACCTCAAATCAAAGAAAGAAGTTGTTTTAAAACACATGGGCTAAGTATATTTTGGAAGTAGTATTGAGCACTGATATGGGTATGCGAGTTCATATTAACTCAAGTCTCCATAAACCATGTAGCTATCATGGGTAGGAAAGGGTCATACTTTTTAGATGATTTCTTTGTGATTTTCAGCATAGAGTAGTTGAATCCACTTAGGTGAGTTAGGTTCGATAATCCGACAAGGTATAGGGTGGTCCTTGGCAGCGTGAGATAAAACGATGTATCATTACTGAGGCTTATAGTGGTGGTTGTTAGTTAGAGAATATCCCACAAAAACTATATTACTTTATATATGAGTAAGTTTGAGTTTGTTATTGCATATTATATAATGAACTAAGTTGCTTTTACTATGTTATAAAGCTTTTCATGTATTGCATGTGTTTCATTGATTTACTTTAAGTTAGTTTATTCATGAGTTAAGAAGAGTCAAGGTAAGTGTTTCTTTCAAAAGAAGTTTCAAGCCTATGTTATGTTTAACATTCCAACTCGCATACTCGTACATTAAATGTAGTGATGCCAGTTGGCATGCATCGCCTTACGATGCAAACGGAGGTAACGAGGATCAACATCTAGCGCCTCGTTGATCAGGTTCAACACTCAAAGTCAGTTGGTGAGCCTCTTTGCATTCCGAAGGACTCTTTATCATTTGCTTTCTAGTTTTCAGTTGTTAGGATGACCGGGGGGTCCTGTACCGACATCCTTCTTTGATAGAGGCTTCATAAACATATAAAATTAGTTCTTTAGTCTTATTCATTTAAGTTGCATACGTTTAAGACTTGAGTTGTCATTTTTGGATAAATTATTATCTTTTAAGTCATTGCATGAGATATATCTCTTATGTTTAAGTCTTTTGTTGAGTAAGTAAGTCAGGTCAACGGTTCGCTTGAGACCAGCAATGGCTCTCGAATGTCGGCCACGTCCAGGATGTAGGATCAGGGCATGACATGAAGAACCTTGATAATAGATTGAAATAAAGTCAATTGAATAGTAAAACATGCATGTGTGTTTTTTAAAAAACCCAAATATATGCAATTGTAGCAAATACTGAAATTAATATAATTTTACTTTTCTTGTGGAGTTTCTTACTATTGACATACATGACATGAGCTCATAATATTCAACATCTAACCTAGTTGGGAGGGTTTTCCTATACTTTGTCAGGATATAGAATCTATCTATCTGATGTGGATCCACTAACTAAGCCTCAAAGGGCTAAAGGAGTTTACCGATAAAGCAATATACTCAAATTCTACGATAGCACATGGTTATGGAACTTGACTTTTGTAAATCATCTTTTCAGTGCTAAATATTTCTCCCAAAATAATCTATATATGCTCATAATATATTATGAAAATTGTAATTGAAAACATACTTCAAGTCATTGCTCAAATGTGTAAAACAGTATTATTGATGAGACTAAGCTCATAACTATCTGATAATTATTGAGATCAGATAATTAATGACAAATTGATACTACATAAATATTAATGTCATCTCCAGATGTCATACTTCTTAAACATTGATAGCATATTCAACTGTCATAATAATTGTAAATCATAAACTTCATAGATTTGCTATAAAGTGATATATGTGGCCTCTAGCCTTGAATATAATGAACATCCTGAAAATCTGAATATGCTCTGTCAAAAATATGCACTAGAAGCAAAATATGATTTCATAAACTCTTTCATATAAATAATTCACTTTGAAATCAAAGATAATAATACTTTCTTGATATACTTTTTTTGAAAATCTTGAAACTTTATTTCATAAAAAGGTCATGAATATTATAGTGAATCGTGAAATAGATTTCTCGATAAAAAAAATTCGTAAACTATGCATGAAAACTCATTAGACATGTATTAGAAACCAACTCAAGAAGAAAGACTACAAACTTGTGAATTTTTTACTAAAAATCATAGGACATTCAAACAATATCATCAAGAATTAAACACAAGAATTTCAACATGTAAAACCCTAACATGACTTATGACCTTAAACAAATACAATGTCTTGATAGTGGAGAGAATGGGGTTCCCACACTGAAGGGTTTAGTTTTACATACCTTAAATGATCCACGACTCTTGGAGAAGAAACCTAGCTTGATGAAGAATGATCAAGAAATTTTTGATTTCGCTTCTTGAAAATGCTATATTTTGTCTATAGATTGTTGTTGAGAATCCATAATCATATGTTAGCATCACAACATATGATTTGATGTTAAATTCTACTAGAAATACTAGGATTTATGTTGTAGCATCACAACATATGATTTAGGCCGACCAAGGGGTGAAAGTTGTGAAAAAGAAATTCAAAATAAAATTTTAATGAAGTCTATAAATTTTGTTACACATGATGTACAGTAATTTACTTGGCCTACTAAATCGATCCATAGATCGTGGATTGACGTGGAACTCAGTTGCAAAGTTTGAGCTAAATTTATGACCCATAATTTCAATTTGTAGTTCCTGAAGTAGAAATCTCAGATAGAAGTGTATATAGTAAAACACTCATCACTTTTCATTCTGAACCTGAATTAAGGAAAGCTTGGTGTGCTGGAAATAAGACTTATAGGCTTTTTATTTGGTAGGTTATGAGCCACATAAGTATTCATATTCTAAGAGTTATGATCGTTTAAAGTTGATCCTTGAATGATTTCATGGAAAAAGTTAACAAGTTGGAAAGACTTTGAACTTGACTTTGTGCTAGGAGTCGCTAATGACCCTAAATCACTTACTACACTTGGTAATAAACCTTAACATACATAAACAACTAGGAACCATCCGATACGTACAATTCAAATGTTATCTTAAAAATTTCTTTTGGGGTGTTACAAATACTTTAGTGAAAGTATAATGGATACATCATTTGGTTGAGGAAGTCATTTGCAAGATCAAGTTAGACATATCCAACAAATATCTCTATTTTTAATGATTCGCGTACTTTCTTTATTATTATGTTCGAGGATGAATATATATTTTAGTGATAGATGATGTAACGAAATTCATAGTCATTTTTTGTTTTTTTTTTTTTTGCACGTTTTTCACGTTTTATCATTTTTAATAGCTTTGATATGTCATTTGAAATCTGCAGAGATTTTTCAAATGAATAGATGGGTAATGAGGGAGTTTTTCAATTTTGAAGGTTTTTTAAGCAATTAAAGATAACTTCTATTAATTTCCCCTAGAGCTGTCAATATGGGCTATGCCCGTTGGATCGGCCTAGTCTAACTCGGGATTTAATAGGGTTGTGCTAAAATTTTAGAGCCCATTTAAGAAAAGGATTTTTTAGCCCGGCCTGAATAAGTCTGTTGATTTCTAAGCTTGAGAAATATTGGTAGGGTTGGCCTGTGGACCAATAAAAATTGATAAAAAAAATATAATATAATATTAACATTTAAATTTAAAGAGAGTTAAAACTCAAAACAATTAGGTTAATATATCTATTTAGATATTTGTACTTTTAGTTGAAAAAAAAATTAATAAATATTATAAAGATAATTTTATTTGTGAATTTGATTAACAAGTAATAACATTCATCATTTGTTTTCATTAAGATTAAGACGTCTGAATATGAATATACATCTGAATATTAACATGTGCATTAAGATCTAGACGTGTAATTCTGAATAAATATTTTAATAATAAAATATTGTCTCTGAATTTGAACACTGAATTATTGGGACGATTTATTTTCAATATCTGAATGGACATATGATTTATAATCATTTGTTTGTGCTGCATAAAATTTATCATAACCTCATTACCATATCATGTCATGTATCATATTTATATGACACATCTCAAAGTCACTTTAAAAGTTTAGATCTGCCTCACTATATATTTTTTTAAAATGGAGAATTTATAAGATTTATCAATTTAGGTTGCCTGATAATTGTGTGTGCAATATCTTTCAAACCAAACCAATGATAAAACATATATTTGACAATAAATATGAAAAGTTCTTCTTATATTTTGTATACTTGAAATGCCTTCAAAATTTGTTCTTTTGATTCGTGTGAATTTCTAAATGAATTAGCTTGTTCAACACTCTGATTATTGAATTGGTAGTATTTTTATGGATACAATTTGTTTTCAGGCACTTTCTTGATATTATGTTGGTGTTAAAATTTTGCTCTGTTTAAAAAATTAAAATAGTAATGATGATAATAATGCGCTTAAGTCATCTGTGGCCCTCTAAAGTTGTCCTCATGATTGACTTAAACATCTTAACTAAAGCTAGTACCTATTAGATATTCTAATATTAACGAATATGTACCTATTAAGCACAAAATAATAATAAGCTTTTAAAATGTTGTATGTGAAATTCACGCACACTATTTTTAAAAAGTAACCAATAAAATTGCAGTATGTGACACATGAACCCAATCTAATGAATATTTGATTATTTTTAAAAACATAAAAATAAAAACTCCAACCTTTAATAATCCTAAAAATTAATTAGCAAAAAGGAGGGAAAAAAAACCCCATTCCCACGCAAACCCACCCACCCACCTTTCTTCTTCTTCCCTTCACCAGCCATCCTGATTCTAACAACAAATTAGACTCTTCCGGCAACAACAAAAAGAAGAAAAAAGAAAATCTCCCCCACCCGCTCCTCCAAGTTCGTCAACCTAATCATTTGCCTTATCTTCTTCTTCATCATCATCAATTACTTCTCATTTTCTGTTCCTTTGAAAAGATTAATCTTTTTGAAATCAAGTCAAATGCAAATAGTGAAATAAATTATGAAGTATGATATATTAATGGAGTGATTGTTAAGATTCTTTATGAAAAAAAATCGACGTAGATAAATTATTTTGATATATTATTTTAAAATCAATAAAGAGAAA
Organism: Solanum lycopersicum; assembly: GCF_036512215.1. Lineage (NCBI taxonomy): Eukaryota > Viridiplantae > Streptophyta > Magnoliopsida > Solanales > Solanaceae > Solanum > Solanum lycopersicum. Next base: position 4,246,535 of record NC_090807.1, on the reverse strand, counting down.
TCAAGATGATTCAAATGAATTATATCAAATTTTCTGATATCATTTTAAATAATGGTTGATAATATTTGTTGATCGAAGTGACCGGAAAAAAAGATGAACAAAGATTGCTTTTATAGTTTTGATGTCCCATTTGTTTCTTGTTGCAAGTTCTTTTAACAAATTCAATTTCACTTTATGAAGAGTGAAAAATAAAAACGAAAGAGAAAAAACAGAGTGCATAAATGGGGTGAAGAAGAAGACAATTGGTACAACCTACAGGGGTGGGGTGGGGATGGATGGGGTTGCTTTCTTTTTGGTCAAAAATATTATTTTATATAAAAAAATATTTTGAGTTGTATTAATTAATGCTGATTAGGACCAAAAAAGAGTAAAGTTTATTCTAAAAAAAATTTAGGAATATATTCACGCGCTACTAGACCGTGAGATACACTTATTTAGTCACGTCAGCATTTTGTGCTCAATAGACATACATTTTGAATAATTAAAGTGTTTAATAGGTAAAAATCTTAGTTGAGGTGTTTAAATGAAGGGCAACTTTCACATATAGCAAATAAAAAATTTATATTTGTATGCTATAGCAAAGTTTGCATAATTGTGCTCCATAACAAACATAGAAACTGTATAATTCGCTATACATATACAGTTGAAGCAAATTGTATAAAACGAAGTGTATAAAACAAGAAAGAGAAAGACACTTGGGCAGAGAACTATATAAAAATGAAGTGTACAAAACGAATTGTATTATTATAAGTGTATAGAACGATTATGTACAATTTGAATTTGTATAAAATGAGAAAGAGAGAAAGACAAAAGAGACTTGACAAGGAATATACAATTGAATCAAATTGTATAAAATGAGAAAGAGAGAAATTAGATACAATTTGAAAATTGTATAAAACGAGAAAGTGAGAAAGGCAAAAGAAACTGGGTAGGGGAGTATATTATTGTATAATTATAAGTGTATAGGACGAAAATATATGTACTTGCATGTGTATATACAATTTTTCTCACACTTTACACAAAAAGAAACACGATATATACATTTTGCTTCTGTTTGTATAAGTGAGAAAGGCTAGGGTGGTGAGCGACATTTAGGAGAGTGGCGAGCGAGATCTGCAAGAGGGGGGAGAGGGGAACAAAAATATATGTATTTATACAATTTTCTCTGCTTTATACAATTAGAAACAAATTTTACACACTTGTATTTATATAAAAAGTGAGGAAGCGAGAGAGAGACTAGAGGAGAGTGGCGAGCGAGATATTTGGGAGAGATACGCCTGGCAATGTTTTGCAAACGTTTGCTATTGATCACAATTAAATCAAACCCTAGCTACTCCATTTATTTTAGGTTATTAGTTTGCTATTATATACAATTTTTCCTTAAATGAATTATGCAGACAACTTTAAGGGGCCGCATATGACTTAAGCCTAATAATAAAGATAATGAATATTATTTTATCAATTGTCACAACACATTCAGATGTAACGCTTCAAACTTATTATGTATTGTTATCACATTCAGTAGAGAATAGTCATCATTATATCATTGTTACAATGATATAATGTGACTTAAATCCAATATCTTGTCCATATAAATTGTTGTTAGTTCACGATGTATTAAAACTTAAATTCAATATACATTGTCATTAGAGTACATCATGACTATAACTCGATATTTTATCAACTTCATTGTCCTACCCTCAATCAATGGCGTATGTAATAGGCCAAAAAAATCAATCAACTCCTTTCGTTTCTATTCATTTGTCAAATATTTTCTAATTGATTTTTTTTGTCATTTTTGACAAATTAAGAAATGGCAAAAAAATTCATATTATACCCCAAGTTTATTAATATTGATGAGTTAATGTCTTTGAAAATATAGTAAGTAAATATGTTTAAGACCCTATCAATTAATATGGGTAAAATGATAAACTCACCATAACATTTATTATTTTCTTAATAAGTATATCAAGTCAAAAATTGACAAGTAAAAGAGACGAAGGGAGTACTGTATATCAAGTTTTTAAACTTATTGTGAAACAAATTTAAAGTTTTGTGTATGTTATAATTATATATATCAATATATAATGTTGTATAACAAAATTTCCAAACGTCTTTATTAAAAAATAGAAAAAAATTACGCAGATAAGTAAACATATACTAGTTAATTGACTAACATAACTATAGTTTGAATTAATTATCATTTTCTTAGCCTTTTTAACTATAATTATGTGTGCATGTGCCTCTCTCTTATACATATACAAATTCAGTTGTACGAATTATACATTTCTATATACAATTATATGACAAATATATATATATATATATATACACACACACACAATTCGTCTCTCTCCACTCTCTGTCATCTCTCGCCTCCCTCTCGCAGTCTCGCTTGTCAACAGGGGCGGCTCAACGTCATTGGGGCCTAAAATAAAATTTCAATTTGAGGCCTAAAATATAAACAAACTTCGTATACATATTTATTTAAATTTAATTTTTCTTAGCCTATTTAAATTAAAATTATTAGTATGTTATAAATCCATTGAATGAGTGGATAGTCCATAAAGTTAATACATGAACAACTATGCATATTCACTAAGTTTCATGAACATTTTTGGATAAGAATGTATCTATTTATTATGATACTTAATATGATGACTTTTGGAGTGATTTTTCAACCTATAAATACGGTTATTTATTCACTATTGTATGAAACACATATGAGACATACATACACTTGAATTAGAAGAAAGTCTTCTCCTACATCTATTTCTCTTATCTTCTTTCTTTATACTTATATTATTCTGCGCTTAAATTTCAAAACACGTTATCAGCACAAGTCTCTAGCCAATTAAGGTTAAGTTTTAGTTTTTTTTTAACTCATGTTTTGGTTGATCTCGTTATGAGAATCAAGGTATTATATGCATAAAATCAGGTATGTATTTTCTAAAATATTTTTATGATTTAGAATAAAATAGTATTCAGCCACTAACAATTGTTGACACCCATTTTTTTTTACCCTCACCGATATAAATTAATTAACAAGATTCTTAATTCGAAACGACTTAAAATAATGAGATTTTATAAAGTTTAAAATATTTTAAATTATTTAAAAGGATTTCATCATACATATATGTTTTACAAATTTTATATATAACTAGTATACAATTATTTGAAAATCATCTCGAAAAGATTTTATTCTATTTTAAATACTCTGCTATTGAGTTCAATTATATAATAGTTTACGTTTTGAATTAATTATCTTACAATTACGTTGATTATTTTATTTCGTTAAAGTTAAAGAAGTTTGTTTAATTAATGAATCTTAATCCTTTTTGTCTAACCACCCAAATATTTAATTCATTTGGACAAAAATCAATTTGGATCATTTTCTTAATACAATTAGACCCAATACTTTTTTTCAGCCGACCCCCTTTTATTTTGGGAAAATTTCATATATGGCAAATTTAATTGACTAAATAACATTTTATGGGTATAGTTTACCTAATTACATTTTATGGGTATAGTTTAGTTATTTTAGGTATCTTTAATTTTGTATATAAGGTTTCTTTTGTTTTTTATTTATACAATTTTATTTTATAAAAAGTAGTTTGTAACTGAAGCGTTAAATATGCTAACAATAAATTTAGATAATGTCATAATTTAAGGTAAACGTCCATAATTTAAGGTAAACATTCAAATTCATTTTTTTTTTCAAAAAAAAAAAAGAAGTATACATCAATTGAAACACAAGATAAACTTGTTTCTGCTATTTATGAAACATGAGTAGATCGATTTTTTTTCTTTATAATTGAATACAGGTAATCATTCATTGGAACAAGATTCATGTTTATTATTGCAATATTTATACAATGTTCTATTGGATTTACAAATTTTGATGTATGTGCGTTCGTTATTGTGGTGATAATTGTATATAGCCATATCGTAAGTGTTTTTCTTTTGAAAACTGGTTTCTAAAATATATAAATTCTTTAAGAAGAAATTTCGTAGGGTACAGTTATATAATTTTTGTTGATAAGATACAATTATATACTTTTCGTAGGATATAATTATATACTTTTCGTTTGTGATAATTGTATATAGCCATAACGTAAGTGTTTTGCTTTGAAAATTGATTTCAAAAATATAAAAAATTTTAAAGAAGAAAATTCATATGATACAATTATATTTTTTTTTGATGTAGTATTTGTATATTAGAAAGAAACATTTGTAATTGTGTTTCTTTTGTATACATATACAAACTTACCTTTTTTGTATATTAATATGTGTACATGAATATGGTAGTTAAACATGGCAATATATACAACTGTCTAAATGAATTTGTATATACTACAATAATATATAAACTTAATATATACTAACTTTAATAATTTGTATATAACTACTAAAATATACAAATTATAATCATATATGAAATTTTCCCATCTCTATAACTAAATTCAATTATTTTTTGTATATGTATACAAAAACAAAAATAATATGGAGCCTTTAATATATAATCCACTACTACCACTATTAATACTTAGTATATTATTCATTATACATAACTTAAAGTATGTATAAAATAATCAAATCTACAGACACATACAAAATTGACATGCAATGGAAAACCTCTGGTAATCCTCATAGATGAAGATGATTCATTCACTCTGTGAATAATTTGTGATCTAATAAGAACAAACAATCGATTATTTCACCAAAAAAATGAAATAACATAAGAAACACAATACATATACAATTGTTGAATAAGAAAAAAAAAGGAAAACGACTAAAATTTAGGAGTACCTGCGAAAATTGAATTCAACTTCGGGAGGGAGGAATTGAATTTTTGACAATTTGAAATTCAAATCGGATAGAAGTATTAATTGTAGGAGAAAAAGGTGGAATGTGAATAGGAGAGATAATATTGTTTTGTGTAAAATTATATACAAAATTTAAAAAAAAAAAGGTTTTTATACTATTGGTTTAGGAATAGGTGGTGGACCCCATTAATTATAGCCAAAAAAAACTATAATTATAAAAAGTAAATAAATTAAACTATACCCTTATTATATAATTACTTAGGTCATCCCACGTAATTTTCCCTTTTTATTTTAAATTCAAAATGACCCACTAGTAATACACATTGTTTTATCCAAAGTCACCCAGCCAGCCCATAAAATAACCCCCAAATCAGATCCGGCGTCCGTGCCCAGGGTGTGAAACGGATATCAAACCAACTCTGGTGTGTCTCTACCTCCATCACGATGAGCGATCTAAACCGATAGCTTCCTCTTTTCCGTTTTCGTATGAGTCTGCCAGAAAAAAAAAACAGCAAAAGCCTAAACCGATAGGCACATTATTTGCTTTAAAGAAAAATGCTTTACAGTGCTATCCTCTTGAGGCAACGTTGTCATTTTTTATTCCATCAGAATACTCGTGCTGCATATTTATATCCATTGTGTTTAGTTTCTAAATATCATCGATCGGTCCTCCTTAGCTTAAAGATGATTTATTTGCTACTATCCTTTACTTCCCGCCCTTTGGCATTGGTTAGAGATGTGATTTTATTTTGGAAGGAAATAGTATATTTGTCAATAGTAGGATAAGTCCTCTTTTGCCCCCAGTGCCTTAGCTGGTTAGTGTATAAAATGGCATGTTTGTTTCAGTTTGCCTTCATGGTTCGGTTGTGGAAGAGACTTTAACTCCTCTATTGTGTTTATCCATAATATCAGTACTTTAATAGTTGGCCTAATTCTTGAGAAAAAAAGCAGAAATTTGGTTCACTCTCTCATTTGCCTTACTTTACTGTAGGCCTTCCCTCTCTATGCTTGTTTGTTTTCCTAGCTAGAGAACAGTACATATTTCTTTTCTTCATTAGTGGAGTTTTCTTTTAGTTAAGCCTCGTTTTGTTTGAGTTATCTTATTCGTTTTATGGCTTCAAATACTAATCCTTATCACCCCTTTTCCTTGCATACAAAACCTATCCGAGTTCATCATGAACTCCTCTTCTCTTGCATTTCAAGAGAGTCGTCAAGACTCGGCTTCCTTTACTCGAGTCAATCAACCCGTAAAAGGCAAAAATTTTCTGAAGTTTGAAGGGATCGAAGAAGATCGGAGGAATGGAAGTGTTTGGGTCAAAAGCCTATATTTGATCATGTATTTTGTTTTCTATGGGCCTAAGCCTTGTAAATTTCCTTTATTATCTTGCTAGATTAAGGACAGGTGAAAAGTTTTGGGGTCTTATGCCCAAAGGAAAAAATGAAGGTCATTATCTTGTTAGTTTAGGACAGGCACAATTTGAATGGGCATAAGACCCCAAAAATAAATGGGTCCAAAATTGGTTCAGGCGAACAGAATCCGGGATTGGGCCCAATCTCTCTCTCTCTCTCTCTCTCTTTCTTTACTTGCTTAATTGCTTTTTGTTTAATTGTCTCTAGTCATCGGGTTAAAGAATCCAAACCCCGCAAGACGCTATTTTTGTTTAAACAAATCGATCATGATTAAATGAGTTTAAATAATGATAGATAAATTTTGCGAGTCAAATAGATAGTTCACTTTCAAACAAGCTCTAAGAAATATTTTTGTCGCAAATCTTTAGTTAAACAAATTTTAGCCAAAATAAACTTAGTTGTCGAATAACCGCAAGTAAGTAGACGTCTAGGTGCTTTCAAACCTTTCTAAGACGGTAATAGGAATTCCCGAATCCCTTTAAAGTTTTTAAAATGATTTTTTTGTTAAGTCTTTTGAAAACAATAGTTTTCTTGATTTTCCTTTAAAAATTAAGTGGCGATTTTGACAAAGTCGAAAACTTACAAAATCTAATATTTTCCTTTTTTTTAATAAAACAACAATTATCAGAATCTGAATATATATGCTACTATTGGTTGAATATGACATGCTATACAAAATTTCATAAATAGAAGAAGGTATACAATTTTAATAGCATGAATTTGAATATTATTTTGATTATTTTGAAAGACTCAAAGGGTGAGTTATATTGTATCTCATTCTATTATACCCTTGGTTGAGGGTAAAATGGTGGATTCAAGCCTCATCACACCCTAAAAAGGTAAGACATCAGGTTAAAGTCCGGATGCACCATAATAAAAAATATTTAAGGGTAAGACGATAGATTCAACTTCTGTCACACCAAAAAAGTAAGACATCAATTTGAGTTTTGATGCACAATGATTATAAGGTATTGGGTCCAGTCTCATAGATTTATGACCTAAAATGACCTTATATGGATAAGACATTGAGTTTGAGTTTCAATGCACCATAGTGATGATAAAGTGAGGACCAAGGCAAAAATAATATATTTTGATTAAAATCTATGAAATTCATCTTACTGAATTTACTCCATTCCTTGAAAAGAATGTGGTAACAACATATGATAACTTTAAAATTCGCCTGTTGATTTTCTCCATTCTATCATATTAATGTGGTAACAGTAAATAATTAGTCTGAAAGATGACAAATGATTAATGATATGAAAAAGGGTGTGAAGGGACGAAATAATAGTCATCATTGTGGTAATTATAAAAGGAAGAACACTATGGGTTCTTCAAATAGTCCTTGAAATGTAAATGCAATTTTTATTATCAAAATGTTGTGAAAGGTCATTTGACTTGTGAATGTTCTCGACCCAATAATTCGACAAGTTTATAAATCATCCATCAAAAAACAAGAAGATAAAGTGATGGTACACTTGATCTTTCAAAGTGATGTTGAGGTGTGTCATGAAAATATGATGAATTTTAAAGCTATGACAATGTACTTATAATGCAAATTTATGAAGTATATATAAATGATTAGTCCATTCCTTGAAGAGAATGACATGACTTGTGATGAGTATTGTAAATGCTCGACCAATCTATAAGAGAATGGGTCAAGATGTGATAAAATCATTATGGGTTGAATATATGTCACAACTCACCTCTATGGAAGGTTTGAGAAAAAATGATATATACCAAAACTGACCTCTACGGGAGGTCAGAGAGGAAATAAATTTTATTTACCAGAAATGGTTGATGGTATTGTACGTTTATACGTCACTATGGTATGTTTATTGTGAACTACGAAAGGGCAAAAGAAAGAAATAGTTCTTGCCTAGAGTTATGGTCATTATTGTGTGGCAATACAAATTTGTCATTGGTTGTGTACCTATGGTACAACAAAAGTAAAGCAAAAAACACGTCTTGCTCGTAATGATTTTGACCATGACAATAATTATATAATTTCCTCCTTGAAGGATATGTTCATCATGTGGATGACGTCATAAAATATGTGATAGTTCATAGAAATTAATTACATGCTCTAACGAGTTGTGATATTGCCAGAGGAATAATATCGGGGTACGGTTGTAGTAAGCCTCAGAAGAAACTTTTTAAGTTTTGGATGAATCAAAAGAAATATTGAGACTATAAATTATGAAAAGATTCATTATCTTCATATTACTATAACTGAAGAGGGTTATAAATATTAATGGAAAAGATTACTTCATTTTTCCTCTTGTTTGTTGCAACAAACATGGACATGCTGATGAAATCACATGTAAAAGTAAACTATAAATGTACTAAAATGAAGATTAGTTGCATGACCGGTTGACCATTCTGGTTTAAATATGATGCAAATGTAATTGAGAATTCATGTGGATTATATGATGAAGAAATAAAAGATTCTTCAAGAATTATCTTGTGTTGCTTGTTCTCTTGATAAAATAATTCTCTAAAATTTTTGGAACATATAAAAAGGTGAATATAGGCCCATTTACCTGTCATGTGGATCATTTGCAATTATATGATAGATGCATCTATGTGATGATCACATCTGCTTTGGTGTCAACTTACAAATTGGTGTTTGTAAGGTTGTTTGCTCGAATTGTTAAATTAAGAGCACAGTTCCAAATTATGATTTATATTGATAACGTTAGTTGATTTAGCAAAAATTATATGCCTCCAATTACAGCTAAATCATGGTTATGAAAACAAAACTCCCAAATAAAATTTGGTATGAGATAAATTTATTTAACATGTAGCAACACATATATGCATCAAGCCAACAAGGTTACCCCATTAAAATTGGTTCAGGGTCAGGAACCATATAATTTTCATCTAAAATGTTGAATATGCGGTTATGGATTTTAATTTCTCCACCACGCACAAAGATAAGTTTTCAAATAAGGTTCGGATGAATGTTAGATTTTCTAACATTAGGGGGTAGAGATAATTTTGACAGCTGAAAATTATGTGTGAGGTTAATTATGAATTATCTAGATCTTCGTTAAATAAATATGTGAACTTAATGTTCAAGGGATAATTCATTTGCATAATGTTGCAAATCAATTGTCAGATGAATTTAGTGACCCTATGATATAATTTAGTTGCAAATGATCCAACGTAAAGTCTTTGAAGGACAGAGTCTATGATACGCCGAAAGCGTAATAGACCAATCGGTTCCAAGTATAAAATTCCTTGAAGAAGGAAGGAACATGATCAATATGGTCATGATAATGAGGCAAGTGCTATAAAAGAGCACATTGACATAACACTTTATAAAACCTCGGAAAAGGTTCATGTATCTGAAAAATGAAAAAAAATGAAGAAATCTCGATAAGTTATGTCTTGTTGAAATCGATATCAAATAACCATCGATGGTATCTTTGACATGAGTTATTGTTCAATGATATAAATTGTGACGATGATCTTGAATTCAAATCTGTCATAGATTGTCGACGGATAAATGGTTGGCCAAGTAAATACATAATTCAAGTTTATTGTTTCACTTAGAAAAGTGACGTTTTGGACTGGTTTTCCATAAATCAAGGTATAATGTCAGTGGGGTACAAATAAATTATTATGCAATAGTATAATCATAAGATATCAAAGACGACTTGTGCCTTGGGTCATAAAGGTTTGTCGCAAGAATCCTGACATTATTAGAGATGTTTTCTCCTATGGTGGATGCAATGAGGTTTGTTTTTATCTTGCAACATATGAAAAACTTGAATGCATATAATGAATAATTTTTATGTCTACCTAGACAATGAAGGTTATATGAAAACTCTTGAAGCAATCAAGGTGTCTGAAGCATATGAAAGTTTGAAGGAAATTTTTTCACTAAAGCTTCAAAAATCCTTATATGGATTGAAATAGTCAAGGAAGAAAAGGGTACAAAAGAATGACCCTAATTGTCCTTGCATTTTATGAAAATGTATATAATTTTTTCTTGACCTACAAATTGATAATTTGACAAATGAAATATTTGTCTAACAGTGCACATACACTGAAAAGCTTTAATGCAATTTTATATGTATAAATCACATTCATTGAGTACCCCAATAATTATGAGATCACTTGACATAAATGATGATTCAGTTTGATCTCCAAAAAAGGATAAAGAGCTTTTTGGTGATGAAACTCCATATCTTGGGACAATCAGGGCACCAGTGCATCTTACTACCAGATATTTGTTTTGCAGTAAATTTAGTGACAAGATTCGGTTCTTCCCCAATAAAAGGACATTGAAATTGTGTTATGTATATACTTGAATATTAATGAAGGACCATATACATGGGTTCATCCTATTCCAAAGAATTCAAGTCAGAACTGATTGGTTACGCAGATACATAATATTTATCTGATCCGCATAGAGCATGATCTCAAACACACTATTTGTTTTCGTGTGGAGGCACAATAATATCCCGATGATCAATAAAACAAATGTCGCTATGAAGAAATAGAAGTCCTCCATGAAGCAAGTTGAGAATGCGTCTTGTTGAGATAAATGACACACTATATTCAGGAAATCTGTGGTTTTACTTTAAAAAAGAATATATCAACCATAATGTATGAAGATAGGAGACATCATCACAAGAAATTAAGTGATGTTTCAATCAGGAGGAATATAATACGCGTTGTACTCTTTTTTTCTTGACCGAGGTTTTGTCCCACTGCGTTTTTCTAGCAAGGTTTTTAATGAGGCAACAAATAATGCATATCAAAAGATATGTCTACTCTTTTTCCTTCACTAGAATTTTTTCCCACACGGTTTTTTCTAGTAAGGTTTTAACGAGACACACTTTCTATGGACATCCTAGGGGGAGTGTTATAAATCAATTGAATGAGTGGATAGTCCATAAAGTTAATACATGAACAACTATGCATATTCACTAAGTTTCATGAACTTTTTTTTTATAAGAATGTATCTATTTATTATGATACTTAATATGGTGACTTTTGGAGTGATTTTTCAACCTATAAATAGGGTTGTTTACTCACTATTGTATGAAACACATATGAGACTTACATGCACTTGAATAAGAAGAAAGTCTTCTCGTACATCTACTTCTCTTATCTTCTTTCTTTATACTTATATTATTCTGAGCTTAAATTTCATAACAAAGTATTTAATATTGTAGTTTTACATAAGATTATATCAACTCAACAGTGAAAAACATCATTTTAGTGAGGTAACTTTATGTGATTGTTAATATAATTCTAGAGGAAGACATCGACGTACAATAATTACATACAATTAGGGTTGTGCATTCGATTTTTCGATTCTGTTTAATTCTATTTGATTTGAGTTTTTGATTTTTGGTTTTGAAGAAGTGCAACTCAATTCAAACCAAAATAAGTTTTTCTCTTTTTGGTTTGGGTTTTTTTGGTTTGGATAATCGGTTTTTTCAATAATTAAAAACATAACAAAGTTATATTTGCAATTTAATATATATATATATATATATATATATATATATATATATATATATATATATATATATATATATATATATATATATAAAAATTCGATTTTCGATTTTTATTTTTCTAAATTCGAAACAAAATCAAAAATCCAAAGAAAGTAAATTATAAATCCAAAACTAAATCAAAAATCCTAAAAACCAATTCAAATTGGAATTCAATTTGATTTGGTTTAATCCAAATAATGTACACCCTTACATACAATTGGCAAATTTAGAAAAGAATTAGTTAGCATCTTTTAGTCCAAAACAAATTAGCAACTATTAGCCCAATACTAAAATATATATATATATATATATATATATATATATATATATATATTTTGTAGATTTATTTTTTTTTAAAATGTGTCTGCAACCAATATATATATATATATATTGTAGATTTATTTTTTTTTAAAATGTGTCTGCAACCAACCGTTAAAAGAAAGGGTGTGGGTTGATTAATCTTCCTCATTATTTATTATCTCCTACATTATGTATCCTTCAAAAGAATTAGTATTTGTATACATCCAATTATATATTCTCTGCACCAATGTATACACAAAATCACGTATACACTAGGATTTGTGTACATTCAATGGTAAAGTTTATGCCCAATGTATACACACAACCGTGTATATATAAGTGTTTGTATACATTCAATATTAATGTTTCTGCACCAACATATACACGCAAACATGTATACATACTTGTTTGTATACATTCAATTGTATTTTGTCTGCACAAATGTATACACACAACCATATATATAGTAAATATGACAAACTTAAGTATGCTGATTTGATTAGATTTTATATGAACTCTACTGTATGGCAACAATGCATACATTGATTTTTTGGAATCATCATTCCGATTGTTAACATAAATGTTACGAAAGAATTTTTATTCATAAATCCCCAAAACAAATTGAGAAACCCAAACAGTTAACACTAAAATATCAATAATTTACCTTACATATAAAAACACAGAACAAATTAAGAAATTAGATTTACCATTAGAAAAAGTTTAGAACAATTTTTTTTGAAAAACTTATAAGGAATTAAGAAAGAAAGAGGAAAGAGAAAACGTATATTTAATATTATTTAACTTGTTGCATTGAAAAAATTTGATGAAAGTGATTTGGAGTAATTAAAAAAGGGATAATGGTATAAATGACAAATTAATAATATAAAATAAATATAATAGCTATCTTTTGATTGATTTGTATTCCATAGAAAACTGTCTGTCAGTCCCTTTCTCCCTCATATAATTGCCAGTGGCGGAGCCATATGTAGTGAAGGGGTGTCGCTTCGTCGGAAAATTACGTTATGTAGCTAGAATTAAAATATTTTTTTATGTATATTTATATTACATACTGACACTCCTTGGCTTCTACACGATTTTATCTTTTTATATTTTGACACCCCTTCGACCGAATTCTAGCTCCGCCACTGATTCTCGCTCGCTTCCTATCGCTCGCTTCTCTCGCTTTATACAATATAAAAGTATAAAATGTGTTTCTAATTATAAAGCGAGAGAAAATTGTATAAGCGTAAACAAATACATCTATCTTCGTTCGATACACTTATAATTATACAATACAAATATTTTTCTGCCCAAGTCTTTTTTGTCTTTCTCGTTTTATACAAATTTAAATTGTATATAATTTCTCTCTTTCTCTTTTTATACTATTCGATTCGATTGTATATTCCCTGCATAAGTCTTTTTTTATCTTTCTCTCTTTCTCGTTTTATACAAATTCAAATTGTATATAATTTCTCTTTTTCTCATCTTATACAATTGAATTCTGCCTTTCTCGCTTTCTCATTTTATACAATTCAAATTGTATATAATTTCTCTCTTACTCGTTTTATACAATTCACTTCAATTGTATATGTATAGCGAATTATACATATATAAATTTGTTATGGAACACAATTATATAAATTTTGTTATAACATACAAATATAAATTTTATGTTTGTTATATGTAAAAGTTGCCCAAAAAAAACTTACCTTTTCGATAACGAAATAAAAGGAGCAATGGGATAGTTACCGTATCTTAATATTAGAGAGATGAAAGAAAATATAGGAAAAGTAGTTCAGTTTTCAAGAATATAAATTGGGCTATTTAATGCAAAAATAAATATTACAAAAAACTTTTCATGCTAAAAAAGTAAAATGGGTTATTTATTGCCAATTTAGAGCATAAAGAATCATGTTGTATCATTTTTTATAATTCTATAAGTAATGAGTTGACAAAAATTAAATAGTTAAAGATAAGGGTTAGAACTATAGAATCTCAAGAAGTTGATGACTTTGATCAATACTTCTCACTATTAATTCTTATTTTTAACAAAGTACAAAAGATGTTAAAGTTCATAAAATAATATATTTCTAATATTATACTTTTTATCTTAAATATTCATTTTTTTCTATAAAAAATTTAAATATATAATTTATTCTTAATAAAAATTTGAGGCCCTCAAAATTTAGGGGCCTAAGGCATAACCCTTATTTTACAAAGCATAGAGTTGTCTCTGCTCGTCAGACATACAAATAAATATGTATATCAGTTACATATATACAATTATCTGACGGATACATATATATAGTTCGATAAATATGCAATACAATTCACCTCTCTTTCAATCGCCTTTCTCCTCCTTCTAATGTTTAACTACGAATCGCAATTACTAAATTATAACTATAAAGTCTAATTAAATTAATTTCACTGATTATTTGTGAAATTTCTCCTAAAAAATAATGGCTATACAATTGAAAACGTAAAATTCCAAGTGGGCTTAAGCTCCTAAATATACATAGGAATTTGGATATATTTATGGCCTCTTTGTTAGTTGACTTAGTAGATGTAGAAAATCTAGAATTCAATGAAAAATATATGGAACAGAAGTGTAGGAAAAGATAACATAATTTATAGCAAAGAATGTCTAACATTTTATTTCGCCCTCTTTCCAAGAGACTTCTTTTTCTTTCTTTTGATATTAATCTTTCCATTAAATATTACATTAAGTATTAAAAAAATTAAGTTTTTGTTATAAATCAATGGAATAGTGGATTGTTCCTATGCTTTCTTCGTGAACATATTCTATCATGTATCTACATTTTCAAGGTGGCATAAACCTTTGTAGATAATTATGTACCTATTAATTGGTATGCACTTGAATAAGAAGAAAAGTCATCTTCTTCTATCTACTTCTCTTTATAATTATATTCTTATGAGCTTGATTTTATAATACGTTATTAAGCACGATATTCTAGCCAATTGAGATTAACTATTAGTTTTTTTTTAGCTCATGTTATAGTTGATCTTGTTATCAGAATCAATCTATTATATGCATAAAATCATATATGTATTTTCTAAGATCTTTTTATGATTTAGAATACAATAGTAGTGTTCAGTCACTAACATTAACCAGGAACCAAAGACATATACTACTATTGGTTGAATATGACATGCTATACAAAGTTTCTTAAATGGAAGAAGACATAAAGTTTTAATAACATGAATTTGAATATTATTTTGATTATTTTGAAATACTCAAAGGGTGAGTTATATTGTATTTCGTTCTATTATACTGTTGGTTGAGGGTAAGATGGTGTATTCAAGCCCCATCACACCAAAAAAAGGATAAGACATCAGGTTAAAGTCTGAATACATCATAATTAATATTTAAGGATAAGACGGTAAATTCAAGTTCTATCGCACCAAAAAGGTAAGACATCAATTTGAGTTTTGATGAACCATAATTATAAGGTATTGGGTCCAGTCTCATAGATTTATGACCTAAAATGAGTTTGAGTCTCAATGCACCATAGTGCTGATAAAATGAGGACCAAGGCAAAAATAATATATTTTGATTAAAATCTATGAAATTCATCTTACTGAATTTGCTCCATTCCTTGAAAAGAATGTGGTAGCAACATATGATAACTTTAAAATCCGCCTGTTGATTTGCTCCATTCTTATAAATGTGGTAGCAGTAAATAATTAGTCTGAAAGATGACAAATGATTAACGATATGAAAAAGAGCGTGAAGGGACATAATAATAGTCATCATTGTGGTAATTATAAAAGGAAGAACACTATGGGTTCTTTAAATAGTCCTTGAAATGTGAATGCAATTTTTATTATCAAAATATTGTGAAAGGTCATTGGACTTGTGAATGTTGTCGAACCAATAATTTGACAAGTTTATAAATCCTCTATCAAAAGACAAGAAGATAAAGTGATGGTACACTTGATCTTTCAAAGCGATGTTAAGGTGTGTCATGGAAATATGATGAATTTTAAAGCCATGACAATGTGCTTATAATGCAAAATTTCTGAAGTACATATAAATGAATAGTCCATTCCTTGAAGACAATGTGACTTGTAATGAGTATCGTGAATGCTCGATCTATAAGAGAATGTGACAACATGTGATAAAATCATTATGGGTTGGATATATATCACAACTCACCTATATGGGAGGTTTGAGAAAAAATTATATGTCACAACTCATCTCTACGAGAGGTTTGAGAAGAATAAATAAATTTTATTTGATAGAAATGATCAATGGTCGTGTACGTGTAAACGTAATAAATATTATGGTATGTTTATTTGTGAACTACCAAAAGGACAAAAGAAAGAAAAACTCTTGCCTATAAAGGTTGTGCCATGACCAAAATGATATTATTGTGTGGCAATACAAATTTGTCATTGGTTGTGCACCTATGGTACAACAAAATTAAATCAAGAAACATGTCTTGCTCGTAATAATTTTGACCATGACAATAATAATATAATTTCTCCTTGAGGAAATGTTCACATTATGGATGGTGTCATGAAATATGTGATAGTACACAAAATTAATTGTAAGCTCTAACGAGTTGTACTATTCTCATAGGAATGATATTGGGGTTGTAGTAAGTCTCAAAAGAAACTTTCAAGTTTCGGATGAATTGAAAAGAAATGTTGAGATTATAAATCATGAAAAGATTTAATATCTTTAGATTACTACAGCCGAAACAGGTTATAAATATTTGTGTAAAAGATTATCCATTTTTCCTCTTTTTTGTTGCACACAAATATGAACGTGCTTATGGAATCACATGCAAAAGTAAACTACAAGTGTACTGAAGTAAAGATTAATTGGCATGATCAGTTGACCATTCTGATTTAAATGTGATGCAAATGTAATTGAGAATTCAGGTGACTTATATGATGAAGAAATAAAAGATTCTTCAAGAAATAGGTGTTGCTTGTTTACTTAATAAAATGATTATTGTACTAGCTAAGGTTGGATTGTAATCTCCTGAAATTTTTAGAACATATAAAAAGGTGAATATGGGCTCATTCAGCTGCCATGTGATCATTTGCAACTATATGATAGATGTATCTATGCGATGATCACATATGATTTGTTGTCAACTTACAAACTTGTGTCTGTAAGGTTGTTTGCTCTAATTGTTAAATTAAAAGCAAAATTTCAAATTATGAAATTATATTGATAATGCTGGTTGATTTAGCAGAAATTGTATGCCTTCAATTATAGCTAAATATTGATTATGAGAACAAAACTCCAAATAAGATTTGGTATGAGATAATTTTATTTAACATGTAGCAACATAAGTATGCATCAAGCCAACAAGGTTTATCTATTAAAATTGGTTCAGGGTAAGGAACCAAATAATTTTCATCTAAAATGTTGAATGTGTGGTTATGATTTTAATTGTTCAATCACGCACAAAGATGAATTCTCAAAAAGGTTGGAATGAATGTTAGATTTTCTAACATTAGAGGGAGAGATGATTCACAACTGAAAATTCTGTGTGAGGTTAATTATGAATTATCTAGCCTCATTAAATAAATATGTGAACTTAAAGTTCAAGGGATAATTCATTTGCATAATATTGTAAATCAATGTCACATGAATGTACTGACCATATGATACAATTCTACTGTAAATGCTCCAACGAGAAGTCCTTGAAGAACAGAGTCTATGATACGCCGGAAGTATAATAGACCAATCGGTTCCAAATATAAAATTCTTTGAAGAAGGAGAGGATCAAATGATCAATATGATCATGATAATGAGACAAGTGACATAAAAGAAAACCACGACATAACACTTCATAAAACCTCAGAAAAGATTTAGGTACCTGAAAAATGAAGAGATCTTCATAAGTTATGTCATATTGGAATCGATATCAAATAACTGTCGACGGTATCTTTGATATGAAGTAGCGTTCAATGATATAAATTGTGATGGGGATATTGAATTCAAATTTGTAATCGAGTGTGAACAGATAAATGATTGACAAAGTAAAATGCATAATTCAAGTATATTTTGTTTCACTTAGAAAAGTGATGTTTTGGATTGATAGTCCATAAATCGTGGTATAATGTCAGTGGGTACAAATAAATAATTATGCGATAGTATAACTATAATATATAAAGTACGGTTTATGCCTTGGGGCATAAAGATTTTTCGCAAAAGTCCTGACATTATTGAAGATATTTTCTCCTGTGGTAGATTTAATAATGTTTATTTTGATCTGGCAACATATCTAAAACTTGAATGCATATAATGAATAATTGTCATGTCTAACTAGACGATGAAGGTTATATGAAGATCTTTAAAGCAATCGAGGTATACGCAACATATAAAAGTTTGAAAGAAGTTTTTTCAATAAAGCTTCAAGAATCCTTAAATGGATTGAAATAATCAAGGAAAAAAAGGGTACAAAAGGAATGACTTACATTTTTATGAAAAGATCAGGATTTGAATTTGTCATTATAGTGGTGTATGTTGATAACTTGGACGTCATTAACACTCTTAAAGAGCTTCCAAAAGTTGTTGAGTGTTTGAAAGGGTGAAAAGGTATTAGTAAGACAGACGTTGTCTTGACCTACAGATTAATAATTTGACAAATGAAATATTTTTTTATCAATCAACATACACAAAAAGGTTTTGATTCGATTTTTATACGGATAAATCATATTCATTGAGTACCCCAATGATTATGAGATCACTTGATATAAATGATTATTCAGTTTTATCTCAAAAGAAGGATGAAGAACTTCTTGATGATAAAACTTCATATCTTAGTGCAATCAAGACACTAGTGCATCTTGCTAACAATACTCGATTAGATATTTGTTTTGCAATAAATTTACTGCCAAGATTTAGTTCCTCCCCAACAAAAAGACATCGAAATGAGGTTAAACACATACTTGAATATCCTCAAAGGATCATAGTTATAGGTTTATTCTATTTTGAGGAATCTAACACAGAATTGATTGGTTACGCAGATGAAGAATTTTTTATCGGATTTGTATAAAGTTTGATTTCAAGCACATTATTTATTTGTATGTGAAGGCACAATAATATCTTGGTGATCAATGAAGCAAATGTTGGTTATCACTTCTTCAAACATGCTGAAATAAAAGTTCTTCATGAAGCAAGTTGAGAGTGTGTATGGTTAAGATCAATGACACACCATATTTAGAAAGTTTGTGGTTTATCGTTAAAAAAAATATACCACAATGTACGAAGATAATCAACTGAAAGTGCCCACAAGATGGTTGTTGCTATAAAAAAATTGAATGAGCAATTTACTTGCAACAACAAGGTCATGACGAATAGAATGATATTCAGTAATGTATTTGGCTAAGCTCAAAGTCTCGTCATATTCATCAAATCAGAAAATAATATATCAGGATGAGTTCAACAATGCAACATGTGACGCCCAAAACGAGTCGTGAATGGCACCCACACTTAACCTCCTAAGTGGGTGAACCAACCAATTTAACCTAACTTACAAAATACAAGCATACTACGGAAACTCAAACGTTACTAAATTTCATTTTCCAAAACCTGAAAGTCATCACATCAAGGACACTCAAATGTTACTAAATTTCATTTCCCAAAACCTGAAAGTCATCACATCAAGGACATCTAATCTCCAATAATAAGTCTAAGAATATAAAATACACCAAAATAAAAGAATAAAATGGTATGTGTCCAAAAGTATAGAACATCATGTCATGACCGAAAGAATCCAACATGAGCTTGAAGGAATAGCTAACCCTGGAACCTGATATGCGAGAGACTGGCTGGAGCTGAGGGAAATCTGAAGTCATTGGTACACTCGCTGCATTTTATTGGTACACTCCCTGCATTTCATAAAAGGAAAACAAAGAAAAACACAAGTAGGACTCAGTACGGGGCAACATATTCTGAGTAGGTATCATCGGCCAACCAAAAATAGAAAATAATATACAATGAATAATAGTATGAACTCAACTATAGCACTTAACAAGTGATAAGCAACAAACAACATGAACAAGTGTCAACAACATTAAAGTAAGCACGTAATAAGTCAACAATATCAAGATCACACATGAGGACTCATGCCTCCAAATCAAACCATTTCGGGAGTTGAGTTCTTTGAGATTGAGTACCTTCCATTAAGTCAACATGTTTTATCTTTAATATTATCGTGTCGGAACATGAAATTTCGATCCAAGAATACCGTGTCAGAACGTGACACTCCGATCCAATAATATCATTATTTTATCATATGATATCACCACCACTTTTTCATTCGTTAATAATATTTCATCGAGCCTTCTTTATTCAAGCCATCACTTCGATAAAGAGGGTTCAAGATTATAAACTCCACGGTCTTAGGATTTCAGACCAATTACAAGCCACATAACCACACAATCAAGTACATAGAAAACTTCACAATATCATTCAATGCATATCAATCACTATTGAGAGTTTACTATCAAATAGCATAAACAATAACCTACCTCCAACGAAGTCAAGCAAGCTAGTTCCTCAATGTCATTCCTTTCTTCAGTGCCTCAGAATGTTTATTTCGCTGCGAAAAGTGATACCACAAAAGCAAACTGTTATCCACGAATTTGAAATCATGATCAAAACCTCTAACTCTCTCCTAATTCTCAAAATAAAATTTTATTTTTTTTCTTTGCTTTTTTTCTCTGTATTTCGATCTGCATATCTATGCGTGGTCATAATGTTTGGCCTATGTTTTCCAAGCAATCATGACGTGGTGCAGAGAAGATTTTAGCTCATCTTTTTCTTTTATAATAATTAACATTAAAATAATCATAATTCTCATATTAAAATTAATGTAAATCCCCTCCCCCAACCAAAATATTCATCACAGGAGTGAACAGAAAAGCTCTGTCATTCCTTCCCTAAATGCTTTAGATATTATATCATCATGAAAAGAGATATTGTTTCGACATTTATAGCAGCTTACAAGCAAGGTCCAACTAATTCATCAATTCGACAAAAATTCAATGACAAATTCCTCACTGATCACTTACCCAAGAAATTCAAATAACCAAATCCTTAAAAGAGAAAATGCTTACAACCCATATAGGTTTAACTTGCACGACATCGATATAAATTCTTATGGGGATTTAATGAAACTACCAATCACGAAACTTAGAAAAAATTAAAGCTACCAACATGAAGATCAGTAAGGGATAAAGATGAAACAATTACGTAGGTATTCTTTGCTTGAGTTGATTTTTTTGAAAGATGAAAGCTCACTCTTGTGCACAACAGTCTATTTCATGGCCGCTTTCACTTCGTCCTCTTCTACAGATTATTTTTACCCTAATTATTATATGACTCGTTATAAAAATAGGGAAAGTGATCCACTATCAATTTTAATATTATTTTTTTTAATCACCAACTAACTCAAATATTAAACTATCTCATTAATTCTAGGGAAAATGCACAAGTATCCCCTCAACCTATGCCCGAAATCCTAGAGACACATTTATACTATAATAAGGTCCTATTAGCCCTGAACTTATTTTATAAGTAATTTTCTACCCCTTTTTAGCCTACGTGGCGCTAGTTTGAAAAAAAAGTCAACCATCGTTGGACCCACAAGATAGTGCCACGTAGGCTAAAAAGGGGTGAAAATTATTAATAAAATAAGTTCAGGGGGTAATAGGACCTTAGTATAGTATAAGTGTGTCTCTGAAATTTCGGGCATAGGTTGAGGGGATACTTGGACATTATCCCTTAATTCTATAATTATAGATACAAATAGTCCAAAATGCACATTTAGAATCTATCGAAAGAGTTTTTTATGAAATAAAAAAAAACCTTTAGCACTCAAACGAAAAATGGGTCGTTACACAACATCTTCATTAATGCAATTTGATCACAATTAAGACACCGTTATTATCAATATTTGAGAAGTCAGTGTACAAGATTGAAAAAAATCATCACAAGAAATTAAGTGATGTTTTAATATGGGGGTGTATACTACGCGTTGCACTCTTTTTTTCTTGATCGAGGTTTTGTTCCACTGGATATTTCTGGCAAGGTTTTTAATGAGGCAACAATTAATGCGTATAAAAATATATGTGTACTCTTTTTTCTTCATTAGAATTTTTTCCCACTGAATCTTTTCTAGTAAGGTTTTAACGAGGCACATAATCTATGGACATCCAAGGGGGAGTATTATAAATCTATTGAATAGTGGATTGTCCATTTGCTTTCTTCGTGAACTTATCCCATCATGTATCTACATTCCAAGGTGACATGAACCTTTGTAGATAACCATTTATTTATTGATTGGGCATTTATCATAGTAATCTTTGGGAGTGATATCTTAACACGATAAAAAGGGATATCACTCACCATTTGAAATATGCACTTGAATAAGAAGAAAAGTCATCTTTTTCTATCTACTTATCTTGCCTTCATCTCTTTATAATTATATTCTTATGAGCTGCTTTTATAACAATTTTAAATTTTCAAAATATTGTTAATGTGAATAATTATAAAACAAATTCTTAACAACTAAGTAATTTCTTGAAGAAAGTATTAAGTCAATAACAAACTAGTAAAAGTAATTAAAAGGAGTTAATTTTTTAGAAAAAAGAGGTCTATAATATTGTTGATGGTTCTTTCATTGTTACTCACAAGTAAAGGTACTTAATGATGGCAATATATCATTTTTATGTCTTAAATTTAGTGTTCAAAATTTATATTGGATCTATAATATAAATTTGATTATTTTAAATTTATGCATTTTAGGGTCTCATTTGGGTGAAAATGCATACCAAAATCTCATAATCGAAATCTCTAATTAAGAAAGAAATAATCTTATTCGATTATCCATTACATCACATCCATCGATGGTGATGATGTACGTATTCATCTGTTAATCGTAAGGTGATTTTCTACTTTTTAAATAATAAAGGATCATATTTGTCATTATACTATAAAAAATAAATTAATATTTATCATTTGGGCGCTGTGTCGTGGGTCAGTTTCGGGTACGAAACAAAGACAGATCGGAAGAATGATTCATTTGGATCGACGAGCTTTTTCAGCCCAAAAACTAAGAATACATGAAATGACTGTCTATTCTTTAGTAAAGGCATGACTTAAGCCCACTCGGGACGGGAGGTTTTTCAACTACTATTACAGCTCGTACAATCTTGAGAAATCGAGACTAGTCTAATAAGTTACTAGCCTAGTGCTACTCATGGACTTAAACAAGCGTCCCGAAATGAGTTTGTCAAATTTGCTTTTGTGGATGTTGATTTTCTTCAATCCCAGGCAGTCCATTTTTGAGCCTTTGATGGATCTTGGACCAACGTATGGAGCGAAGAAGCTCGTTCTTGCTTTTTGCATGCCAGCCCGGTCGACGAGAACCGTCATATAACTGATTGTCCTGTCAAGTCTAATCAGCTGACCTTACCCCGCAAGGCCTGATATCGTACCCCTTTTATTTTGTTTTTTTGGCAATAAATATACTCCTATAATTATATTTAAAGCCACAATATACACCAAACTTATTGAAACTAGTTATATTTATTATTCTCACGTGAGATTAAGTTAAAGTTTTGTTTGAATGTCATTTGAAAATTTTAAGTTATATGCTTTACTTGTGAATATAGAAAATTTATAAGTTGTGAAAACTATCAAATTATTTCAATTTTTATACGATCTTACAAAATAAACAAAAGATTAAAATAAAATTATCGTGCATTGTCATAAAGTTATTCTAAAATTTTGTAACATTAATTGATCGAACTTTAATTCATTAAAAAGATAACGAAGAAGAGCCTAAAATACCTTTGAAGTATTGAAAACGGTACAAAATTATCTTTCATCCATCTATTGGCTCCAAAATACTCTTTTCATCCACCTATTGACTCCAAAATGCCCTTGTCATCCACCTTTGGGTTCAAAATTAACCACTTCTTTAATTTTTTTTAAAAATTAAACTCTTTAAATATTTTTTAAAAATAATTGGCGTTCAACTATTGGAAGGGTTTAATTAGTAATGGGTGGATAGTAAATTGATTTACAAATTATACTAATAAGTTAAATTATAACAAAATAGTTGAGTGCTATGTATTTAAGAAAATATTTAAATAGTTCGAATATAAAACCGTTGGATAAATGGTCAATTTTGAACCAAAAGGTGAATAACAAGGGTATTTTGGACCCAATAGTTGGGTGGGAAGGGTATTTTGAAGCCAATAGATGGATGGAGGATAATTTTGTACCATTTCCAATACTTTGAGGATATTTTAAGCCCTTTTCCAAAAAGATAAAATTGAATTTGAATTGTAGTATATTACTCTTTAATGAAATAGAACATAAATTATAGTGTACCACTCTTTTATAAAAATGAACATGATTAATATCATTAGTAACTGTATCAACATATTCATATTGTGCTTATGTTTCATCACTCCTTTGGTTTTTATTCTCGCAAAAGAAAAAATATGTTGATAAAAAACAATGATTTGTTTTGTAAAATATAAATTTGTGGGTTAATTTTATATTTGAAAAATGTGAAGTCATGATATAAAATTTTCAAATTAAACTATTTGGAGAAGTTGAGATTTCATCTCACGAAGTTGTAATCATGAGATGGAAAAATTACATGTTCAAATCCTAATTTCATCTTATGAAATCACATGTTCAAACCCTAATTTCATCTTATGATTTCAAATCAGTATATCCAAACTCCAAATGCCTAACTAAGAGCCTGTTTGGCTCAGCTTAAAAGCTGGTCAAACTGACTTAAAAGCTGGTTTTTGACTTATTTAACTGTTTGGCAATATTCAAAACAACTTATGTTAAGTTAAAAAAAACTTATTTTAAGCCAAAAGTTAAAAGCTGGGGTAGGGGTGTTTTTTTTTTTTAGCTTATAAGCTGTTTTAAGTTGACCATATTTTTATGTTTTTTCCCGTAATATTTTTATACAATATTCAAATTATCCATATAACCCTAACATCTCTTTCTTCTATTTTTCCCTTTTCACGTTTGGCATAACAACTTCAGCACTTTTATCCAAACGCATAACTGCTTATTTTAAAAATAAGTTTCAGCACTTTCAAAAGTACTTTTTTAAAGCTGCTTTTATTAAGCCCATCCAAACGGGTCCTAAGTTTAAAAAGAACGAAAGAGTTTCATATTTTCCCTTATATTAGTAGGAAAGTGTTATATTTTTTCGATTATATTTTTCTAATATATATTTATCTGTGTCATTTAATTTTGAATTTATAGTTTTTGTTAAATTGTTAAATTTTATATCACTATTTTTATTATCCTACGTGACACACACACACACACACATATATATATATATATATATATATCACAATCAAAACTTGCTTCCAATATAATTATTATACCCACACATCTAACCCATTAAATCCATTCCTAATACCATATTTGCCTTGTCACTAATCCATAGAAAAAACGTGGACATCAATAAAAATGTATTTTTGTAGTTGTCACATAGGATAATGAGAGTTTAAAAAAAATGAAATTTTATTGTTCAAAGACAAATAATAAATTCAAGTTGAATGATAAGAATAAGAGTCTGTTTGGCTCAGCTTAAAAGTTGGTTAAAGTGACTTAAAAGCTGGTTCTTGACTTATTTAGTTGTTTGGCAATACTCAAAATAACTTATTTTAAGTTAAAGAAAATTTATTTTAAGCCAAAAGTTAAAAGCTGGGTAGGGGTGCTTTTTTATAACTTATAAGCTATTTTAAATTGACCACATTTTTATCTTTTTGCCCTTAATATTTTTATATAATCTCCAAATTACCCATATAACCCTAACATCTCTTTCTTCCATTTTTCCCTTTTCACGTTTGCCATAGCAACTTCAACACTTTTATCTAAACACATAACTGCTTATTTTAAAATAAATTTCAGCACTTTCAAATGAATTTAAAGTATATAAAAAGTACGATGAGAGATAAATATAAACTTTTTTTTCCAATGTACATCCACAAATATGACTTTCCAAAAAAGAAACAAAACCTCTCTCCTTCAACTTTTTTGACTATATTAGTTTCTCTGTCATTTTTTTAAAATTATTATTATTATTATTATTATGATGATTATTAAATAATCATTTTATTTTTGTCATAACCTGACAAAAGATCGAAATTATTTAAAAAAACATGTTGGTAATGAGCATTAATTTTTCTATTCCTACAATTTGATCCACTATCTATGACCCCCTCAATAATGGCATTAATTTTTTTTTCTTAATAAAATATTTAGAAAAAAACTCATAAATTAAATTATTCAAAAGTTAATAAAATATGTATAAAATCAATAGCATCTTTGGCTTCTATTTCATCACAAATGAATTGTTATTTTTTTGAGTAGGTGATATCGCTAGAATATAAAATTTGGGGCTATTTATAGATAAGATTTAAGCTAGAATTTAATTTTAATCTTGATTTATCGAAGTTTGAAGTTACATTCGCATTTATATTAAAAGTATTTTAAAATTTAAATGATATGATATTAAAATTGTATTTTATGACGTTTAATTATATTAAATTTTCAGAAACTAACATGAAATTTATATAAAAATTTATAGCTTGTAAATAAATTTCATATATGCATTTATTTTGTGATGAGACTTATGATATTATTATTATTACTATTATTATTATTAATACAACTATCCATTATTACATTTAAAACAAATTAAATTACCCTCTCCGTCCTTGTTTAAATATTTTATTTCTTTTTAGTCTTTTCAAATTGAACTAAAGTCCCATTATTACATTTAAAACAAATTAAATTACCCTCTCCGTCCTCGTTTAAATATTTTATTTCTTTTTAGTCTTTTCAAATTGAACTAAAGTCGTATTTCAAGCTAATACCTCAACTTTTAATAAAGTAGTTCACTTAAATATTTTTTATTCAAATTTTTAAAGAAAAAAAATATTTTTATTTTTCTACTAAATAGTTAAGTTGACTAAATAAAAAATTTATAATTATTTTTAATTATGCATATCAACCTCAAGTAAAAAAATGTAGGTTAAAATTAAGGGTGAAAAAATCAAACTCAAACAACCGAACTCATTTAAGTTTGGACAGATTATTGAACAATATATTTATCATCTCAACTCATTAAAAATTGGACTGATAAATAGCCCAAATAAACTAATGAGAAATCTTGTTTCAAATAGTATCGATCTTAAAATTTAAAATCAAACTTAACTAAATCAAATCAAATCACACCAGATGTCAATTTTTAAATCAGTTTAGTTTAAATTATAGTTGAGTTTGATATTTTAAACCATACTCATGAACAACTTAACCATAATAAAGAGAAACAATGATTTTATTAACTACTAAGATCTTATAAGAAATCAAATAAAGTATTAAAAATTAGATAATTGATTTTGCTCCGAACCATTTTGATCCAAATAAATTTTAGTTAAAATGAATCTTAAGTGATAGTTAAAATGAATCTTTAAGTGATTTATCATCTTGATTCATTTTAATCTGTTCAAATATACTTTAATCCATTCAATTATCACCCCGATCAAAACTAAGAAAGTAATAATTGCATAAACAATTATCATGTGTATATTCTGAATTATAGATATGTAGCATGAAAATGACTTGTTTGGCGTGATTTTCAAGAAGCATAGGTCTATTGGAAGCAGTAGGTAAGGGGACAATGTATGGCTTCATTATTGACTTCATAATCTGTGCCATTTACAGCCTTACTCTAGTTTGGATTATTTTTAGCACCATACCATTCTTAAAAAATACAGAAAAAACTTAAATATGTCATTAAATTTTAAAATAATGATAATATATTTTTGAACTATTATAAATTATATGTAAATATTTTTTGTGATACTTATAAAATATTGGTATTTTTGTTGTTAAAAAACTATAATATATATATCTTTTATACTAACAGACATACACGTGTTATAATCTTATTCACCGATTCAACATTTAGATAAAACATATATGCTCTAATTTTTGAACGGCAGGGGCATCAAATATATGACGGAAGGTATATACATATCATTTACGATAATTCGAAGGTATATTTGTCTTTTCCACCTTAAATTTTAGAAAAGACTTTCCTTCTGTCCTTAATTATTTGTCCACATTTTCTCTTTTAGTTGTTCCTAATTATTTTGTCAATTTTGACAGATCAAGAAAGGACAAATTTTTTTTACCTATTATACCCTGAATTAATTATTTTGTAAAATGTAGAACTTCTTGAAAATATCAATTTTTTAAGTCATCAACTTCATAATTAATAAGAACAAATGATAAAATGACTATGTCAAATATTAATTTTTTAATACACGTATCAATTTAAAAGTATACAAGTAATTAAAAACTGAAAAAGTATTTGAGTTCAAAGCCCACCTACTATTCAAACCATACCTCTAAAAATCATTTTTCATATTTCAATTATCGTCAAAATCATACTCTCCAGTTTTCATTTACAGTACATTTTGAACTCAATCATTATGAAAAGATGGAGGAGGAATGAAAGGTCATAAAAGGGGCAAATTCATTCGTAGACACTTCTATCTCTAACCTTATAATATCAAGTTCCATAAGGAATGAAAGGTCATAAAAGGGGCAAATTCATTCGTATACACATCTATCTCTAACCTTATAATATCAAGTTCCATAAGTAATTATCTATAAGTAATATGCATGGACAAATCTTGAGGGTAGCTAGGAGGTATACAATATATCTATATATATATATATATATATATATATATAATCACTGATACATTAATTTGATGCGCGAGATATATTAATCGTAAAGTGAGATATACATAACATTTTATACATGATACACTAATCTGATGTACATTTTAAACATGATATACCAATCTGATGCGCAAAATACATTAATATGATGTGCGAGATATAATAATTTGATGTGCCGATACATTAATCTGATGCATGAAAATTAGAGATTTTGAGGATTTGTAAAACTGATGGGGAATAATGTAAATAATCTTAAGCACCATATTTTTATATTTCAAATCCTCGTACACCTTTGTTTGGATTGTTGTTACATGTGGTATGTATTGTTAGTTTAACTATAATATTTGATTTGATCATTACTTAAGTTTTATTGTATTGCAATTTAAATTCATCCTTAGGTAAAGGCGAGGAGTCTCATTTTCGTGTAATTACTGATTTATTGTGATTCTGTCGTTACCTTAATGTATTTTTCTTATTTTTGTCTTTACTTATTATTTAATAATCTTAGTTTATCTTTTATCTTGTCTAAAATAATCATACATTCACTTTACTCCTCTCTTTTTTTAAGGCTTGTTATCCAAATAATAGACCCGTGATATTATATAGTGATAAAGAACGATACAATTTATTTAAACATTATATTAAATAAAATAATATAACAGGATATATTATAAAACAATTCATAACACTTATTTTAAATAGAACGCGAGTAAAAATTTTAAATCCACCATAACCAATAACCAATACGATTAAAGTGACCACCAAAAAGAAAAGAAAATGTCTATTAATCAACTAGTAGTATAAAATTACAACAACAAAAAAAAAAAGTGGAGTTAAGAACGTGTAACATGTGGATTTGTCTATTGTTCTTTTATTGTTTATTATTATTAATCTTTATTTATATCTTGCTAGCTATAGTAACTTTTGTTTTTTTGGCTATAAATAGAAGACTCATTTCCATTGGAATTTCACAACAAAAACTCATCATATCTTTTTATACTTTTTAATATTTCTCTTATTCATCATCATGTTAGGTCAACTTGTGGGTGGATTAATTGGTGGCCATCATGACTCAAAGAAAGTTAAAGGAACTGTGGTGATGATGAAGAAAAATGCTCTAGATTTTACTGATCTTGCTGGCTCTTTGACTGATAAAATCTTTGAAGCCCTTGGCCAAAAGGTTTCTTTTCAATTAATTAGTTCTGTTCAAAGTGATCCTGGTAAGTTTATAACCTCTCATGCACTTTATATATTGCATTATTTTATCTGCTACACTGACAGAATCAAGATTATCACTAAAGATGTTCAACATTAATTTTATTTATGTTGTATAAATAACGTTAACTTTCGATCGAAGGAGGTTTAGATGAATGCATTTATGTTACTCGAAGGTTGAAGTTTAATTGGAAGGGAAATAAGGATAGATTTTTTAACCTTGTTTGTAAATATAAAGATTTTCCTACTTATTCAATACTAGTTGAGAGATATATATAACCGGGCTGTATTATAGAAAGACATAATATATAAATATGACATTTAATTTAGTTTTAACTCACAATTATGATTTTAATTTTGAGTGTGCACTTGTAAACTTTTAAATTTGTACTATAAAGTTGAATAATTAGACACACACGTCCTATATGACATCTTACATGACAATTTTGCATCTTACATATTGATATATAATTTAGATACGTATTCAAGATTTCGAGATGATGGGTGCACTATTACAAAGATTGATTTAAGATGTAAATTTGATCGGTTTGACTTTAGGTTCTTATTACTAAAAAAACGTTCAAATTTTAATATTATAGGTTTTATATATATATATACGTACATACTACATATGTCAATAGTGCTACCAATAACCACTTAGCGAGGTGCTATCTAATTTTAGAAAGAAAATTAAACAAGATAAATATTAACATTCAAATTTCTAACCTCACGAAGAGAAGTGCATCCAATCATCATCGCATTATATTGTACTCCGAGTATGGATCCACACATCTATATTTGAATTATTTTTTAAAAATATAACACAATGGTATATGATCTCGGAAGGAGAGCATGGGTTCACGTGAACCTGGTGACCCTCGTTGGATGCAAGTTTAAGTGGTTATTTGTACACATCCAAAGTTGAAAAATATAATTTTAAAAGAAGATGATGTTAAATGACACATTTTTTGTTTTAAGATTTGTAAAAAAAATATTTTAAGAATTTTATAGTGAATAATGAATTAAATGTAACACAGATGATACATCAAGAGGTAATTCACGTAAAAGTGATGCAAGAACGAAAACGTTTATTCATTTATGCTATGTTTATAATATTTTTAAGAAGTCATTACGATAATTTTATGGAGTTTTTTTTAAGAGAAAGACATCCCAACTACCAAAGTTATTCATTAACAACTTATTAGGTAGTCCTATTTGTAGGAAATATTGTGAAGTATTTCATATAATAACTTTGTGTTATTCACTATTATATTTTTATTTAATATCGTTAATTATTTAAAGTATTAATTTTATTTTTCTAATAAATATTATTTATTTTAAATTTCTATGCAACAAATAATTATGAAAATAGGTGAAAATTTTTGTCTATCAACTTAGGAGTCATTTGGTGTAGAATTCTAATGCTACCCAAAGTATTACTAATTTAGAGATTAGTTAATGAAAGAATTTTATATATTTAGATATAGTCGTATTTGAAATTTTCAATTTTTTAAAATTTTTATATTAGATAAAAATAATACTGCACTTTATTGATCTCATTATAAATATAATAGTATTTGAACGGGCAAATGATTGAAAAGGATAAGATCTATCATTGAATAATTGCACCCCACACGATATATAAATAAATTGTTTTATTAAGTTATCTAGAAGATTAGGCACAATTTTATCTTTTACTATTTTCTTAATTTCAATTTTATTTGTTTTATTCTAATTTTACGCATAATTTAAGAAAGATTTTTTTAAAAAAATCATATAATCTTAAATTAAAAATATATAACTTTCAATTTTTTTATCTTGTAAATTAAATATTCTATGTGAAAATTTAAAATTTTAAAAAATACCAATAATCATAAATATTCTTTTTTTAAATAAATAAATAAATAAATACAATAAACTAATTAAAACAGAGAGTGCCTATTATAAATTATAGATATATGTGAACAGCATATACGTATTGTTGATACTGAAAAATCCTGATATTTTTCAATATATTACTCATTTCACTCAAAATTATGTGATATAATTTAACCAACCATAAAGTTTAAGAAATATTTAAAAATTTCACAATGTTTTAAATATATTTTTTGAAAAGTACATTTTTATGGATTTTTTGTCAAATAAGTGAGATTCAATATGACTTTGAAATAATTATTTTTACTAGTAACTAAACATTTGGATATCATGTTTCATAGCAATCACTGAAGGACTCTGTGACAATAATATAGTTATCGTTATTTAGTGACAATAATAATATTAAAAATTAATGTGAACTAAATTTCTGACTTCGCCACCGTTCGCAGCAAATGGCTTACAAGGGAAACATAGTAATCCAGCCTATTTGGAGAACTTTCTCCTTACTCTAACACCATTAGCAGCTGGTGAAACAGCCTTTGGTGTCACATTTGATTGGAATGAGGAGTTTGGAGTTCCAGGTGCATTTGTCATAAAAAATATGCATATCAATGAGTTCTTTCTCAAGTCACTCACACTTGAAGATGTGCCTAATCATGGCAAGGTCCATTTTGTTTGCAATTCTTGGGTTTATCCTTCTTTTAGATACAAATCAGATAGAATTTTCTTTGCAAATCAGGTATGATTTACTTTTTCAAACTACTAACTGGTCGTTTCGTAGCTGGTTTGGAGGTGAGTTATGCAGCATAAATAATGTCATGTAATGAGTTATGCTGGTATTAATTAAACTAATATTGCATTCACACTTTGGTAGGTAGTTAGGGGGTAACATTACTAAAAATAAAAATAATTATTTCCTCATCGGGAATCAGTGAGGAATTTGTGCTATATAACAGGATTTTCCTATTCATTTTTCAACGAATCAACTGATCACTCGGGAAGCTTTCTAATTTTTTCCATATGAAACAATTACTATATATTTGTTTTGTCACCAATTTAATCAAAATATTTGTGGGAATAACTACCGAACATTTTTCTGTCGGAATATAGTGAATTTTTTTGTTAGTGCAAGCATAACTAAGCTACATATATAGTAATTAAAATAAGCATAACTAATACTACATATATATGTTATATATGAGAAAATTTATGTATTATATACATGAATATAATGACTAAGCTATGTATAACCAAATCCATACATAAATTTCCCTTATACAGTATACTACTAATACATGCATGACTCTAACCAGCTACGAAACGACCGCTGAGCATGTTAACTATGGCAATTGCTCAAACTGCAATGTTTTGATTGTTTATGCAGCCATATCTCCCAAGTGAAACACCAGAGCTTTTGCGAAAATACAGAGAAAATGAATTGGTAACATTAAGAGGAGATGGAACTGGAAAGCGCGAGGCGTGGGATAGGATTTATGACTATGATGTCTACAATGACTTAGGTAATCCTGATCAAGGTAAAGAAAATGTTAGAACTACCTTAGGAGGTTCTGCTGACTACCCGTATCCTCGGAGAGGAAGAACTGGTAGACCACCAACACGAACAGGTTAGTTAGACGTTCACATTTATCAGTCCATTCAACGCGTTTAGTTTCATTGAAAGCTAACTTTCTGATCAGTTACATTGTTGTTTTGCTTTGTATAGATCCTAAAAGTGAAAGCAGGATTCCACTTATTCTGAGCTTAGACATCTATGTACCGAGAGACGAGCGTTTTGGTCACTTGAAGATGTCAGACTTCCTAACATATGCATTGAAATCCATTGTTCAATTCATCCTCCCTGAATTACATGCCTTGTTTGATGGTACCCCTAACGAGTTCGATAGTTTTGAGGATGTACTTAGACTATATGAAGGAGGGATCAAACTTCCTCAAGGACCTTTATTTAAAGCTCTTACTGATGCTATTCCTCTAGAGATGATAAGAGAACTCCTTCGAACAGACGGTGAAGGAATATTGAGATTTCCAACTCCTCTAGTGATAAAAGGTACAATTTGTTACACCTAATCTAACTAATGATCACTCACTTTTATGTGTTTGTATGATTTAAAAGTATCGATTGTGCAGATAGTAAAACCGCGTGGAGGACTGATGAAGAATTTGCAAGAGAAATGCTAGCTGGAGTTAATCCTGTTATAATTAGTAGACTTGAAGTAAGTTAGTTTCTTCGCGACTAGGAAATAGGGGACTAAAACTTTGAATATGTCGCGACTAGTAAGTCTTTGTGTTAGATAAAGAGTATTGATGCTTTGTTTCTTGTTTAATTTGCAAGGAATTTCCTCCAAAAAGCAAGCTAGATCCTGAACTATATGGAAATCAAAACAGTACAATTACTGCAGAACACATAGAGGGTAAGCTGGATGGACTAACGATTGATGAGGTAATATATATATTTACTCGAAATTCCATACTAGTTTGTATGATTACGATAAGGATTTTAACATGTTGTTTGACAGGCGATCAACAGTAATAAACTTTTCATATTGAACCATCATGATGTTCTTATACCATATTTGAGGAGGATAAACACTACAACAACGAAAACATATGCCTCGAGAACTTTGCTATTCTTGCAAGATAATGGATCTTTGAAGCCACTAGCAATTGAATTGAGTTTGCCACATCCAGATGGAGATCAATTTGGTGTTACTAGTAAAGTGTATACTCCAAGTGATCAAGGTGTTGAGGGCTCTATCTGGCAATTGGCTAAAGCTTATGTTGCGGTGAATGACTCTGGTGTTCATCAACTGATTAGTCATTGGTAATTCCCTTTATGTCGAAAGACTTCTATAGTGATTCATGATACAAAATAATAACTAACTCGAAGGGGAACTTTGAAGTAACTGGTAAAGTTGTAATGAGTTCATAAGGCTGTGTACAATAGATCCTTGTGGTTCGGCCCTTCTTTAAACCCTGCATCAACACATGCCTTGTAGTATTAATCTAATACGTTTGATCATCTTTGCAGGTTGAATACACATGCTGTGATCGAGCCATTTGTGATTGCAACAAACAGGCAACTAAGTGTGCTTCACCCTATTCATAAGCTTCTATATCCTCATTTCCGGGACACAATGAATATTAATGCTTTGGCAAGACAGATCCTAATCAATGCTGGTGGAGTTCTTGAGAGTACAGTTTTCCCTTCCAAATTTGCCATGGAAATGTCAGCTGTCGTTTACAAAGACTGGGTCTTCCCTGATCAAGCCCTTCCAGCTGATCTTGTTAAGAGGTACAACGTCAAAACTAACGTTATATGAAAACATTAGGATGTTCACATTATATGACCAATTCAATTTCAGGGGAGTAGCAGTTGAGGACTCGAGTTCTCCTCATGGTGTTCGTTTACTGATAGATGACTATCCATACGCTGTTGATGGCTTAGAAATCTGGTCTGCAATCAAAAGTTGGGTGACAGATTACTGCAGTTTCTACTACGGATCGAATGAAGAGATTTTGAAAGACAATGAACTACAAGCGTGGTGGAAGGAAGTCCGAGAAGTGGGACATGGTGACAAGAAAAATGAACCATGGTGGGCTGAAATGGAAACACCACAAGAGCTAATCGATTCGTGTACAACCATCATCTGGATAGCTTCTGCACTTCATGCAGCAGTCAATTTCGGGCAGTATCCTTATGCAGGTTACCTCCCAAATCGTCCCACAGTAAGTCGAAAATTCATGCCTGAACCAGGTACTCCTGAATACGAAGAGCTAAAGAAAAACCCCGATAAGGCATTCTTGAAAACCATCACAGCGCAGTTACAAACATTGCTTGGTGTTTCCCTCATAGAGATATTGTCAAGGCATACCACAGATGAGATATACCTCGGACAACGAGAGTCTCCTGAATGGACAAAGGACAAAGAACCACTCGCTGCTTTCGAAAGATTTGGAAATAAGTTAACAGACATTGAAAAACAGATTATGCAGAGGAATGGTAACAACATATTGACAAACAGAACAGGCCCCGTTAACGCTCCGTATACGTTGCTGTTCCCAACAAGTGAAGGTGGACTTACAGGCAAAGGAATTCCAAACAGTGTGTCAATATAGAAGAGTTTTGAGTACACATGAAAATGAAGAAAGCTGGAGTTTGAATGAATCTTCAAATAAAATTGATCATTACTGTATGTTCATTTCTCCTAAGTTTACTGTATTTTCTTTTCAACCTTACTTGTTATGTAATTCTCAGTATGTTGTGAGAATAATAAAACTAATTCCAGCTGAAAAGTTTCAATATATTTTGCAATTAAGCAAGTTTCCAATGTTAAATTTGATAAGATTCAAAAATGGATTAATGAGAAGATATGGTAATTACAGGATAATTCTTCATTGGTAAAAAAGTCAAGATAGCACCTTTTGTAGGTGAAATTTAGGTGAATCATAAATTGGTTTCACTAGGTAAATGTTGACATTTTGACATATTGTGATGTCATGGATGACATCAATAAGAAGAATTCACTCCAATAAATAGGTAGCTCCTAATTCATTTGTAACACACCTCTCACTTGCCTTCTCATCTCCTAAGGCATTTGTTCTTCTTTCTTTCTTATAGTATTTCACTTGTACTCTTTTGGAGTGAAATAAATATTGATTGGTTGTGTCCGAGGAGTAGGCAAAAGAAAACAAAAGTTTACCGAACCTCGTTAATTTCTGATGTTTTTTTTGTTGTTGTCTCATTTACTATTTATAAGCTACCTTTAGATATAGTAGTTGTAATTCCATCACTCTCTATATATTTGGCTTCCACAACATCCGATACTCCTTAGTATCATAATTAGTTAAAGTCAATTATAAGTGTGACCAAGTTTTTAGGAAAAATATAAATGTTTTTAAGTTGTTTTTCAAAAGAAAGTAGTTTTTCTAGTATTTTTGGAACCTTGGTCAAGCACAAACTTTTGAGTATTGATAAAAGTGTGTTTCAAATTTATTAAACTCAAATAATGCTCTACAACTTGCTTGAGATTTCTCCCTGAGGAATTAAAGTAATTAATAAATCAATATTTAGAAATTAAAACAATCAATAAATAAATAGTTAAAAATAGTGTCGGTATAAAGAATAGTATTTTATAAAGAAATATTAAATTTATATAACAACCGTATTTTAAAAAAAAGTTCTTGTTCTTGATATCCTTTTTTTTCTTATTTAATTTATTTTACTTCAAAAATAAAGATTACAATTTGAACATAAATATAGTACATATTTACAAAATAGGAAGTATTTTGAGGAATGATCGCTTTAAAATAAACGTCGTATTCCCTCTGTTTAAAAAAGAATTGTTATAAATCTATTGTGTTATGTGGATGATCCATTAGAGTTATCTAACAATTAATTGGATTCATGTATTAATGTTTCCAATGTGATAAGATTTCAAGGTGATATGAACCTTGATGATAACTATGTATAATTCCAAGGTGATCTTTAACTATGATATCTCAACACTATAAATAGATATCATTCACCATTATATATACTTGAATATGAAGACAATTTCTCTTCTTCTATCTACTTCTCTTGTCTTCTTCTCTTTATGATTATATTCTTATGAACTTGATTTTATAACACGTTATCAGCACGAGTCTCTATCTAATTGAGAGTGAGTTATTGTTTTTCTTTAGCTCATATTTTGGTTGATCTCGTTATGAAGATCAAAGTATTATATGCATAAAATCAGGTGTGTATTTTCTAAAATATTTTATGATTTAGAATAAAATAGTGTTCAGTCACTAACAAATATCAAGAACCGAAGACATATACTACTATTGGTTGAATATGACAGGCTATACAAAATTTCTTAAATAGAAGGAAGTATAAAATTTTAATAGCATGAGTTTGAATATTATTTTGATTGTTTTGAAAGACTCAAATAATAAATCATGTTGTACTTCGGTTTATTATACCGTTGCTTAATGGTAAGACGATGGATTCAAGTTTCATCGCACCAAAAGGGTAAGACATCAGGTTAAAGTCTGGATGCACCATAATGAAAAATATTTGAGGATAAGACGATAGATTCAACTTCTATCGCACCAAAAAGGTAAGACATCAATTAGAATTTTGATGCACCGTGATTGAGTTCAAGTGCAATAGAATTATGGCGTAACACGCCTTATATGGGTAAGACATTGAGTTTGAGCCAATGCACCATAGCGATAATAAAATGATGACTAAGAAAAATAATATATTTTTGAAGAAATGTCTTGAAATTCATCATATTGAATTTGCTCCATTCCTTGAAAAGAATGTGGTAGCAACATGTGATAACTCTGAAATACGCCTGTTGACTTGCTCCATTCAATCATATGAATGTGGTAGCAGTGAATGGTTAGTCTGAAAGATGACAAATAATTAATGATATGAATAAGGGCGTGGAGGGACATAATTATAATAATCATCATTGTGGTAATGATAAAAGGAAGAACACTATGAGTTCTTCAAATAGTCCTTCAAAATGTGAAGGCAATTTTTATTATCAAAATGGTATGAAAGGTCATTAGACTTGTGAATGTTGTCAACACAATAATTTGACAAGTTTATAAATCATCTATCATGATACAAGAAGATAAAGTGATGGTACACTTGATCTTTTAAAGTGATGTTGAGGTGTGTCATGGAAATATGATGAATTTTAAAGTCATGACAATGTGCTTCTAATGCAAATTTATGAAGTACATATAAATAATCAGTCCATTCCTTGAAAAGAATGTGACTTGTGATAAGTATCGTAAATGCTCGACCATTCTTTAAGAGAATGAGTCCAGATGTGATAAAATCATTATAGGTTGGATATATGCCACAACTCACCTCTATGGAAGGTTTGAGAAAAAAAATGATATATGTCACTTCTCATCTCTACGGAAAATTTGAGAGGAAATAAATTTTATTTGGCAGAAATGGCTAATTGTATTGTACGTTTTATACGTCACTATGGTATGTTTATTGTGAACTACCAAAAGGGCAAAAGAAAGAAATAGTTCTTGCCTACAAGGATTGTGGTCATTATTGTGTGGCAATACGAATTTGTCATTGGTTGTGTATTTATGGTACAACAAAAGTAAAGCAAGAAAGACGTCTTGCTCGTAATGATTTTGACCATGACAATAATAATATAATTTTCTCCTTGAAGGAGATGCTCACAATAGGGATGGTGTCATGCAATATGTGATCGTACACAAAATTAATTGCAAGCTCTAACGAGTTGTGCTATTTTCATAGGAATAATATTGAGGTTGTAGTAAGTCTCAAAAGAAACTTTTTAAGTTTCGGATGAATTGAAAATAAATATTGAGATTATAAATCACTACAATCGAAGAGGGTTACAAATGTTTATGTAAAAGATTATCTCACTTTTCCTCATGTTTATTCCATACAAACATGTACATGTTGATGAAATCACATGTAAAAGTAAATTATAAGTGTACTAAAATAAAGATCAGTTGGCATGACTTGTTGACCATTCCGATTAAATGTGACGCAAACGTGATTGAGAATTCAGGTGATTTATATGATGAAGAAATAAAGATTCTTCAAGAATTCTCTTGTACTGCTTGTTCTCTTGATAAAATGATTATTGTACCAGCTAAGGTTGGGATTGTAATCCCCTAAAATTTTTGGAACATATAAAAGGGTGAATATGGGCCCGTTCATCTGTCATGTGGATCATTTGCAACTATATGATTAATGCATCTATGCGATTGTCACATGTATTTTGTTGTCAACTTACAAATTGATTTTTGTAAGGTTGTTTGCTCGAATTGTTAAAATTAAGAGCACAGTTTCAAACTATGAAATTATTTGATAATTCTGGTTGATTTAGCAGAAATTGTATGCCTCCGATTATAGCTAAATCATGGTTATGAGTACAAAACTCCCAAATAAGATTTGGTATGAGATAATTTTATTTAACATGTAGCAACACATGTATGCATTAAACCAACAAGGTTTCCCCATTAAAATTGGTTCAGGGCCATGAACCATATAATTTTCATCTTAAAATGTTGAATGTGCGGTTATGATTTTAATTGTTCCACCACGCATAAAGATGAACTTCAAAATAAGGTTGGAATGAATGTTAGATTTTCTAACATTAGGGGGAGAGATGATTGACAACTGAAAATTATGTGTGAGGTTAATTATGAATTATTTAGATCCTCGTCCAATAAATTTGTGAACTTAAAGTTCAAAGGATAATTCAGTTGCATAATGTTTCAAATCAGTTGCCAGATGAATGCACTGACCCTATGATATAATTCAGCTGCAAATGCTCCAATGTGAAGTCCTTGAAGGACAGTGTCTATGATACGCCGGAAGCGTAATAGACCAATCGATTCCAAATATAAATTCCTTGAAGAAGGAAGGAGCAAATGATCAATATGGTCATGATAATGAGACAAATACTATAAAGGAGCACATTGACATAACACTTCATAAAATTTTGAAAAAGGTTCAGGTACCTGAAATAATGAAAAATGAAGAGATCTCGATAAATTATATCTTGTTGGAATCGATATCAAATAACCGTCGACGGTATCTTTGATATGAGGTAGCGCTCAATGATATAAATTGTGACGAGGATCTTGAATTCAAATCTGTCATATAGTGTGGACAAACAAAAGGTTGGCTAACTAAAATGCACAATTCAAGTATATTTTGTTTCACTTTGAAAAGTGACATTTCGGGCTGGTAGTCCATAAGTCAAGATATAATATCAGTGGGGTACAAATAAATTATTATGCGTTAGTATAACCGTAAGATATCAAATACGGTTTGTGCCTTGGGGCATAAAGGTTTATCGCAAAAATCCTGACATTATTGGAGATGTTTTAACCTTTGGTGGATGCAATGAGGTTTGTTTTGATCTGACAACATATGAAAACTTGAATGCATGTAATGAATAATTGTAATGTCTAGCTAGACAATGAAGGTTATATGAAAATCCTTGAAACAATCGAGGTGTTTGAAGCATATAAGAGTTTGAAAGAAAATTTTCCAATAAAGCTTCAAGAATCCTCATATGGATTGAAATAGTCAAGGAAAAAAAAGGGGTACAAAAGAATGACCCTAGTTGTCCTTGTATTTTTATGAAAAGGTCTTGGTAAAACAAAATTTTGTCTTGACCTACAGATTGATAATTTGACAAATGAAATATTTGTCTAACAGTGCACATACACTGAAAATTTTTTATGCAATTTTATATGGATAAATCGCATTCATTGAGTACCTTAATGATTATGAGATCACTTGAGATAAATGATGATTCAGTTTGATCTCAAAAGAAGGATGAATAGTTTCTAGGTGATGAAATTCTATGGTGCAATCAGGGCACTAGTGTATCTTACTAACAATATTTGACCAAATATTTGTTATGTAGTAAATTTACTGGCAAGATTCAGTTTCTCCCCGATAAAAGGACATTGAAATGCTGTTTATCACATGATTGAATATCCTCGAAGGACCATAGTTATGAGTTTATTATATCCCGAGGAATCCAAGACAAAATTGATTGGTTATGCAGATACATAATATTTATCTGATCCGCATGAAGATCTATCTTAAGCACACTATGTGTTTGCATGTGGAGGCACAATAATATTCTGGCGATCAATGAAGCAAATGTTGCGATGCAGAAATAAAAGTCCTCCATGAAGGAAGTCGAAAGTGCGTCTGGTTGAGATAAATGACACACCATATTCAAGAAATGTGTGATTTTTCTTTGAAAAAGAATATATCAACTACAATGTATGAAGATTGGAGACATCATCATAAGAAATTAAGTGATGTTTTAATCAGGGGAGTATAATACGCGTTGCACTCTTTTTTCCTTGACTGAGATTTTTTTCCCACTGAATTTTCCTGGCAAGGTTTTTAATGAGACAACAAATAGTGCGTATCACAAGATATGTGTATTCTTTTTCCTTCACTAGAATTTTTTTCCGCGAGGGTTTTCCTAGTAAGATTTTAACGAGGCACATTATCTATGGACATCCAAGAGGGAGGGTTATAAATCTATTGTGTTATGTGGATGATCCATTTAAGTTATCCAACAATTAATTGGATTCATGTATTAATATTTCCAATGCGATAAGATTTCAAGGTGATATGAACCTTGATGATAACTATGTATAATTCCAAGGTGACCTTTGACTATGATATCTCAACACTATAAATAGAGATATCATTCACTATTGTATATACTTGAATATGAAGAAAATTTCTCTTCTTCTATCTACTTTTCTTGTCTTCTTCTCTTTATGATTATATTCTCATGAGTTTGATTTTATAACAAGAATGTTTTTATTTTCTTTTTTAATCTATTTAAAAAAAATGATCTCTTTCCTTTTTTGGTAACACTTTAACTTTAATTTTAACTTTCTATTTGACATGTTTAGACCACAAGATTAAAAGACATTTTGATACATTTGACATAACTTTAATTTTGAACCACAAGATTAAAAAATCTTTTTTTTTAAAATTTATTCTAAGTCAAATTAGATCATCATTTTTGAAACGGAGGGAGTAAATATTTTATACTTTTAAACCGCAACGCAAAAATATTATTCCCTCATTTTAAAAAAAAAGACCTTCTATCCTTTTTGTTCTCTTAAAAAAAGAAGGGAAAATGGTCTGATATACCCTTCAACTTTGTCATTTAGAGTTGATATATCCCTTGTTATGAAAGTGGCTCATATATACCCCTACTTGTAAACAAATGACTCACATATACCCTTTTCCTCTAACGGAAATGAAAAAAAAATAATTTTAATCTAAATTTTTATTTTTTAAAAAATATAATCCAACATGGGTAAATTTAATTCTCGGCAAACATATTTTTTTTGACTTTTTTTTGTTTCAATGACTAACTTATAATTATTATTTTGATAATCAAATTTATTTATGTTTCACTAATATTCTTGTAAAACTTATTATAGATGATCAAATTTTTTCTTCGAATACGAAATTGAATTACAATACACAAAAAAAATAGTTTAATTTATTATTCTTTAAATTAAGGAATGAAAGAAAAAAAAATAAGAATAAAAAATTCAAATAATTATAATAAAAGAAGTCAAAAAATAATTTATGTATGAAAAAAATTAAAATATACCTTGAATTTTGATAGAAGAATCATATATACCCCTAAATAATTTCTAAAAAAAAATAAGAAGTAATAAATATAAATTTAAAACTAATTTTTTAACTTCTGTTAAATGAAGGGTATATGTGAGCCATTTTGTAACAGCAGGGGTATATGTGAGCCGTTTGTATAACGGTAAGGGCATATATGAACCACTTTTATAACGAGGGGTATATCAGCTCTAAATGACAAAGTTGAGGGATATATCAGACCCTTTTCCCAAAAAAGAATGATCTCTTTTTTTTTGTAATATTTTAAAATCAACTTTTCACGTGGCATGTTTAAGACCTCAAAATTAAATAATTTTATACATTTAACTTAACATTAATTTAGCATCACAAGATACAAAAGTCTCTTTATATTCTTAAATTCCATACCAAGTCTTCTTTATACAAAAGTCAGGGAAACGGAGGGAGTACTATATTGGATAAAAACTAATTTAAGTGTAAATTTGAAGTTTATTAAAAAATATTTTATAAAAATTTGAAAACTATTTTAAATATATTTGAACTATCATTTATCAGTTCATTCTCTCTCTCCGGTGAAGATCGGAGATATCGCCGGCGCCGGATTTTTTCTATTTCTGACTTCGAACTTCAAGTATGTATCCCTCTCTCTCTCACACACAGATTGTAATTTTCAATTGAACGGAATGGTTATAAAGGGGACATTAAGTAGTTAGGGATTGAAATGGAGAAAAATTGTTATGGAGGATTCATGTAGCTTATAATAACTAGTTTGCCGTCCGATCCCTTTGAAAAATTGCTCATCTTTACTCATCCCTTTGCTCTAATTCCTTACATTTGAAGTTGGTAGATAGTAGAAGACGTTGTAGAGAGAGAAAAAAAGAAGCAAAATCCGATGATGGGAAGCGATTCAACATGGGTA
The DNA here is from genome assembly GCF_036512215.1 of Solanum lycopersicum. Lineage (NCBI taxonomy): Eukaryota > Viridiplantae > Streptophyta > Magnoliopsida > Solanales > Solanaceae > Solanum > Solanum lycopersicum. The sequence continues at coordinate 4,202,494 of NC_090807.1, read as the reverse complement.
GGAAGAAAACCCATGAGACGACTTGGTGGAATGTCTGATGCTCTCTCTATTGCTGCTGAATTGGGCTTTTCTGTTCCTCCTCCTCCTTCTCAGGTTCACCTTTTTTTTTTACTGCCCAACTGGGTCTTGTATTGCTGATTTTCTTGGTGGGATTCACCTTTAGAGTTTTGTAGTATGATTGTTGTGATAATTTTAATTGAAGACTTGTTGCTGAATTCCCATTTTAATGTAGATCGATTTGATTGTGATGAACGCAAGTTTAATGTGTTTTTTTTGGAAGTTAAGTTTAGGCATTTAGGGTTTTATGAAGGGGAAATACAATGATTTTAAAAGGGCTTCAACTAAAAATGAGACGCAACTGTATAATGTTGTAGAGAAATGGGGGAATTTACATGGTTTAGCTTAAGATTCTAGAGAAGTTGTTGGTGGATGGGAATGTTTGCTTGTAGGCTAGACATGCAAATACATGCTGTTACTTGTACTCCCGTTACTCTTTTTTGGGCCTGCTTTGGACTATTTTCCCTTAAGCTAAGGTTCTATCGGAGACAACCTCTCTACCTTTGAGGGGTAAGGGTAAGGTCTTCGTACACTCTACTTCGTACACTCTACCCTCCCAGGACTCCACTTTGTGGGACTATATTGGGTATGTTGTTCTTGTTGTTGCTAGACATGCTACTATGTTGATTTGTCGTGGTGTGCATATGCTGGCTCAGTCACTACCCATAAAAAAAGGAAACAGAAAAAGGAGGAAAGAGTTTAGTTGGTTTTTGCTGGGAATTGAAAAATTTGTGCTACTTAAAAAGAAAAAAATCAGTGTACGTGCTTTTTGGTACTGCAGTTTATCTATGCTTTCATGTTTGTTGACCTTTCATCATTGTAGATTGCTTTCCTTTTCCCAACTTTTTTGTTTTCTCTATTGTTCTTACACCACGGGGATAACCCAAAGTTTGTGCATGTGTATTCGAATGGCTTTCAATATGTCCTTGCTTCTCTCTTTGTTCATCTCTATTTTTACTGCTCTTTGTTTTCTCTCATACTTTGAGATTTATTTGTATTTATTGACTGGAATTCAACAACATTCCCTTTGTTTAGGAGGAGATCCAAAACTTATCCACCACCACTGGCGAAAATGGTGATGATTTGATCAGGGTCTTGAAGGAACTTACTGCTGTTCAAAGGAAGATTGCAGATTTACAAGTGGAACTTCAAGGTCGAAAGGTGATATTGTTGTTATTGTAATGATTCATCTATCTTTTTTTTAAGGTTTTACATTGTACTTAAAATATCCAACACAATGTGGTGCTTTAAATCTAGTGAATGTGCTTCCTGCCAGCATGAATATATACCACTTTGACCTTTTCAGTTTGACCCTAATATACAAATGTTCTATCCATTTAGACAGGCATGGATACCATATCGTTCAAATTGATTTGAGAACTTCCTTAACTAGGTTTTCAACTTGTAATTGTGGTGAGCACGTAATTCCTATCAATGGAAATTAACCATAAAAAAAGAGAACATCCTACCGTTTCGCACAGTGTTAACAAAAGCTCACAGCATATATACAATTATTTGGTTGTGTATTAATTAATACTTGTTAGATATCGTTTTCTATTTCGTGTGTGTATTCAAGTGCATAAATAGCTTGCACACTATAGTTAGAGACTAGCTTACATTGTGTTGGCAGCTTAGTTTAATAGTTTTGGTAATTTGGTCAAAATGGGTGACCACTAATGCAATGAGCTTTCTAAATCTAAAATTTTTACTCGTTTCATCTTGGGAAAACATAAGTTCAGTATTATCACTTGTCTATGTCTAACTTAAATGCAGAATATTTAACTGAATTCTAGATTTGTTTTAACCTGCATGAACATAATCTGGGGGAGGATCATTGCAGTTCAATCATTCAATCTCCCGATCCCAGATGATGTACAATGTTAAGAAAAACCTAATATTTAACACTACAAGGCATCTTGATTTGATCGGGCACAGAGAGGATTTGCCACTTGCTTTGTTTAAGTTCAACTCAAAACTGTATTTCTGTGGGTCTTCACCTTGTGCTCTTCTTAGTGGATTCCTAGAGTACTGCATGGGACACTATAAATTGAGTTTACAAGGAGTGATAATTGTGATATTTTATTTTCATCACCTAGTTACCTGAAAATTTACTCTTTTAGACGGTATCCGAACTAACATAGTACTGCGCTACAACTTTAGGAGGACAAAAATGTTGCTCATCTGACACATGTCAGTGAAATGGAAAAGAAGATTGAAACATTGCAAAGGATTACTACTATTTTGAAGGATGTTATTCAGAACAAGGTAATTGACCTAATCTAAATTTTAGCTTCTATTTTATGCATTGTTTAAACATGATTTGTATAGATTTTCTTCATACTACAAATAAGAGTCGTATTTATGAAAAATAATTTGGAATGATAAAACTTCGTTTCTGCAATGTCTAGCAAAGACTGAAAAAGAAGAATGATGTTGGTTTTCATATGTGTGTTTTTGTTTGCGCACAGCCATATTCATGAAAGTATTACAGATGTGCTTCTTTGTGCACTCTTTCATTCTTGCATGGGGGAATCAGCGGTAGAGAGAGGATGTGCTTCTTTGTGCACGTGTCTTGCATTCTTGTATGGGGGAGTCAATACATAGAGAGAGGCAAATAAAAAAAAAGAGGTAGCAGTGTCATGCCAAGGATTGGAGTTTTACTTAATCAAATAGGTCATTAATGAATATCACAAACTGAGACTGAAATCCTTAACATACCCACTAGGTTATGTCATGAGCCTCTCAGATACTAAAAGTATGTTGTTGATGTATTACCTTAAATACTTAAAAGCTTAAAGCAATATATAAGATTGTGCTCCCGCCAAAGTGACAAATGAAAGTGAGTTGCACTGAAGTCTAACCAATCCGATCATGCCTGAAGTGTAATCTGTAGTATCTGCATCCACCAAAATCGATGAAGGCCCTCACAGGCTAAGTCTCTCCCAATACGATACCAGCAAGTCTCATTGACTATTTCCTCAGTGGCAGAGAACGAAACTTTTGGGTTAAAGGTACGAATAGCAAGAACAGGAAATATCACATATGTTGGAAACTGGCATATTCTTCTAAAGGTAGCTGATAACTAGAGACTGCATTCTCACAATATAGCTAGACATGAATGTACAAGTAATTTTGTAAGCAAATGATTTTCGGATGAAAAAGGATTTTAATGTTCTGACCCTATGTACGTTGAGATCTTGAACACACATGGGGGGTGTCGGCCTATCCCTAAGTTGGCGCTTGTGAGCATCGGTAGCTAACCCCTGACCCTCGTGGCTCTTATACAAGGGGAAGTTGACCATTTGTCCCTTCTAAGTCTAATGTGATCACACCAGTAGCTAAATTTGAACTGAGCTTAGACGTGACAATGCAATGCACGTGATGTGTAATGGTTCATGATTCCTGTACGCACATTATATTCTGAAAGCTGAGTATATAAATCACATAAGTCAAGAAAGAGATCAAATAATACATGTACAACTCGTATGTTCGTTCTTACTACTGAACAGTGGACTGAGAGCTGATTCCCCGGGATATTATCTACAGTATTTTATCGAACATGTAGGGTATACTGATGTTTCTAGAATTCTTATTTAGTAAGCTAGCGAGCTTTAACTTACCTCAAGCTTCGATCTTCCTCAACTTCTCATATTTTTCGCTCGAATCAGTGCTTGATTTCGTGTTTGCCCTGTTGTTCAGGGTCAATAATCAATACATGTCCAAAGGTTTAAATTTTGTTCCATATCTTAACCAAATTACATCCATGGAACCAGAATTTGTGTAACCCATGGTTTAAATAATCTACTAGTTTGTATAATTCAGTCCTTATACACATCAAAGAAAAAAAAGGAAGATTCGAGTTTTTATTGTGTTAATCCTCGTGTATTTTTGTCCTTGAGTTTTAATCACGTTAAAAATTTTGTAGACCGTATTACAATGAAGTTTTAATTGTGTTAATCCCTAGATTCGTTTCTCGTGGAGTTCTTGAAATGGAACTTTGTAATTAATGTGTTAATCCTCGCGTTAGTTTGTGTTAAATGAGTTGAATTCACATGAGTTTGGGTTCTTACCATGGATGTAAAGGGAAAGCACTAAGTCACTTTTATCCTCCCAAGCTCTCAACTATGTTGAAGAAAAAATAATATGTTTTCTTTCTCCTGGACGTGACTTTTAAATTATATTCTGAGCCTGGGGACTTGTTGTGTCTGCACAACGACAGCGCCATGCCAAACATGGAATCTTTTCCAGGTCTTGTGACGCATAACTAAAGCGCCACAAACTGGAATTATTCTATTTCAGTCCATGCGATGGTTGTGCAACACATAACCCCTGTTCAGGTCCTGAGACATTTTATTTAGTTTGTTTTGAGTATCTTAAGCCACCTAATCGCTTCCAGTAAGTCCAATATCATATCTTACACTCAATACACTCGAGTGGGTCCTAATTAGTTATATGACATTATGGGGCTTTACATGAATGTTCCTTGTAATGGGAGAACCTTCATGATTTTAAGATGGAGAATATTTTATTGAAATTCACGTACCTTGAGATGAGACCAGAATATTGGGTTAAGAAAGCTTGCATTGGCTTGCAGTTGTGTCCCTATGCAGCAGAGAGGACTGCCAATTATTTTTGGTGTAGTTAAGTAAATTTCATACAATTGCAGAATTACATGATGGAATCCTCTTATTTATTATTCATTTATTTATTTTGTGATTATGATTTCCTTCCTCATTTGCTTCATTTTGCCGCTGTGTTTGCTTAAACCTCTTCCGTGGGTCTTTTAGGACCGCATAATTGCTCGCCTTCAACAACCATATTCATTGGATTGCATTCCCGTTGAAGCTGAATATCAGGTTTGTTACTTGCCAACTGTAATATAAAATTAGTTTATCTTCCATGAATATCTAGAATTCTAGAGATAAATGCTTGTCCATATATAGGCTTAAGTCATCTGCAGCCCCTTAAAGTTGTCCGCATATTTCACTTGGACACCTCAACTATATATATATATATATTACCTATTGAACACCTGAACTGTTCAAAAAGTATACCTATTTAACACAAGATGTTGAGGTGGCAAAAATTACACTTCCTCTGAGCGCGTGAAATTTTTTGAATAATGTTTTATTTTTATTTTTTCCAAAAAAAAACTTAATACTTTTGCTTCTTTGAGTGCCACTTGGCATTTAAACAATTTAATTTAAAAAAATTATATATTTAAAACTAATACTAATTCTTAAAAGAAAAAAACAAAAGGCCCCCACCCAACCCCTGTAACTCGTCTTCTCCACGAAGACCAGTGCATCCATTTTTTTCTTACTTTTTTCTATTCTAATTCTTTCGATATTTATTAAAAAATAATAAATGAACCTGCTAATTGAATTTGGAGGAAAGAAAGAAGAAAGAACATTGGATTGAAAAAAATTAGTCGATGACCTCCATTTCGGTTACCTTCGAATTAATTTTACCATTCAAATTAAAATGTAAACCCATTAAAATTATCAAACATAATATCAGATTGATTCAATAAAATTAATTTAGCTCCTCTCAATTTCTCTTTGTTATTGATCTCAAGATTGACAGAGTGTCTTTCTTTGTCACTCTTGTATCAGTTTCTTTGAATATCTCTCTCACGTATTAAGAATAAAAAATAATTATGTATGCAATTAACAAAGAAATTGAATTTTGTCCTTTGAGAAAGAAATCTTGCTAGGAAGAAGATGAAGAAGAAAGGGGATGGGGGTAGGGTTGGGCTTCTTATTTATTTTTATTTTATAAAAAGAATAGATGGAAAATTTATTTGAAATAATTTTCATTCTTTTTAACATAAATTTATTTTTCTATAATTGTTGGGCCTATCACCACATGTTATCTTTTAATTAGTCACTTTGCCACATCACAACAAGTGCATTACACTCACTTTATTTTTTTTTACTTATTGTCGAAAAATGTCTAATAGGAACAAGTTTTGAATAAATAAAAGTGTTCAATTGGTACTGGTCCTAGTTGAGGTGTCTAAGTGAATTATGATGACAACTTTAAGGGGCCGCATATGAAATAAGCCAACAATATATATATATATATATATATATATACACACACACACACTGACTACTAAAGAGTTTTAATCTCATTTGCGAAATATGATTTTTGTGGAAGATTGGGAAAAAACAACATAGGTATGTGAGAGAATTTTCACAGAATCTTATTTTATTAAATTCATTGCATTTGGCTAGCATAATATTGTGAATATCTTATTTGACATTTTAAGACTTTTTAACATTATATTCATCAGCATCGGTATTTACAATCAAAGATGGCCCAGTCCAAAATCTACAAGGAGTTGAAAAATTCATATTTTTTATGCATTCTTTACATAATTTATTTACACGGAATATAAAAGACAAAAACAGTTCCTATTTTCCTGTATAGAGCAGCTCATGTCTTCAAAGCACCTAGTTTTCCTTTCTTTCCACACAGTTCACCTCTTATACAAGCTTGGAAAAACATTCCACCATTTTTTCTGTCTAATACTTCCTGTCTAATTGCTCCAAGTCCACAAAAGATCCTTTGTATCTTTGGCATTACCTATTTAATAATTTAACCTCAGCCAAAGACAAGGATAGTTGCTAAATAGTTCAGTAACCTTTGCTATGCAGAAATAAATAGCTATGGTTCTCTGCCTCCTCCTGACACAAAAAACACCAAGAGCTCAGCTGTGTCCCCTTTTAACAGTGTAAACAGGCAACTTTGAATGGAGCCTCGACTTTCCAAAGAAATTTCCAAGGCCAGTCAGGGTGAATGGAATCAGTACCTGACAGAGAGTGATAGGCAGAACTGATTGTAAACCTTATTTTGCTGCTTCCATTCCAAACCACGGAGTCCTCAAAATTTCGAGGACCATGAAAGACCTCTTGTGTCTTCAGAATTTCAGCCATCCTTTCAATCTCCTAGTCATACAACAATCTTCTAAAAGAGATATTCCATTCCTGTTGACTCCATGCATCCTCAATTGTAGCTTCAGGTGTAGAGGCCAAACAGAACAATCTGGATATAATTCTTTTAAACGACCATGTCCTAACCAATTATCATTCCACAAGAATGTCTTCCTTCCATTGCCAATCCTGAATTCAATGTTTATCACAAAGTTCTCCCAAAATTTCCTGATGTCTTTCTTAATACTAACCCCAAAAGAAGAATTCACTGGTTTAGTGCACCACCATATTTTTGATTTATTGTCTTCCTCCAGAAAACATTATTTTCAGTATTATCTATTATGTCTCCATCCTTCCCTACGTAATAACGCACACCAATTTTAATCTGAGAAAAGTTGCCAATGTTCTAGAATTCCTACATCTCTTTTTCCCTGGGTTGATTGCTTTCCATTTCGGTGACACTATCCAAACAGCTAGTAACTACCCTGGTCTATCTGTAGTATTTTGTTTTCAAAATAAGCGAACTATAATTCTATAAGTTACCTTATAACCCCGAGTTTGAGCGAGCATGATGAAAGTCAAGAAAGAAAACTTAATTTCTTAGTAGTTACATTAGCCAGAGAATAATTAGAAGTGCAGAATATTCATAATATATGTCTTATAATTAAGAAACATAAATATTACAAAATTTTTCGCTGAAAACTCTTATATATTTTTTTTTGAGCAAGGTAAAGTTATATTCCTCAGCAATGTGGGTATGCTGTCAACCATCAAAAAAATTACAGTGCAAGTAACCATCAAAACTCTTATATTAGGAGCTCTTTGATGAGTTTTTAACCAGTTAATCTGAACAAGATTTTTCTGCTATACCACACCGTCAGTAATTAGTTCTTTTCTAAAAATTGCATAAGTTAACTTATCAAAAATGTAAAAATTGTATTAGTACACCTGTTTTTACAACTTCAATTAGTTCTCTAGATCGAAAAATTCCTGTTATTTTGCCAATATTGTTAATATCACCTCATTAAAACTTCTTAAAGCTGGCTTTTGAACAAACATGAAATCATAAAACCAAATTATTAGAAGTATCTCATTATATTTTAAATTCTTCCCTGATCTGATGTTTGTCATTGCTTTGATTTATCAACAAGAATGAGTATTGTTTTCATAATACCAAATCTCTAATTCTTTATTCTTCTGCTATTATGTGCACCATTGCTACACAATTTCAAAAGCACTTCAGCATTGTCAACACAAATTAAAAATATATAAACAGGCAACAACAATTCATGATACACGTACACACTGAATGTGGGACACTTTGCCGAAGAGCTACTGCTTAGTCCTTGTCTTTCCCTTTTGAAACTTAAACACCCAGTAAGAAAAACTAAGAGGAGGAGATGTTTTGATAACATAATGATTGTGGAATGCAGGATGCACCTATTTATTGTTGTAGGATGCAATCTTCAGTAGTCATTATGTGTGGGTTCTATGTAACGAGAGGAACATGAGAGCATTTGAAGAAGTAGATACTGATTTTGTTAAATTGCATTGTAGTCCTCTGTTCATGTTTCTTTTCGGTGTACCCTTGAAGTTCCTATGTGTGTAGATGACTGGATTGCTTTCTTAGAGAACCATACATATTTTGGTGTAGGTTGTCTGTGTTTCGGTATACTGCTTGTACTTGTATACGAGGTTGTCCGCCATCATTAATAAAAAAATTTACCTTATCAAAATAAGGATAACCTACATCTAATATTTAGTTGAAAGAGGAACTAACTAGATACTACATCAACTGTTCGCTTTAACGCGCCCTACTATACATTATCTACTTTGTAAAAACAGAGACTCGAAGTAGTTATATCACTGATGCATCCCTATGTATCCTGAGAGGAAGAACCCGGATGCTTCTATAATCTATACCACTCTTCTAGCTATTTAAAATAGTTCATTTGATCATTCAGACACATGACGAGCTAATAGATGTTGTATGTAATTGAATTGTGCAGAAACAATTTTCAGAATTGCTGATGAGGGCTGCCAGTGATTATGGAGCTTTGACGGCCTCCGTAACAGATTTTCAGTGGAGTCAGAATTTTAAAGAGCCACCAACAGTATGGGGGGTATGCACTTCTTCCTTTTTCAATCCTGCTGATAAACTTTTTCTTCATATATTGTCAAAATAAAACTAATTTGTCTTGATGGTTTGAGTTTGAAGCATTATTTGTAAAATTGTATATAATATGTTTTAGGTGGACACTATCATTTATTTTTGTATGTTGGTGTTCCTGAATCAGTAAAGAATAAATGGCATCATCATGTTAGCATATATCTGTTCTGGTGACAGTCAGGTCCTTGGCAGCTCATGTTTTATTCCCTATTTTTCTACTGCAAGAAGATATTGAGATTCATTTTGTGGAAGGTGTGTCACTCTAGTTCTAACTTCTAGATACACTTCGATGGAAAGAATATTGTAGAACTCAATAAGGAAAAAATAAAATAGTATGTGTAGTTTTAGTTAGTAGGAGCTATAGCTGTCAAATAGGGACGTAGATGTTGATGCAGCTAGATGTTGGAATGTTTGAATCTCTATAGAAGCAACACATTTGTATGTGCGTTCAGGTAATAGTAAGACTGATTCAAGAAGTTGCATCTGCAAAAGGATTAAAGGAAATAAGAATCTATGAAATCATTAGTGCAGTTTTGCATTCTTGTTTTACTGCATGTCTGGTGGAGTTGGAACCCTCAAAGTCAATGTTGCTTGGACTGTCCAAAACTGTTGCCACACCCGTGTTAGATCCTCCAAAAATGCACTATGTTTGGAGTATCCGATACACACCGGTCGATATTTTTGAGGAGTTCGAACAACATTACTCGAAGTACACAATGGGATACAAAACTATTCCCTTCTCAAAACCCCGAATTAGTCATGAATTCACATCTATGGACGGGAAAACAAGGTTAAATATTTTAGACATATACCAAATTGCATTTGATATTCAAGTTTGATGTTTAATTAATGTAGGAAATGCTTCGTCCAATTCCTGTTGCTTTGGCTTCCAGCACCCGGTTCTTTGAAGCCATGTCTGCTATGAGAGAGTCAATTGCAACACTGCATGCTTTGAGAGTTGGTCATTCTTCTTCCTTGTCTACAACACCAAGCAATGATCCTTCTCAAACAACACTTGGAGATACTGATTGCATTACTCCTCCCCCATGGAGAACAGAATCAAGCTTTGATGATTTAGCAGTTGGAAACCTGAGAAGGCAAGAAAGTGAACCTCAAGAAGGTAGTGAAATTGAAAAAGGTGATAGTATGAGCCACAGGAGATTGTCATGGCCTCCTTCAGTTAAAAACATCTGACATGTTTATCCCCATTTCCATGAATTCGTCGTTTTGGTTCTCTTTGTATTCCTTTAGTTGCTTGTATTATCGGTGTCTAATGGGTGTGTTTTTCTTTTCATTACTCGATTGAAGGAGGTCCCTATAGCGAATTTCCCAGGACATCTGTTTGGTTTTCATCATGTAAATGTAATCCCTTAACTGCAGCAATTGCTGGCACTGTCCAAAATGAAAAGGTGTTCTTTTCACAGATATATTCTTTCTCCAATTACACATCTTCCTTTCAATGAAAAGTATGATATATATAAGCTTTCTTTCTAATTGATGATGGTGACGAAGACAAAAGTGAAAACAAGCACACACTTAACCTGATGGTATATATGAAAAATCTAAAATACTGTCCGTGTATAAAAGTTAAACTCTATTTTTATTACTATACAAAGGTCTTTACCAGGGAAGGGATCAATAAAGGCAAGTATAGTATGCCCAAAAATTGTACATGAATCAGTCAACTCTTTGTTCTTTCTTTCTCTCTTTTTCGCGATGGAGAGATGACATTTTTCCCTTGGTAAGATCAAGATCAATGGCCATGGATGCTTAACTTTCTATCGCGAGATCACCCCAATGCATGAGTTGAGGGTGGAAGCATGGTGTTCGCGAGTTCTTCGTTTAACTTAACTGGGAGTGGTGGCATCTGCTTCAGCGTGCAGGACGACTCATTCAACCTGTAAATAAAGAACAAAGCTATAATATAAAAAATTGTCAAGGGACAGACATATTCAAGATAGTACTTTCCAACATACTTATGTAGAATCTTGAAGATATTATCTCGAGCTTGACACAAAAGTCGAGTATTCTCATGTATCTGCAAGAACGAAGGGCTATCAATTTAAAATTTCATAATATAACATGATCAAACGCCCACTTAAACAGGAAGCAAGTTGCAGACTATTTAGAAGCAAGAAACTGAAAGTATATCAGATAAGTTGCATACTTACTTGATGTGCAACAAGATTTGCAGAAATTTGTTCAAAGATTCGGGCGTTTTGATGAATAAGCTGTGTAGTCATACTAACTGTGGCTGCAAAGAACAAAATTCTGTTTTTCTTCAGAATAAAACAGATGATAAAAATGCACATTGTAGCTAAAAGAAGAGAAATCTTAATGTAGTGGCTATTATTGAGAAGTAAAACTGACCATGATACGAGGCGAAACCTTCACTCTTATTAGAAACCACTCCTTGAGCGTATGGAGCATAACTAGGCTGCTGCATTACCACCGGGGGCGATACTGCAGTAGGGTCAATCAATTTTTCCTGACAAAAGAATTGAACACATTCCTTGAGCCTCTAGATATATACATCAAAGTAAGCAACACAAAAAGGACCTAAAGCAGCAGTGACTGTTGTGAACCAAGATAATGATATAATGGTATATGGGCTAGACGTGGTAAATAAAACTGATTCAGTTGATATATTTGGGCTGAGTAAAACGTTGGAGTTGGAATTGAGTTTGTTTCAGTGACAAATTCAGAATTCCTAAAACACATGCTAGACAAAGAAACCAAGCTGAGACATGATCATCATAATTTGTTGAGTTTTTTGTTATGTCAGAATCAAGGACATGAAAGTTTTGAGGTTGCACATGATACAGGTATTATTTTTAAGTTTGTTCGTGAACTAGGGAAGATGAAAGTTGTTCACGAACTAAGAAGATAAACGAATATTTATAAGAAGAATATCTATAAATACCTACGTATGAGAAGCCAAAATGCAAGTCGAGTAGGTAGAAGTCCACTTGTCTTGGAAGAGAATGATGTGATTGTGTAAGCAAGTCGAGTGAAGTGAAGAAGAAACACTTTCTCTGTTTGACTTCAAGCATGTATTCGAGTGATTAATAGTGTTTTGAGCTGTTGTATTGTATATTAACAAGTATTAAGAAAACAAGACTGAACAGAAAGAAGAAATCACACATCTGTGTTACTCTCATTAAAGCAAGAGTAGCATCGTAAGGAAATTGATCGTTCAGAAAGACACTTTGTAGCCTTGAAATGTCTCATATGTTAGACGTTGTACTAGTCATGAATCATGATGTATTTGACAGTCAAGAATATGTAATATGCATCTCAACTTTGATTAAAGAGAGATTTGTTCTTTTCTTACAAATGATTTCCTTGAGTCGAGGGTCTATAGAAAACAACCTCTATACCTCCACAAGGTAGGGCTAAGGTCTGCGTACACACTACCCTTGATCCCCAGAACCCACCTGTGAGATAACAATCCCACTTGGTATGTTGTAGTTATAGAAAAGAAGTGCTTACCTTTCTATCTTTATTTTTCTTCAATAGATTTGCATCATCTTTCCTTCTCCTGCTGTTTTCCTTTTTCTGTAACACAGTCAATACAACAACAACAGAATAAGAACAACTTACTCCAAGGAATTTGAGAATTATAGCTACTACCTCCATCCCAATTTATGCTAATAATACAGAAAAATGCAGCATCAAGCTTAGTAACACATACCGTGGTCCATTTGCATCGTAATGCCACATCACGAACAGTCTTGTTCTTCAGTGCAATTGCTATTTTTGCATAACGGGATATGCTCGTCTCAGAGGCATATCTGCAGGTATTTTGGAGTTATTGCGTTGATGCATTTGCTATACGCGGTATAGAGCTTACAAATGAACTCTAAACCTCAAGTAAAGTGGCTTAGAGCAACAAATAAGAGACCCAAAACATCAGCCTGAATCATCCTTTTGTCTTTGCTTCTAAGTTAAAGTTAGTAGAAGTTTGATGCGTACAATAGATCCTTGTGGTCAGCCATTCTCGCGACCCAAGGGTGGACCTAGTCTCTTAAGAGAATGTGCACGTGCACCAGTTAATCTCGGAAAAAACTCTCTATATATACCTTAAAGAACTACTTATCATATATTTTAAAAGGACCCCTCAAACATATCTGATTAGGGAAGCTAGTCATTGTGCTCCTTTGTCTCTTGATGCTAGTGGTTGGCTCGAGTTTGAACCTCGGTGACACCACTTGATGACAGAGCTATTCAACTTCAATAACTCTATATCGTAAACTAAGAAGGATATTGTTCTTGATTTTACGCGATGCTCTCATTTTTATCCCCTCTTGTCTCACATTTCCCATCTCCCTAAAACGATTGTGCTTGACTTCCTAATTCCTTACGGAGAAATCTCAAGCAAGTTGGAGTCAGCTATATACGAATCTTTGAAGATTGTACCCTTACAAATTTCACATTCAAACATTTGACTAATTCATCAGTATAGCAATCACAAAGATTAGACAACCACAACAACAAACAAATAGTTTGACAAGTCACCATAATTGGCCACAAAGGCAAAATTATCTCTATCGAATAGCTTTGGTCCAAATCTTATATTTATATTAAAAAAAGTAAAAATTATTAATTTAGAACTCAGTAACTTCAAGCTACTAAAATCCCGAGTTTCTAACTCCACTAGCCAACCCCGTAAATAGAAACAACAACTTATTATTGAATATCTACAAATCATTTTAGTCCAAACCCTATATTTATGTCAAAAAAAATCACCAAATACGTACAAATTATTAATTTAGAATTCAATATATAAATTTCAATTCGTGACTCCATATCTAAATAGAAAACAACATGTAATATCAAATTCGAAACATCAAATTGACTACAAAAATTAAAAAAAAGATTCACTTACTTTACCAAGCCTTCCTCCAAAGTAGCTTGTTCTTCTGGAGTCCAATCCATTGAAACTTGATTTTGTTGAAAATTTGTAGGTGAAGATGAATTATCTCTTCCACCTATTGAATTATTATTATTATTATTATTATTCCCACTACATGAATTTGTAACATTCATATGTTGATTATTCCCTTCTTTAATATTCATATTTTCCATTAATCACATACCACAAAAGGAAATTTCCTTTATATATAAAAACAGAGAAACTCTGTTTTATTTTCTTTTTTTTTATATGCAAAAAAATGTATCAACAATAATATTTGGAGACTTAGAAAAAATTCAAAAAAAAAAAAAAGAAGAGTTGAAGATGGATTTGAAAGTTATGGTGAGATTATTATTCTTTGACAGATGCATGAGCATTAAAAAATAATGAGAAAATTCAAAGTTATTAGAGAGAGAGAGATAGAGAGAATAAAAAAGGAGGGAATCTATGAAGGATCACACTTAGTTATGACAAAAAGGTTGGTTGATACACAACTGAAAAGCAAAAAATTAAAAAATAATAACATGTTAATGTAAATACAAATTTGTCTTTGTTTTTATCTGAATATAAAATTGTTAGAGAAAATGAAAGGGTTGTTGTGGAAGGTATTATATATATATATATATATATATATATATATATATATATATATATACTATGACAATAATATACTCAGTAGTCAATGTAATTTCATAAGTGAAGTATAGAAAGAAAATATAATATACGTAAAGAATAATTGTTTTCGATAGAAAAACATGTCAAAGCAAATCGATAAAAAGAATAAAAATGAAAAATTATGATAAAATATCGTAAAAAGCATGATAAAATAATCAGAAAGAAACAAAACTAACTACAATGTTCTAATTGCTCAACTTGTTACCTAAAACACCTTTTGAAACTCCTTTACTAGTAAACAAAGTGGATATATATATGATTAATATAAAAACTAAATATAGTTCTAGACATAAACCAACTTATTGGCCAAAATGGGATAATAAATCCATATATAATATTTGTAAAATTCTATATATGATTGATATAAAAACTAAATATAGTTTTAGACATAAACCAACTTATTGGCCAAATTGTGATAATAAATCCATATATAATATTTGTAAAATTCTACATACACAATTATTCAAAATATAAAAATAATGACTTGCACTCACAATCTCTCATGAACATTTTTGTTTTCTATTACCAAACATACATTTTCTCATTTATTTTTTAAATAATGAAAAGAATCAAACTTAGAATTTTTGTTGTCAACAGACATGTACACTCTGGAGTCTGGTACTTAATTAATTATTACTTATATGATTAACAAAGAATAACGTGGTTTAATTTGACACAGAATTTAAAAGTATAAAGAAAAATTTTAAATTTTGTGATCCTAAATTAAAGTTAAAATGTACAAAATTGTCCTTTAATTTTGTGGTCTTAAACATGTCACGTGAAAAGCTGAAATTAAAATGTTACAAAAAAAAATCATTCTTTTTGAAATAGACTAAAAAGGAAAGGAATTCATTTTTTTGAAATGGAGAAAATACTTTGTTTCAAAACTTGTACCAACAGAGTCAAGTGAGAACAAGAGATTTTATCTGAATCTTCTCGATAAAAATTTATATCGCATATATATGTAAAGTAAATTTGTTATATTTTTTACATGTCTATATAGCAAATGTTAAATCGTTTTCTTTAGTGAAAATTTTGATTCTGTCGTTATAATAGATTACGTTTTAATTAATTATTTTAAGTTATGTTTGTGTAACATGCGTGAAGGTGGGGGGTTGGGTATTGTCAGTATATTTTTGAGAGAAAAATAAAGAAAGAAAGGGAAGTGGGAGCTGACGCACTGACAGCTTCTCACTCACTTCTGAATTCCCTTTCTAAAAGGCATTTAAAGGCAAAGTTTCTTCTTTTTTTTGCCTTTAACTTTGAGAAAATGAAAGCTTTATTTATTTACACAAAGAGAAGGCAAACTAAAATAAGTGGAGTATCTTGTTCATTAAAATTAGGGCTTAAAAATGTCATTTTCTCCAATTTGGTCCAAATATGTACCAACAATTAATATTTTATTTCAAAAATATTCATGTTGTTACTTAGTAGGTCAAAAATGACATTTTCCTATATATACACACATAATTAGTGTATATTTTTTGTACTATTAAGGGAGATTGGCCAAAAATGAAAAAAAAGTCGATTGAATCAAATATTTATGTGCAATGAATATGGATTTATGGTAAGTTTTATAAAGTGGTTGTTAGATCAACTATGTTATACAAAGAACGAACATGTTTGATTAAAAAATGAAAATAGCGAAATTGAGGATGTTACGATGAATAATGCGCATATAAAGAGATAGGATTAGGTATATTCTGACCTAAAAGTGTGACATTCCATGAGATAGATATTGGGGACAAGGTAGAAGTGACATTTGTGGTGAGACTGAAATGGTAAGACCTGTGAAGATTGAGGAGATGCATATATGCTCCAATGAGGAGGCATATGAGGCTAGTTATGGTGGGTATATATGATGAGAGACCGATAGAGATAAGCCAAATAGATGTTGTGAAGATGTATTGATTTGAAAGGACAAGACATATATGTAGCTTATATTGAGGGCATGACTTTAGATACGAGAATATAGAGGTCGAGAATGATAGAAGATTAATAGAATGTTGAGTGTTGTTTACTTTAACTTATCAATATTGTTAATATTATAACTCTTCTACTTTTTTATTGTTCTGCTATTACTACATATGGTTTCCTTTGCTTCTATTATCATATTAATTGTTATTGCTAAGTCTGAAGTCTCCTACTTACATGTTTTTTCACGTGCCTCTATTATCATATTATGTTCTTTGTTTTTAGCTTGACTATTTCATTATTGTCTTTCCTTTTTATACTTTATGTTGATATACTTTATTTGAGACAATGGTCTAATAAAATAGTTTCTCTATCTTTAAAAGATTCGACCAAACTGTGTACACCAATCTCTAATACCTCATTATAAAATTACATTTGTATATTTTGTTGTATAAGATATATTGAATTAATGGACCTATTTCTTTGGTCTAGTCACTTTGTTAAGCCCAATTTGTCATCTTATTCTTGAGGCTAGATTGGTGTTATGTTTCAAATAATATGACACACCAAGTCAAATGTTTCAGTCAATCAAATTTGCTCGTTCATAACTTCAATCTAATTGGTTAGAGATTCGAGTCATCCAATCAATTGAAATAAAAGTTTATTTTTCTTCTATAACTATACATAAGAATCATCGTAACTCAAAAAATACATCAAAACTAAAATATGAAGCCAGTGTGAGCTCATTGGGGATCAAATACTACAAAGTTTTCTAGAAACGGCAAGGATTCAAGTGTTCTAAATATTTAAAAATAAATATCAAAATTCAAGATCAAACTCAAAGGCTAATGACTTTATTTCTAAAAGGGAGAATTGGAGGAGTTATGGAGATTTAAAAATATCGACACGATTGCAATAGAAATCATCTTAAGTTTCCTCTACTCTTTTCTCTCTTCCTCTCTAGGTTTAAAAATATCGACACGATTGCAATAAAAATCAACCCCAAATCAAATACTATTGAGTCAACCTACTCCTAAAGAAGGTCAAAAGTTACCTTAGAAAATTATAGGTCAAATCAAAAGAAGCACAGTTGAAATATTGTTAGTACAACAAGTGTCTTCAAATGTCATCTAATATACTCATGATTTCATTCATCTTCTCCAAAGAAAGTGGGATTTTTTTTTTCATGCATCCTAAAAGAGGGGAACAACATTGCTATATGATGGTTGAAAGAGATTTGACTTGATTCAATCTGTCAAAAAGAATGACATTGACTATCCAACAACCATTTCATGCAAATGGATGATAATTCCTCAATTCACCGCTATTTTGTATAAGTTAGTTTGATTTCATACAAAATTTAAAGATTTTTTTTTTTTTGAAATTTATGAGGTCAAATAAATGACAGATGTTTGTGTGATTAGAGATTTATTTCATTAAGAATAAAAATGATATATTAATTTTAAATTCTTAATAAATATAGAAATATATTATTTTTCTTGAGACAAATTAAAAAAAAAAAAAGAGATTCATACAATCTGGGACACACAAATAATATATAATTGAAGATATATAAATTTCCTATCAAGGTCTACTCCCTAATATATATAATTTGATGATATCGGGAATGAAGAAACATTGGGTCAATGAATAGATCAAAGGGGCAAGGATAAATAATTTAAACCGTTAATCCAATTAGAATAAATATAAATATATTGAGTTGAGTCCAATTTAAATAATAATTTACCTAATGAGTTCAATTTGTATAATTTCCCCTAAAAACTAAGGATGAAAAATTTACTAAGAGAAGATGTTAAATTGCAACTAAGTTGATGATTTTGTTTATTCGATATATTTTGACCATAGCTAATAGACATATTTTCATCTCATCAAATTAATTAATGGAAAAGGGGAAATATATCTCTTTACTCTGTGATTTAAAAAAGATGTATTACTTGTTTAAAAAAATATATATATGTTCTCGTTGTCCAACAAATAATGTATATTTATCATTTTTGTTAATATATCTATATTTACTGAATCAAAAAAAGATATATCTTAAAATTATTTTTTTACTTTAAGAAATTATTGAAATTTTTAATAGATTAATTGGTTGGTTATTCAAATTTTAACCTTATTAATGAAGGTTCGATACTGGATTTTTTCTACTTGGAATTGATCTAGGTTGGGTCTAGAGGGATAAAAAAAGTGAATAAGGTCAACGAATTTAAAAAACAATAGGAATAAATATGCATTATCTATTAGAACGATAAAGATATACATAAATCATTTGTTATACTAAGACGGATGTAGCTCTTCACTAACAAGGAGTATTGGATTCAAATTGCAAACTTAAAAAAATATATTTACATCTTTTCTTTTAATTAATTATTAAAAAAAATTAATATAATTTTGTGTAAACACTAAACAAGCATAAAATTTTATTTAAAAAAAATAATTCAAGTTCATACTTTGAGAACAAACGAGTGTAATGCATGTATTGAAGGAAGAAAAAGAAAGGTCAGATATAAAAGGTAGAACATATTCTAAGTGGAATTTTAAAGGAGACAACTTTTTTATTGCCTTCTTTTCCTTGTAAAAGTCAATTAGATTTGGTCACATTAGAATCTAAATCTAATCTTGACTTGCATCCTATTTCTTTGTACTACAATAAAAAAAAATATTTAGTGATATAAATTATTTTCATAACGTAAAAATATTTAGCAATAAATGAATTATATTACTGTCACTATATATTCAGAGTTGTTAAAATATTAGAAACATATGTATGAAGTATTAACTATAATAATCTTTCTTATTATAGAATTTTTTTTATATAAGTACAATTACCTAACTTAAATTGTAAAATTATAACTCGAGACTTATATTACAAACTTTTAGCCTAAAAAACAATTCTCTATAAAATAATATACATTTGATATACATTAACATACAAAACTTTCATATTTCCTTTTTACAAAAAAAAATTAAAAACTTAATATACAATATAATACATCATATATAATATTATATAATATAATAAGAGGTATTCATACATATTGTTAAAGAAGAAGGAAACTGACGATTGAAACATGTCAAAAGAACAGGTCCAACTCAATTGAATGACTTGTCTACAACAAGTATTGATGAAGAAGGAAGCTGGGGATTGAAACATGTCGAAGGAACGAGTCCAACAAAGCTGACTGGCGAGTTACAATACTGTTGAAGAATTAGAGTCACACTAGGATTAGACTACCTATGTTAATTAGGATTATATTTCTTCTAAGAATTATATTATAATTAAGATTATAATACTACTAGGATTAGATTACTATTAGAATTATAGTACAATTAAAATTTAATTATTTTATTATTATAGTAGTAATAAGTATTGTAATAGGATTCTAAGCATAGTTAACTTAGGACTACAATTCTCTCCTATATAAGGAGTATGTACTTAACATTATTATATATCAATACCATCAATATTGATCACCATATCAATAATATCATAATTGATCAATACTATCATGATTGATCAATACTATCAATACAACAATATTGATCAACATATCAATATTGATCAACCTATCAAAAGATCAATACATAAATACATCAATAAATCCTTGATCTCGCTACATGAGATTTCTACATGGTATCAGAGCTTAAAGCTCTTCCGCTATCTGAGTATTGAAAAAAAAAACGAAAAGAAAAATCAAACATTGCAACGGCCCCTTCTACCAAAAACCATGTCAACCTCCTTACTTCACCAAATAATTGTCACTTGCTCCATTAAACTTAAGCCAACAAACTAGGTTATAAAGAGGACAAACATTATCCCAATTGATTCATATCACAGAGAATGAACCAAGTAAAAATAGTTGTTCCACTGAACAGACCGTTAGGGAAGCTCTAGCGGCAAAGAAGGATGCAAAAGATAGTGGCACCATTGATGATTGAAAGAAAAAAGATATGTTACTAAAGACTTGGATCTCAAACACATTAAACGAAGAAACGATGCAACTAATTGTGGGCTGCTCAACTGCAAAGGAGGTGTGGAAATTCTTAAAAAATACATATATTAAAAAAAAGCAATTAATTTTGCTAGAGGTTTAGGTAAGGCATCATATCCCACCCTTAATCAATTTGTTAATGCTCTCACAGGCTTTGATATAAGGGAAGAGGAAGAAAAAGTGTCATAACAAAATCATAACATGGTTTTATATGCCCAAAAAGGCAGGGGAAGAGAAAACAACAACACCAACATACCGAAGTATTGACAAAATAAGTTTTTTTTTGGTATTCAAAAAATGTTGTTGTTGGATATTCGAGAAAAAAAACACAACATCAATATACCGAAGCATTGACAAAATAAGATTTTTGTTGGGTATTCAAATTTTTTTTGCTGGATATTCAAAGCAAGTTAGGAGTAACCATTCCTCTACTCACTAGCTTGAGGGGAAGTGTTGAAGAAGAAGGAAACTAACGATTGGAACATGTCAAAGGAACAGGTCCAATGCAGTTGACTGACTTGTCTACAACAAGTGTTGATGAAGAAGGAAGCTGAGGATTGGAACATGTCGAAGGAACTGGTCCGACGAAACTGACTGGCGAGTTACAACACTACTGAAGAATTAGAGTCACACTAGGATTAAATTACCTATGTTAATTAGGATTATATTTCTTCTAAGAGTTATATTATGATTAAGATTATAGTACGACTAACATTAGATTATTATTAGAAATTATAGTACAATTAGGATTAATTATTTATTATTATAGTAAATAAATATTATAATAGGACTCTAAGTATAGTTAACTTAGGACTCTACAATTCTCTTCTGTATAAAGAGTATGTACTAACATTATTATATATCAATACCTTCAATATTGATCACCATATCAATAATATCATTATTGATCAATACATGATTGATCAATACTATCAATACAACAATATTGATAAACATATCAATATATCAATATTGATCAACCTATCAATAGATCAATACATCAATAAATTCTTGATTTCTCTACATGAGATTTCTACACACACATATAATAATATATAATTGTATACACTATTATACAAAATAGAACTTTGTTAGAAGTTTTTTCTCAAAATTTTAGTCTTTGAGTTAACTTTGATCACTATTTAGAGTTTGAATGCTCAAATCGGATTTTCGACAATTTTATTGGATTCATAGGATGATTTTAGGCTTAGTAAAGGTATTTGTTGAAATTCCAGAGATACCGAGGGTAGTTTGATTTTTTTTCTAGCGTTAAATTAGTTATTACGACTTTCATGAATTTTTGAACAAGGAGACCTCAAATTTGTGTATCAATGATTTCATTGAGTCACAAATGTTAAATTTAGAATGGTAACATATTTGGTTTATAAACTTGGAGTTCATAACGAATTTCAAAGGTCCATTTGAAAATATTTATGCCCTATGGGTTTTCTGGTTTTTTTGTTTATGGTACCTAGGTAACTGGTCTTTTTGTCCGAACATCATTTTCTTCTCAAAGTCATGATATCAACCCTATTTCACCATTTTTGAATATCGAGATAAGTTTGACGATTTTAAAGATTTTTTCAAGATTCATTGATTCTGTCTGACCTTTTTTCCCATTGATTAATTCATGATTTTGATGTTTAAACATGGATTTTGACCCCAACTTGAAAGGCTTTTGAAAAAAAATGGAGGGTTTTTTATAGATTCCGATTTTGAAAAATAATTTTCACCATTAATTTCTAATTTTTTTGGCAACATATTTATGTAATAAATTACATATTTACCCTTCATTTTTTTTAACTCGGGTTGTTAGGTAAATTTGCTCACATTTTCTAAATTGTTTTATATGAGTGTTGTTAGTTTTGAAACTTTTTGTGATTATTTTATTGATTAGATTGTATTTATTAAGATACCATTCGGAAAGGGAAAGTTTAAGTCCCGAAATGATATTTTGATTGATTAAGATAAGTGAACTTCTAAATCTTTTTAAGCTTGTAGAATCTTGTGTTCTCCTTGTTATATGTGTTGAGGAGTAATGATAAATGGTGATGGATTGAATTGCTCAAATTGATTAATCTTAATGATAATGAAGGGAATAACAAAAATGCAATATGATGATATTTGTTGGTGGTATATTGTGATAGACTTGAATTATGACATCGATTCAGTTATTAATGAAATATTATGATAGTGTTGTTGTGATTGTAAATTACTATGGATTTGTCATTATTGTGTGAACATGTCTATCTGCATCAGTTCTGAAATATTGTGACGAGATCTATTGTGATTATGTCGATGAAAAATGATCCCGATAAGTGATATTGATACTGATGGAAAATGATTTAGGCGAGTGATATTGAAGCTGAGGTTTGTTCTGGCAGATACTAGGCCTTGTAAGTCACTCATAGATTCTGGAGACATACGTGTATCATTTACTTGACATATCATTACATTGTGCATTATTATTATTTGTGAAGATGTGATCTTCTTATGAGACTTGTGATTGATGTGTTGAATACTTTACCATGATTGATGTATACTTGATGGATTGTTACTATTTAACTATGTGCCATGTGAACTGTGAATTGTTAGGTTGGATTTATTTTCTATGCAAGTTGTAGTTTGTGAAAGTTTGATTTGGATGAAAGGAGTAGTTGTATTCTATTTGCTCTACCTCATGTTTAGTGTTTTGCTTGATGAGTTTTGTGTTGTTTGGTACTCACTACTTGCTTCTACACTTGTGTAGATTATGAGCCTAAATCTATGTAACTATACTTCCTCCCTACTTTGCCCGAGACTTTTCTGTGGAGACTTGAGAGGTCCTTGTTTGTTACTTCAACATGCTCTCTTGTTCCTTCACTATGTTCTTGTTTTACTCTACTAACGAAGACATTGAGATTGTATTTATCTTTTAACTATGTTGTAATATATTAGTGATTTGTATATGTGACAATCAGATTTTGGGGTTATTACGGGATTGATTATGTTTTCCGCACTTATGATATTGATAGTTTATTTATCACATTTCTTTCGTATTGTCAGGCTAGACTGATTTGTCTAGGTAAGATAAGAAAAATGTCATCACGTTCATTTTCAGGTCTTAAGATAAAGTAAGAAAAAAAATTAAAACTTTTCGTAAATCAGAAAAATATTTTTCAACACTTTTCTTAAACCTCACCACCCGAAAATGTTCATTCTTGGAATCCAGCCCCAACCCAACCTTGACCTAACTCTTGGCCCTGTTCTGAGACCCGAATTTTGACCTCCCGACATTGACCTAGGACTACTCATATTTTTTAGAAAAAACCTTTTATAGAAAAATATGAAAGTACTTTCCTTCATACCAAATACATTCTAAAAGGAGAAAAATAAGAAAAAAAAATCTTTTAATATGAAATACCCTTTTTATATAATAAAAGCAATGAATAATATTAACATCGATATTTATTTATTCGATTTGCCTTCTTTTATCAATATTAAAATGATTTCGATTAAATATTTTATTTTATTTTTACCTTATTTATTTTGACCAGCCCGTATTCAACTCACCCATCCCTTTGTCATAAATAACCATAAATATCAAATCGCTTTACAATCTCTATCGCTCTTACTAAAATAAGTATATATATAATTAAAGATTGATTAAAATCTAATCTACATATAATAATGATGATAGATATAAAGAATGTGATGTGACACGTCTTTATATCTTAGATTTGTATTTAACTTTTATCTCAAACTTTTTTGATAATTCAATTCATTTTTTGCTAAGAAAATAAAATAATAAGTTATGAAATTATAGCAAAGATTGAATCCATACAATCATGTTTGTCTGCCAAAAAATAAATAAATTTATTTATTTATTTATTCTTTTTTTGTCTTTATTTCAAAAAAAATAAAAATAATCGGATCTCCTCTCGTATAAATCATTATTATCCAATTAAATGGACAATTAGTACATGTCAATGTCCATCACATGACAATCTTAAATTAATTGAAATATATTTTAACCTATTAATTGAATGTAATGAACATTACTATTTCATATTCCCATAAATACAAATTCAGTGTTCTATTCTATTATAAATACCAACTGGAATATTGAGATGAGTATCAATTTTGTATTTTTCATCTTATCGATTGACAACTTAGTCATTTTTTTTGGCAATATGCTATTGCGTGCCCAATTGGTGTGATTATTATTATTATTATTTTATCTTTTTCTCTTGAAACGTTTTGTCTGATTAGAATTGAGTTATTTTTTCATATCAATCAATTTAGTTTTTTAAATGTTTTGTCATGTTTTTTTTTTAAAAATAATATTTTGCCATAATTTCATTTTTTTTTCTCCATGTCTTTCTTTAAGTCGAGGGTATATAAAATAAACCCTTCTACCTGCCACATTTATTCATGTTTTATGTGTAATCATTTGAATCTCCAATTAAAGCAAATAATAATTACATATATCGAGTTTCTTTTAATCTTCTTTCATGGAAGTTATATTTCCTCAATTTTTTCATTCATCTATCACTACAATATGAAGTCTTATAGTTTTGATGTTATGCCTGAACTTAAGTTATATAATTATATTTATTGGTTTTGTTGTCTATGTGCAAGGTCGAAAGTATAAGTTGTTTAGAGACTACCTTATTGATTTTTGATTATTTTGTATGAGATAGTGATGAAAATATATATCAATATAAATAGAGTTTTTTTAAGTGTTATCGTACGATATTTATTCTTATTATAATTCTTTTCTTGCCTAAATATTATATGAATTCATGAGAAGAATTTTATGAGTTGGCACAGGATCAAATGTGTCTATGATATAAGAAATGTAAGAGTTTCATAAAAAATGGTAAGTGCATATATATATATACACACACACATTACTACACATTCAATATTTGTACTGTTTGACATGATACTATTAATTTCTTAAAAATATTTGAACATGAAGTTGTACTACATAAAATAGTTCAACCTTTAGATGGCGAAAAAATCTTAATTTGTTATTAATTTTAGTACTTGATGAGCTTTCAATTGCAAATTAAAGTCACGAGACTCGAACAATTTATCTATAAAAATAATTTTGGTAAAAAAAAGAAAAAAATTTATAATATACTATTTGACGTTTATAATGTAGTACTCATTAATTGATAAAAATAAAAAGCAACACTCAAATCAAGAGATCTATAATTAATGCAAGAGAAAGTAAAAAAAAGAAACTAAAAATAAATCATGAAAAGGAAGAAAAGGAGCAAGCAAAATAGAAGTGCCTGTCAATTGAGTTGTTCGGCATTTCATTCAATAGGTGGCACAAGTAATATATATTAATTTATAATGCATATATACATATATAAACAACATTTTTTCCCAGATCTGCCCCTGGATAAATGTAATTATTACGCGATCTTAATATTTTTCATATTGTATGTCTTTGAATATTTATTTTGATAAATTAAATGTTTTATATATTATATGTTCTTAAAAATTTATATTACAAAATAACTCCTCAAAATCAACATGAATAGTTCTGTTCTTGATTGAACACTAAGACAAAATGTATCATGTGATGTGTTTTATAGTGAACAACTTTGTCAAAATATTCTACTCTTGAAATGCATTTGCAAAATCTTGAAATCTGTTTTGATTATAATAAATGATATTATTAATGGCCTTAACCTTGCTTCTTGTGTTATAGTTAACTGTTACTGTTTATACATGCATGTTGACTTAATTTATAGAGATTGATTCCACTTTCCATTCCTTTACATACTTAGGGCCCGTTTGGATGGACTTAATAAAAGCAGCTTTAAAAAAGTACTTTTGAAAGTGCTGAAACTTATTTTTAAAATAAGCAGTTATGCGTTTGGATAAAAGTGTTGAAGTTGTTATGCCAAACGTGAAAAGGGAAAAATAGAAGAAAGAGATATTAGGGTTATATGGGTAATTTGGAGATTGTATAAAAATATTAAGGGAAAAAACATAAAAATGTGGTCAACTTAAAACAGCTTATAAGCTAAAAAAAAAAGCACCCATACTCCAGCTTTTAACTTTTGGCTTAAAATAAATTTTTTTAAACTTAAAATAAGCTATTTTAAGTATTGCCAAACAGTTAAATAAGTCAAAACCAGCTTTTAAGTCTGTTTGACCAGCTTTTAAGCTGAGCCAAACAGGCTCTAAGTGTACTTTAGGAATACCAAATTTCAGAATATATACTACACTAGATATTATAAGTTTGATGATTATTTGAATTCTTTTTAGGTCACTTATTTTATATAGTGACAAGCGCTCAACTTTACCTAAATGTTATACACTATTTTGATTCGATTAAAATGGGGTATAATAATAATATTAGAAAATATTTGTTTTATATAATATTTTTTGCTTATCATGAAGAAAATAGTTTTGAATGCACAAATTGTTTGTATATATTTGTGTCTTGAGAAAAACTGTATATAAATATTTCTGGAATGTTTAAAGAAATTTGGAAGCGATACTAGAATATTAATATGAAATTTTAGAAATCTATAAAATAATGTCACCTATTTTTGTGACATTCAATAATAACTTTTGTTGACATTAACTAAAGTGTCAGATATTTCAATGTGGCATGTTATAAATGTCACAAGTAAGTGTTTTGAAATTCATTTCACTAACATTAAATCTAAATGTCAGAAAGTTTAAGTGACATTTCATAAATGTCATAATCATAAATGTCATGTATCTCACACCGACATTTTACCTAAATATTAAAAATATATGTCATATATCTTATATAACTAAATGTCGAAAATAAATGTCATATATCTCATACTGACATTCACCTAAATGTAAAAAAATAAATGTCATATATTTCTTATCTACATTCGCATAAATGTCAAAAAATAAATGTCATAACAATCTTACCAACATTTACATATATGTTGCAAAGTAAATGATGCGAATTCTTTTCAACATTTACCTAAATGTCACAAAATAATTGTCACAAATTCTTTTCAACAACTATCTAAATGTCGAAAAAATCCCTGACACTAAAATTTAGGACATTTGGTCTAAATATAAAATAAATATCGGTAAATAAATTTGTGACATATAAATATCATAATACGACATTTAAAAAATATCGTTGTATCTCCGCTTTCTTGTAGTGACGTGCTCAAGCCATACTCATATTCAATCTAATTATATTCATACACGTGCATAATATAATATCAATTGATTAGGAGATGATTATCATCTCATTTCAATCAAATATATTCATCTCATGATGAAAATATACACACACAAAAACAAAATTCGAAAGTCTCAATATTTCCGGTGTAGTATCAATTTTTTATCTCATGATTTAGAGGGTACGGGCATAAATGTTTGTTATCTCATTAAGGTGGTACCCCTTATCCTCGAAAGGCGGAGCCAGAATTTTCAATAAAGATGATTCAAAATCTGTAGAAATAGATAGCGAAAGGAGGTTCCACATCTACTATATAAACTTATTTCAATCATGTATAAATAATATTGTTTTCAACCCCTGTTCATTAAGGGTAGCTCCGCGCCTGTTATCCTTCACAAAACTAATACTTGAAAGGATGTGTAATCTTTAATTAGTTAGTTGCCTCAAATCGAAGCCCAAATGCCAAATTGTGAATTTGTCATTCCACGTAGGGTGCTTTTGAACAATAAAATTTATTCAAACATTTTATTATTATAAGAATATGTATGAATGTAATGACATTTATATTTGGCTTGACGACAATCAAATAAAAAAGGTAACCCTAGAAGTCAAATGTGAAATATTATGTTCACTCATATATAAATAAATAATAAAAGAAACTCATTGAAACTATGCTCTAATTAATTATCAAGCAATTGCAAATTGCAAAGATTAGCAATGTAATATGTGATATTGTCTATCGGACTGACACATGAATCTTCAGTAGCTAGATTCTTCACCTTACCACACACCCATCAATGATGCATACATAAAAGGATTCAAATACCCAAATATAATTTACATAAATGGTCAAATATATCACATCATACTATTACTAGTTTTTGGAAATGTCCCTTATTATTATTATTATTATTATTAAATTTCTTTTCCCTTCGTCCATTTCCTTTTTCGTCAGTCCAAAAAGAATGTCACATGAATAATAAACTAATAAGGTCAATAAATTATACATATAAATGAAGAGTTAAATAATTTTCAGCCTCAAAATCACAGACACATACAATGATCCAACATTTATCTCTGATTCGATGGCCATTTTTATTTTAGGACTTCAACTGACACCAAAACTGAAGGGATGGAGATTATAACCAAAAAATCCTCGAGCTCCTTGGCATACGTTCTTGTTGGTTTATACGAGTCCACCACTAGTCACGAGATCAGGCCCCTTGACTTTACTATTGACAAGAAGTAATGTAAATGCTTAAAGTAAATTCTCTTGCTCAAAGGAGGAAAAAGTCACAACCTTTCACACATGATTTCTCAAAACTCAAATAACTTCAAGCAACACGTAAATGCACACTCGAGTATTTATCAAGGATTAAACTCATAATCCTGCATAACTTGTAACTCCTCTATCACAATTACCCACTATATCAACTACCTCTAGTTAACATAGACATAAAACATACACGACTAGGTTAACTCTAGCATCTATTATCCTTTATAGTATAGGAATAGATCTACAATATGAGAGTACAAGAAACTAAGCTCAAATGACAACTTAAGACGCTATACAATAATCGATCAGGTCCCTTACTAATGTATGAGAGTAGTTGTAACGCCCCACACTTGATAGAAAAAACAGAATCTAGAAATATATATGTAAGTTGAAAGACGATATAGAAGAGAAAGGAAATATTATTGAAGGTTTTTTTTTACTGAATGACTAAAGAGCTGCCAGCATAATTTTTTATATGCTTCAACAACTTGAAGCTAAAAATTAGGAACTACAATCCTAAAACTTGAAAGCTGCCCACATTTGAATTACTTCCTAAAGACTAGAACAAACATAACATATAGGCATTTTATTTTTAATAGAACTTTAATTACTAAACTGATTTTTTTAAAACTAAACACCCTCCTTTAAATTGAAAGTTGTCAAGCTTCAGTTTAACTTCAGCTTCTTGAACTCATCCATTATGTTGACTCCCATCAACTTCCTCAGCTTTTAGATAGAAGAAACCTGGGAGGTGTAGTAAATATGTTTGTCAATTGGTCTTCACTTTGGCAGTACTGCAACTCTATTGTCCCTTCATTATTGAGATCTCGCAGAAAATAGTACTTCACATTGATGTGTTTGCTTCTTCCATGTAAAACATGATTTTTTGACAGCTTAATGGCAGAATTGTTGTCGCAGAAAATTGTAGTTGCTCTTTCTTGTTTGAATTGTAATTCTTCAAGAATTCTCCTCAACCAAACAGCTTGACAAGCACAAGCTGTAGCAGTAACAAATTCCGCTTCAGTAGTCGATAAAGTGACAATTTGTTACTTTCTAGAAGATCATGAAGCCTGAAGTGCTCTTTCTATCGTCTTGATCTCCTGCATAATCGCTATCAGCAAAACCAATCAAATTAAATTTTTCACCCTTCTTATAGAACAAACCAAAATCCTTAAATCCTTGTAAGTAGCGATGGATTCTCTTGGCAACTAACAAGTGAATTTCTATTGGGCTCTCCATATATCTGCTTATAAGACTTACAACATACATGATGTCAGGCCTTATAGCAGTAAGATACATCAAACTACCTACAATTTGCTAGTAGAGTGTGTTGTCTACCATATCTCCTATTCCAAATTTGTTTAGCTTCGAACCAAAATTAACTGGAGTATCGACGGGATTGCAATTCTTCATCAATCTAAAATTTCCCGCACATATTTCTTTTGGGAAACAAATATCCCATCAACAGATTGCACGATTTCTAAACCAAGAAAATAATGCATCTTGCCAAAATCAGACATCTCAAATTCATTCATCATAGATCTCTTAAAATCATAAAACATGACACTATCATTTCCAGTAAATATAAGATCATCAACTTATAAACACACTATGAACACTTTTTCAAATTCCCCAATTTAAACAAAAAGAGAGTGTTCATATGGACATTTCTGGAAACCAAATTTTAGAAAGTAAGCCTCAATGCAACTATACCAAGCTCGCGGAGCTTGTTTTAGTCCGTAAAGAGCCTTTTTCAACTTGTATACCTTATGCTCATCTCTAATTTTTATGTAAACAGAAGGTTTCTCGATAAATACCTCTTCTTCCAAGTATCCAAACGAGTTTAAACAAATGACAGATATCAGTTGGCATGTAACAAAAATTGATTTTAGGATTAGTATTATGAGTTTGTTATAACGAAAATGGTAAATATGTTCTATTTGTTAGATGATGAGGGTATATTATATGTGTCACTTCTTAACAAGGAATATTAATTCTAAACCGCAAAGTTGAAATATATATATATATATATATATATATATATATATATATATATATATATATATATATATATATATATATATATATATATATTAAACGAGCTTGCATGCGCAAATAGGAAGGAAACAACAAGAAAAGGGAAGTCAGAAAAAAGAGATAAAGATAAAAGTAGATAAAACATCACTACTTTTTGTAGTACAAATAAAAAAGACATAATTATTGGAGTAACTAGCAATGTAATTCCAAAAGAAACGACTAGAATGTGCAGGGGCGAAGCTAGAGTATAAATTATGAGTTTAGATGAATTCAATAACTTTGGTCCAAACTTGATATTTGTTTCAAGAAATTCATTTAATATATACAAATAACTAATTTAGAACTCAATAACTTTTTTTTTAAAAAAAAAAATTAAAATTTCGACTCCACCTTTATGCAACATGATTGACAACAATTGAACCCATACACTGCACAATGACAACAACAATCTCAGTAGTCCCCATAACCTTGCAGTGAGGATTTTATGTTTGGACCACTCATACATACATGTCTTTTATAGTCTCACAGAGATTCTCCATTTCGCAAAATAACTAGAAATATATGTAAATTAAATTAGACATACAAAAAGAAATGTTCAGAATGATATGAGACTTGTTCGCTCATCAAGTTAAAAATGAAGGAGTAGTTGTGATCACAACCGTTATTGGATAATCACCTAATAGAAGATATTGCATATTTGATAAATTTACGGGTCCAAAGTTACTTGGACTGAACATTGTATGAAAATGGTCTTTTGATGACTCCTAATGCAGGGGAAGAAGGCAGTTTGACTCTAATTTAGTGTACAATGTGTTAGTTCGAAGCTGAGTTAAGATGATAGCTTGAACTTGATATGAAGTTTTGTTAATTTAATAAACTTATCGATCTAACAAGGAACCAAATCCTTGTTATTGGAACTGCTGACAATGACATGAATGATAAACTCAGTGTGAGGTATATTTGTGTGCTATCATCAAAAATGGGGAAAATATTATATTCTAGGCGTTTTGATGATCCTCATAAATGTGGGGACCTGTCCCTCGCAGAGTGCTCTCGTCCAGATATAAATGGGGTACAGTCGTAAAAGCAATCAAATCAGGTGGTAGGTGAAAAGTGCAATATCATACACCAATAAGAAGAGCGGACGAGATTGTATGTTTCAGTATCTCACAAATGCAGGGATCTGGTACCAGACAGAGTTTCCTCCATCAGATACATAATTGGTTACAACTGTTGAGCTGTCACGTCAAAGGTTGGTGAGGCGTCAGTGTACTACACCAATCAGAATGGAGGAGAGTGTTTATCCAACGGATAACAAATCTTCATGTTTGATACTTTTAGCATGACAAACACCATATTATATTCATTCATCCAAAGAAGAAAGTCAGCCAACAAGTCTTTTCAAGAACTCACAAAGAAGTTTGCAAGGGACCTGGTCCCCGTAAGACTGCGACGTGAAAAGGTGAAAAGACAGTTGTTAGAAAAGCTGCCACCTCTGATGCGGTAGGTGCACAACTTTTCCAACAGCAGGCCTTTCAAACACAAATTCAAGTTTTGGCAAACAAAGTTTTGGGTTTCAGAAAATTCAAAAGCTCAAAAAGCAACGGTCATCTTCAAGAAGTGTCAGACAACAAGGATCTGATAGAATTACAAGCTATATAATTGTCTCAGGATTATATATTTCGTGCTTACATTGTAAATTTGTTCCTAATCTATAAAGGATTTAGATATTTGTTTTGGGTTTGTAAAATTCTAAATCAGTTAAGGTTGACTGATTTAGTGGGTAACATTATTTTGTTGCTTAGTCAAATTCTAAGTCATCTAGAGTTAGGTTGTTTAGTGGGCGGTGTGGTATCCACTTGTTAGGACCGGAAATAAGCAGATGTAAACGCGGAAGCTAGCAAAGCAAACCTCGAAAGACCACGAGTAAGAAGACAACGAGAAATATACCAAAAGACACAAAGATTTTACGTGGTTCGGTCAATCGACCTACCCCCACAAAGGAGATGAGCAATCCACTATAAACATGAGAGTACAAAATACAGAGGGAAACAACCTCAACCAATTCACTCAGAATACATGAGAGGTTCACAAATTCTCCCTCTAACCAAAACTCTCAAAGCCCTTAAAACTACATTGTGAATGCTAATTAAGTTAGAAGGAACATGCCTCTATTTATAGAGTCCTAAACCTTTTCCTACCAAAAAAAAGAATAGTCAATTCAAAACCTTTTCCTAAAAGGAAAACCTATTTATGGTAAGAAATCAGGGCAAATAAAACCCAACAGTTTAGTGGGCGGTGTGGTATCCGCTTAGCAAATTCTAAATCATCCGGAGCGTGGTGGTTTAGTGGGCGGTGTGATATCCGCTTAGCAAATTCTAAATCATCCGGAGCGTGGTGATTTAGTGGGCGGTGTTGTGTCCGCTTAGGCTCTTCAAGTTATAGGTAGATTACTTGATAGTGAGATTAATAACTTTTTCTCATATTGGTTGTAATCGGGTTTCACTTTTGCTTGAGAAGATTAGTAAAGACGGTTGTAAATCCTGTGCAACAGATCGTGGTTTTACTCCCTTTAGCAAGAAGGTTTCCATGTGAAATCAACGTGCAAATTTTAGTTACAGCCATTTACTTTCTGCATTTGTTTCAACTACTGTTCTTGTTGAGTCAAGGGACCTGGTCCGTTCATGTATAGTAGATGCTGACCACTGTCTCTGCTTACATTCTATTCTTACTGTGTCAAGGGACCTGGTCCACTAACTGTTAGTGGGCACATCCATTCCAACACAATGTCAGAAGCAATACCAGCTTATTACAACTAAACAAGTTGATCACACAACACAACTGAAACAAGAAATTATTCATTGTTAAGTCAAGCAATCAAAACATCAGAACCAGAAAGCCCAAATAGTACAAACAAGGAACACTAAAGAGTGTTATTGACAGAAAAAACTCAAGACATCTGATAAGAAATACATCACAACAAACTCGACCGGTCAACTTCAGCTCAAACTCTGTGTCTCTCAGGTGCAAGAATTTCCTTTCTCTGCATTCTTTAGTCCCCTGAATGATAAAACTCTTAAGTTAGTGTTATTAACAATATTTAGGTGAAATAACAGAAGAAGAAAAAAATAAAGTCAAGCAAATATCACCTGATTCCTGAAATGCGGGGGAAGTAACGTCAACTTTGATCCTTCTACCAGTAGGATTCTGTGAAACAATGGTCTAAATTTGACTTGAATTTTTCGTCGTCCCACTCCAAATGGCTCCACCAATCTGGTGTTCCTCTTATCACTTTGATGTTGTTGGAGGTTTGCTAGAGAGAGGCAACTTCCTTATTTCATTGCAAGATATCACTTTAAGTTCCTCCAGGTGTTCCCACGGCTCCCCCAACGTTCCTAATTTTGGTAAGTATCTCAACACTAACTTCCGGACTCTTGGAATTTGACTTGCGCTGCATCGCACAAACAACTCTACAAGCTCTTCACAATAGCTAATTGTAATTTCTTCCAAAGGTACAGAGAAACCTACACTAACATTGAACAGACATGTTAAACTGTCACAAATGTTAATGTCCAGTCGGCGTAATTTAGAAAATCTTAGATGACCGAAATCAGAAACACTCTTCAAATTATCTACATAAACAAGGCTGAGATGTTCCAGATTTGGCAAAGGGTCTTCCGCTGATCCGATATCACAAGAACAACTCTCAACATGTAGTGATTTTAATCCGTCAAAACTGTTGTACGCAAACAACTTCCTGAAACCAATGAATTCTTCAAAGTACAAATGTGAAGCAAACTGGAACATGCCTGAAACCACTCTGCTACTGAAAATTTCACACTTGGAGACGATTATTTCCCTTCTCGACTTATTGAATGGTACGTACATTGAAGTTTTCCCAACTTCAATACGAAACCGTTTCAATCTAGTCATCCAGGTGTGGTCTCTATTGAAAATTGATGAGCTATCCGATCTGATATAAAGAGATGTCAGATTGTGTAGAGACGATATCTCATCAAAAGAAGTTGATCCAAGACAGCTACCCGTCATATTTATTATTTCAACGCTAGACAATTTGAGGAAAAATCCTTGGCTGATGCTACTCTCCAAATCCGATTCAGGCATATTTAATAACCTCAGATTCGTCAACTTGTCCATTCCTTGCGGAAGACAACGTAACCTTGTATTGTCACAATCAAGCAATTGCAAATTGCAAAGATTACCAATAGGTGGTAACTCTTTCAGCCCTTTGCAATTCTGTAGTATTAGAGCACGTAGTTGACGTAGACTATTGATGGAACAAGGCAGTGCTCTAATACCAGTTGCACTCAGATTCACAACTCTTAGAGCTGGAAATGACCAGAAGAATTCATTGGGAATTTTCACAAGGGGTTCATTGTCTTGCAAAAGCAAAGACGTTGCCTCTGGGCATTCCGTGAAGCAATCAGGTAGACATTGAATTTTGTTGCTTACGAAAGATATTCTGTTGACAGAAGCTGATACTTTAATATGTGATATCTCAGTCAACCCAATTCCAGCTTGAAAAACACAAGTGTAATCATCCCCAAAGGTATTAGCTATCCATTTAGCAACATCACGAACCACATCGTGCATCTTCACAAAATCCATCTCATGTGTTTCTAGCAAGCAGGCATCCACAAGACTCCTGATTGTTGTGATTCCCCTGTTGTAGGCTTCTTCATATGTGTCATGTTCACCGAGGAACCCCTCTGCCAACCAGCAATTTATGAGATCATCCGTTGGAATATCCAGTGGATATAACGAGCAATACAAGAAACAACTTTTAATGTCACCTCTCTTTTTGTTTCCATGTTTGCTTCTTTGCCCTGAGGATAATTCAATATCCTGAGATTCTAAAGAATCAAAACTTGATTTGATGACCATGTAGACCTTTTTTTCTACGTCTTTGTTATGAGGCTCGGACATTCTAAGTGATTTCAAAGCATCTTTCCAGAGCTCGACCCTTGTCTTGCCTCTCATAGATGTTCCAATAACAGTGATTGCCAAAGGTAAACCGCCACACTCTCTTGCGATTTCCTTTGCCAGTGGCTGAATGCCCTCCAGATTGGCAACATCTCCCGCATTTTTGACAAACAGTCGCCAAGACTCATCCTCCTCCAATGTGGAAACATTCACTTCGGTGTCTGCTCTCGTATTCATTTGCCTACAAACATCCAAAAAACGAGAGGTAACAATTATCTTGCTTCTCGAGGGATCTTCAGGTTGAGGCACACCTACATCATCCAAATCTATAGCTTCCCAAACATCATCCAGTATGAGAAGGAAACATTTTTCTTGCTTGAGCCTTTCATAGATTTCGCAAGCAATGGTTATTAAATTTCCCTCGTTATCCACCTTTAGGTTTAATCTTCTCGCAATTTGTTCTTGAACCTTTCTTATATCTATTGGTGGTTTCGGCACTGTAACCCATATCACAACACCAAAAGAAAGTTTCGAATTTGAAACCTTAATCTTTAGAAGCTCATTGTTCAGATTCTTCACCAATGTTGTTTTCCCAACTCCTCCTGTACCCCCACACGCCGATGATGCATACCTGAAAGTAGACAAATTCACAAAAAATAATTTACTTACAAGCGAAAGATGCAAAATGGTCATATCACTACATCAAAAACGATCGTTAGCGGCAATTAATTTATAATTATCGCTAAATATGTATTTTTAGCGACAATTGACACTCTTTGTATATGTTCCTAGAGTCTTTAGTAACTAACGCTGGTAAAGACTTTAACACTCTTTATTAAAATTAATATTTATTATCGTTAAAAATTATTTTTGTTGTAGTGTGTATATCATACTATGCTTAAAGTGGGAACACTTCAAGAGAAAATGTTTAAAATACCTAAGATCCCGCAAGAAGCAAGGTAATTATTGTTGGAATTTAAAGGTGTGAACATGAAATGAAGTGTTGTGACTCTTTTGAAGAATTGTGACTATGCCGAAGGATTGTGGCCTTTACAAAAGGTTGTTCTTTCTAAAGGGTTGTGACCTTTATAAAAGGTTGTTCTTTCTAAAGGGTTGTGACCATTTGAAAGGTTGTGTCTTTTTCAAAGTATTGTGGCCTTTTTGAAAAGTTGACTTCTTTTCTAAGAGTTCTGACCTTTACCCTCTGTTGCTTATAAATAGAGAGGATTTCTTTTATTTCTGCATCAAATTTTTCTCTCCTTTTGCATACATTTCTTACAAAATAAAATTGATCGATTGTGTCTGTTGTGCGAAATTTGAGATAATACGAGAAAATATATAAACGCGAAAAACAAGACAACAGATTTACGTGGTTCACTAATAAATTGGCTACGTCCACGGCAAGAGAGGGAGCAGTTTTATTATGGAGAGGCAAAAACAGAATTACAAAAATAGGGTTTGCCATAGCGTCTATATATATATATAGTGCTAAGCTACGCCTTAACAGGCTTGGGCCCAACATACAGAATTGACAGAAAATTAAGGGCCCAATTAACAGCGAGACCCCCGTCCTTTCTGTTTGTAACGGGTCCGATTCAAGGCATTCAACAGTGTCGGTGTGTGATTCGTTGTTGTCAATCTGAGTTCATTGAAATTATGAAAGTTGAGGTACCACTACATCTTTAATGGTTAATAATCTGTTTTATATTGGGAGGAATTAATATGCAACCTCGGACACTTGAGGGGATTAAATTTCTTAAGGGCACAGTGGGTTATGTGGACTCGGATAGTTCTTTGCATTTTTTTTCATCTTTTATTATTTCTGATTTGTTAATTGAATACGGGAGATAACAAGCTTAAGAAATTTAATATTGATGGTATTTTCTGTGGTAAGAAAATTACTTTTATTTTTTGTATTCTTTTTGTGGAGAAAAAAGGGAAATTATTTTATCATATGATAAAAGAGATTTGGGATAAATTAGTTCTACTTTAATATGTTCGAATATCCCAAGTTCATTGATGCATTGCACCCTTCAGTTTTCTTTTCAATAAGAAAAAAATTTATGCATAAAAGCTAAAATATGCACTTTAAACTATATGAAGAAGTAAATGAACAAATATTGTCTCCTAACAATATTTGAAAATGAGTTTAGTTTCTTGTTGAAATTAAATGTTTTCTTAAGAAAAATAGGAATACAATGGAAACTAAGAAAAGGAAAAAAAAAGTGAGTTGCATGGAGTCATTGCTAACAGATAGCATATGATTCAATGAGAGTAAAAGTCGGGTTCTATCTTTATTTTCCATGATTATTATTTTCTTTTTCTATCTTTTATAAGTTATGACATTTATTTCATAAATGTTAGGATAAATGGTCATTATGCGATGAACTCAAAATATGTCTTTATTATTAATAATAATATGTATTCTGTTTAGAGGAGGAGATTCTTTTTTTTTTAGTTTTCTATTCAATGTAAATTTAATTGTGATTGACTTTTGGAGATTAAAATCTTCTAATTTTTTTACTCCTTTGGTTTGAATATAAGAACTTCACGAACAATTCAGATTGTTCATTGATTTGAAGAATATAGGAACTTCACCAATTTGTTCAATACCATGTTTGAATGAATATTCTGCTCGAAGAGTAAAAAATCTTCGTCAGGAATATTAAGGCTAAATGATTTGAAAAAGATAAAATCTTCATTAGCTAGAAACAGTATTGTATTCGAGGTTTATGGAGATTAAACATTTTGGCTTATTTCTCTGTTTGAATGTAAAACTGATTCGAAGAATATAAAAACTTCATCAGAATTCAAGGTTTATTCGGTTAACGATTAGAAGGACATAAAATCTTCATCGTTAAACAACAAACAAGTTGTATAAAGATTGAATCTTTATTGTTAGTATTCTAAATACTAAGTGGTCTATCTAGTTGTGACAGAAAGGAAAAACAATACTAGTAACATAAAACTAGTGATTTTTTGTGCCTGCAATGGGTTTTTCTATAGATTGATTCTCCAAAAGAAGGCTTCGTGTTGCCAATCTGTATTTTGATGGTACACAATTTGAAAGCATGGAAAAAATATGTGAAAAATAATTTCAAATACTTGAAAAATATTTTTGAGAACGTATTTAAAATGTGGGAGCTCTTTACTTGTGATAAAGACAAAATTAGACTTACTATCTAACTTAAATTTGAAAGTACAAGATATGAAATATAATGACATTCTTGTATTAAGTTAGACCGTCAAAATTGTTGGTGTATATTTGATATTGTGGTCGTTGAGTCTCTATTTACTAGTATATGACATGACTAGTATAAAACCCTCAAAATTATATTACTCTTTCAAAAGAATTGTATTCTTTGATGAAAAAGTGTTACTCAAAATTTTTGTAATTTTTCATGAAAAGACGTGTCTATTAGACATGAACATTGGTGAAAAGTGATTTGTTATGTTTGTGTTGTAAAGTGAACATTTGGATCATATTGTCCTTGTTGGACCAATAACACTATGATCATGGGTAATTCTATAATAAACTGAATGTTATACAAAGTGAAGAACAAAATATTTGTGGGAAAAGGTTACCTCGCAGAAGGTTTTTTCAAGCTTATTATTTTTGTTTGTTCTTACTTAATTGAATTAAATTGTTTGTGACATAAATATTTGGGACATGTCAATTACCAAACTTGCAAAAACTGATTAATTTAGAAGTTTTGCCTAACTTCTAGTGCAATAAATCAAAATGTCAAGTATGTATTGTTGAAAATCAGTTAGATAAAATAAAAATTCATGATTAGAAGTGTCAGATGTGGAGAATATGATCTTTTGCAGAAATACATTTGTAAAAGGGAGGGGGAATCATCCATCAAATTATTGCACATTCTCACCTCAATCTACTTTTGACTATAAAAATGTAACCAGACTCGAATTAATGAAATTCGCAACTATCAAATCATAAAAGATTTAGAATTAAATCTTGTATTACTTCCAACATTACCTTATCATCTTCTAATAGTCGTAGAATTTTGTTGAGATTCCTTCTTGCTATCGACTGGCCTTCTATTGATGGTCCCGGAATGAACTCAACTTTTTTCATCCTGAAATTTTCTACCACCAAATTGGATCCAAACTTTTCTCCAGTCTCTATAAGCCTACAAAGTTTATCTCTAATGTTCCGTGCTTGATTAGAGACTTGTGAGCGAAGGCTGCTTTTTGGACAACATTTATAGGCAAGCTTCTTCGCGTTTTCAATGCTTTCTTGCATAGTTTCCCATTCATACTGTAGCTCGTGAACATCTTCGATCCACTTGACAACATCTAGTTTTGGTTTATAGCCTTCTCCCTCAGCTCCTTCCACCTTTCCTTTGATATCATCTCTAAACTTTGTTATCTTTTCCATTTCCTCCCTTAAATTTTCGACTTTTGATGAGAAACGGACAACATTTTCAATCTTACGATATATGCATTTCGATACAAACTTTCCCACCTCAACAACAAAACCACCTACAACATTGACAAGTATTTCCATTGAACAATTCTTGAGATAAAGAAAAAGAGAATAATGATATAATTGCTCTCAATTAAACTGACTATGTCTACTTTGTTTATAGCAGAATCTTGAGAGAAGGCAAAAAGAAAAAGAAGGCAAATAGAATAAGTAAAATTGAAGGAAAATACAAATACTTTAATCAACAAAGCAAAACATATTTGGTCCCCAGCAATACTTTATTCTTGATTGTATTTTTGGTTTACTGAGGTAACACATGAAGAATCTGTTTGGTTCATTTCATACTAAACTTTGAGCGAAAAATTACATTATTTATATATGATTAAAATTATTTTTTGTGTGTGGATATAATATAGGGATAAAATATAATTCGTTATAAAAGTGGCACCTATATACCTATATTATTAATTATATTACACAAATAACATACATATACCGTTTTCCTCTAACGGAAGTGAAAAAAGTTATTTTTATTTTTTTAAAAAAAGAACATTCATATAGGGGCAAATTTGATCTATCTTATACGTACTTTTTTTGACTTTTGTGATTCAACGGTTGATTTATATTTATTAATTTGATAGTCAAATTTATTTTGTCACTAACTTGCTTGTAAAATTTCTCATGTTAGTTTGATGGTCAACTTTATTTTTTCCTAAGTTTTTTCTTTCTTTTGCGACTCACACTTTTCCTTATTACATGAATTTTAAAAAAATTATAAATCAAAAATAATTTTAAATTATTTTTTTTTTACTTCTGTTAGATAAAAGAGTATATGTGAGCCATTTTTAAGGTGGAGATATATGTGAGTCTTTTTTATAGTGGTACATATCAGCTCTAAATGGTAAAATTGAAGGGTATATATTAGATCGTTTTCCCATGATATATAACTTTCTTCATTCTCATTATTATTATTGTTGTTGTTGTTGTTATTATTATTATTATTATTATTATTGTTGTTGTTGTTGTTGTTGTTGTTGTAGGGAAAAAGAGAGCAAAAATTTTCATTTAGTTCAAACAACAAAATTATGGATTTTTATATGGTAAAAGTTTAATCGATATTAAAATCATAAATATATATATATATATATATATATATATATATATATATATATATATATATATATATATATATATATATATATATATATATATATATATATATATATAATAAAGGTTGGCGATATTTTTAGACTAAAAAGGTGGAAAGACAGTATTCTTGAATAAAAAAAAGGTTGGTGGTATTTTTAGACCATAATGATACTTTTGGGTCATTTTTAATAAATTAGGGATATTTTTGAGCCAAACAAATAAGTTGGGGTATTCTTAAACCAAAATATGAAAGAATCTTATTTATGAGCCTTTTCTTTTTATATAATGACATAGGTTTTCTGAATATTTTTTTGAATTGTTATAGCAAAATGTTGTTGATGAGAAGATATAATATGGCATAGAAAAGAATAGGCATAATTCATAAATTTGTTCTTTAATTTGGTTTTAATTTGTATTTATGTGTTCCAATTTTGGGCATGCGACACTGCAACTTGTATAAAATTAAACAAGAAGACACACATCTTATGTGGCATTATATAATACATTTAAGACGACACATATGACACCAAATTGTCATGTATGATGATACATAGGATGAATGTTCGCTTTTATATAAGTTTAAGTGCCTACTTGTGCAAAGTCAAAATTGGAGGACGTAAATGTCAGCTAAAGCCAAGTTAAATTCTATATTATGCCAAAAGAATAATCAAGTTTGTAAAACAAACTTTTTTTTATTTTATTTTGCTTATTTTGTATTTACAATATCACTTCACGAGTGAAATTCATCGGGGGTGATCCCTATAAAGGTATGTGAGATCATTTAGTATTGGGTCAATTCATCCACACACCAAATTTGTTTCAATTCAGTGATTGGTCAGTTGTTTAATATTAATATGTGAAGTTCTTGAAGAACATTGTTGAATTCTTGTTGGTTGAGTTGTTGAATGTCTAGTGTTGATTTGATTCGTGTTTCCGGGTTATTTTTCGAGTTAAATCAATTGGGTATTGATGATACTAATGATCCTAAGTGTTTGGAGAAAGAATCATGGAAGTTTAGAGGTTTTATAAATGAAAAAAATGAAAGAGAAAAGTCGAGAACACCTGGGTACAGGGGTTGGGGCGCCACGCCTCCCATAGCCCCAAAGGAAAATCTCTATCCATAGGGCCTTGGATCCCCGCGCCAGCCAGAGTTACCCAACTTAGCCTCTGAAGTTTGGGGCCTGGCGCCCCACGCCTCTCAGAGCTTCAAGGACGCAAATTCACCTCATTCTTTTCCCACCTTTTCGTACTAGTTCCTAAGTGATATACATATGTTTTCTATTTGATTCTAACACTCTAAGATACATCTAAACATCATGAAATCATTTAATAAACATGATATCATGAACCTTGAATTCATAATTCAATTCAAGAAAAGTTAAGATCAAAGTCAAAGAAGTTAAGAGTCAAGTCTAGAAGTTAAGAAGCAAGTCAAAACAAAGTTCTTATAGGTTTTGAAGAGTCTTTAACAACGTTTTAACTTTGTTTTAAGACTCAAGTTTCAAGTTAAGTAAAGAGTAAAAAGTTAAGTTCATTTCTCAAAAGTTATAAGGGAACTAATTATTCCCTGAGAGTTGTTTTAAAACTCAAGTTTCAAGCTAAGTAAAGAATAAAATTGTTGAGTTCATTCTCAAAAAGTTATAAAGGAACTAAGTATTCCCTAAGAGTTTATAAATGTTTTCACATTTAATATAAGAGGAAACTGAGATTTCCCAAAAGAATTTTGAGCAAGTAAAGGAAACATTGATTCCAAGAGAGCTTTTAAAGCTAAGTGTTGAGCAATTATCATAACACAGAGAAAGAAGTTGTTTTAGCAACACATGAGCTAACGATATTTTTGGAAGTAGTATTGAGCACCGGTATGAGGATGCGAGTTCATAATAAGTCAAGTCTCCATAACTATGTAGCTATCATGGATATTAATGGGTCATACTTTTTAGATGATCACATAAGTTAAGCTAGTGAATCCACTAAGTTAAGTAAGGTCCTATACTGATGGCAAGGTATAGAATGGTCCTCGGCACCGTGAGGTAAAACATTGTACCATTACTTAGGCTCACAGTGATGGTTGTCGGTTAGATAATCTCCCACAGAAGTTATTTTAATTTATATGAGTAAAGTTAAATTTTTTATTGTTTTATAATGAATGAAATATATATACTCATTACTATATTTTACTATTACTTTAATTTAATTCTTAATATTTTTTTATTTATTATACTTACTAAAAATGTCTACTTTAATATAAAATTTATTATTTAAAAATATAATTAATTATTTTTACTTTAGCTCTAATTAATATACCTGAAAAGAAATAAGTGAGATAAATTAATAATATATATATTAGATTGAAATTAAACAATAAATAAATAGTTTTAATATTGAAAAATAATATTTTAAAGATGTCAAAATGTAACTTTACAAATAAAATGAATAGAATGGTATATTTACATTTAAAGTAAATTAAAAATGTTTCCTAGATTTTTAAAAGGTAGTTCTTCATTAAAATATATAATAATTTTTTTACTTTTATTTGATTTCAAACATATTAATCTGAATAGTGAACTAATGTAGGTTTGATTTAAATTCAAAGTTGACAGGTCAAAATGTGATACTTTTCTATTATGTAGAAATATGAAGTTGAGGACGATCAAGGATAATATGGTCATTTTCATATATATTTCATTTTAAAATTCAATTTTTAAATTTGTCAAAATATTTCTTCAAGTGGCTAAGTTTCCTACATAAGCTACATGATTATTCTAGAAACTCTAAGTTATAAGATTTTTCTAGAACTAAGTCCA
This sequence comes from Solanum lycopersicum, assembly GCF_036512215.1. Taxonomy (NCBI): domain Eukaryota; kingdom Viridiplantae; phylum Streptophyta; class Magnoliopsida; order Solanales; family Solanaceae; genus Solanum; species Solanum lycopersicum. The sequence goes on along the minus strand of NC_090807.1, from coordinate 4,157,975 downwards.
TGATACAAGTAAATAGACACTAACACATTCTTCATTTCATTCACTCCAAATCTCTCCCCTCTCATGTCTTATACCAATAAATTTCTCGCCATTAATTTCTAATGTGCATCCTAAAATATACACACTTCGATATAGATCTCTTATTAGGAAGATCAATAATGCAACTTTTTTTTCAACATTAAGAACTTCATTTTTGGTTAATTTCCTACGTAATGATTAACCCTACTATTGTAAAACAATTATAAGACAAAAGTAAAATTCACTATTTCTCAATGTTACTTTAGAAGAAAGTTCTTTCCTTACCATCTTAAATTGTTCTCCTAATTCTAATGAATATAAAGACAAAATATAAAGTCGTAACTTTTTTTTATAATCTTTTTATCATTTCGTAAAGAATGAGATGATTTATTCTAATATTTTGTCAATTAAGTCACTATTTTTGTTTGTTACACACCTATAATTTTTTTATAAGTTTACACAAAACTAATCTATAGATGAGATCAGTACGAAAATTGTTAATATATTACGACTCACAATTATAATCAATTTTATTAAGTGATTTTAAATAAAATAGAAAAAGAATTTCATTAAATTAATTATTTAATTCAAATAAATATATTTGACATAATATTAATCATTGAAGAATCTAATTTATTATTATTATCTCTTATTATATTTATTTGAAAATGTCAAAATAATTTTTCTATTCGAAACTAATTCAATTAGTATTATAAATATATAATGTTGTAATATTGAACCTGTAAATGAACTTTTCATTACGAATTGGTTGATCAATGATTAGTATTTTATCTAATGCAAAGCTTATGCTGCAAATATTACAAAAAGAAGATGATAACATTGTAGAAAATAGATAGCACTTGCGAAAATATACGAAGATCGATAAACTTTTTCAAAGATATCAACATTTTATGTTCCTCGAATGTGAAATGTTTTGACTCATAATCTAACACAATTCTCTATTTCCTTGTTGCATAGAATTTTTTTGAAATTCAACTTTCTCGATTTGGGTTGTAAACAATGAATTTATGTCGTATGAACATTTGAAAAAGATTATTAAGTAATATATTGAAGTTGTTTACCGTAAAAAAAAGGTATAAAGTATAGAAATATCATATATTTATAGGCTAATTACATTATATCGTAGAAGTTTTCTCAATTACAAAAATCTCAATCTTTTTGTTGCTCTCTAATACATTCCTTGGTTGTCTGGTACATTACTAATGATATATATTACTTCATGGGAGGGATATATTTATTGAGGAGATAAAAATATATCCGAGAGGGGTTTATGATATCTTAAATTATGAATTTATGTAATTTTTCAAATAAAATATATAAAATTATATTAGGCCCGTATCACAGACTCTAGATTATCTATCTAGTAACTATATACAAATATAGTTGACTATAACTTTTGCCATATTTTTTTTTTAAAAAAAATTAATTGCGTAGCATCTAGCTCCTTTATTCCACTTCAAAAATTCTATACAAAAAGGCCCAAATAAGCCCAAATAAATCAAGCCTTTAATACCTAATCGGGCCCATCCAAAATAAAAAACAGACCACTCAATAAATTGATCTTGAATGGCAGGGTTTCCTATCTGATACTCCTTTTTTCACTCCGCCTCTTTCATCAACATGTTTTCTCCTAGAATAGGTCTGAAATTGACTTACTTTTCGTCTCCTCGCTCTGTAGATCATTTGTGCAAATCTCATGATGCCTTGCACTCTTCTCTTTATCAGCTCGCTGAAGTAGGTATATTTTCCCTTTTTTCTAACTTTTTGTAGCTCTCCAACTTTCTCTTCCTCTGCAGAGGTATACTCCCGTGGATGCAATGGATTTCAAAATTGTCTCGACGAAGATGCCAATTTATGTGTGTTATTGATCGAACTGTATTTATGTTTCTCCTCCTTTTCCTTTATCTTCTTTTTTCTTTTTTTTTTTCGAAGCCCCGTTGTTAATACTTAAAAAAAGTATAATTTAAATCTTTATATGAAACAAACTTAATATCAAGTACAATCATATACGCAACAGTTGGTGTTTGTGATTTAAAAGCGAGCAATCATCTATTGTTCAAGAAAATACACTATTCATCCACGTGAGAAAAAAAGTTAGCAATTCTAGTTCAAGATTCAAAGGTGTTGTGTCCAACATAATGGTCGTTGTGCTAAGGTATATGTAGACATTATTCTCCTTATACACTAGTACGATTGCACTAGGTAAGTATGTTTTTGACTTCTTGTTGTTGCATGTCATACAAAAGATATTTTATGACAATGATCCACAAACAATATAAATTCCTAAGAATTTAAATTATACAAATGTAAATGATTTGTATAAGTTACCCACAACAATATCTACATAGCATATGTAAACCTATAGCATTTCATGTTTTTTTTCTAATCCTCTTGATGAAATTCATGATTTCTATGTTATAATATTGAATTCTCGTACAAAGGGACTAACTATAAGTGATGTTGAGCTTTATAGGTTTGTATATATCTAAAAAAGTATATATATATGCAATAAAGTATTTTTCTCAAACCTAAAGTGAGAACATGAACGTTTACACTATATCATGGAGATTATGGAAGCTTAGGTACTGTTATTGCAAAAGAAATTTAAAAATAATTTTATATCAATTATTCTCACAAATTTATATCAACCCGTTGTAAAATAAATTTTTGATTACTTTGGCAATAGTAATACGTAAACCTCCATAATTTTCTTGATGTATCATAAAAGTTCATGTCCTAACTTTTAATTTGAGGAAAATAACTTAATGCATTTTTGAGGTATATATAAGATTATTAAAGTTCAACATCACTTGGAGTTAGCTCTTTGTGAAGAAGTTGCTTCTACGAGGATTCATATTATCATATAAATAACATTAAAATGGTGAATTACCAAGAGAATTAATAAAACACGAAATGTTATAGGCTCATGATCCCTAAGTACTATTGAAATTACATATGTAAGAAGGTTTACATATCCTTGTGAGTAACCTAATAGTATATAAATCATTTAGACTGATGGTTTATATAATTTAAACTCTAATAAATTTAATTATTTTGTAGATCATTGTCAGAAAATACATCTTGTATAACATGTTGTTACGATCCAAAAAATAGGACGTGATCAAACGTGTCTATTTCCACCAAGAATAAGTCAACCTCAACCCAACGAAACGAAAGAAAATAGAAAGATAAAACAAGAATGTTGTTTCCAATTGAACACGCAAGTGTACATGGTCGCGCAAGTAATATAATGACTCTTAAATGGATCGAATTATCGAGCTCAAAAGACTTGTCGATGAATTACTAAATTATATTAGTCTAATTATTTATTTAAGAGTTCCAAAAGAAATGAATGCGAGAATAACATAATAACATTACTTACAGTGATTGAAAAAATTCTAAGGCTGCAACATGTATTGTACGCTGCCAGAATTGTCATATACTTTGCCGTCGCATATGATTTTTGACACCTAATTTTGATCCTCTCGATGATAATTAATTTTTGAGCTTCTTCAATTACAAAACAACCTTAAATAATTAGTTTTATAAAATCATGATTTAAGTGCAAAGCATACATGTTAGTTGTGTGTGTCTTGAACTTGTGTTGGTTATTTTATTTTTGAAGAAACCTTACCCCAGAACACGAACCAGGTTCGTGTAAGTTTCTTTTAAGTAAAGACAGAGTAAAGACACAAATACTTATTGAATTAAAAACCTTCCTCACTCAAGGAAGGAAAAACCTCGTTTTATTAATTCAACTATAAGATTTTGTGATTACAACTCAATAATCAAAAGTCTTATCTCTACTACTCCCTCGATTGACTCCAATCGATCTCTCCAAAAGGCCAAACCCACCTTTTGTTACAACTCTTACTAACACTCAACCCTACAAAGAGCCAAACCCACCCTTTGTACAATAAACTGTAAGCTACAATTAAGAACAAAAACAAGACAAATAGTTCTACCCGATAAAACCTTCTTACTCAAGAATGTTTTAAACGTAGTAATCCTATCAACCTTGAAGACTTCAATTTGATGAATAATTCTCCCTTGTTCTCTGCGTGAAGTGCTGACTTTCTTCCTCTGCCTCGTGCTCTTCTTATAGAGTTCCTTTTGCCTTCAGTCCTTATCAGATAAGGTAAGGAAGTTATTATTAAACAAGGATTCCCTTTTAAAGTACAATCCTTATTATATACAACTTCCTTCCTTAATAATATATTTAAGGTTTTCTTTATTTGTATCAACTTATACCTTTAATATATTATTTTTGGCTTTGACAAAAAACTCTATTTCTTGATTACTTGGCTGACCCATTTTACTCGATCTTGGATTCGATCTTGGCTTCTTTCGCTGTGTACATTTGCTATTGATTATTTGAGTTTCTTGTCTATCATCAAAACATGAATTATCGATTCTATCATATTCTATCAATTTTTACTACAGTAACCAAACTTTTAGTTCAGAATGTCGAAGTCTTAATCAGAATCCTTGTTTGGCTACTTGTTAAGCTTAAAATCTGAATCATTCTCGTTACGAAAAATCATGTTTTAGTCCTACTTGTTGCTTCCTTCTAGTCATTGATGGAAAATATGTTTGTTCTTTGATCTTTACTTTAGCTTAATATAGTTATAAAATCTATCTGTTATATTAGGATGGTGCTTGTTGGAGATAAACTTCGTGAAGTTTCTATGTTGATTCATTAGTCTAATTTAATACATTTTCTCTTGTTTTATTAAAATTCTGTATGCCTCAGGATATCCTTTCAATTCTCATATATAGATGATCATGCGCCTTAGTTTTTCGCCTTTTCTTGTTTATTTTAGTTTGCTTGATGTTCTGTCTGAATCTTTTGCTTCTTTCTCCTGTATTAATCGTTTTTATACAGTAATCTTTCTAAATCATCGAATGTTCCATCGACTTTAACAAGCATGTCCTATTAGTTATTGTGAAGAACAGATAGCCTTTGATAGTTATTTTTCAGTCATTAATTTTTTGACATGGTAAATTTTTCCTATAATTTGTTTACTTATCATTGATACAAATTATTCTTGGCTATTATTACCATCTATTTATAAGGTTACTGCTTAAGTGGATCATTAACGATGTGTCTTCATTATTTTGAATTGATTCTCATAACGTTTACATTTTTTTGCATAGACACAGTAGGGACAGGTATAGAAAGAAAGGCAAGAAAGCAAGAAGACATCTTCATCCCTAATAAGCCTTCCGTAGAAGATATTGCGGACTGGTTCGGGTTGGGGAAAGACTTTGCCTATTGCTGTCAACAATTCCAATTAGCATTCACAGATCTTTATATCCGATTTGGACATGCAAGATTCTACTCCACTTACAACCGAGAGTTCAAGGTTTCTTACAAAGAATGGAATGAAATCCGTCCTCTAGCATTTGTTGTAGCATTGATGAGAATGATGGTCTCCCACATGGCCCAAGTCTAAGCATCAATACCCGAGTCATAACACTCGTGCACACTCTATTAAAAGGGTACGAGAACCAAAGAACAACAAAGTACTATCCTATAGCCCCGGTCATCTTGTCTGACATGTATCGAGTCTTGGGAAAGTGTAAAAAGGAACATCGATACTTCCAAGGATGCAACCTACTCTTTCAGTGGTGGATTCTCAGCCACTTGGCAAAGGGTGCTGGGACACAGAAGCTACCCTTAAAGATTTGAATGACATGTTGTACTGGCGAATATGGACAATCCGAGAACAAGGGGGAGATAACTCAGATTTTCTCCGAATTGAGAGAATATCTCCAATGGATGCTTGACCGTTTCATCTCCAAAGAATTCGTCGTGGAGAGTCGCAGACAGATATACTTCCTCTACAAGGTATTTGGGGAATTCGCCCTTATGCACCCTTTCAAGTGTTGCGACAGCTTGGGAGGAGACAAATTGTACCCAAAGAGGCATACTATGGCGCTTATGTATACGATATTGGAGACGATAGAGTGCACGACGCGTCCCAAATATTCAGGGAATGGAAAAGCGTCAAACGGATGGATAAAACTACCATTGCCCTAAACCGATTAAATGCTGGATATGATGAAGGTTACAGAAAATGGTTGAAAAAAGACATACAAAGTATCTCCTCCCAACCCCGCACAATTTTCGCAGCGTGACAGATTAGGAAGTGAGAGTAGTGGCCGAGTTACAAGAGGTTTAAAGAAAGAGGCCCAAGAAGTGTACACTAAGTTTGTCGAGAACCAAGATACTCTAGAGAAGGCGACTCAAGAGGGGGAAAAACTAAGACGTGGTTATGACGATTTCGATACTTGGATCAAGAAGAAAATCGAGAGGATGCAATACGAAAGCTTGGAAGACAAAGGACGCCTATGTGAGGGATCCTTGCTGATGCTAAGATATATATTTCAGCAATACAAGACTCAGGGGGACGGCGACGGAGCAGGATCATTAGGCACAACATAGTGGACTTCGCCCCTGTGTGGGTTTTTATATGTATTTACGTTGTTTTTAGCCCCTGCACGGGTTTGCCTTTATTCCACTTTCAAATGGCTCCTGCGTGGGTTTGTCTTTAATATTTTATCCTTTATTCTCCTCTTTGTGAACATTATTATTCATTTGTGAAATTTATTTGGGGGAATTGTTTATTTTGTTCAAATTCACGCGTACATCATTCAAATGCGCTAGGCCTCCTACCCTTGGCACAAAAGGGTCCCCATTATGTTTTAGGACGCGATATATGTGCTATTAATTTCTTATGTGTTATGCTGTTGTGAATGAGGAAATCCAAAATCAACTCCTTTCCAGAAATTTCCAATTTACAGAAGTCATTATTACAAATGTCCTACCAAAATTTCCTAAGTCTTAAATTTCTCACTCAAAAGACAAATCTCATCTCCAAATCCTAAACATTACTCTACTGTCTCAGGAAAGGTAAAATCAACGCTATGGACAAAGAAAAGGGTATTCAAGCTAAACCAAGTGAAGAAGAGAGGATCGAGAGGCAAAAGCAGCGCGGAAAACGTCTATACTAATCACTATTCCCTCCTGAGAGCCCGAGAAGGAAATCAATGAAGAAAGTTATGAGGAGTTACTTGCCCGTCCACCTTCTTTCAAGGGACGTCAGGCAAAGGGGGACAACAAAATTTCTCTCGAGGCATATCCGCACGAAGGCCGGAAGAAGATAGAGGTCATCTTGTGCACTCTCGTTTTTTAACACTATTGATCTAGGGGCCTATTAGGATCCGTTAAGAAAGTGTCCCCCCAAGTGGGATTAGCAGATCTCCGCAAGACATATGAATGTCATCCTAGGAGAAAGGACATACAATAGAGGAGTGTATTGGGTTCAAAAACGCAGTCCGTTATTTATTTAGTATGGATAGTAATCCTAACACTTGGGGTGAAGGTGTCATCCTTGCATATGATGAACCACGTCTTGACAGACCGATCACAGAGGGAACCAGATTCTTTCATTGCTCATTCACACCTTTCAAGAAAATAATGAGGGAAATCTACTCGAATTTGGTTCAGAATGGTGTCTTTACCCATTACTACAAGAATGTGTATATGCCATATTCTCTTCAGCACGAAATCCGAAAATGTTGTCCCTATTATCATCACGCCACAAACCACAACATTGAAATGACACCAAAGGGATATTAAATGAATGGAATTGGGATATGGATGGAATATAATGAAATAGAGCCATTTTGAGGTTACCTCTGAAATGAGGAATATAAGGGAGCCACTACGAAGAAGTTCCGGGAGTTACGAAGGAAGCTTCGAGCTCATATTGGTCATGGGTTGCGAACGGGATTTGAACTCTATGAGATCGAATCTCCTGTTGTTCCTTGGTAGCTCAATGGTAGAGCGGTCGGCTGTTAATCGATTGGTCGTAGGTTTGTATCCTACTTGGGGATATTTGATTGATTCTGAATTCTTGAATTCAGAATAAGATTAAAGGGGCTCGCTTTGCCCGTTAAGAATAAGTAACCCGTTCCCTGTCTTTGTATATATATATATATATATATATATATATATATATATATATATATATATACACACACACACACACACACATGGAATTAGAGATAAAATTTACATTTTTACTAAAAGAATAAAGGACCATAGGGAACAGTGTAAAATAACAACTTTAGGATAGAATATGGTAAAAATAGCTTCTCTAAAAAACCTAGAATATTTAGATTTACAAATAAATATAGAAAAGAAATTTAAAAGGCTACAAGACGATAGTGTAATAAAGTGTAATTTTGAAAACGGAGGATACTGTTTACACACTACAGAAGACTCTCAATATAATACCCTAATAGACTTAATAATAAATTTTAGCGAAAAAAATTAGAGAACATAATAATAAAATTATAAAATTACTAGGTGAACAAGAAGAAACTCAAAATAGACAAAAACGGTTTTTAAACAAAATAGAGGGTAAGTTAGATTATATTAAGGAACAAGGAATTGAATTAAATAAAAAATTAGGCGAACTAAAAAACAAACAAAAAGAAGAAGTTAATAATACATTAATTATAAGAATACAAGAGATTAAAACAGAATTCGCATTATTAAAAGAAATAGTTATTTTTACAATAGCCCTATAGGATAAACATATATGAGAAGATCCCATAAAAATACTAAAGAATATCGTAAGGTTAAACAAGAATTATTAAGTTTATATCTTGAATATACAAAACATTTAGAAGAAATAAAATTAAATAATAGTCAGAAACTAAATAATCTATTATTTTCAATTAAAAAAATTAGAATACAAGCTATTAAGACACCTTAGATCAAGAAATACACAGATTAGAGGCTACAAGTTTTATGAGAAAACATCCTTTTACTAGAAGTATAAGAATAAATTATTGGTATTTATATAGAGAACTAGAAGAAAAACAAAGATTACAAAAAATAGAAAAAGCTATAATAGAATACTTTAATATATATGAGAATCAATTATATACACCAGAAAATTTTTATTTACAAAGACATATAAACGATATATATATAAATCAAAATTTCATTGAGAGGCCTTATATTTTTAGAGTTATTATATATAAATTGAATAACTATAACATTTTTTTTAATGTAACCTACAATTTAAGTTCGAGAGGGTAGAGTGTACGTAGACCTTATGAAGTAAGAATGCAAACAATGAAATTTTCAATGAAAAAATTATAATATAATGTTAGAATAATAAAACTTGACTCAAACATTATAAAGTTTATATAATTATATTGAAATAGTTGCGCTGAATTTGATAAGTTACTATATTAATATTAGGGATAATGCCCAAATATCCCCTCAAGCTATGCCTAAAATTCCAGAGACACACTTAAACTATACTAAGGTCCTACTAACCCCCTGAATTTATTTTATAAGTAGTTTTCTACCCTTTTTCAGCCTACGTGGCACTAATTTGAAAAAAAAAGTCAACCATCTTTGGACCCACAAGATAGTGCCACGTAGGCCGAAAAGTGGCAGAAAATTATTTAAAAAATAAGTTCAGGGGGTAATAGGACCTTAGTATAGTATAAGTGTGTCTCTGAGATTTCGGGCATAGGTTGAGGGGGTACTTGGGCATTATCCCTACTCTTTATATGGTTTTCAATTCTATTAGGAAAAGGATTGAAATTGTAATTCTATTTGTAGTTGGTTTTGGGTTTGTAAGGAAAAACATAACTCTATAAATAGAGGATGGTCTTGAGAGAATAATTCAATTGCTCATTGATATTGTCTTTGAAAGACATTAGGACATAAGAAAGGTTTTTGAGAGAGCTTTCAACAAGAGAAAATAGAGAAAGAAAATGATTCTTTTCCTGCAGTCTTTTTCTCCGACCAGTAATGTTCAAATCGTATTTACCAAATAACTAACCGTTGGATCAGTTTAAAATTTGGATTGAGTATTCCTGACATCTTGATGGTTTATTTGAACGGTTGAGATCGGATTTGAAGGTCATCAAGATCCTATTTTAGGTCCCGAACAGAAGCTGAATTTGGATGGTATTTCTTTCTATTTATCTTTTGTTCGTGTAGCTATTGTTTGTTCTCTTTTGGCACATGTTGTGTAGACAATAGAAGAATATTTGTAACCTTCTTATTGGTATAGTGAAGCAATTTCGATCTTGTCGATCCCGTGGTGGTTACCTTCGATTTGAAGGGTTTTTCCACATTAAACTTGATGTTCTTTATTGTTAGATTTTCAGTTTCATCTTTTCGTCACAACAACTTGTTGGGTTTTATTTGCCCTAAATTTCTTACCATAAATAGGTTTTCCTTTTAGGAAAAAGTTTTGATTTGACTAATCATTTTTCTGGTAGGAAAAGGTTTAGGACTCTATAAATAGAGGAATGTTCCTTCTAACTTAATCAACATTCACAATGTAGTATTAAGGGCTTTAAGAGTTTTGGTTAGGGGGAGAATTTATGGGTCACAATCTTGATACGTTATCACTTGTGAACCTCCCATGTATTCCGAGTAAATTGGTTGATGTTGTTTCTCCCTGTATTTTGTATTCTCATATTTATAGTGGATTGCTCATCTCCTTTGTGGACGTAGGTCGATTAATCGAACCACGTTAAATCTTTGTGTCTTTTGGTATATTGCTCGTTGTCTTCTTTCTCGTGATCTTTTGAGGCTTGCTTTGCTAGCTTCTGCATTTACACCTACTTATTTTCGGTCCTAACAAACTGTTTACACCAAAAAATAAATATACTATACAATTCCATTTGACCTTGTGAATGAAATTAGATGTATTTTCAAAACATCTACGTACCATTCCTTTCTACCAAACTAACCACCATATACATGATGGTATTAACCTCCATCATCTCCTTTGGCTCTTGCTGCATCCTCTCCTTACCCAGTTCTTCAACAACTCTGATGTATGTTCTGGCATTGTCCAATTCAGATTTAAAATGCTAAGAAATAAATTTCAGACTTGCTTGGTAAAGATATTGTGCAAGAAAAGGTTATTATTTGTTTCTCCTGTCAAATTGCACAAAAAGCATCTGAGAACCATTTGTCCACACTTTGTAATACTTTCTGTGTTAAACAAGCCTTCTTTATCACTAGCCAGGTGAAACATTTCACATTTGTAGAAATGTTCCCTTTCAAATATGGTTCCACTGATGGTTTGGATTTCCTGCTTACTCCATAAAAGTTATGTAAAGTTAAAAGTAGTTAGCTATGATGACTAACTAACAAACTTACCAAGTACAAGTTTGAAAGTTCTATCATTTTTTGAACTGATCTTTTGAATTAATTAATTAATTATTCAAAATCAACTAAAATCTTTATTTTCATATTATATGTATATATATTTTGTTATTTTGATTTATTAAAACAATAATAATAATTTTTTTTAGTCTTACAGAAATCACGCAACATTTGTCATTTTTTTAAAAAAATAAATAAATTCTGGAGCGTCTAGCTTCTTAATTCCACTTCAAAAATTATGTACAAAAAGGCCCAAAATAGGCCCAAATAAATCAAGCAAGTACTACCTAACCGGGCCCATCCAAAATAGAAAATAGGTCACTCTATAAATTGATTCTGAATGGTAGGGTTTTCTATCTGATACTCCTCCTTGCACTCCGCCTCTTTCATCAACTTGTTTTCTCTTAGAATGGATCTAAACTTGACTTACATTCCGCCTCCTCGCTCTGGGAACATCTATGTGTATCTCATGATGTCATGCATTCTTCACTTTCTCAGCTTGCTGAAGTAGGTATCCTTCCCTCTTTTTTTTAAAACAAAAACTTTTTATAGCTCCTCTAACTTTCTCTTTCTTTGCAGTGGTATCTCCAATTAATGCGATGGATTTCAAAATTGTTTCGAGAAGATGCCAAGTCTTGTGCAGTATTGATCGAACTCTATGTAAGTATCTTCTTTTTCCTTCTTTTTTGTTTTTTTTTCAAAGCATCGTTGTTAATACATGAGAGAATCGGGTTAATATTCGTTCATTCTCCTTGTATTTTTCACATAAGTTCTTGTTAATGTTGTTTTGCAAAAAAAGTTTATAGTTTAAATCTTTGTATAAAAACCCTTGTAGTTTTATTTATTTGAATTGTAAAAGCGTGAAAGTCTTAGAATATCTTATGAGAGTTTTTTATTTGGATGAGAGTTTGGACATATATTTTGTGAAATTTGAAAAGAATAAAGAGTAGCATTTAAAATTGAATTGTGTTGACCTCTCAATTGGTCATTCATCTAATAGTTATCTATCTTAAGTCATTTTTTGATTGAAAAATTGGAAATCAACAAAAAGAATGTGATATAAACATTAATTGAGTGAGACCATCTAAATAGAAGATAAACAAAATCCTATTTCGAGTGGATTTAAAATGAATTGGAATTACGTATTTTATTTTTTTTATTGTTATTTTTATATTTCGATCTTTGTGTATGAACAATCAAAATTGTACCTAACTAACGAAACAAACTTAATATCAAGCACAATCATATATGTAGTGGTTGGTGATTGTGATTTAAGAGTGAGCAATCATCTATTGTCCAAGTAACTACAATATTCATCCACGTGAGAAAAAAGCTTGCAATTCTGGTTCAAGATTCAAAGGTGTTGTGGGCCAACATAATGGTCATTATGCTAAGGTATGTATAGACACTACTCTTCTTATACAATATTTGTGGGATTACAGTTAATATGTACGCTGTTGATTTGTTATTTTTGCATGTTATACAAGAGATATTTTCTGACAACGATCCACAGAAAATATAAATTCCTAAGAGTTTAAATTATATACAACAATGTAAATGATTTATATAGGTTACCCACAAAGATATCTGCACACTATATGTAAAACTTCTCAAAATATGAGATTCTAATATTACTTAGGGATCACAAGCCTACATCATTTTGTGTGTTTTTTAATCCTCTTGATAAATTCATGATTTCAATGTTATTTGGGATAATTTTGAATTTTCGAAGAACCAATTTTTTTCAAAAGGAAATAACTATAAGTGATGTTGAGTTTTATAGGTTTGTGTATATCTAAAAAAATAATATAAGCAATAAAGTATTTGAGTTATTGCAAAAGAAATCGAAAATTTTATTTTTACACTGGGTTGGCGTAAGTTTGTGAAAGAGAAAGGTTTAAGAGCAAAAGATACGATTATTTCACAAACTTAGACCAACCCTTTGTAAAAATAACTTTTTGATTACTTTTGCAATAACAATATCTAAACTTTCATAATTTCCTATATCATAGAAGTTCATCTCCTCATTTTGGATTTGAGGAAAATAATTTAATGCATTTTTTAGGTATATGTAAGCTTATTGAAGTTCAACATCACTTGGGGTTAGCTCTTTTTGAAAAAGTTGCTTGTATGAGAATTCATATTATCCTTTAAATAACATTAAAAACGTAAATTTACTAAGAGGATAAAAAAAACACAAAATGTTTTAGACTTGTAATCCCTAAGTACTATTGGAATCACATATTTTAAGAAAGTTCACATGCAGTATATAGACTAGATTTGCCTTGGCTCATGCTTTAGTATAGTGTCACGGACCTAAAGATTCTGACAAGACTCCTTGCGGCACTTGACGGTTTGCTCACGATTCTTTCACAATCTCGCAAACTCAAGTAAGCCTCTCACAATTTGGATCGCTAAGAGAAATAAGAAGGCAGACAAAAGACGGAATTTGGAAGAAAGGACTAGTATCTTATTAGTCAATTGATGGATGTATTACAAATACAATGACTCTACTATTTATACTACTCTAATGACTAAGAGTAAATAAATGCTACAATACAAGTCCCTAAGTTCATGCACTCAAGACATGACTACATTCTAAGAATGACTCTATTCTAAGAATGACTCTAACTCTTCCAAAAAGGGACTCCTACCCTTCCCTAGTCTGCCCCAACGTTCTAGAGGGCCTGCACAAGCCTCCCTAAGGCTGAAAACTGCCCCCCTCCATCCGCTGAATGCCTGAAACGTCTGCCCCTCCGTCTGCTGCCTGCTTGGACTGCCAGCCCCTTCGTCTGCTGACCGTTTTGGGCTGCCTGTCCCCTTGCACACGCTGCTAGCTACCTAGATGGGTGGCGATCTGCCTGGATAGATGGCGGGACGTCATAATAGGCCCAACATAGTTTATTTCAGTGTCAGCTTTTTTTCAACGCAACAGTACATACAACCCAATTAATTAGACATTGGTGTATAGTGAATGAGTGAATAGTGCTCAACTTATGAAGGGAATGTGATAGTATATTGTAAGTATGAATACTAAGAGGTAAGGATTGACTATTTGTCATAAGGTCCTAGTGGACGAGTGTTTCTGAATTTGTACCCGTAGTTGGAAGTTATTATAGTAAGAGAGCAATTATATTGGTATTCGGATTTACTCATAAATATTAAGTTTGAATTTGAGATGAGTGTATGATCAAAAGAATGAAAACACGAGGATGATGATGTTAGTCTTGAGATTTGATCTAGAAGACTTGACATAGAGTAGGTGAGGAATTGAGGTGATAAGTTGCAATACATATGCGTGATACAAATGACAGACCCTAATGTTTAGATAAGGGCAATGAAGTGTGACTAATTCACAAGAGTAAAAAGAGCATTAAATGTGTGCTGAGAAGGTATGCCTCATAAGATGTTAAGAGATACATGTTAGAAAGAGGTCTCAGTACCCATTTATGGAGAATTTAGTATCCATGAGATAAGTTTTCCCGAATGTTAGAGTAAGATGATTGTACATCAGTATAGAGATGATGAAATAGGTCCATGACTTTCAAGTGTTAGCTTTATAACTGAGAGGGAGATGGTTGCCACACCCCAGCCTACACCCCGAACGTGACTGACACCCGAGAAATATTTTTGGTTCAAAGCTAATCCTTGGCGTGACTTACTTACTCAACGAAAGACTAACTCAAGCATACAAAACTTCAAAACTGAATAAAATTCGTGAAACTTACAAATCTTTAACTCAAATGAATAACTTTGAATAAAAATAGAATATTCAACTACCCAATAATAGACAACTTAAGTCTTTAATACATTTGATAAGATAAAAGAAACAAAAGTTTTCAAACTCTGCTATCCATTTATAAGACTTCTAAATAACAAATATGGAAGTCAGGACAAGGCCCACGACATCCTAACAATTGATATAACTGAAAGGTAAATGATTTCCTTTTGAAGTAAGAAGGTTCACCATAGCTAACTCAAACTCCATGTGGTATCAACGAAGCTACTGTTGGTCATGATCCCAGAATGGCTCAGTATAGTGTTTTGCAATGCTCGTGCATTCCATGTACTGAGTCATTTGGCTTGCATCCTTTCATGATGCAGATTCAAGTCTCTTGGATCATCAATAGTAGTAGCTTCGTTCATACCAAAAGTATTTCGAGTTAGCTATGGTGAGTCTCCTTGCTTCCAGAGGATTCCATTTACCTTTCAGTTATATCGGTTGTAATTAGGATGTCATGAGTCTTGCCCCAACTTCCATCTTTGTCATTTAGAGGCTTCATAGATAGATAGTAAAGTTTGAGAAGTTTGTTTCATTTATCTTATTAAGTGTATTAAAGATTTGAGTTGTCTATTGTTGGCTAGTTGAATATTCTATTTTAATTAAGAGTTACTCATTTGAGTTAAATATTTGTAAGTTTCATGAATTTTATTTAATTTTAAAGTTTTGTATGCTTGAGTTAGTCTTCCACTTGTAGTCATCCAGGATGAGGATTCGCTTCGGGACTATCAATTGTTCTGGAGTGTATGACACATCCTAGGTGTAGGCTCGGATCGTAACATGTACGAAATATAAACTCATATACCTTCAAATAATATTTGATCATTTTGTTCTAAATAGGTTACGTACCACAAATACATGATTACGTAAGTGATGATAAGTGCATACGACTACTCCATGGGTATAAACATTATAGACAAAGACCAACAAATGTCTAGTTTGTAATATTTTGCTATCTCGTTCACGTTCTTGAGTCCTATATCATCAATAAACTCTCTTCATAAATAATCGAATTTGAAGAACACGGATATGTTTGTTAGAAAAAGAAGACGGCATACAAGTATCACTAAAATTATCCTTACAACACTCATATAACTCTAAGAGGTGCAAATATCAATTAGAAACTAATCCTTACAACACCTCTTACTATAATTATTAATTGATAACATGAATGTTGGTCTAAATAAGATTTCAGAGAAACATGATTATCGAAAAATGGGTTGATAAGAATGTCAAGGTGAATTGGACGGTAATTTCGAGAGGATGGCTACGAAATTAGGGTTAACAACTTTCCAAATTGGGTGGATCGAGTAAAATATTAAATATAAAGAAAATTTTAATTTATTAAAAATATATCCATGGGAGACATGTAAGCGCCACACAAGATAATAAAAGTAGTGGCATAATATTTAACTGATCAAGGGTAAATATGCTCTCAAAGTTGGATGATAAGGGCAAATATATCAAAAGAGTATAACTAAGGGTATATATATAACCATTTTCTAAGAGTATAAGGGCAATTGACAAATATTTCCTTTTCCATATATTAAATTAGTGATGCTTCGTGTTTAATCTAGGAAATTCCTTTAAATTCCTGAAGTGGGAGGTGAAAAGTTGAGTAATTGAATGTAATTCTTTTTTCGGAAAAGGGTCAAAAATACCGTTAAACTATTTGAAATATCCCATATATACCCTTAAACTATATTTTGGCTCAAAACTACCCTTCCCGTCAAACTATTGGGTCAAAAGTGCCCTTCTAATTAACGAAAAATTGTTAAATGTCATGTGGATACCACGCTGAAGTTTCTCTGCCAAAAAATATATTTATTTTTTTCTCATTTTTGTCTTTTTTAAAAATAAAAAAATTAGGTCTTCTCTTTCATAATTTAAAGGTAATATTATTAAGAACAAATTTCAAATATAGCATATATTAAAATTATATTTGTATATTATATCTATTGTTTACATAATTGCGCTTCATATCCATAGCAAATTCATGTTTGCTATGAAGACTTTTGATTTGTATAATTCTCTAGATACATTCAACTTTATACAAACTGTTTAATTTTGTATAAATTGAATATATTGCATTATAATTTGTATAATAAGATCTGTATTCGTATAATTATAAGCGTATAAAATGAAAATATATATATTTATATTTGTATTTACACTTTTTTCTCGTTTTATACAATCACAAACGCTTTTTATATATTTGTATATCAAATGGGTAATTGTATACTGAAAATGGCTAAGATTAAAAAAAATAGAATATTTAATGTGAATTATAAATAACATAAACTATAGTTATAACATTTAATTTCAATTAATAGTTTAATATCCCCTATAATTTTCTCTATTAAAAAGGGATCATAACATAATTATTCAATTAAATAGACAATTAATACGCTTTAATGTCTATCACAGAACAATTTTAAATTAATTAAAATATATTTTAACCTATATTTATTGTATTTAATGAACATTATTTCATATTCCCATAAATACATATTCAGTGCTTTCGATTATAAATACCAACTGAGATATTGGGATGAGTATCAATTTTGTATTTTTCATCTCATCTATCTAATCCCCAATTGGTGTCTCCATTTTGGTGAGATTTTATTTTTTTTAAATTATTTTGTCTGGTTGTAGAATGAAATTCATTTTTCTTATCAATTAATTTAAATTTTTTATACATTTATAATCTCCTGTATTTCGATTATTATATTATTTTATTATAGTTATTAAATTTGTTCAGAATGTTTTGTCATGATTTTTGTAATTTCATTACTTTATTTCACGATATATTTTTCCTAAAATTAAGAATATATAGAAAATAATTTCTCTAATCTCCTTATGATTCATGTATGCAAATCATTTGAATTTCTAATTGAAGTGAATAATCATTACATATGTCGATATTATTTTTAATCTTCTTCTATAGAAATTATATTTCCTCAATATTTTCATTCATTTATCACTACAATGTGAAGTCTTATGGTTTTGATTTTATGCCTAAAGTAAGTTTTACAATTATATTTTTTGGTTCTATTATCTCTGTGTATTGGTAGAGTATTTAGTTGTTTAAATAGACTGCCTTATTGATTTTTAATTATTTTGTATGAGATAGTGATTGAGTTATATAGTAATATTATACTCAATATTACAGTCTGTTTGGCATTATTATCGAACGATCTAAAGCATTTATTTTGAGGGGAAAAAAGTACTTTTATTGAAAAATTAAATGCTCGACAAATCAGTAAAAGTTTTTAAATAGAAATAGAAGTAATTTTTTTGCTATTGGAAAGAAGCTAAAAATTTTTGCTTAAAAAAGAAAATCGACGCTGAAACAAAAAATTATTTTTCTCAAGACTAAAATATTATTTTTTATGTATACACTTATTAATATATTTCTTATTAATTAATTAACATATTAATAGGTTTGGTTAAAAATATTTAAGAATCTTATTTTTCCGTTTTTATATGAGAATGTGTTAGCATTTTTGTTAATGCTGATATGGTCCGTATTAGATGGTCCATTATCCACTTCATGGACCCATTATTCCACTAATGGGAAGCTAGTTAACTACCTAATGAGATAATGGTTAACTGCCCATTGATAATGGTTAAATACCGATTATCCCACTACATGAATCCACTATCCTACTAAGTGGTTGGTAACTTCACATGACCTTTTAACCGTTTTTGATGGAAGGACGGTTATAAATATGTTATTTGGTTCAAAGGTCCCTAAGCACATTACATTCTAAAAACTTTATATCATCTAAGAGTGAGATTTTGAGTGCTTAGAAGATTCTTGAAGAAAAGAAGAATTGTAGACTCCAACTATATCGCTAGCAATGGTTGGAGGTATGTCGATCACTCTATATTTTCGTTGTGTCATTGCTCTGTAATCTCCAACATTATGTTATAATTTATTTTACATTATATATTATTATTTTTTATACTATATATTATATTACATATTATTTTGTAAAATAGTAAAAAGGTAACAATAATATTTTTACAAGATTAAAAGAAGAAAAATAATTTTTTTATCCTCCCAAAAACGTGTAATATTGAATGAAAATTATACATGTAAATTTTAATTTTTTTAAAAATAAAATTTAATTATTTTTTTTAATAGATATTTTGAATAGTTTTTCTCTATAAATAATTTTAATATTAGAAGTAAATTAGTACTTTATTGCAAATTGTTATTTTTAAAAATTTTATAAATAGTGAGTCTAATCTTAATATTTTTTGTATATGTCTTATAAGATTATTTATTTTGACGAATAAAATGTTTAGGTAGTATATGTTCATTTAAATTTATGAAGTGTGAACCATTTACTTAGGTCATAATCTTAGAAGATATATCTCCAATTTAGAGATACATTTTTCCCTCTTGTGATCAAAAAGCACACGCGTCTTTGTTAGGTCAATTTTTTTATGTTTTGAGAAAAAAATTTAAATAAGATTATAATATAATATTTTTCTAATATATAAAAAATATTATGTCAACAATGATTTTGGCTAGAAAATATTTTATTATTTAAGTTATGCAAATGACAATTGTATATAGGAATTTTAAATCGATTATGATCTTTTGTAAAATAATTCATTTTCCTTATTTAAACTATGTGATGTGATTCTTATATATTTAACAAGTGTTTGATTATAGATTTTGCATTAGATTTGGAAAATATATCTTTTAAAAATAATTTATTCAAAAAATGTTTCACTTTAACTCACAAATTCATATTTTTTTTTCAAGTCATTCTACTAATCACTACTCCATAAAAAGTGTTCAAATTAAAAATATTTATCTATGACTAACAAAAAAAGTTACCATGTACAAGTTTGAAACTTTCATCAATTCTCCAACTAATCTATTGAATTAATTAATTAATTAAAATCAACTACAATCTCTATGGTACAATTATATATATAAATAATTTTGTTATTTTGTCCTATCATAATAATAAGAATTTTCTAGTTCTTATAAAAATCATATCACTTTTACCTTTCTATAAAAATAAAATTGCGGAGCATCTAGCTCCTTTATTCCATTTTAAAAATTTTGTACAAAAAGGCCCAACATAAGCCCAAATAAATCAAATAAGTACAGCCTAACAGGGTCCATCAAAAATAGGAAATAGACCACTCTATAAATTGATTCTAAATGGTAGGGTTTCCTGATACTCATCATTTCACTCCGCCTCTTTTATCAACAAGTTTTCTCCTGGAGTTGGTTTGAACTTGACTTAGTTTCCCCCTCCTCGCTCTATGGAACATTTATGTGTACTCTTCTCTTTCTCAGCTCGTTGTAGTAGGTATCATTTCTTTTTTATCTTTCTAATTCTTTGTATCTCCTCTAACTTTCTCTTTTTTTGCAGAGGTATATATACTCTGGTAGATGAAATAGATCTTTAAATTGTCTCGACAAAGATGTCAGGTTATGTGAATCTGTCATTAATGATTGACATAATTAGGTTTGTTTTTGTTCATTCTCTTTGTATTTTATCACATGAATTCTTATTTCTATAATTTTGCAAAGTATATTCTGGTTTAAATCTTTCAATGAATATCCACATAGTTTTTTTCTCTTTTGACTTGTAAAAACAGAGAAAGTCTTTTATTTTGATTGACGTTTGGACATAAATTTTGTGAAATTTGAAAAGAAAAAAAAGTAGCATTTAAGAGAGAATTGTGTTGACCTCCCAAATGGTCACTCAGCTAATATTTATCATCCCAGAAAGTCATTTACTTGTTAAAAAAATTGAAAATCAACAAGAAGAATGTCTTTCTATGATAATAAACATTAATTGAGTGATACCATCTATTATATTGTCCATTATTAACTTTAATTTAGAACCACACGATTAAAAGTTTTTTTTCTTTTCTTAAACTCTGTTCCAAGTCAAACTAGGTCATCCTTTTGGAAACGGAGGGATTACTTCTTTTTCTTAAATTCAAAGTGAACGTGAGATTTTATGATGTATCAAGAAGATTATGAAAGTTCATTTGAAACGAATGGAGTATTTCTTTTTCTTAAATTCAAAGTGAACGTGAGATTTTATGATATATCAAGAAGACTATGAAAGTTAATGTATTGTTGCAAAAGAAATCAAAAAATTTATTTTCGAAAAGGGTTGGCATAAGTTTGTGAAAGCCGGAGATTTAGGAGTAAAGTACAATTATTTTCGCAAATAATTGTATCTTTTGCTCTTAAACCTTTAGCTTTAACAAATTTGTGCCAACCCTTTGTGTATATAATTTTTATTTCTTTTACAATAACAATATATAAATTTTCATAGTCTCTTTATGCATCATAAAAACCCATGTCCTCTTTGAAGAAAATACTTTGTTGGATATTCTTAGGTATATAAGCCTATAAAATCCAATATCACCTGGAGTTAGCTCCTTTTGAAAGCTATTTGTATGGGAATTCAAGATTATCCTATAAGTAACATTAAAATCATGGATTTTACCAAGAGGACTAAAAAAACACAAAATGCTATAGGCTTATGATCCCTAAGTACTATTGGACTCACATATTTTAAGTAGGTTTACACGTAGAATGTAGATTGAACTCATAGAATAAAATTTGAGTCTTAAAATTCAATACAAATTTCAGAGATTGGATTTACGTCCGTAGATCAAACCACGAATGATCCATGAAGATTTTTTTTCCAGCTTTTAAAACTAGTTAAGGGTTTGAACAGTGTTAATCAATCCTTTACGTTCATTAATGCTTCCAAGTCTTAAAGCAAGGATCCAAGAGGAGAAAGCTAAGGTTTTGAGCGTTCTTCGACTTTTCATCGATTTCACTAAGAACTATGTTCTTCAGTGTATGTAAGGCTATCATAATGGTGGACTAAGTTTGTCCTCACGCCCTACATCTATCTAAATTCAGTAAAAGAGTAATCTAGGATTTTATCATTAATTTTAAGTATTTATAAGGTGAGTAACATCGTCGAATTCTGAGTTTTTGATTTCTTAGTATTGAGTTCTCTATATTGTTATTGATATCCTTGAGTTGAGGTGTTCATGTTTATAATTCAGCATGAATAAAGCAAACATTTTTGTCTTAAACTGATTTTCGGAGCAAGTAAAGATAAGTTTTGACAAAAGAGTTTTAAACATAATTTGAGTAAGAGTATAAGGGAACTAAGTATTCCCAAATGTATCACTCTTTTTACATTGAGAAAAATAATATTTTGATTTCCAAATGGGTTACTTTTTATATTAAGAAAAATAATATTTTAATTTCCAAATGAGTTAACGAGTTTAGAGATATTTCAACTAATCATTACTCCATAAAAAGTGTGTCAAACAAATCATATTTATCTATGACTAACAAACAAAGTTACCATGTACAAGTTTGAAATTTCCAATCTATTGAATTAATTAAATTAATTAAAATCAACTACAATCTCTATGGTACAATTATATATATAAATATTTTGTTATTTTGTCCTATCATAATAATAAAAATTTTCTAGTTCTTATAAAAATCATATCACTTTTACTTTTCTTTAAAAATAAAATTGCAGAGCGTCTAGCTCCTTTATTCCATTTCAAAAATTTTGTACAAAAAGGCCCAACATAAGCCCAAATAAATCAAACAAGTACAACCTAACTAGGTCCATCAAAAATAGGAAATAGACCACTCTATAAATGATTCTAAATGGTAGGGTTTCCAGATACTTGTCATTTCACTCCGCCTCTTTCATCAACACGTTTTCTCCTTGAGTTGGTTTGAACTTGACTTACTTTCCGTCTCCTCGCTCTATGAAATATCTCCAAACGCTATATACTCTTCTCTTTCTCAACTCGTTGTAGTAGGTATCATTTCCTTTTTATCTTTGTAATTCTTTGTATCTCCTCTAACTTTCTCTTTTTTGCAGAGGTATATATACTCTGTTGGATGCATTAAATTTTTAAATTGTCTCGACAAAAATGTCGGGTTATGAGAATCTGTCATTAATGATTGACATAATTAGGTTTGTTTTTGTTCATTCTCCTTGTATTTTTTCACATGAATTCTTGTTTCAATTATTTTGTAAAATATATTTTGGTTTAAATCTTTCAATGAATATGCTGATAGTTTTTTTCTTTTTGACTTGTAAAAATAGAGAAAGACTTTTGTTTGGATGGACGTTTGGACATAAATTTTGTGAAATTAGAAAAGAAAAAAAAAAGTAGCATTTAAGAGAGTATTGTGTTGACCTCCCAGATGGTCACTCAGCTAATATTTATCATCTCTAAAAGTAATTTACTTGTTAAAAAAATTGAAAATCGACAAGACAGAATGTCTTTCGAAGATAATAAACATTAATTGAGTGAGACCATCTATTATATAGTCCATTATTAATATTATTATTTTATATTTTAATCTTTGTGTCTGAACAATAAAATTAAGCATTTGAAATTGTACCTAACTACCTACCAATCTCTAATATTTTCATAGATTTTCTCAAAATATGTTTTTTTTTTTAGAACAAAAAAAGTTCTTATGATTCAACATGAAAGACGAAATGACCTTAAAATCAAGTATAATCACATACATAACAATTGGTGATTGCGTTTTAAGAGCGAGCAATCATCTATTGCCCGAAAAATACAAGATTCATGCATCTGAGAAAAAAACTTGCAATTCTAGATGAAGACTTAAAGGTGGTTTAGGCCAACTTAATTGACATTGTCCTAAGGTATGTGTAGATGCTACTCTCCTTATACGTCACTTGTGGAATTACACTAAATTTGTATGTTGTTTTATGTCATACCAGAGATAAATACATACAGTTCAGGTATTGTTATTGCAAAAGGGTTGGCATAAGTTCGTGAAAGACGGAGGTTTAAGACCAAACGATACAATTATTTTCAAATAATTGTATCTTTTGCTCTTAAGCCCTTAGCTTTTACAAATCTATGTCAATTCTTTGTGTAAATAATTTTTTCATTTCTTTTTCAAAAATAACAATATCTAAACTTTGATAGTCTCTTATGCATCATAAAATCCCATGTCATCACTTTGGATTTGAAGAAAATATGTTGTTGCATATTTCTTAGGTATATAAGCCTCTAAAATCCAATATAGTTCACTAGGAGTTAGCTCCTTTTGAAAAGTTATTTGTATGAGAATTCAAACATTATCTTATAAGTAACATTAAAATCATGATTTCAGTACTACTTAGGATAATGATAGATGATGTTGGACTTTCTAGTCTTGTATATACTTAATAAATATGTAATAACTTACTCTCTCCGTTTAAAAAAGAATGACCCTATTTTCTTTTTAGTCTGTTTAAAAAAGAATGACCCCTTTCCTTTTTTGGCAACACTTGAACTTTCAACGTGGCATGTTTAAGACCACAAGATTAAATGACATTTTGGTACATTTGACATAACTTTAATTTAGAACAACACGATTAAAAAGTCTTCTTTCTTTTCTTAAACTCTATTCCAATTCAAACTAGATCATCCTTTTCAAAACAGATGCAGTATTTCTTTTTCTTAAATTCAAAGTGAACATGAGATTTTATGATATATCAAGAAGATTATGAAAGTTCATGTATTGTTGCAAAAGAAATCAAAAAAATTATTTTCCAAAAGGGTTGGCATGAGTTTGTGAAAGCCGGAGGTTTAGGAGCAAAGTACAATTATTTTCGCAAATAATTATATCTTTTGCTCTTAAACCTTTAGCTTTAACAAATTTGTGCCAACCCTTTGTGTATATAATTTTATTTCTTTTACAATAACAATATATAAATTTTCATAGTCTCTTTATGCATCAGAAAAGCACATGTCCTCTTTGAAAAAAATACTTTGTTGCATATTCTTAAGTATATAAGCCTACAAAATCCAACATCACTTGGAGTTAGCTCCTTTTAAAAGCTATTTGTATGGGAATTCGAGATTATCCTATAAGTAACATTAAGATCATGGATTTTACCAAGAGGACTTAAAAAACACAAAATGTTATAGGCCTGTGATCCCTAAGTACTATTGGACTCAAATAATTTAAGTAGGTTTACACGTTGTATTTAGATTGAACTCATAGAACAAAATTTGAGTCTTAAAATTCAATACAAAATGCACAGATGGGATTTACGTCCGTAGATCAAACCACAAATGATCCGTGAAGGGTTTTTTTCCAGTTTTTAAGACTAGTTAAGGGTTTGAATAGTGTTAATACGTTCTTTAATGCTTCCAAGTCTTAAAGCAAGGATCCAAGAGGAGAAAGCTAAGATTTTGAGCGTTCTTTGAATTTTCACCGATTTCACCAAGAACTTTGTTCTTCAGTGTATGTAAGGCTATCATAATGGTGGACTATGTTCGTCCTCACACCCTATATCTATCTAAATTCAGTAAAAGAGTAATCTAGGATTTTATCATGAATTTTAAGTATTTTTGAGGTGAGTAATATCGTCGAATTCTGAGTTTTTGATTTCTTAGTATTGAGTTCTCTATATTGTTATTGATATCCTTGAGTTAAGGTGTTCATGTTTATATTTCAGCATGAATCCTTTTTTGAGTTATAATTTTTGAGAATCTTTTAAAGCAAACATTTTTGTCTTAAGCTGATTTTCGGAGCAAGTAAAGATAAGTTTTGAGAAAGAGTTTTAAACATGATTTGAGTAAGAGTATAAGGGAACTATGTATTTCCGAATGTATCACTTTTTACATTGAGAAAAATAGTATTTTGATTTCCAAATGAGTTACTTTTTACATTGAGAAAAATAATATTTTGATTTCCAAATAAGTTACTTTTTACATTGAGAAAAATAATATTTTGATTTCCAAATGAGTTAACGAGTTTAGAGATATTTCAACTAATCATTACTCCATAAAAAGTGTGTCAAACAAATCATATTTATCTATTACTAACAAACAAAGTTACCATGTACAAGTTTGAAACTTCCATCAATTCTCCAACTAATCTATTGAATTAATTAAATTAATTAAAATCACTACAATCTCTATGGTACAATCATATATATAAATATTTTTGTTTATTTTTCCTATCATAATAATAAGAATTTTCTTGTTCTTATAAAAATAATATCACTTTTACTATTCTTTAAAAATAAAATTGCGGAGCGTCTAGCTCCTTTATTCCATTACAAAAATTTTGTACAAAAAGGCCCAACATAAGCCCAAATAAATCAAACAAGTACAACCTAACTGGGTCCATCAAAAATAGGAAATAGACCACTCTATAAATTCATTCTAAATGATAGGGTTTCCTGATACTCGTCATTTCACTCCGCCTCTTTCATCAATACATTTTCTCCTGGAGTTGGTTTGAACTTGACTTACTTTCCGCCTCCTCGCTCTATGGAACATTTATGTGTATCTCCTGACGCTATATACTTTCTCTTTCTCAGCTCGTTGTAGTAGGTATCATTTCTTTTTTATCTTTGTAATTCTTTGTATCTCCTTTAACTTTCTCTTTTTTGCAGAGGTATATATACTCTGGTGGATGCAGTAGATCTTTAAATTTTCTCGACAAAAAGGTCGGGTTATGTGAATCTGTCATTAATGATTGACATAATTAGGTTTGTTTTTGTTCATTCTCCTTGTATTTTTTCACATGAATTCTTGTTTCTATAATTTTGCAAAAAATATTCTGGTTTAAATCTTTCAATGAATATCTTGATAGTTCTTTTCTCTTTTGATTTGTAAAAACAGAGAAAGTCTTTTGTTTTGATGGACGTTTGGACATAAATTTTGTGAAATTTGAAAAGAAAAAAAATAGAATTTAAGAGAGAATTGTATTGACCTCCCAGATGGTCACTCAGCTAATATTTATCATCTCAGAAAGTCATTTACTTGTTAAAAAAATTGAAAATCAACAAGAAGAATGTCTTTCTATGATAATAAACATTAATTGAGTGAGACCATCTATTATATTGTCCATTTTTAATATTATTATTTTATATTTTAATCTTTGTGTCTGAACAATAAAATTCAGCATTTGAAATTGTACCTAACTACCTACCAATCTCTAATATTTTCATAGATTTTCTCAAAATATCTTTTTTTTTAGAAAAAAAAATTCTTATGATTCAACATGAAAGACGAAATGACCTTAATATCAAGTATAATCACATAAGTAACAATTGGTGATTGCGTTTTAAGAGCGAGCAATCATCTATTGCCCAAAAAATACAAGATTCATGCATCTGAGAAAAAAACTTGCAATTCTAGATGAAGACTCAAAGGTGGTTTAGGCCAACTTAATGGGCATTGTCCTAAGGTATGTGTAGATGCTACTCTCCTTATACGTCATTTGTGGAATTACACTAAATGTGTATGTTGTTTTATGTCATACCAGAGATAAACACATACAGTTCAGGTATTGTTATTGCAAAAAGGTTGGCATAAGTTTGTGAAAGACAGAGGTTTAAGACCAAACGGTACAATTATTTTCAAATAATTGTAATTGCTCTTAAACCTTTAGCTTTCACAAATCTATGTCAATTCTTCGTGTAAATAATTTTTTCATTTCTTTTACAAAAATAACAATATCTAAACTTTGATAGTCTCTTTATGCATCATAAAATCCCATGTCATCACTTTGGATTTGAAGAAAATATGTTGTTGCATATTTCTTAGGTATATAAGCCTCTAAAATCCAATATCACTTGGAGTTAGCTCCTTTTGAAAAGTTATTTGTATGAGAATTCAACATTATCTTATAAGTAACATTAAAATCATGATTCCAGTGCTACTTAGGATAATGATGGATGATGTTGGACTTTCTAGTCTTGTATATACTTAATAAATATGTAATAATTTACTCCTTTCGTTTCAAAAAGAATGACCATATTTCCTTTTTAGTCTGTTTCAAAAAGAATGATCACTTTTCTTTTTTGGCAACAGTTTAACTTTAACTTTCCACGTGGCATGTTTAAGACCACAAGATTAAATGACATTTTGGTACATTTGACATAACTTTAATTTAGAACAACACGATTAAAAAGTCTTCTTTCTTTTCTTAAACTCTATTCCAAGTCAAACTAGATCATCCTTTTCAAAACAGATGCAGTATTTCTTTTTCTTAAATTCAAAGATGAACATGAGATTTTATGATATATCAAGAAGATTATGAAAGTTCATGTATTGTTGCAAAAGAAATCAAAAAAATTATTTTCCAAAAGGGTTGGCATGAGTTTGTGAAAGCCGGAGGTTTAGGAGCAAAGTACAATTATTTTCGCAAATAATTGTATCTTTTGCTCTTAAACCTTTAGCTTTAACAAATTTGTGTCAACCCTTTGTGTATATAATTTTTATTTCTTTTACAATAACAATATATAAATTTTCATAGTCTCTTTATGCATCAGAAAAGCACATGTCCTCTTTGAAAAAAATACTTTGTTGCATATTCTTAGGTACATAAGCCTATAAAATCCAACATCACTTGGAATTAGCTCCTTTTGAAAGCTATTTGTATGGGAATTCGAGATTATCCTATAAGTAACATTTAAATCATGGATTTTACCAGGAGGCCTAAAAAACACAAAATGCTATAGGCTTGTGATCCGTAAGTACTATTGGACTCACATTTTAAGTAGGTTTACACGTAGTATGTAGATTGAACTCATAGAACAAAATTTGAGTCTTAAAATTCAATACAAAATGCACAGATGGGATTTACGTCCGTAGATCAAACCACGAATGATCCGTGAAGGGTTTTTTTCCAGTTTTTAAGACTAGTTAAGGGTTTGAACAGTGTTAATGAATCCTTTACGTTCTTTAATGCTTCCAAGTCTTAAAGCAAGGATCCAAGAGGAGAAAGCTAAGATTTTGAGCGTTCTTTGAATTTTCACCGATTTCACCAAGAACTTTGTTCTTCAGTGTATGTAAGGCTATCATAATGGTGGACTATGTTCGTCCTCACACCCTATATCTATCTAAATTCAGTAAAAGAGTAATCTAGGATTTTATCATGAATTTTAAGTATTTTTGAGGTGAGTAATATCGTCGAATCTTGAGTTTTTGATTTCTTAGTATTGAGTTCTCTATATTGTTATTGATATCCTTGAGTTAAGGTGTTCATGTTTATATTTCAGCATGAATCCTTTTTTGAGTTGTAATTTTTGAGAATCTTTTAAAGCAAACATTTTTGTCTTAAGCTGATTTTCGGAGCAAGTAAAGATAAGTTTTGAGAAAGAGTTTTAAACATGATTTGAGTAAGAGTATAAGGGAACTATGTATTTCCGAATGTATCACTTTTTACATTGAGAAAAATAGTATTTTGATTTCCAAATGAGTTAACGAGTTTAGAGATATTTCAAAACATTACCTCCTTAAAGAGGATATCTTGAGAAATTATCTCAAAATTGAGAAACAATATGTTTTATACATTTTAGCATGACC
Organism: Solanum lycopersicum; assembly: GCF_036512215.1. Taxonomy (NCBI): domain Eukaryota; kingdom Viridiplantae; phylum Streptophyta; class Magnoliopsida; order Solanales; family Solanaceae; genus Solanum; species Solanum lycopersicum. Next base: position 4,128,543 of record NC_090807.1, on the reverse strand, counting down.
ATATATTTATTGAGAGTAGTATTGAGCACCGATATGGGAATGAGTTCAGACAAGTAACATCCCTCATAAATTATGTAGCCAACATGGGTAAAAGATCGTATTATTTAGACGACTCCTTATTGCTTTCAAGCAAAGCCTTAGTGGATCCACTTAGTTGAAATGTTCTATTTCTCTGCAAGGTATAGGACAGTTCTGGCAGCATGAACAAGACGTTATACCGTCGCGTTCCTCATAGTGATGGTTATCGATTAGAGGATCTCCCAGATAGAATTAAAAGTGTATTTTTATCATATCACTTAATATTTTGAGTTCACAGATGAGTAGGTATTTGTAAAGTTTAAATATTTTCACTCATTTATTTCTTTACTTACAGTTGAGTAAATATTTATATGTATTGTAGTTCTTTCATTCAGTTATTTTGCTTTAGTTATATTACATACTCATACATTCAATGTATTGATATCATTCTATCAGTATCTTTTTATGATGCAGATACAGAAGACTCTTCATTGAAATCACTTGCACTTCCAGTTAGCTTAGTTGAGCCTCCTTGCATTCTAGAGGACTCTACTTTTATATTTTAGTTATTTACTTTGAGGTGTCGTGGGTCTTGAACCAACATCAGTCTAGAACAACAAAGGCTTCATAGATTGTTAGTTTTGAATATATTTTCGGTATAATTAAATTGCATTTCAACAATTCTTGTTTTTGAAGTATTTTTGAAACATTCGAGTACTTTGAGATTAAAAGGTTTAATTATGTTTAAAACTTGATTCTGCTTGAGTTAGTTTTTAGTTAGCCATGCTAAGGGTTCGCTTGAAGACCAACAACGATTCTCGAGTGTCGGTCACATCTAGGGTGTTGGCTCGAAAGTGACAGGAGGGAACTTCCATTTTGTCACAAGTATCGCAACTCGATTGATCCTAGTCCCGGAGGAAACTCGACTGGAGTCGTCTTGATTCGAGTCGTTTCGACCCACCAAATCCGGACCCAAGTTAAGGCACCAAGTTTCAATTGATCTAGCCAAGGTTAGGAAGGTTGTATAGACACATACTTGATCCTCATCAATTCTTATTTATTATATTCATTAATTTTCAATTGAAGTATCTGAAACACGAGCCTCTAGGGACCCGTCCAAACTATTCAACCAAATTTCAAATTATCATCTGAACCTATAGGAAGTCTCAAACCTCTAGTTTTTATTTTAACTTTTCTTGGAGTGCATTTAAGTATTTTAAGATCCGTGATCTCCATCCAAGAGCCAAACCTTATTTTATTGAGTTAATAGCTAAAAAGCCTCTTAAACTTGGCATGCAAACCTAACCTATGAAAAGTCTTAATACCCCCTTAAACATGGATTTTTGGAACTCTTTACACCCCCTAAACTAAGAAATGTCTTAATTATTCCCCTTAAACATAGATTTTTGGAACTCTTCACACCTCTAATTGTGAAATGTCTTAATTACCCTTAAAAAATTACTCCAAGTCATTTTATATGACTCACTTTCCCTGCGCAAAAAAAAAGCATATTTCTATGTTTAGTAAAAGTTTAATCCTATTTCTATTTATAGGACGTACTTTGACTTGACAAAAAATCTAAAACAATAAGTCATAAGTATTTATATGACTATAAATCATTTCATCAGGAGTTAACAAAAAATTTTAGTTAAATTTTAACTAAATCTAAGAATTTGTCATTCCTTTTGAGATTCTGAAAAGAAAAGCAAGCAAGTCATATTAATTGAATCAAAAGCAAGAGAGCGTAATTAAGACTTCTTATAAATTAGAAGGTAAATAGTTCTAAAATTCTATGTTTGAGGATGCAGTTAAGACTTATCACAGGGAAAAAACTTATCCACACCGAGTGTCTACTTCAAACTAATTCAATATTCATTATTCTTTTATTTAATGAAGTAAAACGCATGTTAATTAATTAAAGTTAAGTAAAATGAACTATAAATCTAAACGCATGACATGCACATATTGGATTGAGAAAACACCCTTGACTATAATTTTGATTCTCGAAACAAAGTTTTAGGGCATTAGAAATAGAGGGGAGTGTAATATTTCCAATACAGTCTTGCACAACCCTCCACCAAATTGTATGTAAGTTGTAAGATATTGAATGAAACATGACAAGGAAACAAACTGATCAAATGTTTGAAAATACAATTTTTATACCCATTTTGCACATACTTTATCATAACTTATACATACCACCAAATTGTATGTAAATTGTGTATAAAATGTGGGAGGGAGAGGGTGGCCATGTAGAAGGTAAAAGTCTTTACCTCAAAATGAAAGGTGCAGAACCTGGAAAAGGGCATAAAAATTGAGCTATTATGGCTTACTGTTGATTACAAAAATTTACTGGAATCTGCATGAAGTATTTCAAAGAATTATCACTCAATTGAAGATATTAAGGATGATAAGTCATACATTGGTTTATACAAAAAGTCGATGACAACCACAGTTATCTCCTCATTCACAATATCCATTTGATCCGAGCTGCAGTTTATGTATCTGTCCCAAAAGGGAGATATAACATGATTCAACACATAGTTGGCTGCGCTGAGAGCAAAGGAAATGTTTAAGGTTTCAATAAGTTGAAATCCGAGCGATGACCAAGGTTTATTATGATGTGATAACTCCTCATGGAAAAAGAAGAGTAAGAAAGCGGCATACAACCAAAGCAAACAACTAACCTTTTCAAACTCAAATGCAACGAGGCAGTCTCTGAAGCTCCAATGCTGCACGAGAAACAGCATCAACGAGAGATGGTATTGTGGAGCTTTTGACCTGAGAAACAATCCCTTCGATTTTCGATATCTCAGGCAAACTTATTGACAATATCATAGCATGTGACAGGTACTGTCTACAAGAATAACCAAGTGCGATCAGAATTCGTTGCAACAGCAAGTGAGATATGCTTTGTCTCCATGACTCAAGGATGAGACTGACTTTGGGAAGATTTGTCAGGAACCCAGTGGTAGCTTCCCTTGGAGCTGCCTTGAGCAATAAAATTAAGCATTCAGAAGCTAAATCTGCAACATTAATCTCATTCAGATGGGTGAGTTCTAATAAGACCCCAACATTTTCACCAAAGTCCATAATATCTCTGATGCATTCATTTTGATCAAAGGCACTAGCTCCATCTGAGGAATTTTCATATAAACGAACAGGTTCTTTTGCAAACATAGAGCCTCTCACAGTGCCTACTGAGCGTAAAAGGAAAGCCCTACACAAACGAAGTGTAGGTTCAATGAAATCTTCCATCTCCTTAGCATATACAAATTCCAAAAGGCTTCCGATCTTTCTGACAACTTTTAGTTGGGAGAGAGATTTGGTTTCCAGCTCTGGAGCAGATGTAAGAGCCAAGCAGAGCAGTACATTGTTGACATTTGCAGTTGAGAAATCACCAAGGAGAAATTCAAAGCACTGGGAGATTATCTTCATGTGGACAATGTCTGCAATATTTATATGGTTATACTCGATGAGCATCACAAGAAGTTTCTGAGCATACACAGGTATTGGGTCCTCATCCTCAATCAAAGAGGGGTAGAGAGGGAGGAAGTAAGAATTAGATATGGACTTCAAATTCTCCGGCTTCTGTTCATTTTCAGATGTTTCATCCAGTAAAATGACCATCACATCAAACAAAATCTTCAGGCACAAGAATCTGGCATCTCCATCTTTATTCCCTTTGTAAACAACAGATAAACTAGGTAGAATCTGGCTAATAAAAATGCTAGAACTATCTTGAACCAGAGACATCTCCTCTGCTATAGACTCAAGAACACGTAAAAGTGTTATCTGAAAATCATCTCTACCCTGCAACCGAAAGTAAGAATCGTGTAAGTGCTTCGTAGACCAACAAGAAACCCAATCTTCTGCATGCATCTTCAGTTTATCATGGATCAAAATTTTGAGAAAACTAAGCTAAATCCCTAAGCCATGTGGTAGGGTGTATAATAATAGTACTGAATAGGGTATTATTAGCAATGCTGGGATCATTTCTTATCCGTGATTTGGTAGGTGTATTCAAGGTAGTTCTGTCTTTAACCTAGTATCAATAATACTGGTATTGCTGATACCATGGGTTGCTATGTATTAGTTATACACCCTATAGTACTAAGTAGGATTAGTTATAGATATATTAGCTATACATACGTTGAAAACACTACCAGACAAGGTATTAAATAATACCAAGGGCAATACATCCTACCAAACAACTCTTGAGTGTTTAAAATAAACAGTCCACATTGACAGATCATTCAACCTAATCTTATGCACTCCTACACCCACCCTTCTTTACCAGAGTTTGGAGCATATTAGCTTGGTGGCTAACACTTGGCTCAGGTGACGATTAACAGGAGGTCTTGTAAACGAACCATATTAAATTGAAGGTTCCAAATCTAGGACAAGGATTATATGTCTTCTATGTGGGCTTTTGAAACATTTGGATTTTTCTTTTCTTCTAAGTAAGAATCTTGCTTATATGTGAAATTTTACAATTAGAAGATGCAACAAAGATATCATCAGATTACCTGGAAAGGAGACTCCACCAGTTTAAGTAGATTTGCCAACTGTTGCAGAACCTGATGATTAGCAACCCTTCTTTTCAGTGAAGCGCACCCAAGAAGATGGAGAACAACAGGAAATAAATGCATACTGTTCTTAGAAGAATTTCGACTTGTGACACTAATTATCTGCCCACGGCGTTTACCACCCTTCAGTTGCTGAATGTCCCCAGATATACATTCAAGCAAACTTGGTACAGTTGATGCGATAACCATCCCAAGTGCATCTAAACACTGCTTCACAAAGTCATCCTTCTCCTTAACCAACCTATCAACGGTTGAGAGCAGTTTAGCATTGCAAAAGAATAGTGGCAGCCACCTCTTTCCATTCATACAAAGTAGAGCCACAAATATGAGTGCCTTTCCCTTCAAAACTTCACTTCCCTGCTCAATTAGAGTCACAAGATTCAGAACAAGATTCTTGTCTTCGACCAAGGCAAGAAGGTACCTTCCAATACTTGGAAGTGTATGACTTTCTAGGAGAGTCATGTTCAGAATGTTTAAGCAGATTTGTTGCTCTCGTGGATTACGCTTGACCAGGCTTGAAACCATATCCTTGAATGAAAGTTTTTCCATGACTCGTTGAATACTAGAAGGGCTAAAACGAACAAGACGAGCCAAGCAAGACCCTGCTGTCAGCCTCATGCTCTCCTGCTTTCCAGGAGCCCTAAATATGTAGCAGAGGTTAGTAATGACATCTTGGCTGGTGAAACGAGCAGACCAGTACCCTCCTTGACTGGAGATATTTTCAATTGTCCTCAGAGCATAAAGTTGAGTAATATCATCTTCTCCGTTCCGTAAAAGTGATGAAACCAATGAAATTATTGGACTTGTCACCTAAAACATTAACATTTTCAGAAAGGAAATGCGAGGTTTTGCAATATGTAAAGAATTAAAGATAGTATAGATGCTTGTATGATTTTATCTTATTTCTCCCACAACCCCAAGAGAAATATCTTAACACTCTTGTTCATTTTACTGCTATATAATGTTGCATTACAAGGGAATTGCCAGCTTATTAGTTCTTCCAGAAATACAGAGAAAAACTTGTAGAATCTTGTATATATAGATTCAACAATATTTCATGATAAGGGAAGATAGCTTACGGGAAAAATTGAAGTCTATGCCAAGTTGTCATTTGTCATCCATCTATTCTTCATGTTAGAAATTTGTTCCATGCAGATTTATAGACATGATTTACTACAAGATAATCATTGTATACACTTATATGTCTGATAGTATACGTGACTATAATTATCACTAATTAAAAGATTACTGGTGTAAGGTGTGTAACCCATTAATAAGTATACCATCTATATCCTAGTGATAACTTTTTCTCATAAGAGCTGCATTGGTGCTTGAATTGTGTTTCTGATAGTGCCTATGCTTTTAAGTGATTGCTCATAGAACACTTAAAACCCCATTGGAATATAGCTTAGTAATTTATTGTGGAAAGGAATTTAAACGAATATAATACTCCCTCCAATTCAATTTGTTTGTCCTACTTTCCTTTTGGGTCCTTTAAAAAAAATGTGCCTTCTCTTTTTTGGCAACTCTTTAATTTCATCTTTTCATATGACATGTTTAAGACCACAAGATTTAAGAACATTTGGTGCATTCTATATATCTTTAATTTAAGTGCACAAGATTCAAAAATCTTCTTAACTTTCTTAAACTCTATGCCAAGTCAAAATCGAACAAAAATGAAAACGGAGGGAGTAATTAACTTGACAAGTTGCACCAAATAAGAAATTACAGCAACGAAGTTACCTGCCAACAGGATGAGGGTCGGCTGTCCTTAGATGGAGATTCCATTGGTTTGTTATCCCGAGCATGCTCATTTTGAGTAGATATATAAAATAGTAATTCACCCAAAGCAGCCATGGAAAACCTTCTCACTTTTTCTTGCCTGTCTCTCAGACCATCAGTTAGTGCACCTAATATTCCAGAATTTGCCAGCTCATCCCCAATAAAAGTTGAGTGACGAATCAACAAACCGATAAGTGAAGCAAGTTGAGCACGCAACAGAGTAACCTTGGAGTGACGAAGCATTTTGACTAGAACCAGCATAATAGACCCATTGGTCAAGATGTTGGCTGCATCAGCATTGCTGCTCAAAAGCTCAAGGTATCTGATCACATTTTGCTTCTCCCCTGAGGGAGTATTCCCACTAACAATACTGATGATTCTACTATTAAAAGAGTCTAATTGCTCCTTCGACATTTTGACAAAATCAGACAGTTGAGGTGCATCGAATGGAAGTGAAGGAATTGCATCTGAACCTTTATCTGATTTTCTGCTAGGCATTACAGGTCTGACTGAGAGATCAGATGGATGCCAAAGAATATCTGAAAGGTTCGTAGATGGTTTTGAGATATCAGAGATATTCGCAGAGTTCTCTTTAATCACAGGAGTCTTTAGCTGAGGGCTATCATTAGGTAGCATAGCAGCCACTTCATATTTAGAAGACTGTTCATGGTCAGATGTCCTTGAATAATCTGAGCAAGGTGTATTAACCACAGCTGGTGTATCTGGATGTCTGCTATCAATATCCATCTCTTCCATATTACCCTCCGTCAGATTTGGAGTTGAAGTAGTTGACTCGGGACTCTGAGTGCTATCAGTTTCATCAGGTTCATCTTGTGTATCATCCTCATTATTCTCATTAAAGTCAAGTTCCATGTCAGTATTTTCAACCTTAAGTTCAGCATCATTCTCAGAGTTATTAGGCAGTGGCCTACGGTAGTTCTCCTTCTCATTCTCCCTCATTAAATTTGATTTTGCAATTCTTGAAAGACGTAATAGATTGACACCTCTAGTATTGTTCGAGGTGTCTTTCTGCTTGTCATCAGTTGTCTTGCCAGAACCCTTCGCTTGAGCTTTCCGGCCACTGGATATGCCTTTAATTGGTGTCACGTAACCTCTGGATCCAGTATTTGAATTTTCATCATGCTTGAGGGACACCTTAGAATCTTTTTCACGAGTCTTTTGTGGGGTCTTGTTTTGTATTGGCTTTTCACTGTTCCTTTCTGAAAGGCATTGCTTAGAAGACATTTCTATCATATTATCAAAAGCAGGCTGAGGAGGTAATGGCACTGGAGCAAATCTTGTTTTCCAGAAAGCATGTCCTGCAAGCTCGGGCCACTGCATTCTTTCAGAAGGATCTTTTATAAGAAGAGAATTAATCAGATTGACCAAGGGGCGGCTTGGCGTGCCAGGAAGTGCTGGAGTTGGATCAGAAATGACTGATCTCACTAGCTGGGTAAATTCTTTGCCAACAAAAGGAGGTATCCCAGCATAGCATTCAAACAAGACACAACCAAGAGCCCAGAAATCAGAGGCATAGGAATGGACCCCTCCATCTTGGAAAAGCTCTGGAGCCATGTAATATGGGGTTCCTCGCTTTATTTGTGGTAACTGAAAAATACATGATACAAAAATAGCACATATGAATGACAAAGTAGGGAAAAGACACAAATCAAAACCGGAAGCAATAACTATCACTTTATAAATTCTATATTCTATTCGGTAGTTGATTAAAGGGAAAATACAAAAGAATTTAGAACTGTGGTTTCCATGTGTGATTTGTGAATTGAGAAGTAAAAGCAAAGGAAGGAAGAAGTCAACTAATTGTAAGATCTTTGAGAGACCTTGTGCGTCCTCTTGAGTCTTGACTTTGAAATTTCTCTAGACAGACCAAAAAAAGAATAATTTAGAGAATTTCTGCAGAAATGACTAGAAGTTAGCTCACTGTAAGATGTTTCTTTTGCTTCTTTTCAATGTCCAAACAACGAAAACCGTGTTCCTCTTAAGTTTTCCTCACTTTCTGCACCAGAAGAACAAAAATCTCTTTCTTTTGGCTTCCTTTTATGTTTTCTGGCTCAGTTTCCTAATTCTAAAGCGCAGCCTCAGATGAGAAGGTGCCTAATGTAAGAACGAAAAGCTTGCAAAAGCTGTCACAATACCTTTAGAATTTCTCCTACAGGTGAATATAAACCACTTCTACAAACACAAAAGTGACCAGACTTGACTTGTGCACAGTCACCAAAGAAAGTGGACCAATGAAGTGGGTGCAAACCTTGGAAATTAGGGTTCAAATCTCAATAACAACAAAAAACACTTGGTGGTTTCTTGTCATCCTTCTATGAAGTGGTGGATAGAGTTACCCAGTCGGTACCCTATGTTGGTGGAAGCAACGCATACCCAGTGGAGGTGCGCGCAAGCGAACCCGCACACTACCCTTATTAAAAAAAATGAATTGACCAGTGCACCATTCAGGATTTACCTTTAATGAACTGCAAAACAGTTATGCCACCAATTTAACTTTTCCTGTGTTCAGTTTAGGGAAAAAGGAAGGGAAAGAGAGTTGAACTACCTGGGAGGAAGGTGTCTTTGATATATCACTCAATTTTCTTGCTAATCCAAAATCACACAGCTGCCAGGAAACAAATTCAACTTCAAAGTCATATAATTGGTCAAAAGAACTCATCACAATGTGGAAAAATCACAACATAAAGATCACCATACCTTTGTGATTCCATTTTCATCCAATAGGATGTTTGATGGCTTTAAGTCGCAATAAATTATTCCCTTTGAATGTAAGTATCTGGTATAGTAGACACCAGAAAGGTTATTCATGCCCAAAACAACAAGTGTTACAAAAGAAGAATTAAGGCTAAAGTTACTTACAGAAGAGCTCTAACAAGGCCACAAGCAAGATCATGAATTGAATCTTCAGGAAGCTTACCATCCTTCAACCCAAAGATTAAATGATGTTAAAATCTCCCAGGTGTGGTTAAAACTAAAATACAGGTAAGATGATAAGGATGTGACATTACCAACTACCAGTAAAGTGTGGTCATTTGACTACTCTCAAAATACAAATCAAAAAAAGGAACCTACTTCCTTCACCTCAATTTACTGGTACAAGAAACAAGTTAGCCCAAAGTGTCGACAAAATTCATTTGTGAAACTACAAACAATCATTTAAAATTGAAGTGGTCAATCCCACAAGAAACCAATGTCCTTAGTGCCTGTTTGGGAATCCCAATGTAGGCATGCAACAAACTTACCATGAAACCTCAATGTTTTATGCCTCTATTAAAAAGAAAACCAAGAAGAATTAGGGTAATGTCAAAAATTTGGAGGTTTATATCTAATGCTGCATGAGGCATCCTATAGGCAAACACTGGCAAAACACACCTCATTTGGTAAGTAGTTATACCACTGAAATGATGAAATTTATTTATGAAAAACGGCAGACCTGCCAGTGCTTACCTGCTGAAGCAAGCTCATGAGATTTCCTCCAACACAATATTCTAAAACCAACCACAGGTGTGCAGATGTTTCATACCTACGGGTCAGTTGATTAAGAAAATAAGTCAGGAATCTTCTTATTAAACGCCAAAAAGACTTCACCCCTTCAACGAAATTGAATATAAAAAAAAGAAGTTATATGCAAGAAAGGAAAAAGATAATTCTTACCAGGAGTAGAACTTCAACACATTTGCATGATCTAGAGAATGAAGAATTCTGACCTGCAATAAATGTAGCCAATAGAAGAATAAAATACATGCATAAAGGAAACTGAAGGAAATAGATTTTAAGAAAAGATTGGGTTTCTTGATCAATTTGTTCACCAAACTTCAATTTTATGACACAGAATAGGAAGACTGTGTTATGACTCGCATAATTTCCAATAATCTCACAACTACAATAGTCACAAGCACAACAATCCATAACAACTATAAATATGATAAGGTAAGTTTTTTTCTAAGACCAAACTTACTAAAAGAATATACATTTAGCTTCTGAAGTAGTTCAGCTGCTTTTGAAAATGTGCAGGAACTACCGATAATGTTAGAACAATTGAGTATGCAGATCTATTGAGCAACTGCAGATTAGCAGGCACCTATCGAATTTTTACAGCAAGTCAATGCATAACGTACACAACATGTTATAAGTATTTTCTTCCTGCAAACGATTTCTAAATTCCACTGAGGAGGGTTCGCAAATAGTTATTAAATACTTTTTGTCTATTCCTCTAGAAGAAGTTGACTACAATGAAAGTCAATATTATGAAGTTTTCAAAATTCTAATAGAGCTACTAGGTAGGCAATAAACTCTGCAGCCCTGTTACCAATTAAATCGTACAGTCTCATCCTGGCCTAGCAATCAAATAGATCAAGTAACAGCTTGGAAACTAAGGTTCGAATTTCACCAAAGACAATGATAGGTGAAATCTTCTCATCACCTAAACCTTGGTGTGCATAGTTTAATAGACAGTACTATGTCCTACAATACAAGGTGGCGCAAATACCACTGTTATCAAGAGGATAAATCAGGCACTTCCACAATTATATAAACAGAGGTGCAAGCAAATTCAGCCAAGGATCTATCAAAAACAGTCTAGTCTCTCTACCTCCCAAGGTAATAATGAGGTGTGTGTACACTCTATCCTCCCCAGACCCCACTTATGAGATTACACTACGTATATTATTGTAGATGAAATCAAATTCAAACCTTCAACGATCCAATTCCACGTCCCTAACAAATTCTATACGAAATAAATCTCAAAATACAATTAAAATTAAAATTCAAAACAAAGACAGAAACTTTTTTTCCAGGGGTTTCTTACTTCGTGAAGAACCTTGTTTTTCTGAGATTTATCCACACTTTTAATCGCAAAATACTCTATTGTCTTCTTTTTCCTCCCTTTATATACAGTCTGCGAATAAAAAAACAAAAAACTTAAACAACAAAGTTAACCCAAAAAATGCAAACAGAACAAGAACAGGAACAAAAAGAAAACCATTACCGAGTGTTTTCCACGGCCAATAGCTTCATATATATGATATTGATTCATATTTTTTCACTTGCTCACACAAAATTTAGCTAGGGTTTTTCCTCTTTTTCTGAATCTGAAATTGAAACAAATACAGTTCTTTTCTCTGCTAATCAAAGAGATTTACTGAAGAAATGAATTGAAATCAAACAAAAATCTACTGAAAATTTTTGAAAAAAATGGTGAGATTTGTGAGGATGAGAAAGAGAGAGTGTGTGGGCGGGAAGATTTAGAGTTGAAAAATAATGAAATGTAATGAGGAATATTATTATTTATTTTTTCAGAGAGAATTTTAAAATATAGAATAGGGGGCAAAAAGGGTATATTCGATTTGTTTAATAATTGTATGCAACGGTTTGATTGACTAATTAATATACTATTATTATCATAAGGTTTAAATTTGAATCCATAGATGCATTTTCATTTAGTTTAATAAGGTACATCTAATTTGATAACATTTTTCCTTTTTTTTTTAGTTTTACTAGATAAATATTCTTTATAAAAAAAAGTTGTTTTATTTATTGGAAAACAGCATGTTTTTATTTTTTCAGAAAAAATATACTGATGTTTAATCAAAATTTTAGAACATATATTTATTTAAGGCCGAAGTCATGTGTGGCCCCTTGAAGTTGCCCGCATAATTCATTTAGACACTTTAATAGACCTCATTTCCTATTAGACACTTCAATCTTAAAATATAAATAACTATTGAACATTTTTTTGATACTGAGTAAAAAAAAGGAAGTGTGTGTGATACACATGCATATGATGTGTCAATATAGCAAATCAAATAAAGACACGTGGCATTTTAATTTTAAAAAAATATAATTATAATTTCTTAATATAAATAAGTCAAAAATTAAAAAGAAAAGTTTCCCAACTTTTTTTAAAAAAAAAAATAAAATTATACACCTCTCACCCACCTCCCATTGCATCCCAACCCCAATGTCCTTTTCTTCCTTTTCCTAATACTCACCCTTCTTCACCATTGTTGGTCTCCATTTTTTTAGCGAAGAAAATGTAGATTTATATCTTCATTTTTTCGGTAAAGAACCGCTGATATTTGATCTTTATTTTTCAGAAGAAAAAAAAAGGAAAGTTCTTTCTACATCTACAAAATTAATAATATAATGATAAGAAAATAAATTAAACAAAATTAAGAACAAAAAAATGGAAATTCATATAAGAAAAAAGTGACATCAAATTGTTTTCAAGAATGGCTGCAGAAATGACGGGAGTATTCTGCAAAAATACAAACTTGTTTTTTTTAAAAAAAAAAAAGAGAGAGAGAAAAATAAAATATAGAAAAATTAAAAGGAAAAAAAAAGAAAAAATTGAAAGATAAAAAGGAAAATGTTAAAATTACGATTTCACGCGCTTACCAAGCGTGCATCACACTTCTTATGCCACATCTGCATAAAGTGTTTAAATGGTTCAAATTCTAGAGGGTAGAGGTGTTCAATAGGTATAGGTCCTAGTTAAGGTGTCTAAATGAATTATGCTGACAACTTTAAGGGGCTGCAGATGACTTACGCTTTTATTTAAAATATACTTTTGGTCAAATAGAATTTCATAAGAAGTAACTATTTAGTTGGGGAGGGAGAGAAAGTTCGAAAAAAAGGCAAGGCAAGAAGAGAAAGTGTATGCAATGGCATGGAAGGTCAATTTTGAAAGCTTTTGTAAAATTATCGTTTTATCCCTCTCGATAATTGTCCTTAGTCGTTTCTGAAATAGATTTTGAAATTTGTGTAAGAGATTATAGTTTTTAAAAGTTTTGAGTTTTTAAAGATTTAGGTTGTTAAAAAGTAATTTTCGTTAACAATCAAGTTTTGAGTCTCGGAATGAAATTTTGTAATTCCATCAACTTTGGGATGTGAAATTTTGTCTCGAAGAGTCGTCGATTTCAGATTCAAAGGACTTTCGTGGACTTGAGGTCTTAAGTTGAAAGTTTGAGTGATTTTGAACTTTGTGTTGACTTTGGTCTACTCAGAGTTCAGATACTTGGATATAAATTTTTATGGTTCCATTGGCTTCGGGAGGTGGGGAGGAGGGGGGGGATTTTGGATCTAAGAGGGATCTTGGTTGAATTTTATTTCGAGGATAATTTGATAATTTTGAGCCTTAAGTTAGTTCATTTTGACTTTCATGAGTTTCGGATCAAGGAGAACTCTAATTTGTGTTTTGATAGTTTCATTGAGTTCGAAACATTGAGCTTAGTTGATTAACATATTTAATGATTTATAATTGACGACTATATAGACCTCTAAAATATCAAAAAAAAAATAACTAATTGATTGACTAATTTGATCATATAGGCCAGGCTTTCTTGTAAAAAATAATTATTGTAACCATCACATTGTAAGGCTTTAGAAATACTTTTTCTATGATAATGGAAATCCAAGTCCGCATCAGCTATCTTTTGAGTGCGTACAGGATAAAACCCCTATTTCTATGCAATAGCTCGCAAACTACATATAAGGCTTCAGAAATATCAATACCTTCTAGTACTTGATGTTGCCTTTAAAGGTGTGAACATGAAATGAAGGGTTGTGACCTTTATAAAAGGTTGTGACCATTTGAAAGGTTGTGCCTTTTCCAAAATGTTAATCTTCTCTAAAAGGTTGTCTTTTTTTTTTCAAAGAGTTGTGATATTTACCTTTTATTGGCTATAAATAGAGAGGTTTTCTCTCATTTTTTTGCATCGAATTGTTCTCTTCTTTTGCTTACATTTCTTACAAAACAAAATAGATCAATCGTGTATGTGTGTGTGATTCATTGTTGTCATTTTGAGTTCGTCGAAATTATTGAAGTTTGAGGTACCACTACTACTTTAATGATTAATCTGTTTTATCTTGGGAGGAATTAATCTGCAACCTGGATATTTGAGGGGATGAATTTCTTAAGAATACACAGTGATTTCTATGGACTCGGATAATTCTTTTTTTTTCTTTCATCTTAATTGTTTCTGGTTTGCAAATCTGAATACATGAGATAACACTTGATTTAGGTGTGGACGTTCAATTATTTGGTTTGATTTTCTCAAACTTCAATTCGGTCTTTTGGTTTTTGATTTTAGAGATTGTGCACCGTATATTAAATCAAACTAATTTGATTCGTTCAATTTTTTCTACTTCTGTTCAGTTTAGTTCAGTATTTTTAAATCAGCTTTAACGAAAAATAAAATAAAGATAAAGTATAAGAGACTTTGAAATTTAAAACTATGTTAAGGAATGATGTCTATTACCGTGGAACACTTATTTTATTAACTAAAAGATTATATTTATCTTTATCTAGAACATTATGCCTCCAATAATTTATCGAGAAAAACAAGTATGAGGATTTACATAATGTACATTGATAGAAATATGTTTGAGTTTCTCTTCAAAATTGATATTTCAAGTTAACTATTGAATTGTACACTTGGTGTTACTTTAATTTGTTCATGAATGATTTAATTGTTGACTGAATTTTTAACTTTCTGTTAAGAGTATGCCCATATATATATCGAACCGAACTGAACAATTAAACTTTCGAAAAAATAGTATCGAACCGAATCAAAAAATCGAATCGAAAAACTGAAACTTGATTTATGTCCTTGTGTCATAGGGTTAACTAGGATGAGAAATTATTGTCTAGTAATAAATATTGGTTTTACATGTTGTATTACATCAGACCTTATAGCTGAAATCTTGAAATTTGAAAGAGCTTAGAGCCTCATTTGTTAGCGCTTGATAGGTCTCAATCTTAGTTATTTAGATCTCAATCCTTAAGTCTAGTTGTTTACAAGGTTTGAATTTTAATCATTAAGTGAATTCATTTTTCTTTGTTTACGATCTATAACAAAGTGTTAAAATCATCAACGGCAGAAGCAAAATTTTCATAAGCGGCGTCATTTTTAAAATTAGAAAGCATAAATAAAACAATGTTATACCATAATAAAAAGGAACAAAATATAAATGAAATAAAATTTACATATACCACTTTACCTTTTTTTTTTAAAAAAAACATTTTATATGTTATAAACATATATGTATTATAGTGAATGTCTAATCATGTGGAATTCTTTTAGGTTATGGTTATGAATTTTACTTGGGGACCAAGTTAGGTTTTCGCTATAAATAAAGGGGTTTTCCTTCATTGCATATCAGATGTGTGAATCTCTAAATATCAATCAAGAGAATAAGAAATCTTCTCTCTTCTCCTTAATTTATTCTTCTCATTGTTTTATATAGTTCCATAACATATTATCAACATGAATGTTCTATGAATTATGATAAAAGACGGGAAAGGGCAAGAGAGATCTTGCATAAGTTATGCAATTAGGTTCTCATACCTTTCTGTAAGGTATGCTTTAATTTTACTTTCTTAATTATAATTATTTATGTTACAGTTTGGAGTTACCATCTGGAGTAAGTATTTAAAGAGATTTGTCTACTTTTTCTACGTTTTATGTTAACCGATTGAGAAGAGAATTTCTTAGTTTATTTTAATAGTTAAATGAGAACAATTTAGTGAAAGTTGTGTTTTAAATCTTCATATGAGGTATGCGATCTATTAAGTTATACCTTTAACTACTAATGTTAGTTATAATAAATTAGTAATCTCAATTTTATGTGTAGCTATAATGTACGATCATATTAATGATCATCAAAAGTGATAAAATTACAATTGTTTTGAAGGTTTGAGGTTGAGCCTCATTGTGGGTAAGATGATAGATTCTGTCGCACCAAAAGGATAAGACGATGGATTCATGTTCAATCGCACCAAGAGGGGTAAGACATCGGGAGTCTTGGTGCACCGTGATGAAATAACTTAAGTTAAAGTCCCTCATTAATTTATGACATAAGACGTTGGGTTTGAGTCTCAATGCATCATATTGATGATATAATTATAACTAAGACAAAATAATAAGTTTTTGATAAAAATTAGTCATGAAATGTATCTCGTTGAAGCATATTCATTCCTTGAAGTGAATGTAGCAGTGCATAAATGTCTAAAAGAAGACAATTAATTGAATGATGCGCATGAATATGGAATGAGTACTAAGTTTTTAAACATTGATGTACTTAGATGATTGTGTTCTATTCAGGAAGAATAAATTTTTTTGATAAATGCTAAAGATATAGATTCATTCTCTAATATGAATGAGGTGTAAGCTACCATGTTAGGCGTGAAAATGATCGCGACCATTAGACGTGGATGTGGTATCACCAAGAATGCCTCTGAGCAGGCATTTGTTATATAAAAGGTTCATGTTTTATCTTCTTACTTGTATTGACAAAAACTACTGCAATTGAAGCACATTCTAAGATAAATCAGAAGTTTACTAATTTCAATACTCATACTCATAGAGATAAGACGAATAATAGAAGATTAAAATAGATATCCATTAAAGAATCTAAGAATTCTTTTAAATGGTAAATTTTATTGTACTGCTTGTTAGCAAGACAAGTTAATTGTGAGGTCATCATAAACGAGAGTAAAGATTGAGTCCCCTGTATTCTAGGAACGTACACATGAAGATATTTATGGACATATTCGTCCACTTAGTGGTTAATTTTGATACTTAATGATCATAATAGATATTTCTTCTGGATGGTATCAAGTGTGCATATTGTCATCCCGCAACTTGATGTTTGCAAAAGTGTTGGCACAAATAGTATGTTTGCGTGCATAAAATTTCTAATAATCAAATTAGTTCGTTTAGTGTGGAATTACGACTCACCTCTAGAAGGGGTACAGTAACTGAAAAGAAATAAATATGAAAATTACTCTCAAAGTAATAAAATTAAAATTTACTCATATAATAGTAAAATTAGAAATTTACTAAAGCAAAAGGCACGTGGCAAAGTAAACTTGGAGTTTACAAGTACTAATAATTTTATTAGTTGACATGAATGATTTGATCTCTCAAAGATGTGCATACTGAGTAATAGACATACATTGAAGAACTAGAAGATTCTTCAAGAATTCTTTTTGTTGCTTGTTCTAATGATAAGTTGATTAGATCGACTAATGTTGTGACTAAATTTTTTACAAATTCTGCAAAGCATAAAAGGTGAATTTGGGCTCGTTCACCTATCATATGACATGATAAAGAGATGCATTCATATGATAATCACATATGCGTTCATTGTCAACCTGTAGTTTGACATTCGCAAAATTGTTAGTGTATTATAATCAAATTAAGAGCACAACTTTTAGAATATGAAATCAAAATAATTCATCTTGATAATATTGATAAATATTTAGGATGATGTGACAATAAATGTCTCACATGGTGAAATCATTGCTTGTGAAAATTAAGTTTCATATGTTGTTCTGCAATACGATATTGCATACAAAAGTAATTATACACATCAGATCAATTTATTATGATCAATTTTTCTCTTAATTGATTTATGGTCAGGGACCAAATATTTTTCATATGATAATTTTATATGATTAACGAATATACTATGATGCATAAATATAAATTCTCCAAAATAGATTAAAATATATGTTAGTTTGTCTAACATAATGGGAGTCTAAGAAATAATACAGAAGTTGTAAATTCTCCTATTGAATGTTTTTAAACGATAGAGTCTACGATATGCATGAAGCATGATATACTAATCGATTCTAAGTAAAATAATACTTGAAAAAAGAGAGGATTAAAGAATCAAAATGATTATAATAAGGAGACAAGCTGCTCTTGAAGAGCCAATGATATACAATTTATGAAATCATAAGACGGATAGCTACCTGAAAATAATGAAGTGATTAGATCTCAATAAGTTATGTCGTATTGTGAATCGATACAAAATGATATATCATTGACGATATATTCAATACAATAGTACACAATATTGTAAAATAGTATGATGATATAAATTCTAAGACTATTAAAGCACGTAGGTGAAATAATTATCAAATAAAAAGTGAAATTATACATTTTGATAAGCGTAAAGCTTATTTGACTTGCAATCTAGGCACTAAAAGATGTCATACATTTAATACTGAATGTTGTCAATTACTTGACTAAATCAATATGAAAATTCCTGAAGGATTCAAAAATTAAATTATCTACAAGTTTTTGAAAAACTTGTTTATAATCCTCATATATAGATTAAAGCAATCAAAAATCTTTTCTATTGTTATGCACGTTGAATACTTGAATTAGAACTCTTGAAGAGTTTTTCAAAAGACAATAGATTATTTGCTTAAAGAAGTTAAATGAGGAACTTGCAGAATTATTTGGCCCTGAAAGGTATGATTCATAAAAGGAGATAGAATGAAGCATATTTCGTCAAAGCTTTTATACACTCATGTTGCTCTCAAGAATTGTGATATCAACATGCAATAGGTTTGTTCAAGTAATACTCTAGTTGATTTATTCACCAAATCTCTACCAACTACAACTTTCAAGAAGATGGTGCGGAAGTTTGAAAAACGAAGATTTAAGTCTCTAGATTGATGTTCTCATTAGGGGGAGTTAATACATGATGTACTCTCTTTTCCTCACAAAGTTTTGTCCCACTGAATTTTCTTTGTAAGGTTTTTAATGAGGCATACAATATGTGTATTACTAGATATGTATACTCTTTTTCTTTTTTCCACTGGTTTTATGTAGTAAGATTTTAATGAGGAACATATTTGTATTGTAGTGAATGTCTTATTATGTGAAGTCCTTTTATTATATGGTTAGGAATCTTACTTGGAGACCAAGTTAGGTTTCTCCTATAAATAAAAGAGATTTTCCTTCATTGTAAATCAGATTTGTGGATCTAGGAATAATAAGTCTCATCTTATCTCTATTTTTTTACTTATTATATAGTTTCATAACACGTTATCAGAACGATGATGTGACGTTAAATGTCTCACATAGTGAAATCATTGCTTATGAAAATTAAACTTCATGCGTTGATGTGAAATACTATATTGCATACAAAAGTAATTGTACGCATCAGACTAATAAATTATGATCAATTTTGTTCTTAATTAATTTATGGTCAAGGACCAAATATTTTTGAACGGGCCCATATTCACCTTTAAGATTGGGCAACGGACCGGAATGAACCGGTACCGCAACGGCATGGGACGAGTTGATCGGTTCGTTGACCGGTATCGAAATGAACCGGATCAGAATTACTGAACGGATATTCGGTTTCGTCCTGTTCCACTATATATCGGGATGGAATCGAAACGATCGGATTGAAACGGAATGACACATCTAGTTATTTCAAAAAATGATTTTTTTGAATTACGAAAATATGAATATTTTTTTATTTTTCTAAGTTTAAATTAATAATTTTAAAATTTATAATGTAATTTTTTACTTAAGTTTATTTTAAAGATATTTTTTTAATTTTTTTTACTTATTAAGTTTGCAAATTAAGTCTAATTAAGTTTTCAAGATTTAATCTTTTGAAGTTTATAAGTTATTACTTATTATTAATTAATATGTTATAATTTATAAGTTATATTTATAACTTGTAATTTAAATAAATTAAGTTTGTAATTTGAAAAAATTAAATAAAAATAAGGATAAAACAATTAACAAATTAAAAAACATCCATTTAATTTATTTAAATTTGTATTACAAATTACAATTTCAATTTACCACTATTAGTAGAGTGCATAGTTTATACAACCAATTCTAGGTAGGATTCTGTTTCAATTAAATCTCGAATGTAATACTAATGTAATACTAACAGGGGGTAGTTGGGTTACTTGGGTAGTATTTATTATTTAATATAAAATATAAATTATAATATATAAGTATATAATATAAATTAATTGATAAACATTAATTAATCGGAACCAGAATAAATTAGGACCGGTACAATGATACCAAACCTTGGTTCCGTTCCATTCCATGTTCCGGTTCAGGATGTCCCATTCCATCCCGTAGGCAACCGAACCGGAACGATACCGGTACATCCCGTTCCGCTGCTCAGCCTTATTCACTTTTTATACTTTTCAGAATTTACGTATTCAGTCTCAACATTAGTTGATCCAATTAATAGGAACATTTACAACTCTTGTATTGCTTCTTAGCTCCCCTCCTCCCATGTTAGACAAACTAACATATATCTCAATCTATTTTTGGAGTACCCATCTTTGTGCGTCATAGTATATTTATTAATCATATACTACACATCAAAATGATCAGATGAAAAATATTTGGTCCCTCACAATAAACCAATTAAGAAAAAAGTTGATCATAATTTATTGGTCTGATACGTACAATTACTTTTCTATGCAATATCGTATTTCAGATCAACACATGAAGTTTTATTTTCATAAGCAATGATTTCACTATTGTCACGACCCCAAACCGGGCCGCGACTGGCACCCACACTTACCCTCCTATGTGAGCGAACCAACCAATCTAAACCTTAACATTTCAATGTAATATCAACATAAAGTAATGCGGAAGACTTAAACTCATTAATAAAAACCAATTCAATAACTATTATTTCCCAAAATCTGGAAGTCATCACCACAAGAACATCTATGATCAAATTACTAAACTAAGAGTATTCTAAGAAGCTAAAACAAATAAAAGCTAGTCCATGCCGGAACTTCAAGGCGTCAAGACATGAAGAGGAAGATCCAGTCCAAGCTAGAAGCATTAGCTCACCCTGATATCCGGAGTAATAAGACTGGCTAGAGTTACTGTTGAGTCGAAGATGACGGCGCGTTTGCTGCACTCCACAAATAAACAAGAAGAAAACATAAAAGTAGGGGTCAATACAAAACACGGGTACTGAGTAGATATCATCGGCCAACTCAAAATAGAAATCAATATATACCAACTAATATCATAAAATCAACTATGATACTCAACATGTAGCAACAGTAAGTACTATATCATTAACAATTACCGTCAAGTTCACACATGAGGACTCAAGCCTCAATACCATACTCATTTGGGAGTTATGTTCATTCGATTGAGTATATTATCATCTTTCAAGATTCATTATCTTTATTTCTCTTGTGTCGGTACGTGACACTCCGCTCTCTCATATTCATTAATCCTCTTGTGTCGGTACGTGACACTCCGATCCCCTAAATCTACGTGTCGGTTCGTGACACCCGATCCCCTAAATCTACATGTCGGTTCGTGACACCCGATCCCCTAAATCTACGTGTCAGTTCATGACACCCGATCTCCTAAATCTACGTGTCGATTCGTGACACCCGATCGCCTAAATCTACGTGTCGGTTCGTGACACCCGATCCCCTAAATCTACGTATCGGTTCGTGACACCCTATCCCCTAAATCTACGTATCGATTCGTGACACTCGATCCCCTAATTCTACGTGTCGATTCGTGACACCCGATCCCCTAATCTCATTCTATCAACTCATCAAGCCTTCTCCCTTACCAAGGCATCATCAATTTCATTACTTTAGTTCATCAAGCCTTCTCCCTTACCAAGGCATCATCATTAAAAAGAGATTAGGTTTTTATCAAGATTTGGGATTCGATAACTTCATCATGCTTAATATAATCACAATTATATAATCACGTTCATGCATGCATACAATTAAGCACATAGCAGGGTTTACAATACTATTAATACATATCATTCTCTATTAAGAGTTCACTATGAAAGCATGAAAACCATAACCTACCTCCACCGAAGACTAGTAATCAAGCAAGCAATTTCCCAAAGCTTTGTGTTTCTCCTCTTCTTTTCACCTTCTCGTTCGATTCTCCCTCTCTCTCTTTGTTCTTTCTAGTTTTCTTGTTCCAACTCCCTTTCTTTTACCCTAATTAGCATATAATTAAGTATAAAAGATGACAATAATACCCCACTAATTAACTCAAGGTTACCTCTTTTAACCCCCAAGTAATTAGACTTATTAACATTAACCCACTAACTTTATAATTAAAGCAGAAATAGTCAAAAACGTCCCTTAAAACGTATAAAGAAATCCGACCCAGACTGGGATTACGCAGCCTGCGACGGCCCGTCGCGCCTGCAACGGTCCGTCCTGCTGCTCCGTCACAGACTTCAGAGACTCAATTTCTCTGAAGAGTTTGTGACGGTCAGTCACACCTGTGACGGTCCGTCCTGCCATTCCGTTACGAAGTTCAGAGAGTCGATTTTCAGTACCCAATTTCAGATTTTCTAAGTGTTTTGAAACGAGACCCTGCGACGGTCCGTCGTGCCCATGACGGTCCGTCGTGGGGTCCGTCGTTTCTGCCAGTTTTTCCACAAATAAAATCTGCTGCTCAAAACGACTAAACAGGTCGTTACAACTATGTGAGACATTTAATGTCACATCATCTTGAATATTTATCAATCTTATTATTTTCATGCAACATGTTTGTTCAAGCAATACTATAGTTGATTACCTTATCCCTTTACGATTTTATTCTTTTGATTCCTTTTGTTGGTGTGTCGGCGAGCTCAAAGCTTCATGAATCATGGCTCCGATGAAGTTCCAAAGAGTTCCACACTTTCAGATCTGAACAATTAACAAATAACCACAACCAGCAACACTAATACTACACTCTCTTCATTGTGAATTTTTTAGGTTGTAATGAAAAATAAAAAGTTGCGATAAAAATTAAAGAATGAAGAAGAAGGGAAAAATGAGTGGTGAAGGAAGATTTTTATTTTTTAATTCTTCAATTCTTTTTTTTAAGGGTAATGGTAGGGGAAGGAAGATTTTAATTTTAATTTTTTTTTCAACTTTAATTTTTTCTGACGCGCTAGTTTTTTATTTATTTTTTCACGTCAGTTTTAGGAAGTAAATAAATTCATTTTGAAGTAGAAATGTATGTAATAGATCGTCATAATATAGTTTAAGTGTGTAACTTATTTTTCGATATAAGTTCAAGAAAGAATCTATATCTTTTCCGATTCTTTTTTTTAAAAAATATGTATAAAATAACATGTATCAAAATGAGATCATGTAGATTTTAACTCACAAAGTCACAGCCAATGAAACTCTAGCACAAAACCAACCAAGTTGCCTGCAACTTCAATCAATGGAGAGTCATTTACAGTGTATCTATATTTGCTTCTGCTTCTTAACGGTATATCCATACTTAATAAAATTTTTTTGATGAAGTAGTGTTACATGACACTCCTCGAATCTTTTTAAATTCGTCCCTTTAAAATGACAGTTAATTGTTACTTTATCTACTTTCATTCACCATCTATAAAAATGTCTATTTTAAAGTTACACATATTTTGAGCAATAGACTCACTCTACCACTATAGAATCCTCAACAAGTGTAGAACTACAAACATTTATAGCAAGCGAATAAAAAATTGAAATTATAACTATCAATTTTTATATATTTGACTATCGTATCATGATAATCTGTCCCTATAAAAATAAGAGAATTATCATGTGTAAAGATTTCTTGCTTATATATTTCAATATCTCGACCGATTCAATTCACATGTCTTATAAACCTCTCATAATTTGGTTGAATCCTTTTTAAAACGAATTATTTCATTCCTAGTTTCTTAAAACAAAATTTTTATAATAATCCATGGTCGGTCAAGTCATCCATATGTTGCTTAATTTATTTAATTTGTTCATTATGCTTCATTAGTAGTTAATCACTCTTCACAAGCTAATTAGCTGTTTTAACTTAATCCTTATACAATTGTTACTACTAGTGGCCAAGTGGATGAGAATAATTTGGCTTGAATTTAGGAAAACATACTTCTTGAATGTCCCTTTATAGGGCAATATAACATATTGTGGACTTTATTTCAATATTTTTCTAAAGGTGAGGTATAATAACCATAGTCCATAGCAAATACTAGTAGTATTATGCTTAAGTTAGATACAAAATTGAACTCTTCATAACATTAGGTGAGTGAATTTATTTAATTGAGATCAGACTATCTCGAAACTAAAATACATATATATTTAATTCAATTTATACCTATTTCTGGAATGAAATTTAAGAAAGTAAAAAAGATTTTTGAATTTGATAGTCTTAAATTAAATATAAGTATGATGTATCTAATATTTTTTTAATTTTATAATTTTAAACATGTCATATGGAAAGTTAAAACGATGTAATCACCAAAAAAAATAGATATTTTTTTGAAATAGACCTAAAAGAAAATTAAAATGGATGGAGTAATACAATAAAATCTCCTCTTAGGAATAATATTATACTGTCCTCTTAAAAAAGACAATGTTGAAATAAATATCATAAACAAGGTGAAATTATCTTACACAATCTCCATTTCAATTTTGTTTGATTTAGTTTTGACGTTGACAATGGAGCTTAACTGCTTAAGAAAATAAAAAAAAACAAAATAAAAATTGTTACTTATGGTTTAAACTAAAAATATATAAAATGTATCAAAATATTTTTTAATCTTAATCTTAAACGTATCATGTGAAACGTTAAAATTAAATGGGATGATGCCCAAGTACCCCCTCAACCTATGCCCGAAATCTCAGAGACACACTTATACTATACTAAGCTCCTATTACCCCCCTGAACTTATTTTATAAGTAATTTTCTATCCCTTTTTAGCCTACGTGACACTAGTTTAAAAAGAAAAAACCATCGTTGGGCCCACAAGATAGTGCCACGTAGATCGAAAAGGGGTAAAAAATATTAATAAAATAAGTTTAGGGGGTAATAGGACCTTAGTATAGTATAAGTGTGTCTCTGAGATTTCGGGCATAGGTTAATTTTTCTATATTGATCAAATTAATATTTTTAAAGCTAATAACTCTTAAAGATAAAAGAGAAAAAATAGTATTACTTATGTATTATTTTTGTGAAATGATAAGTATTAGAAAGTATTTATTTTACTATATAGACATGTAAATATAAATATTTATGCATTTTCTTGAAATGATTGAGTAAATTTGGGAAAGCACAAATTCAGCTCACTCGATTCTTAGCTTTAGTTATTTTTATTTTTTTCCAACAAAAAGCTAATTTGGTGATTATCACTTAAATTTTCAAACTAAACAAAAAAAAATTGAAAATCTTATTGCAAATTAATTAATAGTATTATACATAAATTATAAATGTCTAGGTCAAACATCAAATAATGAAGAAAAAAAAAAGAAATAGTTAAATCCTTAAGCAACTTCAAAAGGAAAAACTCAAGTTTGACATCTACTCAGAGACAGCTTGACGACCACAAGAAGAAAAGTCATTTTTGTTCTTCTATTTAATTTTTTATGCTAAAATAAACCATTCATTACGGATTTGGCTCCCCTCCATTTTCTTGCATGTATTCAACTATATTTTTTTTCTTTGGTTCGAGGTTTTATTACGATATAAAATAAAAAAATTAGTTACTAATATAAATTTATAGTTGAATAACAAAAAATTCGTATTTATCGTACTTTTAGCTATGATTTTGAAAAAAAATTACAATTAGTTGACGTACTACATTATTTTGAAAGGAAAAATTCTTATGTTTGAATATATGGGAGTGTTGAAACGTATAAGTTGCATAGAGTAACATTAAATCTAAATGTGAACATAACACTAAATATTTGCATGCTAGTTTATTGCAAAATGTATACTATAACACCAAATAACTTACATAAAACGAATGTATAATATTTCTTCCGTCCATTATACTGAAAATAAATGTTTATTTTTACTTATCCAATTTAGATAAAATCACAAGATAATTTATTATTTAGTTTCAAATTAACATTTTATTACTAACTACAAATCATTTCTCCAAAACGTTGAATTTATAATATTCAAAGGATAATATAGTAAAATTATCCTTCTATTTATTGTTTAATAGTATACGTATCGAGTCGATATATAGTGAACACGTAACGATGAATGAAAAAATCAGCAATAGAAAGCCCTTAAGTTTTGATTCACGTGAAGTTCCAACTTCCATCACACATGTTCCTTAAAACTCACAAAAGTGCCTTAGAAACAACTATGCATATAGTACTATATTATATTAAAATAAAAAAGTGTGCATCTATAGACGAATAATATTATTTCTTGAATTTCCATTGACTTTCATCAATAGTATACGTACATTCCACCTCTAAGCCATGTTTTGAGTCTATATATAGCTTTGTCTAGACATAACAACATAATAACCTATATCATATTCAAGCTCATTCAATATTATTGCAAGGAGGAGAAGTAGAAGAAGAAGAAGATCGAACGTTTTATAAAAAAATGGAGAAATACTCGGGAATTCTTCTTCTTCTTCTTCCGATACTGATGAGTTTTGTTGCAGTGAGCTTGAATTCAGGTTATGCAAATGCCGCGGTGTTTTTGCCACCGGAGGATAAACCATTGGTGAGACATTACTATAAGAAGCTAAATACATGTGCCAATGTGGAACCATTTGTTCAACATCAAGTGAAGCTCTATTGGGACAAGGATAAGACTATTACTGCTAAACTCCTCAAGTTACTCTATGCTGATTGCATGGTTAATGTATGTCTCTTTGTCTCTCTTTTATTTCATGCACAATTTTTGATATAGATAATCTATCCTAATATAAATAGCAGTGAGTGTTTCCTTAGCTTGAATTTGTTATCATAGATCACACAAAGATAATTTTATTATTGCTGCAAGACATACGTAGCTTGAATTTGTTACCCATAGATCACACAAAGATAATTTTATTATTGCTGCAAGACATACGTAGCTTGAATTTGTTACCCATAGATCACACAAAGATAATTTTATTATTGCTGCAAGACATACTTACTCCCCTCCATTTACTCCCTCTGTCCCAATTTATATGTCACCTTTTATGTTTTGAGAGTCGAATAGTTCAAGTTTGACTGGAAATTTGTGCATGAAATTTTTATTTTTTCTGAAATGAAATTTATATATTTGTAAACTGCGTAAAAAGTAATATGAGTCACAATAATTGATAATTCAAAATATTTAAAAAATCTATAAAAAATTTGCGATAAAAAATAGACTTGTTTGACTCTTGAAATCTGAAAGGTGACATATAAAATAGGACGACGATAATATCTCATTGCTATTTTAGCTTCAATATACCGAAGTATAATGATAAGTCTAAGATTTTTAGAATATGACTCAAACCTAGTCCACCATTTATCCATCAATTTATGAGTAGCATGGATGGGAACAATTAATATAAACCAATATTAGAAAATATATAGATACATAAAATATCTAATTTTACGAAAAGATCACAGATTAACGTGTCTCATTTTTAACCTATACTTATTCCACCCCTCTCTATAATTATAGTTAGGGTCTTATGATTGCCAGTTAAGGGAGTCGTTCATATATTAAAACTAGCCCAACTTATAATATCAAGTTAGATACCTTTTTAGCTACTTTGCATAAAATTTACCACACCAAAAAAAATGAATAATGTTTTTAATTTCTCAAAATAACGTTACGTGTACGATTATTTAGACATAAACAAGGAGAATAGTGCAAAAGTGAACCTATATATACGAGTTGAATAATGTCTAGTATATATTGATAATTCTAGTGTTAAGACTAATAAAAAACTCACAAAATATCTATAAAATGTATGTACATAGTGTATATTTTATATGCACATATTATATACAACATACACATAACACTGACATTGTATAGTATATTACTCATATATATTTCGATCATATTGTTATAAGTTAAACCATATTCATATAATATTTCTATGGAGGCCTTAGGAAGGAATCTTGGGTAGCTTCGTAAATTGAGACATAGCTTTAACCATAAGCAACTAAGTTTTAATTAATACACACTAAAATAGAGGACATATTAGACAATGATCTAGAGATCTAAGCCTATAAAAAATGGTGTGTCTCCTCTTTAAAGAAAAAAAAAATATGTAAATACAATACTACGAGCTTGTTTGGATCGGTATTTGACTATATTTTTACTTATAAGTCAGAAGTCATACGTTAAAACTTTTAATTTATAATTTTTAGCTTGTATTTATCGTTTTAGCTTAATATAAAGTGCTTAATACTTCAAAAGTCTTTTAAAAGTTACTTAATTTAAAAGTATTTAAAATAAGTCAATTTAAACAGGGCTTGTTATGCACAAGCTTTGAAAAGATAATTCCAAGAAATAAGTTCCATAGTAATGAATATTTTTAAAAATTAGGTTTCTTCGAGTTTTGAGGTTACGTTGGATCTAAACTACATCAAATTTTTGTGGTGTCCATGAATACAAGTAATTATAGTAATCCTTTTTATTTTAATTAATGTGAAGAAGTTCAAAGTACGATAGTTAAAATATTTAGAATATAATATATGAAAATTACATTGAAAAGTATTCTCTCTAGTTTATATTAATTATATAATTAAATTCGAATTGGAGGTATGACACACCTTTTAAGAAAAATATATAAGAATATAAATCAAATAAATTACTATTTTTATTATTGTTTTTTTAATTATTATTCTCCTAAAAGATGTAAAGTAATTAAGAACTTTATTATAAAAAAAGAAATGATATGAAAAAAAAATCTCAATAATTCTTGTCAACTTGCAAAATTACTTATTTTGAACAAAAAAGTTCTCAATAATTCACTTAATGTGGAATTGTGGATTGGAGGAAGTACTACAAACATAACTAATAATTCATAATATTTTCAATTTTTTTTTGATAAAATTATAATAATAAAAAAATATTATTTTGATTCCCAAAACAATAACACCTCATCTTAAAAATGGAACGGAGGGAATGTATCTCTATTCACCCTTAGAAAAGTATCATGGGCAGTGTCATAAAGAAAAATAGCTTTAATTAAGCAACTAATTAATTAAAAATAAGGAAATATTAGACAATAATCTAGATCTAAGCCTCAAAATTTGGCTTGTGATCTCTCTTCAAGAAATCAAATTATGTATAATATAAAGGGTGTGTTTGTTGGCAAGGAAAATATTTTTCAATTCTTCATATTTAATTGGTCGAATATATTTTCTAGATTAACGAGTTCTTTATAAATAAAAAAATATTCTTTTATCAGAATAGAAAAAATAAATTATATAACATTACGAATTTATTATCTTCCCCTCACACACCAAATACTCTTACCTCCTTCCATTTGACCATCTCAATCCTTGCCATAGTGAAATGTTATTATAAGATATGATTGTTATAAAGAAGCTTGACTATAATTGAAAGTAACTTAAAAAAATGACGCAATTAACCACAACAGGTCTGAAATTCATTATACTGTCACTAAATATGAGTTAATTATATATATTCTAAATCCTCATATAGAGTATACAATGACAATGACTTTCTGACAATATAACTTTTAGTTGAATGAGCATCTGAGGTATCAACTCAATCAGTAACTTATTAATTTGTGATATTTATTCCTTTACTATTGTTGTCCAGGGTTGTGATGCATCAGTCCTGCTAACGGGTCCAAACACAGAGAGAAATTCATCGAAAAATGCAAGGCTGGATGGATACCTGTTGATCGATAAAATAAAAAGAGTGCTTGAAATTCGATGTCCTAGAGCCGTTTCTTGTGCTGATATTCTCAATCTTGCTGTTAGGGATGCCGTCCATTATGTAACTACTCTATTGCACTTTATTTATTTAATTTATCGCGATATATATTAACTAATTTCGAAAAAAAAACATGTAAAACAGGCAGGTGCACCATCTTATCCAGTGTTCTTGGGAAGAAGGGATGGAGTAGAATCAAAAGCTGAATGGATTGATTATCCTTCACCTTCAATGTCTTGGGAGGAAGGACTTGCTTACTTTGAATCCAAAAATCTTGATGTTCAAGACTTTGTCACACTTTTAGGTACATAAATATATGACTTATATTATAATTTTCTTTCATTTTAACATTCAACTAATAGTTGTTTTTTTAATAGCAAAAATGCACAAGTAGCTCCAACTCTATGTCCGAAATTTTAGAGACACATTTATACTATATTAAGGTCCTATTACCTTTCTGAACTTATTTTATAAATAATGTTCTATCCCTTTTCGGTCTACGTGGTACTAGCTTGAAAAAAAAGTCAACACACACTGAGCCGAAAAAATAGTGTCACGTAGGCCGAAAAGGGGCAAAAAATTATTTATAAATTAAGTTCAGGAAGGTAATAGGACATTAGTATAGTATAAATGTGTCTTTGAGATGTGAGACATATATATGTTTGAGGGGTACTTAATTCCATGTTTCACTAACATTGGGCTTCCATATATTATCCATGCTCTTAATTCCACGTTTAACTAATGTTGGGCTTCCATATATTGTCCACGCTCTAGTTGACAGGTCTAGACGTACGAGGGTGTGTTGAGCCTCCTACTCAGGGATGGAGCACTTGGTCTCTTCATATGTCTTAGACAATCGTCACTTCTTGAACTAGCTTTTGGGGTCAAGTCAGACCCAAGATCCACTTTTATATAGTTGTTGTTGTCGTTCCCTCAACGTCCTTTTCCATGTCCTTTAACCATTTTGTTCCTCACTAACTCTACCCAGGCAACTAGATTTATACTGGATATGTTGTTATTGTTCTAAACGCGGGCCGTTTGGTTCCTATTTCAGGGGCACATACAATGGGACAAGCACATTGCAGCTCCTTCTATGACCGCCTTTACGATTTCCAAGGTACAGGAAAACCAGACCCCAGCATGAAGAGATCTGTGTTAGTAAAGCTAAGGGATCAATGCCCTAAAAACAGCAAAAATGATTCACCTGTTTATTTCAATGAAGAATATGGTTCTAACTATACATTCACTAACAAATTATACACTAAGGTTCTTGCTCATGAATCACTTCTTAGAGTTGATCAACAATTATCTTATGGAAGCGATACAGGTGAACTAGTCGATGAATACGCAAAGAGTTTAGAGCTATTTCGAAGGGGATTTGCATTATCGATTAGTAGAATGGGAGGTCTTAAAGTGTTGACAGGTAAAAATGGCGAAATTCGCCAAGATTGCAAGTTTACAAATAAGAACAATCCTAACATCAATTAGGTTTGGAGAGTGGATTCTCAAATGTCATACATATAATTATAATAAGTCATTGAATTTTCATGAAGGACAATGTATTTTGTAATAATTGAAGACATTATATGTTGATTAATAAAGATATGTGGAAAATCTCAATTTTCTAGTTGAATTGTGTATTTTCATCTTGGCATTCCCTTTATTACAAAAGTCGGTCTATTCATGAAAACAACCTCTCTACTTGTATAAGGTAGGGGGTAAGATTTGTGTATACTGTTAGGACCGGAAATAAGCAGGTGTAAAAGCGGAAGCTAGCAAAGCAAACCTCAAAAGACCACGAGTAAGAAGACAACGAGAAATATACCAAAAGACACAAAGATTTAATGTGGTTCGGTCAATCGACCTACGTCCACAAAGGAGATGAGCAATCCACTATAAATATGAGAGTACAAAATACAGAGGGAAACAACCTCAACCAATTCACTCGGAATACATGGGAGGTTCACACAAGTGATAACGTATCAAGCTTGTGACCCATAAATTCTCCCTCTAACCAAAATTCTCAAAGCCCTTAAGACTACATTGTGAATGCTGATTAAGTTAGAAGGAACATGTCTCTATTTATAGAGTCCTAAACCTTTTTCTACCAGAAAAATGATTAGTCAATCCAAAACCTTTCCCTAAAAGGAAAACCTATTTATGGTAAGAAATCAGGGCAAAATAAAACCCAACATATATGTCATTCTCCAGAGACTTCACTTGTGGAAGTACTCGAGGTGTGTGTAAATTGGTCCGAACACCCAATAAAGGTGTCAAACCACACTCTGTTTAGAATTCTCTGTTTTGATATGATGAACTCAATGGCAACAAAGATTTTATTTTCAATTCTACTAAATCTTTTGCATTGTCTTCTTTAATTATTGTCATCATCAGTTTATCAGTAAGTTGATTTTAGGTTGAACCCGCGAATCGTGGAATAGATTCGTGTTTAGGATAGGGATATACATACTCGCCTTGCTTAGTCATATAGGTATTCTGGTAGTTTGAATAGGCAAGTGGAAACTCGGGTGGAGCACACGATCAATATCAACCTCGCGATTAGTAAACCAAATTCTCAAGCCGCAGAAGCTACTACTAATGCTTTCATCAGCACACCTATTGAGGTGCTGCCCAACATGAATATGGAATGCTTTGTGCATCAGCCTGTCTTTTTTTTTCCGCGCCTATTGTAACCTATTAATGCATGTGAGTTGGAATTTACATGAAGTTTTTGATTAATCATAATCCAAGTAATGCTTAAATTCATGAACTTAGTTTATACAACCTATTTACATACAAGGAAAAAACTAGTTGTAGATATATATCTCTACAATGACTTTATGCCCAATGCTACTAGTTTTTGGAAATGTCCACAACACAACATATGTTTGAGATTAATTTCTATCTACTTGAAGTGTAAAATATATGCAAAATACAAAATTGTTTCTTTTTTTTTTAAATCCTAATTCAAGAAGGTAATCAAGTGGATTGTTCTGATAATTACAATCTATTTGAGAATTCACCTACAATTAGGAAAACAAATTAAAGTTAGCTTGGGACATTCCAGCTTTGACCTTTCAAAGATAGCAGCATTAGGTGTAGTTGGTTATATCTGCACATATAAATTGACAAAATAATAATAATAACAAAGTGTAAGAATTATAACTATAGTTATATTAATTACTTTTATAACTTACTTTAGATAGCATCTAAGTAAATACTTAAACTTATATAAAATTGGACTATGTATGTCCTACGTAACGTTCTACGTGTATCATGCGACATAATACACAAAGAGTGTGCTTGTTCAATTTTTGACATATGTGGCAAAGTTTACTATTAGAACCAAATTAATGTAAAAACAAACAAGCTGTGTCTTCTGTATTTAGAGCAAAAACTCTATAATTCTTACCTTGATAATTAACTGATCAAAAAATAATTGAACTGTTATCTTTTCATGGCTTCTTGAACTGGAGGTGGGGTAATAGTGAAAACAGCAACAGCATGGCTTTGCCGCTCAATATTTTCTGCCCATCCTGAACATATGTACATAAAAGATAAGCATAATACGCGTAAAATATCAGGTAGGATGTTGCGTAGGACAT
This sequence comes from Solanum lycopersicum, assembly GCF_036512215.1. Taxonomy (NCBI): domain Eukaryota; kingdom Viridiplantae; phylum Streptophyta; class Magnoliopsida; order Solanales; family Solanaceae; genus Solanum; species Solanum lycopersicum. Next base: position 4,095,066 of record NC_090807.1, on the reverse strand, counting down.
GAAACGTCAAGTAGGATACATGTGTATACTTGTTCAAGTCTATACAAGTTCAAATGCCTATTAATGCGTACTATAGTTAGAGGACATAATTAACATATGAGGTCGAATTTAAAAACATGTTAATAATTTGACTTTAAAAATATGCGGGACCATGAACCCTAATAGGATAAAATATTTACATGATACGTAAATATGTCATTTAACTTGACATTAACTGTCCTTCAACTTTAATGTGCAGTAGTAAACATTTATATAAAATTGAACAAATAGACAATTCGTCCTACGTGACATCCTGGTGATAATTTTGTGTCTTGTCGTCATACATGTATTATATCATATTACCACTTATGACATGTGTAAGTAAAAATATATTAACAGCTGAAATCAAGTTAAAAGGGTTATTTTTACGAAATGATTTGTGCATCGAGACTTACCAAGTGCAGGGTCAAATCCTTGACGATGAAGCTCACGATATTCTTGACACAAGGCACAATAACAACATAATGTATGAATAAGGCAATCAAGACATTCATTCCCTTCCAACTTAAATTTTCTTCTCAATTTAACTCTGTAGTAAAAAGTATAAAGTGGTGTAATACAACATAAACAACAGAGTAACATGTTTATTATCACTCCTTCCATGCATGCTGTCCAAAATACAAAAAAAAAAAAAAATTAAAAAAAAATAATTGAAAATAATTAAACATAAACCTAACTTCAATTAAAACTTATATGACACAATACATGTCCCTTTTAACTAAATTTTAGTTCTCCGAGTGTCACAACTAGACACTAAAACTTGCATGAAGTGGAATAAGTAGACACGTATGTCCTACGTGACATTATACACATAGAATGTCACGTAAGACGTGAATTGCCGCATAGAATGTCACGTATCCACTTGTTCAACTTTATACAAACTTAATTGTCTTTTTCTGCATATATCCAAAATTGAAGAGTCTAGGAGATAAGTTAAAAGGGCGGATTTATATATTATGCCAACTTGTATCATATATATTATATATAACTATTAATTTGTGGATCTTACATGTTCGTCCTTCACTCACTATTTCTGCAATTTGCCCGGATGTTATGCATGGACAAACACATGTTGTAAGACCTATATACATGCACAAAAAATGAGGTAATTAAATAACAACAATAATAATAACTCAATTCATGAAAATAAAAAAACAAAAACTTTGCATGTGTGAGTTTGTTCACGTTATCCATCTCAAAACAATAGAAAAGAAGACAAAGATGGATAAAAATATTAAATTGTGAACCCTCAATATAATGGAGTCGTTAAACCCATAAAAAAAAGATGTTTTTTGAAATAACGATAGGTTGACAATCAACGTAAAACTATCTGAATACATACAATTTTTAGGGTCTCTACCACATGCAAAAATGTTGGTTGACCAAGTTGTCTCTTCCATATGTTTGGTTATTCCAATAGGGGCTCTTTGAATATATACAGAAGACCCATCAGGAGATCCATATGGTTGTGATGGTGGTGGCGGCGGTGGTGGCGGAGGAGGCATACCATATCCATAAGGTAATAAATGAGGATATGAATATGATTGCGACGATGCGTTATTATTATTATCTAATGGTTTATTAGTAACGAATTGGTTATACCCATTCGAGTTCATGAGAGGAGACATCTTGTTTTGCAGAAACAGATGATGATGAAAGACAAAATATGCATGGAAGAGAGAGAGGAAAAAAAAAAGAAGTAAAGGGCTTTAGTTCTTGATGAACTTTTTTCCCAAGAATTTATTTAATTAATTTTCTTGGTTAGGTAGGGCCATATTGGCTCCTAGTATTTATTTTTTTTAAAAGAAAAAAATGGATATATTGACTCCACTTTTAGGGAAGGAAGACTAAATGAATGGTTATAAAGTATGCAAAAATTTTAAAAAATATTCTACCCCCCACACTTGTCGTTTGCCTATTTTATAACTAGAATAGTTTTTAAGTCAAAGCGTGTGTACAAATCTAATTGAATAGATATTACTCTAAAAATCAACAATTATTGGAAAGAAAAAAAAATATTTTTTACTATTACAACAATATCTTAATACCAACTCAAAATATTGCAAAACATTCAAGATAAATGAGAAGGAGTGTTTGGTTATTCACACTCAACTATATCCCAATGAGATGAAAAGTTGTGCAAAAATTGATTGGATAGCATGTGAGTAAATAGAAACAGGGCAAAGTAAACAAAGAAAAACTAGGGAAAAGAATGCAGGATACAAAGGGAAAGGAGAAACAAATTGAAAAAAAATGATTTTCAGGAACTAAAGAAGGAGATAGTTGAATGTTTTCTTTAATTTATCTTATTGGACAAGATTTACATGTATTTATCACTACTCATGCACCTACAATCAGGACATCTTCTAGAGTGCTTGACTCAGAGGGTTCATACAGAATTATGGGCATGGACTAGTCAACTCAAGGACTCACAGATACTTCTCATCTCAAGACTACTCGACTTATAGAGTTCATGTGAAATTATGGACATGAACTACTCAGCTTAGGGGCATCATTGGAAACATGTAATAGTCTCATGCTTAGGAATATAACCTCGAAGAGGTTAGGAACTCAATACTTAGAACTTGAAGATACTATTCCTCTTAATGATACTCATTTATGGTGTACATGCGGAATTTTTGAGCATCAACGACTCGACTCAAGGGTCTACATGACAATATGGAACTCAAGTATACCAATTTTCTTATTCTCATACCTAATTCCTCAAAACTTAACTCAAATCAATAGTTGATCTCAAAAGATCCACAATTGAACACAAAAACTTACTTGAATGAGAATTATGAATTCAAGAGTTATGGTTCATGATATGAAGGATATCATGATGATAAAGTAGACTCATGAATACATTCTTCTCACTCTCATGCTCACTTACTTGAGTCTTGAAACAAGTTATTAAAAGTTGTAGAAGACTCATCATAAAGACTCAAGAGGCTTTCTCAAAATATTCGAAAGAACTCTCAAGACTTGACTCTTAGCTCTACCTTATATTTGAATTATGAATTCAAGGTTATGATTCATGCTATGAATGATTGTTAGTTTGTTTAGAAGTAGCTTAGAGTGTTCAAAATCAAAGGAGAGTAAATTTACCCTTCGAAAGAACTGAGACAGAAAAAAATGATTGAGAACGGGTGGGGTAGGCGACCCTGGCGCACTTAGTGGCGCGGGGCTCCTGCCCTAACCTAGAAAAAGCCGACAACTTTCTTTACTCGTTTTCTTACCCTGTTTAACCTAGATTCAAACAGTTTCTTCCCCAATCACTTGGATTCAATTTCCTAACATAAGTACACATTAATCTTCTCTATAAAACCCTCAAAACACTCACTTTCATCTCAAGAAATCATCAAAATTCCAATAAAACAAGTTTTAGATTGAAACCTCAAGAATACTTATCAAGAACTTAAATCTTTCAATATTTATGGGTGAATTCGAATATGAAAATCATGTTTGGCGTGTGGATGAAGGAACCTAACACTATGAAAACTTAAATACCTCTTAGGGATTAATCTCTTATTTTCTCTTCTTGAAGATCTCAACTAAAATCCTAGGTTTATATTAGGATTATAAAATTAAACCCAATAATACTAGAGCCTTAAACCTTAGTAAAATGAATTAAAATTTGATTTGGAAAGGAAAAGATCAAAACACCCCTTATTATTTTTGGGTAACTTTCCTTAACTGGACAGTTTGACTTCAAAAGGGCATATTTCACTCATCCGACCTTGAAACTTAGCAAACTCAATGACATTAGAAAGATAATTCAAAGACCTTTCATTTTACATCTCATGAAACACCTAAATCGCCCTATATCGAGAGTTATGGTCGTTTGAAGTTGACCCAAAACATAGAAAAGCTTAGGAATGACTTCAATGAATTCTCTCTAGTTCTTCTTGGAACTCAAGGTGCTACATCTAGCGACCTTAACACATAGGAAAAATTTAAATTCCTTGATAAAAACTTACTCATTACAAAGGATGATTCGAGTCTTGGCTCAAAAAATTCTGAGGTGTTACATGTATAAAGAGTGTTTAGTTATCAGGGAGACACTCAAAGAGAGAGAATTGATTTTAATGAGACCTACTTACCAGTTGTTAAGATGACAACGGTTAGATGCATTCTGGCTATGACAGTGAAGCGAAATTTGAAATTGTGTGACCATCTCATCTAAACTTAAGTTGTTAGAGAACACACTTTTATTATTTGATTATATTCTCAACACGAATAGAGTTGGAGAAATGTGGGTAGAAGACATATACAGAGTGAGAGAAATGGTGTGGAATCCAAGGCAACAACAAAATTTCAATGTTTACAACTATGTAATACCTTAATTACAAACCAGACCTCGATAAAAACGTGTGTAGAACTGAAAATTGAAGAAAACTCAAGAGAAATAAAAGATTCGATAATCTAATCAAATAATATTACTATGGTTAGAGAGAAAGCAACAATATCTACTAGAACATTGAAGCCAATTGGGTTATCAACTAATTAGAGAAATTAGTAGTTATAAAAAAAAAAAGGATCATGATATATCCCATTTAATTTCCAAAATTTGTGTACATAGCATGGTATAGATTCTTCAATGTGAAGAATTCAACAATTGAAATGCATGTAACTTCTGGCTTTGTTAAACATCTAATGATCTAATGATAAGAATCAATAATTTTCTTCAACCACACTTTTGACTAGTTTGCAACAATTTTCTATTCATCTAAACATCCCAGGATTAGCCATTGGTGGCACAAATTGAACAGCATTTTGGCTTGCTATTCTTCTTTGTTTCTTCTTATTGGCTTTCCATCCTGAAAATAATAAGAGGAAAAAATTATAGTAATATTGATAATGCAACAACTATAGTCCAGTACTAGAAGAAATAATATCACATCGAGTTATGTATGAATTTATGTATTATTTTACTTAGATTAGAATGCTAGATAAAAGTATTTAAAGATAAATTCTTATAGTATGTAATCACGACATAAGAATAACAATATGTATCAATTTGTGTGGCGCTATTTCATTTTTATTCTATTTTAAAAATTGATGACACATTTCTATGGCAAAAATAATTTTAAAATTTAAACTTTCAGTTTCCCTTTTAATGTTAAATAAGATTTATTTTAGATCATGAGTTTCAAAAAAATGAAACTTCGTGATCAGTCAAACATGGTCACATAAATTTAGGGAGTAAATATTATTGTTCATTACATCACAATCTCGTCAATATCATTCACTACTTAAACAACTTTTGTATTGTAATTTTTTTATAACTAGTTTTCCATGATCAACAATAACAACACATTACGTATGATTCCATTAGCAAAGTTTGATGAGAATAGAATATACATAAAAAGTTTTATCATTACGGAGTAAGTGTAGAGACTCTTTTTGTTAGGTGCACAAATCAAATGATCAATGATATCGAACCAAAATTATAAAAAAGAATATATGATAATCAAATAGCAAGATACGAAGCATATATAAGAATGATAGAAAAGAGAATTACCTAGAGCTACATCAAAGCCAAGTTTGTTAAGCTGACGATAATTCTGACAAAGGACCAATCTCATACAAATAAGAGTAATTGCAAACTCACTGAATAAATTTCCCATCAAATTATATTTTTTTCTGAATTGCACACGATGATACCATGCAAAAACCAATGATGCTTGACAACAAAATGCCTCCAAAAGTCCAAACATTAATGCAGCTTCCCACCAAGCTATACATTAAAAGAAAAATATAAAAAATTAGACAAAATATATATTTCCTCTCCGTCCCAATTCATATGACATATAGTTTAAATTTCGAGAGTCAAACAAAAATATCTTTGAGACAGAAATGTGAAGTTGCATGTCTGAATGCTTGATCAAAATAAAAAAGTTACTCTCAAAATTCGAACTATGTCATATAAATTGTGACAGAGGATTAATATAATTATATGTGTTTTGCTATATAAAATATCTTAATTAGAAAATTACTCATTTGTCCTTGAGATAAAATCTCATCCACTTGCCCAAAAGTAACACAGGGACATAAACATGTAATAAAACCTACAAAAATATTGTAAATAAAAAAACATGATTAGCTCTAAAAGAAAATTAAAATGAGAGAAAAATCAAGGAAATAATTAAAGGAACCTACAATTCTTGATGTCTGAAAAACAATCAAAAAGGCCTGTGGACCAAGGCTGACTATAAATTTGTCCATTTGAGATATTATTATTATTATTTCCATGGAGCATTGGATGATGAAATGAATGAAATTGGTCATGAGGAAAGGGCATAGGAAAATGTGGAGGAAATGGTGGTGGCACCCCCATTGGTGGGTAATATGGCATCATAGGGGGTTGGTGATATGGAGGTGGTTGGTGTTGTAGTGGAATTAATGGCCAGGGATTTTGTGTCGATAATGATGATAATTGTGATGGTGGAGGGGGTCCATAAAGGGGATGTTTGGGTGGCGATGATATCGAATTAGACATAATTGGTGGTGGTGTTGCTGGTATAGCTAAATGAGATTCATTCATCGAATTTTGTGATGATGACGATGATGAGGAGGAGAGATGTCTATGCATTGAATTTTGTGATTGGGACCGGGGTGGTAATGATTGCAATGAAATATCTCTTTGTATAGAATTTTGTGGTGACAATTGATGATGAGGGGATGTTGGAATATTCTCATTATTACCATCTATTCTTTGCATTTTTTGAATGAATTGTTTCTTGAAATGTAAATTCAATCAACAAATTGTTAAAAGAAAGATATGTTTTTTTATGTTTATAAGATAGATATCAATTACAGAAAGAGAAAGAAGAGAATGAAGAAGAAAAAGAAGAGGTAATTTAATGAAAGGGGAGAGTTGTAACCTAATAGTTGCAACTCTACCCTCTAACTTTTTGAAAAGGGTTTCAACTTTTATCTAATATGATTCACTTTTCTTTCTTTTGATCATCAACCACAATTTGTGGCTAATTTTCTCTAATTAAAATAAAATGCAAAGATGTAGTTTGGAGGATATGAATTATGAGGAGCTAGCTAGCTCCCTTTGGATTTATGACACGTGTCAATTAATATAGACATTTTGGAAATTACTAATAAATAATTAATCACAAATTTTTATGGGTACAATATTTGACTTATTATATGTTGAGAAAGTTATGTTGAAAAAAAATCATCTAGAAGTAGATTTCCAAATTGAAACTTTTAAAAAAAATATATTTAAAGTTATGTTTGGACATATATTGTATTTGAAAATTTTGAACTTATATAAGTGAAAGTGAAATTTCTCTCGAAAGTTGATCGAGTTTGAAAAATTTTCTAGGTGGATATTTGAAGACAAAATTTCTTTATGTGATGATATTTCTCTAAGCAAGGTGATCACATCCAAAATTTGTTTTAGTAATAGTTGCATAAGCAATGTTTATATTAGTAAGGTATAATGTATAGGTGGTCTCCTAAAGTTGACACTAATTTTCACTTAGACATTTCAACTAGACTTTGTTCATTTTAGACACTTCATGGCATGTCCTGATGTATCATTTTGACACTTGTTACTGACATGAAATAGTGAGTGTGATACACTCCTTACCAGAGTGTGGAGAGCTTATTTAACCTATTTTTATTTTATTTTCTTCTTCCCCATTTTAGCCACCATTTTCTAAAACTGAAACTCCTTCGATGGAGAAATAGATTTAATGGTGCTACGGCACCAAGAGATTTCAAGCTTAGAGAATTTTTCTTATTTTGTTATTACTTTTTCCTCGAAAGACATATTATTACTTTTTTTAAATAAAAAAAAAGAAATTCTTTTAATAGAGAACTCTTTGTTTGGATTTGAAGTATTTAATTTATTTTAAATTAAGTAAGACGAATTAGTTTTTGTAAAGAGATAGTGCTTTTATATATATAAAAAAATTAAACAGTTAAATTACTATGAAAATATCTTGGGGAAAGACAATCTGAATTAAGAGAGATTGGGGTTGGGTGTTGGGTTAGAGAAGTCATTCTAGTAAGGGAGGGATTGATTTGAGTGTGGTAGGGGTAAAGGTTGTGGACTGTGGAGAAAATATCCTAGTGGGGAAGGGGTTGAGGATCGGGGTAGGGGTGGTAGAGAAGACAACATTAAATGGGTTGTGAAAGTGGTTACTTTTTTTTTAAAAAAAAACTATTTGGATAAAATTGTCACGTGTCATCGCGTTGTTGATATTCTTTTTCTATTCAGGATTCATTATTTAAAAATTATTTTTCATATATATGTCATGTATTTATTTAAGTCGTCATTTTAAAACATCATCACCGAATGTGTTACGGACGCCTTACATATTTAGTTGATTATAAAAAAAAAGGGGGTAGAAAATTACTTATAAAATAAGTTCAGGGGTATAATAGGACCTTAGTATAGTATAAGTGTGTCTTTGGAATTTCGGGCATAGGTTGACAGGGTATTTGTGCATTATCCCTAAAAAAATGTCAAAATGGTACACTGAAACATGACATGAGCTGTCTAAAGTAAATAAAAATTGAGGTGTTTAAGTGAAAGTTAAAGTCAATTTTAGGTGATTGTCGATGGATTAGACCTATTATAATGTTTGTATTAACCATAAATATATAGATGCATCAGTCTTATGCACTATTTGATTTAGTATATTAAAATAAGCATGCATTGCATAAAAATATTTACTAATTAAAATACCTTTTACAATAATGACAAAAAAAAATGTAAAAATCGTTTTGAGGAGCTATGAGATCTTTAATCGTGTTAAATGCATGCATAATGCATTAAATCTTCTTGTATTAATGATACCATAGATTTTCATATATTTGTAATATACAAACCTCAATATAGGTTGAAAAAGTGTACCAAATAAGATACTAACTAATATACTTTACTAGACCAATTGTAAGGTGTGTATTACTAATAATACAAAGGGTTAAACACATGTATAAATTAATTAATGACATAACTATCCCTCTAATCTCTCTCAAAACATTTTCTATTTCTAAGAGCTAAAGAGTGTGGAGGATATTCTTATAAATAAATATTTTTTAAAGAACTTGCGCAAGGCTTGTTATTTTTATTGTGTCAAATTATATACAAATATTGGTAACGCATGGATTAGTAATGCATGTATTATTTTTTAATTAAGTGTTTGACTCATTACTTCCTACCTAATCTTGTGCTCGATTCAAAACTCTACAAATAGTTTCTTTCCTACTATACCCTTAAATTATTATGAGATTTTCTATTTCATGTTGGGTCAAGATAGATAATTGTCGAACAATATTTTTAAAAAAAATCTATTTCATTTAATTAGTCAATTTAAACACTAATTTATATAATTAAGGAGCATAATTAATTTTATTGTAGTGAGTATTTGCATGATCCCTCTATTCTTAAAGTATTCTTGTAACGACATGTTTAGTCGTTTTGAACAGCAGATTTTATTTCTGAAAAAACTGGTTGAGACGATGGATCCCACGACGGACCTTCATGGGCACGACGGACCGTCGAGGGGGTCTCGTTCCAAAACACTTAGAATTCTGAAATTTGGGTACTGAAATCGACTCTCTGAACTTCGTAACGGAATGGCAGGACGGACCGTCGTGGGCACGACGGACCGTCACACAACTTCCACAGAAATTTAGTCTCTGAACTCTGCGACGACCCAGCAGGACGGACCGTCGCAGGCACGACGGCCCATCACGGGCTGCGTAATCCCAGGCTGGGTCGGATTTCTTTAAATGTTTTAAGAGACGTTTTGGACTATTCCTGCTATAATTATAAATTTAGTGGGTTAATGTTAATAATTTAACTACTTGAGGGTTAAAAGAGATAACCTTGAATTAATTAATGGGTTAATTCCTCATCTTTTATACTTAATTATATGCTAATTAGGGTAAAAGAAAGAGGGTTTGAATAAGAAAAATAGAAAGAACAAAGAGAGAGAGAGGATCGAACGAGAAAGAGGAGAAACAAGAAGAAGAACAAAGCTTTGGGAAATTGCTTGCTTGATCAAAATTCTTCAGTGGAGGTAGGTTATGGTTTTTATACTATACGTAGTTAACTCTTAATAGCGAATGATATGTGTTGGGTTGTATTGTAAAGTCTTCTATATGCTTAATTGTATGCTTGCATGAATGTGATTATATAATTGTGATGAAATAAGCATGATGAAGCTATCGAATCCCAAATATTGAAAAACCCTTGTTAATAATGATGTCTTGGTATAAAAGAAGGCTTGATGAACTAAAGTAATGAGATTGATGATGCCTTGGTATAAAAGAAGGCTTGATGAACTAAAGTAATGAGATTGATGATGCCTTGGTATAAAAGAAGGCTTGATGAATTAATAGAATGAGATTAGTGGATCGGGTGTCACGAACCGACACGTAGAATTAGTGGATCGGGTGTCACGAACCGATACATAGAATTAGGGAATCGGGTGTTACGAATCGATACGTAGAATTAGGGGATCGGGTGTCACGAATTGACACGTAGAATTAGGGGATCGGGTGTCACGAACCGACACGTAGAATTAGGGGATCGGGTGTCACGAACCGACACGTAGAATTAGGGGATCGGGTGTCACGAACCGACACGTAGAACTAGGGGATCGGAGTGTCACGTTCCGACACGTAGTAGTAGGGGAGCGGAGTGTCACTTACCGACACAAGAATAAAGGTGATGAATCTTGAAAGATGTTAATATACTCAATCTAATGAACCTAATTCCCAAATGAGTATGGTATTGAGGCTTGAGTCCTCATGTGTGAACTTGGCGGTACTTATTAACGATCATAGTACTTTTTGTTGCTACATGTTGAGTAATGTAGTTGATTTTATCTTATTTACTTGATATATATTGTTTTCTATTTTGAGTTGGCCGATGATATCTACTCAGTACCCGTGTTTTGTGTAGACCCCTACTTGTATGTTTCTTTTTATTAAATTGGGGAGTGCAGCAAACGTGCCGTCGTCTTCAACTCAATCGCAACTCTAGCCAGTCTTCATTACACCGGATTTCAGGGTGAGCTAATGCTTCTAGCTTGGACTGGACCTTCCTCTAATGTCTTGATGCCTTGAACTTCCGGCATGGACTAGCTTTTTATGTATTTTAGCTTGTTAGATACTCTTAGATTAGTAATTTAAGGATAGATGTTCTTGTGATGATGACTTCCAGATTTTGGGAATAATAATAAATGTTTGAGTTTTTAGAAGTTATTTGATTTATTTTGTTAATGAGTTTCTAAGTCTTCCGCAATGTATTTAGTTCATTATGTTTGAAATGATGGGGTTAGATTGGTTGGTTCGCTCACATATGAGGATAAATGTGGGTGTCACTCACGGCTCGATTTGGGTCGTGACAAACTTGGTATCAGAGCATTAGGTTCGTTGGTCTCATCACACAAGAACGAGTCTAGTAGAGTCTTAAGTAACGGTAGGGGAACGCCTTTACTTTTCTTTGAGAGGCTATAAGACTTTAGGAAAATTCCATTCTTTCTTTCTTTCTTTCGTGCTATTACATGGATCCAATTGGTATCTAGGTGATACAAATTGGTATCTGACCATCTTCACTCTATTTCGCAGATGGTTAGAACTAGAGCAACAACCGCGCCAACATCAACATCGACAAGACAAGATGTATCTGAGCCAGCCACTGAGACTGTAGCTCAAAGAGTGCAGTAGCAAGAGGCCGCGGTAGAGGTCGCGGGAGGACGTCCTCTAGAGGAAGAGGACGAACGCCTGGCCCATCTGGTACTAGGGCGGTGACTCCTCCACCGACTGAGGAAGTAGTAAGAGAAGGGGAGGATGGGGAAAATGAACAAGTACAGAATGAGGAATTACCACCCCAACCTACCGCGGAGATGATCAATCAGGTTCTTGCTTATCTTAGCGGGTTATCTGATCAGGGCCAGACACCTCCAGTGTTTTCTGCACCAGCACCTCAGGTTCCGGAGGTACAACATGCGGCTACTGTGGCTCCCCGCATGGATGCCTCATTGGAAATAGGCACGTTTCCTCGTCTGACTACAGGGCCTATAATGACAAATGATCAGCATGAACTTTTCAGTAAGTTCTTGAAATTGAAACCTCCAGTCTTCAAGGGTGCTGAATCTGAGGATGCTTATGATTTTCTGGTTGACTGTCATGAGCTACTACACAAGATGGGTATAGTAGAACGGTTTGGTGTGGAGTTTGTGACTTATCAGTTTCAAGGGAACGCCAAAATGTGGTGGCGGTCACATGTTGAGTGTCAACCAACAGAGGCACCACCTATGACTTGGGCATCATTCTCTTGCTTGTTTATGGAGAAGTATATCCCCCGGAACTTTGAGGGATAGGAAAAGAGATGAGTTCTTGAGCCTAGAGCAAGGTAGGATGTCGGTTACTGCATATGAGGCTATGTTTCGTGCATTATCCAGGTATGCCACCCAACTTTGTTTCAGTCCACAAGAGCGGATTCGCCGTTTTATGAAGGGGTTGAGGTCAGAATTGCGGATTTCAGCCTTACAGGTAGCGGCTACTGCAAAATCCTTTCAAGAAGTGGTAGACTTCGTGATAGAGGTGGAAGGAGTGAAGCACGATGACTTCACCATGGCATCGACATCAAAAAGGTTTCGAAAGGGAGGTGAGTTTAATGGTTCTTACTCTAGAGGACAGGGTTCGGGAGGTTACTCAGTCCGACCAATTCAGTCTTCACTACAGACTGTAGTTGGAGGTCCACCTCAGACCGGTCAACACTTCTCTGAGAGACCTATGCTTGACTCCATAGAGTGTTATGGATGTGGGGAGACTGGACATATTAGGAAGAATTGTCCAAACCAGAGTTATAGACCCCCAATAGCTAGAGGTAGAGGTGGTCATGGTAGAGGTCGTTATTCTGGGGGACGTGATGGCCGAGGTAATGGTGGTCACCAAAACGGCCGGGGTGACGGGCAAACTAAAGCCACTACAGCACCACATGGTAGGGGCAATGGGCAAACAGGTGATAGGGCCCATTGTTACGCTTTTCCTGTGCGGTCAGAAGCGGAGACATCAGATGCTGTTATCATAGGTAATCTTTTGGTTTGTGATTGTATGGCTTCTGTATTATTTGACCCTGGCTCTACATTTTCATATGTATCTTCCGCATTTGCTAATGGTCTTAATTTACATTGTGAATTGGTTGACATGCCTATTCGTGTTTCTACTCCGGTGGGTGAGTCTGTGATAGTTGAAAAGGTGTATAGGTCTTGTCTTGTAACTTTTATGGGGAGCAATACTCATGTAGACTTGGTTATCTTAGAAATGGTTGCCTTCGATGTAATTCTGGGTATGACTTGGCTTTCTCCAAATTTTGCAATCATGGATTATAATTCTAAAACTGTGACGTTAGCCAAGCCTGGGACAGATCCGTTAGTGTGGGAGGGTGACTACACTTCCAATCCGGTTCGTATCATCTCCTTTCTTCGTGCTAAGAAAATGGTTAGTAAGGGTTGTTTAGCGTTCTTGGCACATCTCAGGGATGATACTACCCAAGTACCTCCAATTGAGTCGGTCTCGATAGTTCGTGAGTTTTTAGATGTTTTTCCCGCATACCTTCCTGGCATGCCACCGGATAGAGATATTGACTTCTGCATCGATCTTGAACTGGGTACTCGCCCCATTTCTATACCCCCTTATAGAATGGCTCCCGCAGAGTTAAGAGAGTTAAAGGCACAACTTCAAGAGTTGCTAAGCAAAGGCTTTATTAGACCAAGTGCATCTCCTTGGGGTGCTCCGGCATTATTTGTGAAGAAAAAGGATGGGAGCTTTCGAATGTGCATAGACTACAGAAAAATAAATAAGGTAACGGTTAAGAACAAGTATCCTCTTCCTCGCATTGATGATTTGTTCAATCAGTTACAAGGTGCTTGTGTCTTCTCTAAGATTGACTTGAGATCCGGTTATCATCAATTGAAGATACGGGAAACGGATGTGCCAAAGACTGCTTTTCGAACTAGGTATGGGCATTACGAATTTGTAGTAATGTCTTTTGGTCTTACGAATGCCCCTGCTGCTTTCATGAGCTTGATGAACGGGATTTTTAAGCCATATCTGGATCTCTTTGTGATCGTATTCATTGATGATATATTGGTATACTCAAAGAGCAAGAAGGAACATGAGGAGCACTTGAGAATTGTATTAGAAATGTTGAGGGAGAAAAAGCTTTATGCCAAATTCTCCAAGTGTGAGTTTTGGCTAGATGCAGTGTCCTTCTTGGGGCATGTGGTTTCTAAGGATGGGGTGATGGTGGATCCTTCTAAGATTAAGATAGTAAAGAATTGGGTAAGACCTACTAATGTGTCAGAAATAAAGAGTTTTGTTGGTTTAGCTAGCTATTACCGCCAATTTGTCAAGGGATTCTCTTCCATTGCTTCCCAATTGACGAACTTGACTAAACAGAATGTTCCATTTGTATGGTCGGACGAGTGTGAAGAAAGCTTTCAGAAGCTCAAGACTTTGTTGACTACCGCACCAATCCTTACCTTGCCAGTGGAAGGTAAAAATTTCATTGTCTATTGTGATGCATCCTATTCGGGGTTGGGTGCAGTGCTAATGCAAGAGAAAATGTAATTGCTTATGCTTCAAGGCAATTAAAGGTGCACGAACGTAATTATCCAACCCATGATTTGGAATTGGCTGCGGTAGTGTTTGCCTTAAAGCAATGGAGACACTATCTATATAGGGTTAAGTGTGAAGTACACATGGATCATCGTAGCCTACAGTATGTCTTTACTCAAAAAGATTTGAATTTGAGACAGAGGAGATGGATGGAACTACTGAAGGACTATGATATCACTATCTTGTATCATCCGGGAAAGGCTAATGTTGTGGCAGATGCCTTAAGTAGAAAGGCAGGGAGCATGGGAAGTCTAGCCCACTTGCAAGTTTCTAGACGTCCATTGGCTAGAGAGGTTCAGACTCTGGCTAATGACTTTATGAGGTTAGAAGTGAATGAGAAGGGAGGATTTTTGGCCAGTGTAGAGGCGAGATCTTCTTTTCTTGACAAGATCAAGGGGAAACAGTTTGATGACGAGAAACTAAGCCGAATTCGAGACATGGTGTTGCGAGGAGAGTCTAAAGAAGCAATAATGGATGAGGTAGGTGTTTTGAGAATTAAGGGAAGGGTATGTGTGCCTCGTGTTGACGATTTGATCCACACTATTCTTACAGAGGCTCATAGTTCCGGATATTCTATACATCCTGGTGCCACCAAGATGTACCGTGACCTAAAGCAACACTTTTGGTGGAGTAGAATGAAGCGCGACATTGTAGAGTTTTTTGCCAAATGTCCAAATTGTCAGCAAGTAAAATATGAACACCAGAGACCCGGGGGAACACTTCAGAGAATGCCCATTCCTGAATGGAAGTGGGAGAGAATTGCAATGGACTTCGTGGTTGGTCTTCCAAAGACATTGGGTAAGTATGAATCTATTTGGGTGATTGTTGATAGGTTAACTAAGTCTGCTCATTTCATTCCGGTCAAGGTGACTTATAATGCAGAGAAGTTAGCCAAAATCTATGTCTCAGATAGAGGTACGCAGTTTACTTCTAAGTTTGGAAAACATTGCATGCGGAATTAGGTACTAGGTTGGACCTTAGTACTGCGTTCCATCCTCAGACCGATGGTCAGTCTGAGCGAACGATTCAAGTGTTGGAGGATATGCTTCGTGCATGTGTGATAGAATTTGGTGGTCAGTGGGATAGCTTCTTACCCTTAGCAGAGTTCTCCTACAACAATAACTAGCGCTCAAGCATTGATATGGCCCCCATTTGAGGCACTATATGGGAGAAGATGTAGGTCTCCCATTGGGTGGTTTGATGCATTTGAAGTTAGACCTTGGGGTACTGACCTTCTGAGGGAATCGTTAGATAAAGTGAAATCTATTCAAGAAAAGCTTCTAGCGGCACAAAGTAGGCAAAAGGAATATGCGGATCACAAGGTTAGAGACTTGGAGTTAATGGAGGGTGAACAGGTCTTGCTGAAGGTTTCACCCATGAAAGGGGTGATGCGTTTTGGTAAAAGGGGAAAATTAAGCCCAAGGTATATTGGTCCCTTTGAAATACTTAAGCGAGTAGGGGAGGTGGCTTATGAGTTAGCCTTGCCTCCAGGGCTGTCAGGAGTGCATCCGGCATTCCATGTGTCTATGTTGAAAAGATACCATGGGGATGAAAACTACATCATCCGTTGGGATTCCGTTTTGCTTGATGAGAATTTGTCTTATGAGGAGGAACCTATTGCCATTTTAGACAGAGAAGTTCGCAAGCAGAGGTCAAGGGAGATTGCATCCATCAAAGTTCAATGGAAGAATCGACCCGTCGAAGAAGCCACTTGGGAGAAAGAGGCTGATATGCGAGAAAGATACCCACACCTGTTTACAGATTCAGGTACTCCTTCTCGCCCTTGTTTTCCTTCTTGTGATCGTTCGGGGACGAACGATGGGTAAATTGGTATCTATTGTAACGACCTGTTTAGTCGTTTTGAGCAGCAGATTTTAATTCTGGAAAAATAGGCTGAGATGATGGAACTCACGACGGACCGTCATAGGCACGACGGACCGTCGAGGGTGTCTCGTTTCAAAACACTTAGAAATTCTGAAAAATGGGTACTGAAATCGACTCTCTGAACTTCGTAACAGAATGACAGGACGGACCGTCACAGACTCTTCAGAGAATTGAGTCTCTGAACTCTGTGATGGAGCAGTAAGACGGACCGTCGCAGGCACGACGGCCCGTCACAGGCTGCGTAATCTCAGGCGGAGTCGGATTTCTTTTATGTTTTAAGGGACGTTTTTGACTATTCTGGCTTATAATTATAAAGTTAGTGGTTTAATATTAATAACTCAATTACTTAGGGGCTAAAAGAGGTAACCTTGAGTAAACTAGTGGGTTATTATTGCCATCTTTTATTCTTAATTATATGCTAATTAGGGTAAAAGAAAGAGGGTTTGAATAAAGAAAATAGAAAGAACAAGAAGAGAGAGAGAGGATCGACGACAAAGAGGAGAAACGAGAAAATGAAAAAGGCTTGGGAAATTGCTTGCTTGATCGAAATTCTTCGGTGGAGGTAGGTTATGGTTTTATACTATTCGTAGTTAACTCTTGATAGCGAATGATATGTGTTGGGTTGTATTGTAAAGTCTTCTATATGCTTAATTGTATGTTTGCATGAATGTGATTATATAATTGTGATGAAATAAGCATGATGAAGCTATTGAATCCCAAATCTTGAAAAAAAAACCTTGTTAATAATGATGTCTTGGTATAAAAGAAGGTTCGATGAACTAAAGTAATGAGATTGATGATGCCTTGGTATAAAAGAAGGCTTGATGAACTAAAGTGATGAGATTGATGATGCCTTGGTATAAAAGAAGGCTTGATGAATTAATAGAATGAGATTAGTGGATCGGGTGTCACGAACCGACACGTAGAATTAGGGGATCGGGTGTCATGGACCGACACGTAGAATTAGGGGATCGGGTGTCACGAACCGACACGTAAAATTAGGGGATCGGGTGTCACGAACCGACACGTAGAATTAGGGGATCGGGTGTCACGAACCGACATGTAGAATTAAGGGATCGGGTGTCACGAACCGACACGTAGAATTAGGGGATCGGGTGTCACGAACCGACACGTAGAATTAGGAGATCGGGTGTCACGAACCGACACGTAGAACTAGGGGATCAGAGTGTCACGTTCCGACACATAGTAGTAAGGGAGCAGAGTGTCACATACCGACACAAGAATAAAGGTGATGAATCTTGAAAGATGTTAATATACTCAATCTAATGAACCTAATTCCCAAATGAGTATGATATGGAGGCTTGAGTCCTCATGAATGTACTTGACGTTATTTATCAAAGATTCTTGTACGTGGTGTTGCTACAGATTGAGTATTGTAGTTGATTTATGATATTATCTGATATATATTGTTTCTATTTTGAGTTGGCCGATGATATCTACTCAGTACCCGTGTTTTGTACTGACCCCTACTTGTATGTTTCTTTCCTTGTTATTTGTGGAGTGCAGCAAACGTGCCGTCGTCTTCAACTCAACCGCAACTCTAGCCAGTATTCATTACATCGGATTTTAGGGTGAGCTAACGCTTCTAGCTTGGACTGGATCTTCTTCCTCATGTCTTGATGCCTTGAAGTTCCGGCATGGACTAGCTTTTTATGTATTTTAGCTTCTTAGATACTCTTAGATTAGTAATTTGAGGATAGATGTTCTTGTGATGATGACTTCCAGATTTTGGGGATAATAATAAATGTTTGAGTTTTAGAAGTTATTTGATTTATTTTGTTAATGAGTTTTTAAGTCTTCCGCAATGTATTTAGTTCATTATGTTTGAAATGATGGGGTTTAGATTGGTTGGTTCGCTCACATAGGAGGATAAGTGTGGGTGCCAGTCGCGGCCCGATTTGGGTAGTGACAGATAAAAATAGATAACCGTCGCTCGTCACACAATACCTTTTTTTAAAAAATCCATTTCATTTAATTAGTCAATTTAATACTAATATATATATAGCTAAGCGCATAATTAAGGAAACTTCCACATTTAGCCACTTAAAAATAATTAGTTACTCTCCATAGCTATAGTTTGATAATTACAATTTGTAGCTACATGTTATATGGAGGAGAGAGACGAGCGAGACTGGAAGAGAGAGAAGAGAGGTGAGAGACATGGGGAAAAGAGAGGGAGAAAAGTGAATTGTATATATATATATATATATATATATATATATATATATATATATATATATATATATATATATATTGGTTAGATAGTTGTATATTATACATATGTATTTGTATATATGGCAAGAGAGATTGGGAGAGGGAGGAGAAAAGTGAGTGAGACTGGGAGAGGGAGGAGAGAGGAGAGAGGAGAGCTAGAGAGAGCAGAGAGTTGGAGAGAGGTGAATTGTATATAATTGTATATTATACATGTGTATTTGTACAAATGGCAAGCGAGATTGGGAGAGGGAGGAGAGAGGCGAGCGAGATTGAGAGAAGAAGGAGAGAGGCGAGCGAGAGAGGTTGGAGAGTGGGAGAGAGGTGAATTGTATATGTATATAGGTCCAAAAAATATATATTATACATATGTATTTGTATATTCTGACGATTATACATATACAAACGTGACTAATTATACAAATTTGAAGTCAGCCCACGTAATTAATGTATAATGTTAGTCGCGAGTGGTAATTATAGCAAACTATAGCTATAATGAATAATTAAATAATATAAGTTTGCTTTGTTACGTAATTTTCCCTAATTAATTTTAGTATAAGAACTATTATCATGATCCATCTATTCTTAAAAGTATTCTCAAAAATCTTAATTCAATCCTATCAAGTTTGGGCAAATAAGCCCAATGGACCTAGCTATTGAGAAATACAAGAACAATATGGGCCCGACCAACACCTACTTTATAGTTAAAACCAAAAAAAATATAGTAATTTCAGTTGCACACTAGAATTTTGGAATTCCTAATTTAGTTAACTAGTCAAAAAAATCAACTTATTTAGTGATAATATCTATATTTTAATAATATTCGTAAACATGTCAATATTGTCATTATTTTAAAAATAAATAATTATTCTGATATTATTAATATTTTCTCTCTCACACTTTCTTTCTAATCAAATCCCCAGATTTTTCTCTCTTTACTTACGCTTCTTTTCAATTTCTCTTTTTAACATTTTTCCAAATCAATTCCATAGATTTTCGATTCAATATATATATATATATATATATATATATATATATATATATATATATATATATATATATATATATATATATATATATATATATATATATATATATTCTATTGTTCTCATTTAGTTTTGTTGCAAGATTTGATTTGAAGATTAACATTGATTTGGGTATTATATTTTTCAGATTCCTTATTTATTTACTTACTGATTTTAGTTTTTTTATTTAATTTTTTTGTTTTGTTGTTGTTCTTAAAATATTTTTTAGAGTTTGAGACTACATAATTGTCTCTTCAATGGACGTTTTCAAGAGAGTTACTAGAAGTATTGGACAAAATAATCAAAGTTCTTCCGATTTTTCATCATTTAATTTTTTTTCACTCAAGAATTATATAACAATGTAGGTTCCGCTTCTAATCTAAGGAGGATATACGACAGAGAAAATTTTTTGAATCCGCCGATGTACAAAATTCCACACAAATTCATAACCATGAAGTTGAAGAAGACCAATTTTGTCACGATCCAAATCCGGGCCGCGACTGGCACCCACACTTACCCTCCTATGTGAGCGAACCAACCAATCTAAACATTAACATTTCAATATAATATAAACAAAAGTAATGCGGAAGACTTAAACTCATTAATAAAATCAATAACTAGTATTTTCCCCAAAATCTGGAAGTCATCACCACAAGAACATCTATGATCAAATTACTAAACTAAGAGTATTCTAAAAGCTAAAACAAGTAAAAGTTAGTCCATGCCGAAACTTCAAGGCATCAAGACATGAGGAAGAAGATCCAGTCCAAGCTAGAAGCATTAGCTCACCCTGAATATCCGATGTGACGAAGACTGGCTAGAGTTACGGTTGAGTTGAAGATGACGGCACGTTTGCTGCACTCCACAAATAAACAAGAAGAAAATATAAAAGTAGGGGTCAGTACAAAACACGGGTACTGAGTAGGTATCATCGGCCAACTCAAAATAGAAAACAGTATATATCAGATAATATCATAAAATCAACTAATATCCTTAGCATGCAGCATTTACAATTACCATAACCCTTGGTTACAACACCAAGCTCATCAATGAGGACTCACACCTCCTCATCATACTCATTTGGGAATTAGGTTCATTATATTGAGTATATTAACATCTTTCAAGATTCATTATCTTTATTCCTCTCGTGTCGGTACGCGACACTCCGCTCCTCAATATACTATCCTGGTGTCGGAACATGACACTCCGATCCTCATTCTATCCTGGTACCGGAACGTGGCACCCGATCCATATTCTATCCTGGTGTCGGAACGTGACACTCCGATCCTCATTCTATCCTGGTACCGGAACGTGGCACCCGATCCCCTAATCTCACTACCTTCATTCATCAAGCCTTCTTTTATACCAAGGCATCATCAATCTCATGATTTTAGTTCATCACGTCTTCTTTTATACCAAGGCCTCATCATTAACAAAGAGATTAGGGTTTTGCAAGATTTGAGATTCAATAACTTGATCATGCTTATATAATCACAATCATATAATTACATTCATGGAAGCATACAATTAAGTACATAGCAGGGTTTACAATATTATCAATACATATCGTTCGCTATTAAGAGTTTACTACGAATATCATAAGAGAAACCATAACCTACCTCCACCGAAGACTAGTGATCAAGCAAGCAAATTTCCAAAGCTTTGTTCTTCTTCTCTCCCTGTTCGTTCGTTTTCTCCCTCTCTTGTGCTTTCAAATTTTCTTATTCAAACCCTCTTTCTTTTACCCTAATTAGCATATAATTAAGAATAAAAGGTGGCAATAATAACCCACTAATTAACTTAAGGTTACCTCTTTTAACCCCCAAGAAATTTAGTTATTAATATAAACCCACGAAATATATAATTATAGCAGGAATAGTCCAAAACACCCCTTTAAAACTTAACCAGAAATCCGACTCCGACTGGGATTACGCAACCTGTGACGGCCCGTCGCGCCCGCGACGGTTCGTCATGCAGGTTCGTCAGAGACTCGATTTCCTTAAGGAGTCTGTGATGGCCCGTCGTACCTACGACGGTCCGTCCTGCACTTCTGTCACGACGTTCAGAGAATCGTTCCCTGTACCAAATTCTCACGAGTTGAAGTGTTTTGAAACGGTGGATCACGACAGTTCGTCGTGCTTGTGACGGTCCGTCCTGCAGGTCCGTCACAGAGTTCAGAGAGTCGATTTCAGCACCCAAATTTCAGAATTTCTAAGTGTTTTGGGACGAGACACCCTCGACTGTCCGTCGTGCCCATGACGTTCCGTCGTGGGTTCCGTCGTCACAGCCTGTTTTTCTAGAAACAAAATCTGCTGCTCAAAACGACTAAACAGGTCATTATAAATTTGTTGGAGAAGATGTATTTTTTTTGTATGTTCTGTGTCTTGCATGTTTAGTTTAATTTGTTTAGTAATTTTTAAGATTCAAAAAAATTTCATATTACAATGCGTTTGGAAGTGTATATGAAAATTTTATTATGTTATAGTTAGTATTTATTGTTGTATTTCATATATTTATTGTATTTTGTGTTCTGTTTTTTTTTTTGTGTGTTAGTTATGTCAATGTAACACATTATATGATTTTGATTGTGTATATTTCATAGTTTTAATGTTTTTTGTTTTCATAGATTTGGAAGCGTATATTGAATTTTTTTGTTGTTTTAGTCAGTATGTATTTTTGTATTTCATTGTTTTATTGTATTTTGTATCCATAGATTTGAAATTGTATTTCATATGTTTAATTCATTATGTATTTTGTTTTTATTGTGATAGTTATATCAATATACAACAGTTGGTATTTATTTTTGCATTTCATAGTTATATTATTTTTTGTATTCATAAATTTAGAAGTATATATTGAATTTTGATACTGTTTTAGTCAGTATGTATTATTACAATTAATAGTTGTATTCATTCAAAAATTATGTTGCATTGTTTCTGAATTTGACATTTTTTTCTAATTTGTATTTAGGGAAAATGCACAAGTACCCTCTCAACTTATACCTGAAATCTCAGAGACACACTTATACTATACTAAGGTCCTATTACCCCCTGAACTTATTTTATAAGTAATTTTCTACCCCTTTTAGGCCTATGTGGCACTAGTTTGAAAGAAAAAGTCAACCAGTGTTGGGCCCACAAAATAGTGTCACGTAAGTTGAAAAGGGGTAGAATATTATTAATAAAATAAGTTCAGGGGGGTGATAGGACATTTGTATAGTATAAGTGTGTCTATGAGATTTTGGGCATATGTTGAGGGGGTACTTGTGCATTATCCCTTGTATTTATTCTAAAGGTATGTCAACTTGTTATGTATTTTATTTAAGAATGAGTACACCAAATATTCAATTATTTCTTTTCAATTTTATATTTTATTCACTTTTTCATCATACTAATCTTTTGTATTTTATATATTATTATACAAAATTCTAAATAAAAACTAGAATAAATAGAAATACAAATAAAATACATATTGAAATGAATACATACAAGATTTTTGAAGAAAAAAAAAACTATATAGGAAAAAAAATATGAATACAAATATGTTTCTTAAATGACTATATAAATACATTCGGCATAGCTATTGGAATGAATACAAACTAATAAAAAATATAATAAATATAAATAGAATATATTGTGGAATGAATATAATTTTAAAAAGGTAAAAATTCTGGAGAAAAAAAAGAACAAAGTTTAATTTTATTTGAAAATGTAATTGATGAGAAAATTAAGTGGTCCTTACCTTTTTCTTTGTTGAAATATTCTCTCCTTTGATTTCTCTGTTTTGTTATTAAATAATTATATTCTTCAAATAAAAACATCAATAAGATACATAACAAACTAAAATTTGACATTTTTACTAAATATTGAAAGTGTTGCTAATGAGCCCTCTTAAATGTTAAAATATTAACATTTTGAAAAATTTTGTTTATTGTTTTATTAATACACATATTAAGAAAATTGATTAAAGAGGTTTTATCTTTTTCAAAAATATTAGCTTTAAACAAATTAAAGGTATATTTCTCTGTCCCAATTTATATGACACATTTTATGTTTTGAGAGTCAAACAATTTAAGTTTGACCGGAAATTTGCGCATGAAATCTTCAATTTTTTGAAATGAAATTTATATTTTTGTAAATTACGTAAAAATTACTATGAGCCACAATAATTGATAATTCAAAATGTTTAAAAAATCTATGAAA
The DNA here is from genome assembly GCF_036512215.1 of Solanum lycopersicum. Taxonomy (NCBI): domain Eukaryota; kingdom Viridiplantae; phylum Streptophyta; class Magnoliopsida; order Solanales; family Solanaceae; genus Solanum; species Solanum lycopersicum. The sequence goes on along the minus strand of NC_090807.1, from coordinate 4,071,020 downwards.
AATTTATGATTAAAGATAGATTTATTTGACTCTTGAAATTCGAAAGTTGACATATAAATGGGAGAGAAGGAGTAGTAAGTAAAATTATTGTATTTCTTAATTTATAAAAAATGATAAATAAAAATAATAATTTAAAGTAAAAATTAGACGAATAAAAAGAGACGAAAAAAAGTAATTTTTTTTAAAAAAAAATTATACTAATCGAAATTCAATAGCACACTAGAATCTTCTTGGAATGTGGAGTGCACACATCTCCAAATCTCTATTAGTTGTCACCTAATACAAAATATCAATTCAAAATATTAATTTTGTTTCCTTTAAAAAGAAAAACATAACACATCTTCAGAAGATTTGCTGATTATTTGGAGGCAGCTAATTGATTATTTCCTCCTAAAATAGAATCTTTTCTCATCAAAATGATATTATTGTACACTATTGGTCACCATGTCTGATTTGTTTTCTGATAGTGAGTTTGTAATTAAATCACGTAATAATATATTTTATATTGATTGAATGTAAATATTTGATGTAAGTAAATTTTTTTAGTTGTAATTTTGTTGTGATACTTATTTGAAAATGTTGATGTCATTTGAATCTTTTAACAATTAATAAATATTTGAGTGAGATTTCAATCAACTATCTTTTTATATATGGTTTCGAAAAATTGATCAAGTTCATTAGTTTTTTTTTTTTAAAAAAAATCTATGTCAATTTTTAATTTATTGAAACCAATAAATCATGGATTGATTGTTTCTCAGTTTTGACCGATTCTGTTCACCGATTTTGTGAAATTGACCTTGTTTAAAATGACGATGTTCAGTTTGTCGATTTGACATTGATTTTTTCAACAAAAAAAAAAACCTAATCCAGTCCATCGATTTTGACTTTCAATTTTGATTCAATTTTTAATAATGATGAAGGTTATGATAGTGAAATTACTTGATATTAGTAATTAACAGTGTTGTTGGTGATCATTATAGATTGTGTGGTGATAGACGATGAATTTGTGGTAGCTAATGGTGTTACTAATTGAGATAGTGGAGGTGGCAGCGACGACAATGCCAACAGTGTCAGTTATGATTGTCAAGTTGGTTGGTTGCAAAAAAATTGATCACAGTGATAATGGTGATTGTGGAGTCGATGGTAGTGATTGATAGTAATGGTAGAGTTCGTGAGGCGACAATATTGAAGCTGCAAGTGAAACGACATAGTATCAATGACGGTGATAATTATAATGACAGAGGTATTTGATGGCAATAGTTGGTAATTGATAGATGATAGTCGCGAAAGATGACTAATACCTTATAGTGGCGATGATCTTTGGTTATGAACAGAATAAAAATAATTAATATCATCCACACAAGAATATTTTTTTAATTATTAAGATCAATTCTAATCAATTAAATACTTAAATCTTAACGAAAATAAGTTCATTTAACGATCTAAAGTCTGAACCATTCGAAATCCAACTTAAATGAGGCCTAAGTGATATTAAAGTATTAATTAAACTGATGTTGCAGCTTTGGTTAGTTGTAAATAGATATATATATATATATAGTGTTGTCATCAAAAGGGATTTGGAATCTTATGCCTCACATGTGATCAAAAGATTCTCAAGTATCCAATAGAAATTTCATATTCATATTGCATATTGGATCTATTAAATGATAAACTTAAAAATAATAATGACCTTCAATAAGTCTATTGAAATTGACTCTGTATCAATGAATCTCATCATTCATACATAACGAATTGATATGGTATATTCGAATCATAATATATAAACAGTAAAAATTAGCATTTTTATTGAAACTATAATTCATAGGGAAGAAAATAGATTTATGGATGAAATCAAATATGCAGTATCTACAGACAAAAAATATAATATTCCTCAATCCAAAATTGAATTTCCAAATCTTGTCTGCTTAATGAATGTATAGAAAGAAATAGAGAAAATGAAAAAAAAATATTTAAAAATTGTATCCTCATATTTGAGATAGGTTTGAACTTTTAAAGGGGAAAAAAGATAAGGTTTTTAATGAATTAATTTGTGAAGATTTGCTATCAAAACTTAAAATTAAATAACTTATGCAAGATGTACATTATCCACCTCCTTTACCAAAGAATGCTAGTAATGGACACATATAAAATATAAAAGTGAGAAGATTCTCTCAATTAGTGTTATATATAACATCATTACCAACCTAACTAATAATACTTAAATATCTCAATGATCAAGAATCTAGAATATTCAAAAAAGTTGTACAAATTGAAAGAAAAGAATTATATAATAAGAATTTTAGAATTGTTTTAGAAAAAGGTAGTACTAGTAATTATGATTTATGAATATTCTATGAAGGTATTGTAAATGTCCTTCATTAGATTCTTTCATTACTATTTATAGATGGAGACTATTATTTGAATCGTTCTTTATTATATTATATGTTTAAACATACTAAATTGGGAGTATGTGTATTGGAATAGAGTTGAATCTCAAATAATTAATTTTTTTAATTGTTAATCTTTTCTTTACTTTTTGTATATTTTTGAGTGCTTGATCACTCATTTATTGAGAAATATTGACTTGGAACATTAGAAAATATCTCATTTTTCAAGTATTTACAAAATTATGTGATGACAATTAAAGTAAAACAAAACAAAATCAAAAATAATCTAAAAGAGGAAAAATACAAAATCCTAGTTGAAAAGTCAAAAACACATATTATTTGTTAATTAAAGAAAACTAACTTTATAAATTTGACAAAAATAGCTTTGTGAGTACCTTATATTATATATATATATATATATATATATATATATATATATATATATATATATATATATATATATATATATATATATATATATATATATATATATATATATATATATATATATATATATATATAAAGTAATGATTTGAGTTGTGCTCAAGTACGCAAGAAAGCAAAGAAAAGAAAAGAATGTGAGAGCAAAAGTGAGAAATATAAAAAGAGAAATAAACCAAGTTGTTAAGAGTGTAAATGAGAGATAAAGTTAATAAATATAAATAAATGTAAGATCAAAGTTGATCCATACCATTATATGATAATAAAATTCAAGTTGCAAATGATTTGTGCTAAAAAAAAAAAAAACACAACACTTAGATCTAAAATAAATGTTGAAAAATATCTAGAATAGAAAACGAACCATATTAATTAACTTAAAATGACAAAGTCACGAAATATCTAAATTTAATATGTTCAACTTTAAATTATGCGCACATAGAACCCAAAACTATCGAATGTTTCGCCCTTTAACGATAGATGTTCACTATTAATTTAGCATGTCTTAAGAAATAATAAAAAAATAAGGTTGTATATATTAAATTAATTATTTTAAAAAATATACATATAGTATTAAATAACAAAAATAAAATAGACATAAACAGATAAATTATCGCTTGATTTTCCAAACTCAAATAGATATTATTGAGTAATAATCTTTAGTATATCAGACGAGTAAATATAAATGGAAGGAGTATTTTTAAAAATAGATCAATTTTTAATAGATTGTTGAGGAAAAGATATATAAGCACGTAAGAAAGTTATTTTTTTGATTTTAATAAAAGATGTCATTACTTTTTATGTATTAACTACTAAAAAATTGAAAATTCACTCATGTTTGAGAAATTACTTAATAGTATCACTTATGTTGGTTTTAGGATTACAATATCACTAAACTTTACTTATTTTTCTCAAAATATATTTGACACAAATAAAACATTATTTCACTCCTAATGGAATGTCACGTCATATTTTTTAAATTTATTAATGATATTTTTTTAGTTCTTTAAATGTATGTAGGCTCTTAATACTAATTTATTTCAAACATTAACCACCATTATAAATTGAGATTTATTCTAATACAAATAAGAAAAACAATTTAGATAGATAATTGAAATACGAAATTCGTGGATAGTAATATTTAATTAAGTATTTTTTTTATCATTAACTTGAAAAATAATAAGTTATAAAAGTAATTAATTAGTACACATGTGATATTTATTATGTGTGTGATTTTCTTCGCACAAAAAACCTCCTTGTTAATCGTAAAGATAAAATCATGTCGATTTTCACTAGACACTGAGAGCGTAGCTAACCTTTGGTTACACAGAATTTAGTTATATTTATGATTTTATAATTATTAAAAATATATAAAATACTGATTTAGAACTCTCTATTTTAAAGAAGTAGAATTTAAAACTTACATGTAAGCTTTAAACTAGACACATGTGTCTATGCTAGCACGAGCCGATTATCTATTATTTTAATTTATGTGATATTGATAGAATTTAGAAAGTTCATTGAGTTTTAATATGATTATAGATATTTTAAGTCGTTAGTTACTTTTTGTTTGTAAAATTTTGATGTAAAGAGGTCCATTAAGATGTCCATAATTAAAGTATTTTTCATCATCGATGGTTGATTTCATACTCAAAGTAGCTAAAAGATATTACCGACATCCAAAATAATAAAGATATTACTAAAGAATATGAATTTTAAACTAAAAGATATAACCAAAACAGATTCTATAATTTTAGAAAAAAATATCCACTAATGAAGTTAAAATAGAACAAACTAAATAATTTGTTCAAATCAGAGAAGTACAAACAAATAAACAAAAAACATCGTATAAATAATATTGAAAATCAAGAGCACAAACACTTAAAGAATCTAACAAAAATATTATTAATAAATAAAAAATGTGACATGACATCCTAATAGGAATGATAATGTTTTTTTTGTATCAAGTATATTTTGAAAAAAATAAGTAAAGTTGGATGATATTATATTCTTAAAATAAACATAAATGATATTATTATGTAATTTTTCGAACATAAATGATTATCTAAAAGAAATTACTCTATATTCGCTCTCATTTTTTTTTTGGATTGAGACATCAATATTGTTATTGTACTTGCTAGAAGATAATTTTCTTTATAAGAATTTTATCTCTAGAATATAAATGAAATTATATTTGTAAGTTGGAGAGATTTAGAAACTCAAATATAAATTTATCTAAACTCAATAATTTATATCTATTTAATTATAAATTCAATTATTTTATATTTTTTAATCATCATAAAAATTTATAAACTTTAAATTATAAATTCGTTTTAAATTAACTGGCAAGTGGCAACAAGTCCTTTGTTGATGATTGAAATACTCATCTAACAATTCTGGCAAAGCAATTGCGTTGACTATAGAAATCATAGTGTCATAGGTAGGGCTAATCTAATGTTTACTACCGCGAGTCTATCTGAATTTAATATTTTTAGTATGAAATAAATAATTTATATAATTTTTTAAAATAATTATAATAAATAATATATAAGGATTCATTAATTTAAAAAATATTATAACAAACCTAATACAAAAATATTATAAATATTAAATTTATAGATTTTAAATTTTAAATTAGTTTGATCCTAGGCAGTTTAACTACAAGTTGAAATGATAACGTACTTGTTTGGTGCTCTGTAATCCTCCTATAACTTCCCTTCCTAACACGTTATTACTTAACACAAAGTGAAATTATATACTTTTATTTATTTTAATTGTCATATTTATTAAAAATAATATTATTGTTCATTTTAAGTAAAGTGTTTTATTCTTTTTGGATTTATCTAAAACACTTTTTTTCTTATATTTAGTAAGTTTGTTCAAATTCAACATTCTACATGGTAGTTTAGCATCATATATTCTAAAAAGATAATAAATATTAGGCATAATCAGATTTTTAAATTTGTTAGATTTTTTTCCTCAGATATTTTAACTACGTCATTTTCCTATTAAATTATTGAACCCCTATAATTTATTCCGTTTAAACAAACACCGTTGTCTGATGTGGAACCAGATTTGTGAGGGGTATTGATCGAGGATACATATGTTGTTACACAAATCGTTAGTCCAATTGATAGTGAAAATGTTAGAGAATAATTGTGTTTTACTTAAGTCATTTGAGCACATTAGAAAACAATTCAGACTAACACGGTTTGTCTTCATTCCTTCAATCAAAATTATTACAATTCGAACACAATTGAAGACATTTACAATAGAAAAGCTGATCAAAATCATCTCACGGTGTTTTAAAGAAACAAATTATGGGTGATTTAATGATTCAATTGAAAAATGACATAGTTAAGGTACCTAAGAAAAAAAACCTAACAAATTTAATAATTTGTTTATGTATTTGACCTAAATATTATATAATTTAAAATTATAAATTTCTTTTATTTTTTAATTTCTTAAACTCGGTACTCATTCAAATTAGAATAGTGGGAGTATTTATTTTAGAAAGCTTTTATAATCATTTTGCAGTTAGTTTCTAATTTCTTTAAAAAAATTTGAAATATTTATCAATAATAACACGCAGTAATCCAATATTGATTATATGGCTTTGACTTTAAATAAGATTCAAGAAAATAAAAAAATTAATTTAAATCTTCTGATCTTAAATAAAGGTTTATTGAATCAACTAATTTTTAATTTTATGCATACGTCACATGAATTTATTTTTTTTCAAAAAGATATTTAAAAAAAAATAAATTTCATGTAGATCCCACATCTGGACACGTGGGCAACAGGTTAGGCATGAAGATCTGGAGAATCCCAGCAAAGTGACGTTAACTAATATTTGTGCTAAATTTTGTTATTTGAGAATTTTTAAAAATTATCCTATAATTTCATATATTATAAATATATTTATAATTTATAAATTTAAACTGAATTTCAGTCCTAGTTTATGGTACAAAATTTATGTAATTATATACATACTTATATTATGCAATTTTTTTTACTCTATACATCCATTTTACTATATTAGAAATCTTATAAATTTAACGTCGATCGATAAAATAAAAAAAATCTTTGATATTATAGTACAACTAATTTATCATTAAAGGACCATCAATAACAGAGATATCATATTTGAGTTCTAAATTTTTGATGAAAAATATTTTCTCGTAAATTTTATATAACATAAATTTAAAATAATAAAATACTAATATGAATATTAGATGTCGAATAGAAAATAATTAAAATAATTATTATTAATGGGACAGATTCTAATTATTTTTTCTTAGTATAAGATATATATATATATTGTCACAATCAAATGAGTTTGGAATCTAATGCCTCACATGGATTGAGGATTCTGAGTATCTTCTAAAATTCTTATCATGTTGGCCAAAATACGTGGCTTTTATACTGTTAATCAAATTTTAATATAGATATTGAACGATAAATTAAAAAAAGAAAAAGTTAGAAAGAAAGAGGTAAAATTAGCGTAAATAACGTTCTTCAAATTTTATTAATAATATTTGAAATTTAAACTTTAATCATTATTGTTTTATATAATCCATTTAATATTTTTTTATTTTAGTTGATTTTTATATTAAAGATAAATATTTAATTTAGTTGTTTACTTTAATTAGTCATTAAAAAAAGATCGCATACTATTCTTAGAAATTCTTTTATCAAAAAAATATATGAAATATTAATAATCATTTTTTTTCTCTAAATTTTATTAACCTGCTTTTATGATCACACAAGTCATCGTAACAAAATTTAAAGATTAAAAATTTCAAGTCACATATAACCAATGGAATATTCAAATCATTTTATAAAGATTCAAGTTGATGACGTGAGAGCATTTATTAATATAAAATAAAATAATAAAAATATAATATTAAAAGTATAGTTCAAGAGACAGATGTTATACTTTATTAAAGATCTAAACATTTTTTTTTTTATATTTCCTCCTTGCTATCCGCCGTTACGTTATAAATCTCTGTTTCAAAAAAAATGATATATTTAATGTGAATGCATTATTCAACAAAATTATCCAATCCTTTAAATAAAAAGTAATTTAATATTTTTCTAAATGATTATTTAATAATGCATATTTTCATATATTAAAACAAAATCATTTTTGGGATTAAAAAAAGTAATTCTTCTTAGTTATGAAAAAAAAAACTATTTGAAATAAATAAAAAAGCAAAATCATCAAATTGTTTCCTAATATATCCAATAATATTATATCCTACTGTATTTTTAGTTTGATAAATTTCATATTTAGATAAATTTATTTATTTTTTTATACTTATATAAATATCACACGTCAAACAAATAAATCTAAACGAGAAGTATGAAGATAGAACCATAACAAAAAGGGTAAAATAACGGACAAAATATTTGTTATTATGTAATAATAAATTTCGAAAATATAATACAATATACATTTTTTTATTTCTCACCTATGTCTGATATCATCCGATTAAATTTAATCAAAATTCAAAATCTTTTAAGTAAAAAAAATACTTATCAATCTACCGCGATACTCGTTTGTGACATACAAATATGTAACAGCCTCCGGACAAAGCTGTAACAAGTTCTTTAAGGCACAGGCAGTTTATATTTTGTCAAACACACAGAAAAGAGTTCAAATCAATTTTGTTCATTGGGAACTTTCCTTCACCTTACAAAATATCTAAAACCTCTGTATACTAGTTTTAGTATCCACCCTTTTTCCCCTATTGATTTTCCTTTCTTAGCCACTTTTAATAGCTACAAATCTTGATTTGAATCTGTTAATTGATTTGTATTAATGGTTTCTTTCTTTATGTGAAATGGGGTTTTGTTAATTGTTACAATTACTTGAAATTTAGGTGTGACAGCTTGAAAAAGCTTTCTTTTTTTGTTTTAGTTTAGGGTGTTTTGGATTCTGTGAAGTTCTTGAATCTGGTGCTTAAAAATTGGTTCTTTTGGTCCTTGAGATATAAAGTTTACACCTTTGTAGTATTTTTGCTAAGTAATCTTGATGTGTAAGTACAATTTCCATGGAGGGGTAATTTGTAGTATGAATGGTCTTACTGCCACGATTCACTGAGATTTGATACTACGATGTTGGATTCTTGGAATATGTAAAACTGTAGGGAGATTGAACTTGTCCTGAGGAGTATTTGGGGTTGTTTTGACATATTGTTGCAATAAAGTATCAGTTGATTTTTTGTTAGTTGTATTGACAATGGAAAATGGTATTGGTTTTTGGGCATCTCCAAGATGTTCATATATAGATGACAATGTTATGGAGATTATGAATCTTGATACATGTGCTGGGATAGAGCAAATTTTTGCTTCGTATCCAACATTTTCGCCTATTAATCCAATGTCTATTGATTATGCACCATTTGAAGAACAGAATACTGAAACTTTTCCATGTGAAGGGGTAAATTTGATGTTTCAGCAGAATGATGACCAGTTTTGTTTTGTAGAGTCTAGTGAAGAGGCTGATTTGGTTGTTGAAACAGGCATGGGGAAGAATTCGAGCAAACAGAATTATGTTACTCATATTGTTGAGAAATGTGTAATTCCAAAATCACCTTGTCAATCACTTGCTGAGAGAATGCTCAAGGCATTAGAATTGTTTAAAAAATCATCTGGTGAGGGAATCTTGGCTCAGGTTTGGGTTCCGATGAAGAGTGGTGATCAGTACATTTTAAGCACCTATGAACAACCATTTCTACTAGATCAGGTGTTATCTGGATATCGAGAGGTGTCAAGGAAATTTACTTTTGATTTGGAAATGAAACCAGGATCATGTCCTGGTCTTCCTGGTAGAGTTTTTACTTCAAGAATACCGGAGTGGACATCAAATGTTATGTACTATAAGGAGGCTGAGTATTTACGCGTACAATATGCAGTTGACCATGAAGTCCGTGGATCGATTGCTTTACCGATTCTAGAGGATGAGGAATACGATACACTGTGTTGTGCAGTATTAGAATTAGTTACTGTGAAGGAGAGGCCAAATTTTGATTTGGAAACAAGTCATGTTTGCCAGGCTCTGCAGGTTTCTGCTTTTATTCTATTAATTCCTTTATTCTCCTTTTGTTGCATATGTACCTTTACCACTGAGAAATAATACTCAGTGTATTTGAGGATAGAAATAGATGACTAAAGAAATCATAATATCTGCCTCAGAATATTTTTTGGAACCTGTTTGAAATCTTGATGAACAGGCTAATAGTCTTTGCTTCAAGTATTACTTCTAACTACTAGGCATTTGCTCTTTTTTTTTCTCTTCTTTTTTGGTTTTACTTTTTATCGGGTGTTTTGGTTGTAAATACATATCAATGGATGAACTCTAGATCACAATATTGCGTTAACTGTCTTTGATTCGGTATCTAATATTTTGCGAGAGCAGAAAACGTAATTTTGCATCAATTGATTGTTTTAGATGTGTTTTTCCATGTAGTATTTGACTTAACATCATATTGTAACTTTTCACTTTTTTCTATTTTTTTTTTGGTGATGCTTGTGATGTACAGTGATTAAGTTCTTTCCTGTCAGAAGGGAAAATGCTTTGTTAGTTTTCTTCCTTCAGTATTATGTTTTTGTTTGGGCATGTAGATGTCAAAGACAGATAGTGACACATCCACTTTTGTCCTCCCAATTGTTACCTTACCTGTGGCAACAGAACTTTTTAACAAGAAAAAGAAACCAAGAGAGGGCATCCAAGGGTGTGGCCTAGTGGTCAATGAAGTGGTTGAGAACCTTGAGGTCTCAGGTTCAAAACTCAACGGAGACAAATAACACTAAGTGATTCTTCACATTTGTCCGGTGGGCAGAGTTATTTGGTACCTGTTGGGTGGGGGGTGGCAGGTATCCCGTGGTATTGGTCGAGGTGCGCACAAGCTGGCCCGGACACCACGGTCATCAAAGGAAACATGTTCTTATGATAAAATATGCTATTCTATTCCTTTTTATTCTAGTGCATCAACATTTTTGTCTGATCAAATGTAGATCTTTGTATGTTAGCTGGGCTGGTTGAAAAGTTATGCTAGTGTCATGGGAGGTTATATAGGTTGGTTGTCAGTGCATATAGAGGGCTCGACTTTATGGTTGTCTGAATCTAATGGAAGCATGAAGTAACGGAATGTTGTCGTGTGCTCTTTCCTTTTCTTTTCTTTTTTTTCTTCCTTGTGTTGTTTGTGGTTTGTCCTCTTGAGAATCTCTTGATCTGCTTTAATTTATCCTCAAGAATAGATGGTTTATGTTGCAGGCAGTAAACTTACGGAGCACAACACCTACTCAGTTTTCTTCGCAGGTAATACTCAATATCTTAATCTTATCAGTTATCTATGCATTATTTCTAGCCATTTGATTGTCTTGATATAGTATTCCCTTCTAATATCCCCTTGTCTTATTGCTTCCTTGCAGAGTCTCTCCAAGAATCAAAGAGCTGCTTTAGCTGAGGTAAAAGATGTTCTGCGAGCAGTTTGCCATGCTCATAGACTGCCTCTTGCTTTGACATGGATTCCCCGTAGTCGCGGAGGAGGTGGCGATGAAATAAGAGCGCATGCTAGAGAAAGCATTGCAAGCTTAGATGAAAAAAGTGTATTATGTGTTGAGAATACAGCTTGTTATGTGAGTGACAAGGAGATGCAAGGATTTCTTCATGCATGTATGGGACATGATCTTGAAGAAGGGCAAGGTATTGTTGGGAAATCCCTCCAATCCAACCACCCTTTCTTCTACCCTGATGTGAAAGAGTACCATATAAATGAGTATCCGCTTGTTCATCATGCACGGAAGTTTGGTCTTAATGCTGCAGTAGCTATCAGATTACGTAGTATACTCACCGGTGATGATGATTATGTATTAGAGTTCTTTCTTCCTGTCGATATGGAGGGAAGCACCGAACAACAGCTTCTCTTAAATAACCTCTCACGCACCATGCAGAGAATTTGCAGAAGTCTGAGAACACTATCAGATGCAGAATTAATTGGAGAAGGGGGTGAGAAGTGTGGGCTACAGAGTGAATCTGTTCTGAGTCCACCGCCAATTGACTTGTCAAGGAAGAGTTCTCAGCAATCATTATTAAACAGCACTTTAGATTTGAGTAAAGCTCCTATAGATGTATGTGATTCAGAGAGAGCTGGAATAGAAGCTAATATTTCTCACAAACAGGTCTATCACTCAACTTGTCTTCCTTCTGTTATCTAGTCTATGTTCCCCTTGTTTATTTTAGCGGAGCACGTAATCTTGGTTTTACAATGTTTAAAGTGGTCAACAATAGCATACTTAACTGTTCTATGTTTACACTGTGCTCGAGTATCTTGTTTCCTTTCTCCCTTTTTACATGTTCTTGAACAATTGTCTTGCGCTCTCGATAATTGTGTTTCAACAACTCTTAGTTTATGTGCTCCTAGACAAATTATATTCCTTCTATGTGTTTTTAAAGTCCTATTTCATCCCTTTTGTTTGTCAATACTGAAGATATTGTGTTTCATATTGTAGACACCGAGTGTATTAAGAAAACGGACAGAGAAAAAAAGAAGCGCAGCAGAGAAACATGTCAGCTTGAGTGTTCTTCAGCAGTACTTCTCTGGAAGCCTCAAGAATGCTGCACAAAGCATTGGTGGTAAGAATATAAACCCTCGTCAAGTGTCTTGAAATTTAAATTGATGTTTTTTTTTTCTGTTCTTCAGTGATATTTCTTTAAAGGAAAGTGACATTACCAAACGGTGCAGACACTTTACGATATAAAAAGAGTAGTACATATAGAACTGTTTGAAGTTGAAAGCACAAAATTATATGATCTTGTAAAAGATGGTTATAACATTTGTTTGTTATGTGTTTTTGTAGTGTGTCCAACTACATTGAAAAGGATATGTCGGCAATATGGGATCTCAAGATGGCCATCCCGGAAGATAAGTAAAGTGAATCGTTCTTTAGTAAAGATACGGACAGTGCTTCAATCAGTCCAAGGGATAGAAGGAGGATTGAAGTTTGATACAGTTACTGGAGGTATAGTTGCAGCAACCTCTATCCTTCAAGATTTTGACTCTCAGAAAAGTATGCTATCTCCCTGCAAAGATGTCTCAATCAAAAGTTCTGAATTCCTTTTCCAAGATGCTGTGTCTGCGCTCCAAACTTCATGCATTGACAACCACGACTCTCTGGTGAAAATGGAAGAGGACTTGAATGTGGATGGAAACCAACTACCAGAGTCGAGTCATTTCGGTCCTAGCTCTTTCAGGGTTGGGGATAAACCAAATAGTTTGTTGTCTGGAGTTTGTCATGGCTCCAAATTGGCTGCATTAGATAGAAGGTCATCCTTGCCTGCGAATCCAGACACAATGCCACGCACCAGTTCTGGAAATGTGTCACTGGATTCTTTCCATACAAAAGGAGGATGGAGGAGCTGTGGTTTGAACACAAGCAACTTAAAGTTGGACAATTCTGGCTGCCATTTCATCAGCCTATGCCCAGATTCCATGGCTAAAACTGATGATATTGAGGAGAAGATGAAAGGAAGTATCGAAGTGGATGGTGATGATGGCGTAATGGAACATCACAAGGTGAGTTCTTCAGGTGTGACAGATTTGTCAAATACGTCCCGTTCAACGATGAATGGAAGTTCGTCTAGCTCCCATAGTTCTGGTGAGAGAAAACATACAACAGCTGAGGATGGTGGCTCACAAATTACTGTAAAAGCTAGTTACGTGAAAGATAAAATCCGATTTAAATTTGAGCCTTCAGCAGGGTGCTTCCAACTCTATGAAGAGGTTGCAAAGAGGTTCAAACTGCAGATAGGGACGTTCCAGCTCCACTATCTTGATGATGAAGAGGAATGGGTGATGTTGGTAAATGATGCAGACTTGAACGAGTGCTTGGAAATACTCGACATTCTTGGAACTCGTAATGTAAAATTTCTCGTTCAAGATGTGTCAGGTACTGTAGGTAGCTCAGGCAGCAGTAATTGCTTTTTGACAAATGGCTCTTAGTTATCCAGCACAGAAATGCTTCTTGTGTGGTATAGTCTGGGCAGCAATTCAAGGATTTCATGTATACATGGATTAGAATCACAGAAGAACAAAATCATTCAAAATTTTGTGAAAGATTCCGGTGAAAAGTTCTCATTAACATGGAACTTGTGTCGAGTAGACCTTCTTCCTTGAGTTCTGTCATGATTCACACTCGACAAAAGAGCCTTACAAGTGGCATTGCCCTTCTTCACACATGCAATATTGCTGGATCAGGCTTAATCTGCTATCGGTGTAAAGTATATGTCAGAGATTGATTGTAAAAGGTTACAACAGTTCAAGGCACTAGATCGCAAGTGCCTCAAATGGTAAAAATGCAGCTAATGTTGCAAGGATGATGGTTGAAGTTGCATAAGTTGTTTCGGTAAGGCAAAGTCCTCATTTTCTCAAGGCACTACTGGTAAACCCCGAATCTTTTCCTCCTCGTTTACTATCTCATTGTAACACCCGCCCACTAGCCAAGGCAACGACATTGCCAGTAGATCGATATTGTCCAAAGCCTCAATCTCCCACAGTCAACATGTAACATACATCAAAGTGGGAAAAGAGTACATATTGCATAAAACAGTTTCAATGTGATTTGTTGCTATGTATCCATAACTACTTCAACCTCCACAAAGAAACATTTTTTTTTCCATTGCAAATTGCTGCAAGATTGCTCCATTCCTAGTTCTCTTTTGTATTTTTTTAATTGGTGTAGTTCTATGAAAGGGCTGCACAAATGCAATCAGAGTGAATCTGAAATGTTCATTGAAGTATTTGTAGAGCAGTGGCAGATCCAAAAATTTTATTAATGGTATTGAAGAATAAATGGTGTGTGGCTATCAAAATAAAATAAAAAGATACTCTTGATATTTGGGTTTGAACCCAAAACTCATTGAACACGCACCCACTATCATTGCGCCGAACGCATAGCTTTTGTCAAGCGTAGCCAACTTTAAATATAGAATTTGACATACAAGCTTGTTGTATCTACACCTATAAGGCTGTTCGAATTCCTTATGTAAGAACTTCTAGATTGTTGAAATTGCTTATGTAAGAATTAGTAGAAGGATTGGGGTGTTCAACCACTTGATTGTAAGTGAAATTTGGAGATCCACAAAAGAACGCTAGCACCTAGCTATATGCTTAACAGATGCAAGTAAGTCGAACTAAAATGAAAAAGTAGTCGTAAAGTTATGTTCTTGTTCCGTCCTTCCTATTTCTTGTTGCCAATCCCTTCAACCTTCTTTTGAATCAGACTAGGTCACGATGGTAGCTTCGTGCTCCGCATCTCTCGTGCTTGCTTGGTCGGACAAGGATTAAAGAGCTTATAAGCAGATGGTTTGAGTTTGCTAATTCCTTTATAAGACTATAAAGCTTTGATTAGGAGACTTGTTTTTATGATTAGCTCCCCTGACTTCCTTGTGTCTTGATATGAGTTCCCACCTGTATCTCTTGATTAATCACTTCTTCCTCATCTTCTCTGCTTCTCCTAACTCCTTGCTGTTGTCTATGGTCATACAGTAGTTGTTGAGGCTTCAAAACTTGTTTTATGTTTCGATATTTGTCAGACTTGATGAATATTATTTGGTACACCATTTGTACTTCTTTGACATAGTAGTAGACACTTTTCTTTCATAAGATTCCACAGGTAGGTATGGTCCTCCCAACTCCTCTATTAGAAGACTGTTCCATTGTATTCATCTCTTCATCTTCTGCAGATTCCTTATTGTTTTCATTTTTCGCTTCTTTTTGTAGCTCTCAGTGTAAAACTTATACAGTTTTCTTCATTATGTCACCTGCAGTTTACCATTTTTGGCATGATGTTATTTTGGCACTTAGCCGGCAAATCTACCTGCACCTTAACTCTTGCACAATTGGATATGGTCTTGTTAATTGTGGCCAAATCCACATTGTCTAGAATTTCCGTACGCAGATCATCAAATTCAGCAACATACCGTCAAAGAAATGACACGCTTAGCGATGAAAAACAATTCACATCTCTTCATTTGTTGTTCTGTTACTTTTTTTGTGTAATTTTTCCGTCGATGCCAGAGACCAAGTTTTGCAGTGCGCTTTTGCTTTTCTTTGTTCTCTTTTAAAAAAATGTTAGGACTTGTAAAACTTCTCTTGCATCAGCATGGGGGAAAAAAGCAAAACAAGTATTAGAAGTACTGAGAAAAGGCTTGCAAGCAACCTGTCGAACAGTCTAATATTGCAAAACCATGAATTGACTTGCCAAACAGACAGCAACTATACACGAGGAAGGATATTCGAAAGCATATATACACAATATCTGGTCACTCAGTGTACCTACAGGGCTCTAACTCAAACTGGATCAGCTTCTGGCAAATCTCTTCAAAACAATATAGAGACAAAAAACAAAAGAATGGGCACAAGGAGATCCGCTCCACCACGGGGACAGCCTGCAATCATGGCGTCGATATATGCATCAATATATACCTCTGGATGGGGTAATACAGTAACGTGGACACCAAGACATTTTTAAAGAATAGAATATGGCACACACCCACCCCACTCCACCAAAAGAAAAGGAAAAAAAGGTAGAACAACAATGTAGGAGAAGTTTGCAAAAATATTTCATGAAAAAAGACAGCTTTATAAGCAGCTGTACATGGTTTATATCCACAAGTAAAACAAAAACTACTTCACTGTCTCATTTGATAAGACACAATAGTCATCCAATTACGGGTGGTCGTTCGGTCTGTTAATTGAAGTAGATAACAAATACCAAACTTCGGGTGATTTCGGATTTACATAAACTGGACAGGACTCTATATATTGGAACTCTCTTTCTGTTTATCATGTATATACTACAAGATCAAAACCATTAGATTTAACCCTTTCAGATTGTTGCCAAACTATCCTGCTGCTTCTTTCCCTGCTTATGCTTTATATTAAGGGGTCGAATAGTGATGGGATAAAAATTATGTATCTTGTTGGGTTGCCATATTTGGGATAACTTATCCCACCATTTATATCATAGTGATGGGATAAGTATCCCAGGATAGCTAACCAAGGATAACTAATCCTCGAATAACTAGTTCCCAATCGAACGAACCCCAAGTATAGTAATGTACTGTCTATCTAAAGGGAATACATTTTGGATTACAATGTTATGGATCACTTTATGAGCTATATCTTCGATTTAGACTATGTTCCTTTGGTTTTGTTACTTTTTTAGTCATTAGATGTGGGGGGTTTTACCTGGTTTTTCAGCAAAGGTTCATACAGGTGTATATCCTTTATGAGCTATATCTTCGATTTAGACTATGTTCCTTTGGTTTTGTTACTTTTTTAGTCATTAGATGTGGGGGGTTTTACCTGGTTTTTCAGCAAAGGTTCATACAGGTGTATATTTGGATAAACAATCCATCCCATCAGAGAAGGTATTTTTTAAAAAACTATAGAAGGTAATTTATACATTAATGTTCCTACTGAATATTCAATAATTAAATTATAAAGATTTCTATTTAACAAACCTATAAAACTGATTATCTTTTCCAATGAGTTTCTCTTTATAAACCAACTGAAAAGTTCCAATAATAAAATAGTGCAGTCAAAACTAATCCCATAAATCCTCTTAATTTAAGCAAGATGACATGAAAGAAGTTGGTGTATCTATCAAACGTGTAACAAGAAATGGTAAAGTATATGAGACCAACTCTTGCAAGGCTTAGAAGATGGTAATCCCATAAATTCTCTTTATATTATGCAAGATGGCATGAAAGAAGTTGGTGTATCTATCAAGCGTGTAAAGAGAAATCGTAAAGTATATTAGACTAACTCTTGCAAGGCTTAGAAAATTTAATAAATGTTGTGAACTAACATAGAATGTTCAAGTCATTATGCTTACTAAGTGGAATTCTACCTACTTGATCGGTTGTTTTGAACTTCTAATATTATTCTTGGTGTCTTGTAAACACAATTTCTTATTTAAGACTAAGAGCCAATTTTGATTGGTTTAAAAGTTGGTCAAACCTACTTTTAAGTCATTTCTAGCTTTTGGAGTGTTTGGCAAAGCTAGAAAAATAACTTAAATTATGTTTTAAATGATTTTAAAAAGTTAAAAAGTAGATACTCCCCTTCTTCTTTTTTTAATTTAAAAGTTGCTAAAGTTTGACTTTTTCAAAACTACTTAAAAAACTACGGGCTCTAAATTTGGATGAAGACAATAACAATGGTATGTTTTGGAATTGAATGACTGGCTCTATTAGTTGGTTCAGACCACTTTAAACTTGTTAGTAGTTAGCTCTTGGAAATTTGTGGAAATGTTTCATGCATCTCATAAATCAGTAGTCTTTCTTTTTTATCCTGAATAGGAGAACTCTTAAGTGGATATATGAAGAGAAACAGTTCCCTCCCTTTTGAAATGGATTGAACTACTATACAGATAATATAATTATGTAGACAGTGCTGCTACTAGGAATTACGTATTTCTCTCATCTCACATGAGCTTTGATATGTGTACCGATAGAATCCAAGACGAAAAGTTTGATATGTTTTTTTTTCAGGATATGAATGGTGTCAGCTATCAATAGTAGTTGATTTTTTTCTTTATATTCATGTTTTTGACTTGTATGATTATCTTTGATTGACATAAAAACAAGCAGAGCATGACATGGAAAGTGTTTCCCAATGGTTATCAAAGATATTTGGTGTCTATTTGCAGTACACAATTAATTAAAAGCAAACAAAGAAGAGTTCAAAAAAATATAGAATCCTGTCTAGTTAAGGTAACTCCTGAATTACCGTATCCGGATTTACGCACCAAACCGAACTTTGGGAGTTTGGTATTTGGTATAAACTTTCAATTGACAATTACGCAATTATTGAAACCAAAGTTCGGAAATAAAGCCTACCCCTGATGATAACTGCAATTTTAGCTTGAGCAGGAAAGCAGACAATACTACCTACTAGGATGACCTTCGCAAGTAAATAGCATCACAGTAATAAGCAAACAGGTTGGAAATGAAAGATACTCACTATAATTTCCCAATATTTCTGATGTTGGTAGAGCTGGCAAAGACATCTCTGCAAATTAAAGCGAATTCATCAAGGCACTTGGTTAATGAAAACAAAAGACAATTTATAACAGTTCTATATATCAAAAGTAGCTCTATTTTGACAGAATCAGAATAAATATAAGTTCAGTCAAATTACCAGGAGCACAAAGAGTCAAGGATGTGGCTGCCGATGATGAAGGCCATGGAGCAGCAATATTGTCATTTAAGTCGCAAGTAAAGCTGAAACCTGTTGAGTTGTCATACACCAGATCTGCTGGATAACTTCGAAGCAAGCACCCTTCTAATAAATTTGAATAACTTAATCAGTACAACCTAAGCCAAGAAAACCTAAAACGCGTTCCACACCAAATACTAGTATACAACTGTAACAGGAGAAAAGCAGCATTGACAACATACTAGTATTGTAACATGCAGTTGAATTCAGTTTTGCAGCCAAATACAGTGATGAACTTCAGTTTGCTCACTAACAGCTACAGCTGTACGCATAACGTTCCAGTTATCCCTAACCTAGAGGATAACCTCCAAGTGACCACTTTTCATGAGTAGAACAGCATGTATACATATTATGGAAGACTGAAGTAGGATTAACCGAATAACTCAACATACTTATCGACGAGCAAGTAGATGACTGATTTATAAGGTGAATCAGGGAGCATTGATCGGGGGTATATCTGTGTGGAGAAGCATGAGCACGCATGGAACCATTGCTCCTCTACCTATAGTATGTATAGCAAAGCTATATTCTTTAAAACTACTTCAAAATATACGGGGGCACCCATGCTCAAAGAGTTTTATGATGCAATGATTATTGGGTGCCGCTCAACAAGTGAAGTAGGGGTTCAAATCTCACAATTATCTTGTTATCTTTTCCTTTCTCTTTCTGGAATTGATCTGGGATTCAAATCTCCATGTTTGAGGGCATGTCAAGTGACCCCTCTTGCGTGTTAATCAAGAACCTTTCTTTACCTTCCTTCCTTTATTTGATTTATTCTTTCAAAATCCCCACATCTGACAAATTGAAATCCCTATTCTCCTTTGACAGTAAAGTCTTATATAATTTTTTTTGAGACAAGGGTAACTTTGTACTCACAAAAATTTCATCATCAAAGAGATGATGAATTGGAAACTTCATCCCACAAGGTTGATGTGCACACCCTCAAAAGATATAGAATTACAAGTTCCCTATAAGATCAACTCTCCCTACGATTTACCCTACCATTCTTGTTTACACCCAAAAAAAAACAAAAGGCTTGAGCATTTCCTTTTTTAATCTTCTAAAAACTTTCTTTTTGTCCTTTAAAACATCTAGCATTCCTTTCTTTGGATAGAGTTCATCATATACAGGCTGGTATAGTCTTCCTCCAGCCTTTTTTGCCTATGTCACCAATTCCTGTCCAGCTGCTAAGGAGCTCCCTGGTTTTCTTTGGCATCACCTAGCAAACCTCTGATATAAACAAAAACAGAATCCACAAATTTGAGGCTGCTTTACAGTGGAGAACATATGGTTGGTTATTTACCTCTGTTTTCTGCTCACACATATAGCATCTTGGACAGAATTGCATATGTTAAATGCCTCATGGGTTAGGCAAATTTTTCGTATCACTAGCCAAGCAAGACATGTATACTTTTAACGGGAGTCTTGTCTGCCACACTAGCTTACAAGGCCAATTATCTGACAATGATTTATTGACATTCATCCTCCAATAGCAAGATTAACTGTGAATACTCCTCTGCTATGCAGCCTCCAAATTGGTTTATCCTTTGAGATATACCTGGTGAGGTATTTAGCACCTCCACTAACCTGGCAAAATCTCAATTTCCCAGTCACTCACAGCCTTTTTGAACACTAAGTTCCACCTTTGTTGGCTCCATACTTGGGTAACAGTACCAAATCTTTGAAGGCTCAAATATGGAAGTGCGGGAATAAGCTCCTCAGACTATCATTCCCTCTCCAAATTTCACTCCAAAAATCTATTTTTAGACCATCACCCACACTGATATAGATATTGTTGCAAATTTGGCCACAACCTTCTGATGGTCTTTCCATGGACCCCATCACCTCCTCAGTAGTCCATTGCCTAAGCAAGCCATATTTCCCATGTTATGACCCTTCTCCATAGGGATCCCTCTTCAATGCAGAATCTCCAGAACCATTTTTGTAGTATCTTGTTTAGGTTTCTCAATCCAAGGTTGATTTATGTTCAGAGTGAGTATCTCCAATCACACCAGATTGTAGCTTCTTTGTTCTTTGTTTCCTTGCCAGCGTGAGTATCTCAAATGGCCAATTCCTTTTTTTTTTTTTTGGCTCCCAGGCATGCCCAGGTAATTTGCAGGCAAAAGTAGCTACAAAGAAGCTACCTGACATCCCAACTTCTGAGCTAGACTTTGTAAAATATTTACCAGATCAATTGGAGAGAGGAAAGTTTTTGACCAGTTGACATGAAGTCGTGAAATGCCCTAAATAATTGCAAGGAATACTCTTATGTGTGTGATTTGTTCCACTACTGCCTAACAAAAAAAAAGGTATCAGCAGCATAAAAAAGGTGTGCAATTTCTAGATCATCACCCCTCCCTGTCTGAGCACTAAATCCTTTCACACACCCATTTACTTTGTTGTTCTAAACATGAGGTTCATGCCCTCCATAGTCGGAAGTAACAAAAAAGTGACATAAAATACCTTGTCTCAGACCTCTACGATTGAAAAAATCCATCAGGTTCTCCATTTACGAATTACGATGAGTGAGAATCTTACACTTTAGAAATGCAAAATCGTATCCAGCAGATCCATTTTTCTCCAAAGTCCATGTCATTCAGAATTTTTAGTAAGAAATTCCAATTGACATGATCATAAGTTTCTCAATGTCTTAACTTGCATAGGATGCCTGGTTTATTCTGTTCCCCCCTAGAATCTACCAATTCATTTGCCAACAGAACAGCATTCGTGATTTGCCTCCCTCTCAAGAATGTTATTTGATGTCCATCACCCAGCCTTCCTATAACTGTTTTCAATCTTTCAGTGATCAGCTTGGAGATGATCTTGTAAACCCCTCCAATTATACTGATTGGTCTGAAATCCTTTTCTTCTATTGTTCCAGGCTTCTTTCGGATCGAAGCTATAAGAGTAGCATTGAAAGATTTCTCAAGGAAGCTCCTCCGGTCGAAGTTGAGGATAGTCTGCATTAGGTCTTCCTTCAGAATGTCCCAACAGCTAAATCTTATATAATGAAGCCAAGTGTCTACATTTTAGTATTTTACTGTAAAAGTGGAGTATCATAACGGGTTCAACTAATCTCAACATTTTGGACATACGGTACAGGTATTTATGTTAAAAATCACTAAATTTGCAACAAGAAAATTATAATATAATTACGGAAGTGCTACGGATTCAAGGCTAAACACGTCAAATATAATTTAATCCACCTCTCAGTAATGGTACACCCATCATCTTGATATCCCGGACTCACCCCTGCTTGTGATGATCACTAAGGTACTTGTAGGGAACCCATTCTAAACTCCTGTGATACTTATACGATACAGTTGAGCAATTACTCATATTCTCATCACTAAAGGTGTGGAAGTACACATTCAGTTTAAAGAGAAACTGGGAAAAGAAACTCATATCAACTTACAGTCCGACGAAACTAACTGTATTCTAATATGTAAAAGAAACTGTTACAGGGCTGTTGGAAGAGGTAATAACTATAGTGGGAGAATAAAAAATTTATTTATAACATTATGGCAGATGGAAAAGGGGAGTCCTGCAACAGTAACAAAAACTACAATTCTCAATTCAAATTTAAAAGTTCTAAGTTCTTTGGGAACTATGTTTGGTTGTAACACAGTTCAGAGTTTTTGGGGATCATAACAACTTATTTTCCAAATATCTACGCATGGAAATTTATAAATTGAATATTTTATGCTAAAGGGGGGAAAACAGATCAGTATTTCTTGACCACTAATCAGAGAACCAAAAAACTACAAAATGACAAGGAGAATCAGTACCTTCTTGCCCGTATGCTGCTCCATTGCAAACAGATGTCAATCACAAAGAAAGTAAACATCAGATAAAATAACAGAAATCAACAAGAGATTGAAAAAAAAATGTAAAAAATGAACAATCACCCTGGAGACTGAAGTCTTTCAGGTCAACATCACAAAGCTCGTAAACATTCGTCATGACCCCGGCCTTCTGTAACATAAAACCAAATGCCGCAGCACATATAATTGCTTGTCGATTTGTAATCAACATCTGCTTCTGTATCCCAGAAATATAGGCATTTAATGAGCTACAACACGAAGGGCTTGGAGCGGCTAAATTTCTGCACGCATTGACCACTTCTAATGGCTGCTTGAATTCCAGGGGACACACTGCAACCCAGATGAGAACTGCTTAAAGATATGCCCATAACCACAGCTGATTTATGCTAGAAGGTATGGTAAAACACCACTGGCGTAAGCCGACCCTAACTTGTTCTGCTCTAGGGCATGTTTGTTATTGTTGTTGTTGTAGAAGGTATTCTACACAGGTACAACTAGCTTTTAAAAAATGTCCAAGTCAATACACTGTTATTGTTGTTGTTGTAGAAGGTATTGCACACAGGTACAACTAGCATTACAAAAATGTCCAAGTCAACACACTACATAAACAGGGATAATGTCGCTAACTGATTATCCTTCTCATTTGGCATATATGCCTCGTGTACATTTCTGCACTGCTTTCCTATTAGTTGCCAAGAATTATGGGATACTGTTGGTAGCTCAAACACTACATCACCAACTGATGTTGACGCAGCAAAAATGTGGAAAGACAAAGCTGAAAAGGCTATGTATGCTCTATTGGAACAGTTGAATATGAGTTCTTACAATGGATTAGAAACACCAAGACACCCAAATAAGCTTGGGACACATTGGCGATGATTTTGACAAAGAAAAATGATGTGAGATAACAAGACTTCAGAATGAGTTTCCATTAATCTTGCAACAGAACATGAAAATAAGTTAATACTTTTCAACGGTTAAATCGGTATGTGATGAAATATCAATATTAGATCCAGAAATCGCGATCATACACACAAGGATAAAGTAATTTGTCCATGGTTTGAGGATTAAGTATTAAGGCATAGTGGTAGCCACACACAGGTGGATCACAGAACCAACCTTATCTTAATTGGAAAACTTGTTGGCAAATGAAGAATAGTTGGAGAAGTCATCATCAAATCTTTCTATAGAAGATGAAGATAAGGTGCTCTCCAATAAAAAATCAAGGCTACCGGAAAGGATGAAGAGAGAAGATCACGACCAAGGAGAGACTAGAAGAATTCGCATCAAAGAAACCAGCAAGCCAACATGCAGGCAAACCAAGATTCAACAACCGATAAAGGAACAAGTGCTACATAAATCCTCGCCTCAAGTATGTATTTTGCATGTCCCTTGCATAAAGAGTTGGGTAGAAGTTGGATGTATTGCAAGGGACATCCAAGATACCTGAGGCAAACTTGCTCCATTAACAATTACTGGTCATGGGCAGCTACTCTTAACCCCTTCGACAATTAAAAAAAATTCTATATGTCAGCATCCGTTAGAGTTGGCCAAAATCAAATCCACCACCACCACCACCCAAAAAAAAAAAAAAAAAGCAACACAGCATTGACAAAAACATAAATGAGATTAGTATCGGTTTCACCACAATAATTTTCAGGAATTCCAATATCGAGTCGCATAGTAAAAAACAAGAAACACAAGTTCTTTGAGAATAATAAAAACCTCACAAACACATTCAGGGATAGATGTGACAAAAACTAACCTTTATTAACTTTGCAGGAAGACAATAACCGGAATGCAGAATTGGCATCATCAAATTGTAGTTTTCTTGCAATCCATGAGTAGACCACTCCTTTACAGTCGCTAAGTGTATCAATTTCATTTGGTACTCCAACTATGTTCTTACCACCAAGAGCCGTCTTGATCCCTGAAATCAGAAGAGCAGCCTCCGAAATTGCAGGCTGGCAAACAGGCCTACAACATTCTTTAAGAGAATCGACTGTGCTACAAGACTCCAACAACTTGCTTGTATTCACAATTTTTTCGAAAGTACCAATGTCCTTCACAGGGCAAGACCCACCAGTTAGATTTGACGACTTCACAGAGCACAGACCAGCAATGGAGCTGTTTGCTCCTTTACTAGTTAATATACTGATGATATCTCTAAAACAATCATCAGCTACTGCACTTTGTAAAACTAAAGTATCAGAACGGTTGCTGTAAAATCCCTGGAATATGTGGAGTAAGCTATTGAACTGTGGACAGCATATTACATTTCCAACTATCGTTGACAAAGATCGAGTACAATCAGATGCTGTTTTTTCTGTGATGCTTGAAATGACAGAAAAATTTACAGGGCATCTTCCAGTCAAGACAGGGTCATATGTCTTCGGAAAGGAAGGGTACATTGGCGGCAATGATTTCCCGGGGAAAGGATAATGAGGGATGACAGCAGGTGGTATCTCAATTGGTTCAAAGATTCCACTTCTGGGAGGGGTAGCTAGTTCAGACGTGGAAGAAGTTTGAGTTGTCTTATGTGGCACATGTAGAGCCACTACATTCTGATAGCTAGTCAAACAGATAGCAATTACTACCAGTTGATGGATAAATGAACCTGCAATCAGATGCAAGTCCTCATTCAGTGTATAGAGTAGCAAAGGGCTGGATATGATACGCATGCACAGGCATAAGCAGGAGTTGAGAATATCATGTCGCATCTGGAAGTGGTAATTCATGGAATTAATTTATGTAAATATTAGCTATAACTTTTGACAAAATATTCAGCATTATAAAGATATGTCGGTGAAACAAAGAAACCACAAGGCAAAATCAATAACTACACGGCAGCTTGCTCATCTTCATTTAGAAAAGTACATCATAATGCCACTACCTGGAGCTGGAAGAAATGAGGATATGCAACCAAAAATCTATACAACCTTCTCAACATTATGTCTGCTAGAATTAGTAAAAATAGTTTGGATGTCATTCTTTAGGGGACAAGAGAAAACCACAAAAATATGAGACATTTATAACAGATGCCACATAGGGAAGTCCAAATTTTCTTCACAGATCTCTAACAAATTAAAGTCTAGCATATAAGTCCAGTACTATACCTTTGAGACGAGTGGCGGTCTTTGCATAAGCCATCCGTCCACTAACCCTCTGGCAACATGGAGACACACAATCGGTACCTTAAAGCTGTTGATGCTACAGCAGTTGAGCTGGTCACTTAAACATTATGACGTACCTGTACCTGAGACAGATTCAATCACTGGGTTAATTAAGAGATTAAGGAAACACAATAAAATTCGAAATTGCCTTAGATACAGTGATTGGATCTGTCTCATAAACATTATGAATGTTATGCTCTTATTTGTAAAAGAAAGAGGTATAACAATCTAATAAGAGCATAACATTCTTCATCTGTTAAGAAGGAAGTTCCAAATGCATCATTTTCTCTTTCTAGAAACATAAACAAGCCAACGGTCTTACCGTCTTAGATGTCTCTCCATATCATGAAAAAGCAACCTTACTATGAGTAAACTAATAAGGTAGCAAAATAAGTGCAGGAACTTCACACAACTAAATAAATGTAGAATCTCATCACTCTGTCATAAATTGCACGCTCTAGATGCTATCAGAAAAAAGAAGGTTGAATGTTTTCAAATGTCTAAACATAGCTTTCACTGTAACTGCATAATGATTTACCAATTTGTATAAGAAGTGGAACATTAGGTTCACTCATTTCCCTCGACTATGTATAAGCTGAAATTTCTACCACAAAACTGAAACTTCGTCGCAGAACATATACACATAAAGGTGACAATCGGACCTAGAAAAGTTCAACAACTCTTTCCCTCCACCCTAGCTTTCCATCTTAACAGAACTTATCCTAGTCCGTTCATGGATGACAGAGGTGTCTAGTTTATTCGCTCGTGATTTGACATCCCATAATCAAGATGTTAGGTCATTAACTTACTAATGGACAAGAAAGAAGCTTTTTCACCTCAAATTTCTATGTTTTCTCTGTGACAACAAAAAGTAGAAAATCTCTCTTCTACTTCACTCAAACATACTATAAATATCCAAGCAACACGTAAATCAACCCAATCTTGCCTTCCTCCTTTATTCCAACTAACATTTTCCTCACACACAAAAAAAAGGGTCATCACCATAAAAGAAACAAGGAGGAAAATTAAAACTACCTACACCCAAAAAGAAAGAAACTAGGCATTAACAGGAGAAAATTAATTTTTAAAAAACACATTTTTACTTGATATATTAATTGAACACTGACAATATAGATAATTTGTATACGTCAAGCCACATAAATACCAGCTACGACCTACTCACTCTTTAATTATTCTTACAAGGAACTCAAGTGTGTACAGAACTTAAACCGACATAGTAAAATTGTGGGCCTTTATCTAATATTTGTTTAAACAAAAATTGAGTTCTTCTAACTCAATAACTAAATAAGCAGCAAAAAGCAAAATGCAGCTCAAAACCCGTAAGATCCGGAACTACTAAAAGCTTAGAAACAAAAACTACAGACTTAAATGCACAATTACATTTAGATAAACATGAAGATAAGCATGAATAATGGAATACCTGAAGTTAAAATTCAATAAAGACCAGAAATCCTCCCCATGATTTGTCATTAAACAATGTTTGCTTCCAAAATCTAAACCTAAAAGACTCAATAAATCAATAAAATTGTTCAAGTAAATGGATTTGCCCAATAAAAAACCCTAGAACCAGAGGCAAAGGAAGAAGAAGAAGAGTAGTAGTAGGTAAAGTTAACTTTCCTTTTTTCTTTTTTTTTTTAGATGAAGCCAAACGGTTTCTAGTCTACACGCCTGACCGACTGACCGACTTTGATTACTCCATTTTTTGAGAAAATGACAAAAATGGTACCTTATGTTTGAGGTACATACAAAATAGCTCCTTAACTATGCATTGAATAGTTTTGGTCCTTTAAATTTGTTTTTAACTTTTTTAAGTCTTCCATAAATATTTAACAATTATGATTTTTTTTCCAATAAACTTCTTTATTTTACTCTTTAAAAATAAATTTTCTTCTCTTTGTTTATATTTTATTATTTCATAAATATAAATTATTATTTTTTTCAAATAATCAACTTATACAATTTTCTTATAATATAAAAATTTTATTCTTTTTAAATTCTTTATTTGAGGTAGATTTACATTTTATTTAAATGATATATATTATAAATAAATATTAGATATTATACATGTTAAAAAGCAATTGAAATAAAGGTGAAATTAGTAATGAAATACAATTTGATAAACATTATAGAAATACTCAATTTTTAAGATTATTACGTTGCTAACATAAATGTTCTATTAATGGATTAAAAAGTGAAAAATGAGTATTTATGTCCTAAATAATTATGTTGTGTAAATATTTTCAAATTAAATTTTCATCTTATCTTTTAAATTTTGTTCACTCTTTGTAGTAAAAATAATAATTACTTTAATTTATATCTTTAAAATGACAAAAAAAATGAAATATTATTAAGATGAAAGTAGTATAAATTAAATAATATATTCTTTTAAATGTTATATTACATTTAAAAATAATTTAGAAATTTAATTAATGGTCTTATATGATTTATAATATATTAACAAATATTATATAATATAAATAATAACAAAATAATCAAATAGTGAAATAGTGAGTATGAATAATAATTCTTCAATAACTTTATAAACTGATAATAGAGAGTAAAATAGAGGTAGGTTGGAGATGATCTAATATTCTTTAAAATTGATGGAAACAGTGGAAAATATCAGCTATGTATGTCAAAAAATCGAAGTATCATTAAATTCTAAAAACACAATAACATCATACTAAATATAGTCCTATAAATGGGTTATAAAAATGGTGGATTGTATGCCGTCTTATTCTTATCTTGTAAAAATAAAAATGTTATTAATAATGAGGGAGAGGGTTGTCATATTCTTCCTAACATAAACAAATGTTCATTCTCAAACGAGTACAAAATTATATATGAAGTATCAAGCAAGTAGGGCATTTGTCATACATATTCATCTCAAATTCTTAAATAGTCTCATCATATGGTTCATCCAAAACACTTTCACTAAAGTTATTTTCTTTTAGTTTAGTTTTCGTATCTATCTCTAAAAATAATCAACATGACATTCTTGTAATAAAAGTTCATCATCTAGTTATGTAATGATTTGAAATATTATTTTTGAAAAATTATCTTACACATCTCGATAACTACACCAAGTCATGTTTGATAAGTTTGCGAAGTTGGTTTTGTAATTTGATCGAAAAGGTGTGATCTTTGAAAGATTTGAATTTTGAAAAGGTTTAAGTTGTTAAAGGTAATTTTCGATAACATTCGGAGTTTTGAGTCTCGAAATGAAACTTCATCAATTCTGTTAATTTCGAAATATGAAATTTGGTCTAACAATTGTCATTTTCTGTTTCAAAGTTGTTTCATGAATTTGAGCCCTTGAGTTGGAAGTTTAAGTGATTTTAGATTATGAGATGATTTTTATCAACATTCGGAGTTTTGATGGTCATATCAAATTTCCAATTGGTTTCAAGGAATGAAATTAGGCGTACGAGAGGTCACGTTAAATTTTCTTATGTTCTGAGGATTGTTTGGCATTAGCCTTAAGTTAGTATATTGCGACTTTTATAGTTTTTGGGTAAAGGAGACGATATATCCCTTTTTGATAGTTCTATTCAATTTTGGAACGTCGAATTTAATTGGGTATCATATCTTATTTGTGTAATCGGGATGCTAAATGAATTCTGAGTGTCTATAAGGTGACTTTGTGTTGAGTGTAGAATAATAAACTCAAAAATAACCCCAAAATCTGGTTGTCACGTGTACAAGTCTCTAAACTATTACAATTGATTCTAAAGAAAAATACAAGTCTCAAACAATAGTTCTAGAATAGAAAAAAATCATAAATAAGAGTAAGAATGTCTGTCAAAATGACAAGCAACTACCTCACAAACTTCCACAAGAAGCCTCTGACAAGGATAAGAGAGAATATCACAAAGGCTCACGCTAATAACATACAAAAAAAAATTGTAGAAGCAAGGGTGAATACCAAACCACAAGGTACTCAACAAGTAAACTCGAAACACAAGCTAAGGGGATAAAATAAGGGTATTCCTTACATCCCAACCGTACCTTCACAACTACAACCTACATAAAACCAGTTTAGCCTAACAATTCACAATTTACAAGCACATATCTCAACAACATTCTAACAATCACATATTCTCAACAACAAACTCAATATTCATCAATTACAACCTCTAAAACTACAATCTGCCTAAAACCAGCCCAATCTAACAGTTCATGATTCACATAGCACACAACTCAACAACAACATTCTAACAATTACATATTCTCAACAACAAGCTCATTATTCATTAATCAAAGTTCCACATAAAGGCACTTATAAGATCAGCAAAATATAATATCAAGAATGATAAATATGTGCAATGCAATGGAATGTAATGTCAAGTATGGTGATGCATGTCTAACCTAGTGATATACATCTGTTGTCTCTTCGTCCGAAACACATGGAGGACATATTTGTCCATGCATCCATCGCGGTGTACGATATGACCCTTGATATATAATATCTATCACGGTGCGTGATACGTCTCTCAAAATATAGTAATCGCAACGCGTGATATGTCTCTTAAAATGGTATATCCTTTTATCAAATGTCACTTATCACAACCATGCCTCAGAACCAATGCAAAGGACATATTCACACAAATAATGATGGGATGACCATTTTCATAACAAGACACAATTTACAGTAATGCAACTGTGATACAACATCAATAAATAAGCAATAAACTTTCAATCATACTCAAATATCACACACCAACAATTTATCACGTTACCTTTTTATTACCTTTTTCCATCATTAGAATTATTCAACATGGACAGGTCAACCCATCACTAATTCTCATTACTCTCAAACACATATTGCAAGGATAAATACATGAATTTCATACACTTAACAATAATTTAGAAATCCATGTGTCTCAAATAGTCGAACAATCACTCTGGGACTTAAGTCTTCCCCTTTCATTGGACTTTCAAATAATTACAATCTATTCAAATAAATAATCACAATAATCTATCAAACTAACAACACTCATATTAGGCATAATACATAAACATGACCATTAACTTGGCTTCAACGAATAGTTGTGTCCTCCAACTTTGAATGTGCACAAATAGGTACTTAAACTTATAGTCAAATTGAATAAGTAGACACAAGTGTCCTACATGACACAATACATGTAGGACGCCATGTAGGACACAAAATTGCCATGTATGGTGCCATGTAGGACGAATGTGACCATTTGCACAATTTTATACAAGTTTAAGTGTCTACTTGTGCACACCCAAAGTTAAAGGTCATAATTGTCAATTGAAGCCAAGTTAAGGATCATGTTTATGCATTATTGCCCCCATATTAATATATGTTTAGTCTAGATCCAAAAAGCTCACTCAAATTTATCATCAATTTTCTTATCTTGCGTACACGTCAACTCTCATATTTTTTAAATCTCAAGTCTAAGGTTTCGCTCAATATCTCCAAATAACAAAATGTGATAATCACAAGAAAATTTCATACCCAAAATCAAGAGCTTAAATTGTAACTTTACTATGTAATTATAAATAGATTTTAAACCAATTATCAAATTTATCAGCAATCATTGGACATCATTATCCAATGATTGTCCATGTCATTAAGTAAAAACTAATAACAAAATTTACTCTCTTTGTGTCGAATCACATCATGCAACAATCAACTTTTTTTCCTCTCACGTTCATAATGACAACATAATATTACTAATGATATACTACTAATTAATTAGAAAAGAGACAATCAAATGCAGCAAAACACAATTAAGACTATTAGTTGGACAATTGTTCTCATCGGCGACACTTTCAAGTAATTTTTGTTTTCCTTTTTTTTGTCTTTGTTAATTATGTACTAAAATTGATAAATCTTATTAATTAATTTTAATACGGGTTAAGTCGTATAGGTATTAAATAATTATGGCATTGTTCATTAACCACCAACTAAATAAGTAAATTATTTAATACATACCCATCAATTAAATAACCATATAGTTATAGAATAATTTAAGACTTTCAAACCAACTTCACCGACTAATCATAATTGACTCAGGACAACTATCAGGAGGGATAAAACTATAATTTTTTTACGAAAATATCTAAAGATAACTTTTCAGGTCATTACATTATACATCACTAATAACTATATTTGGTCTCGAAGATAAAAAAGAAGAAGGAAGAATAACCAACAAGACCAAAAGCTTGAGGTATGATTTTTTAAAGTCGTGTTCATCTTTCCGAGTAGTGATAACCTCGTCTTTAGGACCATTTCATCAAGATTTAAGAGCTGAACTTTAGAATCAAAATTTGACAAATTTATAAATTAGAAGTGATTGTCAAGCCACTGACCAACCCATGAACTCAATCTAAAATGAAAATCATTGTACCGAAACACAATCATCATGGCAAATCTTTTCTCACATAAGAAAAATAACATTCTATTGATATTGACTACAATCAGAAGTGGACTCTAACCAACCACCACACACTCATAATTAGTCGAGTCCTCATTACAATCATAAACATTACTCAATTCATTAAACCACACATGATCTTCACAATACTCCATTAAAGTCAACATTCTAATACTAACAATTCATCATAACCACACCAATCATTTACCTTACTCTCAAATTGTCACTAGTATCAAAGTCTTTTAACAAACACATTATAACCTCCAAAATTTTCAAACTATGGGGCTCTCTCTTTCCAAATAAGCATTTTATGATAAATATGATTCCCACACAAGGCTGATAACACTGATTTCAAATTTAATAGTACCTTTTCATCGAGATAAAACTATTGAATTTAATCCAAATACAACTTCACAGTATCCTATATATCAAGTTTCAATTACCATTCAACCTGTCATATACCTCATATTAAAACTTAAAGAAATTTTTGATTACTCCAATAATTCGGTGTATTATAAGCTCATAACCTCTACTCACTATCAAATGTCTATGCAGCACATCATAACGGTTTGTATCGTCTCATCAACAAAGTAATTTCAATCCCCTCAAATCCTCATTAATCATATAAAATTGTAGGTCTACACCGTTGATCATACCTATTATAATTTGAACAATCTAGCTTGGCATAACCACAAAGAATCTTTTATACATCATTGCTTGTCACCCAAATAAAAATTCAATCTTTAAAGAAGTTGATGATAAACTCTTAATAAGTCTGTACCAAACTAGTTCACATCTCACAATCATATCTAAATTCAGGCAAAAACCAATACATCCTTCAACTACAAATCAATGGCTTATACGAGACCTTTCCCATGACATAAAATTCTAAATATCTTGAACTCTTCAATATACTAGACTCTTGTTTCTTTTGTTGTCTCGCTCACTAATCTTATTATTTCGCCAACATTCCTGATATTTTTACCTTATCATCTAAATCAAAATGTTAAATGAAACCCTTCCTTAGGTCCATTAAAAACAAAAAACAGCACACTTTATTATTCAAATTATGTACAAGTCCAATGTTAAATGAAACCCTTCCTAAGGTTCATTAGAAATAAAAAATAGCACACTTTATTACTAAAATTATGTACAAGTCCTTTCAAATGTTCAATAGTCAATGTGATCGATATTTCTTACCTTATCTATCTATACCTTGAAAAAACATATTATTACAAACATAAACTCACCATGAAAAACTTAAACTTTTGAATCCAACTGTGTAACCCAATCCCTTTATCTATCAACATTAGATCATACCTTGAAGATTTTTATGAATTCACGTACCTTAGCCTACATTGATCGCCCTTTCATTCATCTTATCATATCCTTCAATAAGAATTTAACCATACTCATCATCAAACTCAAAACCATAAAAAAAAATTATCATTAAACTCGAGTTGAATGTATGTACACTCCTTTCTTAAACTTTATCCAATAGTTTTTAACTAATATGATGAATATGTGACACTATTACCATAAGCAGAGCAAAATAGATGAAATCATGCTTCTCTAAACTTAGTTTTCTACTATCTGAAGGTACATTTTTTATCCTTGCACTCAAAGTAAATATTTTTGTTCTTGATCGCTTCTTTCTAAAGACCAAACTACATTACACTAATTCTTTCCATATATGACTCTAGCTCTTTTCAATTTTATTCAAGCGGTGTCTCAGCACCTCCAATAACTTTTCATGCAATCAAGCTACTCACCAAATAGTATCAAACCAAAATCTTAAATACTCGCAAGTCGTCATTACAATACAAAATTCGTTTAACTAACAATTCTTATTTATAATTGCATCTCAATCACAATCTATCACGAACTCTTATTACCATCATGCTCAGCTAGCTCTTGTCATCACCATGAAGTACACCTTTTCATAAATAAAAAGCCCCAAACCCAGCTATGTCAACCATCCTAAGGACATACTCAATTGTTTTTTGCACTTTCGTAATAAAAATTTTAGTTGGCTTCACGCAAGTATACTCGTTCAAAATTTTCTTTGCTCCATAAGTTTTTCATTCTGGATTCCATCAATTCCCTTGGACCTTAAGATGAAACTATCGGTCCTTATTTAGAACCCTCGTGATACACTTACCAAATTAACGTATTAATACCGTATCAACTATCCATCACTAAAATCTTCTTAATATACACATCTTTGCCCCAACATCGAATCTCATTATACAAGTATGTAATACAACTGATAACTCTCTAAGTAGTTAGTATTTATACTTGACGATTGACGTATCCATTTTCATATATTACTAGTATTACACCAAAAAAGAATTATTAGATGTACCACTAGAACATATCATACCTACCGAGAGGATCGTATCCAAATAGGTAACACATTTCTACCCATCAATAATTGTAAAATATTACCAAATCAGTTGCGTATCTAGCCCAAGCTATATGTATTCTTCCTTAGGTCAGGTCACATCAAAAGTAACACACTCTATAGCTCTAACCAAGTAAGTGTCGATACTATTGTAGTAGTCGTATCATGTCCTTCTTTGATTCATACATACATTCTATAAAATCATAGTAGAAATTCTAACCTTAATTGTTGCATCATTATTCTTATGATTTTCTAAGCAACCCATTCATTGTAGTTTTCAAAGTTACATGTCCATTATCTAGCCATCCCCTCAATCATTTCACTTCCGATTGTTAAACCACTCTAAATATCACATATACCACACAAGTAATATTAACTTTACTAGGTTAACTAACCTTACATAACCCCTTCAAATTATTAAACATTTTAAATCTAACCACACATCCTTTTCATAAGTATATTACTTTCACCTTAATACCAGATTTAACATTCAAATCATACACGACATCAACTACTCAGATGAGGAACCACACACGAGTCATCACTATAAGTGAGAGATAATGGAATGTAGGGATACAAATCAAGACGGACAAATGATGAACAATAGAGATTTAAGAAGTAAAGATTTTTCCTAACAGTCATTAGAGCCTCTCGAAGATAAGTACAGACGTCTCTGTACCGATCCTCGAGACTCTACTTAGACAGGGTTTGTATACACGTGAGACCTAAAAACCTGGGCTCTCATACCATTTGTCACGATCCAAAAATGGACATGATGACACTCGTCTTATCCACCAAGACAAGTCAGCCTAAAATTCAACCATTACAGTAAATGCAGACATTTTTATAATAAACTCAAAAATACCCCCAAAATCTGGTTGTCACATGTACAAGTCTCTAAAGTATTACAATTGAGTCAAAAGAAAAATATAAGTTTCAAAGGACATTGTTTCTAGAATAGAATAAAAACATAAATAAGAGTAAGAAGGTCCGTTGAAATGACAAGCAACTACCTCACAAAGTTCCACAAGAAGCCTCAAACAAGGATAAGAGAAAATATCACGAAGGTCCAAGCTACTAACCTACAAAAAATTGTAGAAGCAAGGATGAGTACCAAACCACATGATACTTAACAAGTAAACATCTAAACACAAGCTAATGAGATAAAGTACGGGTACTCCTTACCCCCCAACCGAACCTCCACAACTACAACCTGCGTTATTAGCTTAACCTACCAGTTCACAATTTTCGAGTACAAATCTCAACAACAACATTATTCTAACAATTAAGCATTCTTAACAACAAGCTCAAATTCATAAATTAAAACCTCCAAAATTACAACCTACCTAAAACCAGCCCAACCTAACAGTTCATAATTCACATAGCACACAACTAAACAACAACACTCTAACAATTACATATCCTCAACAACAAGCTCAATGTTCATCAATCAAAGTTCCACGGAAAGACACTCACAAGATAAACAAAATACAATATAAAGTTCACTAATGATAAATATATGCAATGCAGTGGAATGCAATGTCAAGTATAGTGATTCATGTTTGACCTAGTGATACACACTCGTTGTCTTTTAGTCCGGGACCCACGGGGACATATCTGTCCATGCATCAATCGTGGCGTGTGTTATGACTCTCGACATATAGTATCCATCGTGGCGCACGATACGTCCCTCGAAATATAGTATCCATCGCGGCGCGCGATATGTCCTCAAAATGGTAATTATCTTATCACATAACACTTATCACAACCATGCCTCAAAACCAATGCAATAACATGTTCACCCCAATATTGATGAGATGACCATTTTCATAACAAGGCAGAATTCAACGTCAATAAATAAGCAATAAGATTTCAAATCATTCTCAAACATCACACACCAACAATTTATCACGTTTCCTTTTTATCATCCTTTTCCATCATTATAATTATTCAACATGGATAAGTCAATCCATAACCAATTTTAATTACTCCCAAACACATATTACAAGAAAATATACGAATTTCATACACTTAACAATGGTTTAGAAAAAATCCACTTGCCCCAAATAGTCGAAAAATCATTTTGGGACTTGAGCCTTTCCTTTTCATTGGACTTCCAAATAATTACAATCTATTCAAATAAATAATCACAATAAGATTTCAATACTAATATCACCCATATTACTATGTGTTTAGTCTAGATCCAAAAAACTCACTCAAATTTATAATCAATTTCCTTATCTTGCTAACACGTCAACTCTCATTATTTTCAAAATCTCAAGTCTAAGGTTTTGTCTCAATATCTGTAAATAACATAATGTGATAATCATAAAAAAATTTCATATCCAAAATCAAGAGTATAACATGTAACTTACTATGAAATTACAAATAGAACTTAAACCCAATTACCAAACTCATTAACAATCATTGGACATTACCCAATGATGTCCATGTCATTAAGTAAAAAAAACAATAACAATATTTACCCCCTTTCTGCCGAATCACATCATGCAACAATTAGCATTTTTTTCCTCTTACGTTCATAATGTTAGGACCGTAAATAAGTAGGTGTAAACGCGGAAGCTAGCAAAGCAAACCTCGAAAGACCACGAGTAAGAAAACAACGAGAAATATACCAAAAAACACAAAGATTTAACGTGGTTCGGTCAATTGACTTACGTCCACAAAGGAGATGAGCAATCCACTATAAACATGAGAGTACAAAATACAGAGGGAAACAACCTCAACCAATTCACTCGGAATACATGAGAGGTTCACAAATTCTCCCTCTAACCAAAACCCTTAAAACTACATTGTGAATGCTAATTAAGTTAGAAGGAACATGCCTCTATTTATAGAGTCCTAAACTTTTTCCTACCAAAAAAAGAATAGTCAATTCAAAACATTTTCCTAAAAGGAAAACCTATTTATGGTAAGAAATCAGG
This sequence comes from Solanum lycopersicum, assembly GCF_036512215.1. Taxonomy (NCBI): domain Eukaryota; kingdom Viridiplantae; phylum Streptophyta; class Magnoliopsida; order Solanales; family Solanaceae; genus Solanum; species Solanum lycopersicum. Next base: position 4,033,132 of record NC_090807.1, on the reverse strand, counting down.
GCAAATAAAACCCAACACATAATGCCAACATCCTAATATTACTAATAATATAACTCTAATTAATTAGAATATAGACAATCATTTGCAGCAAAACACAGTTAAGACTATTACCTGGAAAATTGTTCTCATCAGTGGTGCTTCCAGGTAATTTTTCCTTTCCTTTCTCTTCTTTTCTTAGTTAATTATGTACGAAAATTGATAAAACTTATTTAATATATTTTAATATGGGTTAAGTAGTGTAGGTATTAAACAAATAAGGGAAACTTACATAACTATACTAAAATAAAAAAATATTTATCATTTATAGCAATAATATCTTTTTTTCACTTGATCACTTTTAATTCATTTTTAATACAAGTTTAATACATATTACAAATAACAATTTATTATTCATATATAATACAAATTTTAATAATGGATAATACATTTATCGCACATTTTAATACACTTATAATACAATATGTCAAATTTTTACCAAACAAACATAATATATTTCAAAAAACAATTATAATTCATATATATTGCATACATAATTCACTTTTAATTCATATTGTAGATTTGACATAGCATTGTTATAAATGGTAATAAATAAAAAGTATTGCTAAAATCAGTAATTATTTATTAAAATGTACTAATTTATGTAATTTTTCCAACAAATAATGGCATTGCCCATTTACCTCCAACTAAATAAATAAATTACTTAATGTATACTTATCAATTAAATAACCATAGTTATAGAATAATTTAAAACTTTCAACTCAACTTCACCGACGAATCATAATTGACTCAGTACAACTATCAGGGAGATAAAACTATAATCTCTTTACGAAAATATCTAAAGATAAATTTTTGGGTCATTACATTGTGGCTCTTGACCACCATCGCGGAGGTTTCCGTTTATTGTGCATTGTGATCGCGTGGGTGGTGGTCGCAATCACGTAGCTGACAAGTTTTGATAGTCACGATCACGAGACTCTTTATCGCGATAGTCAATTATGAGTTGATCGGTTTATCCATCACAATCCCAAGGCTTAAGGTCGTGATCGAGATAAATAGTTGATGTGTTATCCACTAATATATTCATCCTTCGTAGTATGTATTTAGTCAACAATCTGCACTGCACAGCTAACCAAATTATGAATTGATGCCTTGGTTGAGAGATTTTGTTCCACATGAATTCTGCAATTCTCATACCCTTGACGATAAATTGTAGCTTGCTCCAGTTGAATATTTTCCATTTGCTGTTAGGACAAACAAGCCTTGTGCATACCACCACACCATGTCTTTTTTTATGGCATTCAACTTTGTTCCCTTTCATATGCACCTCATGTACCCATCGGACCCATAATGCATCTTTTTTACTATTAACTGCCACAACAATTTACCCACCGATGCAACGTTGCACAATTTGCTTCCGTTGATATTCATACCGTCAAACTTCTTAGGTACACATACTTTGTCCCAGGCTACTAGCGCAAACTTCTTATCCTCAGAGTTACCCCACAAGTACGCCCTACATTTTTTTTATCAACTTCTTTAATCACGCTTTAGGGAAGTATAAAGACAGATCCCCAAAAACTATGAATAGAGAACAAAACTGAGATAATCACTTGCAATCTCCCTGCATACGACAATTGCTTAGAGTATACAATTGTGATTATATTAGTAATCTTCTTAGTCAATTGGTGACAATCCATTTCTTTGAAGATAATGGTAGCCCTAGGTACCTTATGGGAAAAGAGCCCTGTGCAAACCACAACAATTGATTCCTAGTGTACTCATCCACCCCTGCCATGAATATATGTGACTTATTCATATTTGTAACTAAACTAGTAACAGTGCTGAAGTGTTGCAATGCCTCTATGATTCTATTAACTGGAGGAACATCTCTTTTACAAAATATCATCAAATCATCTGCCAATACCAAGCGTGTCAGCTTGAATTCCTTGCAGATTGGATAAAATTGGAAATCAGGCAGCTCACTCATACACTTCAACATCCTGTCCTTGTACGGCAGGGGGGTCTTAAGCCTCGTAAAAATCATTTTTGTGATACACTTGTACAACACATTACAACATGATATAGGTCTATATTAGCTAGCAAATTTTGGTATATGAACCTTAGGAATTAAGGCTATATTAGTCGCATTAACTTGTTTCAAAAGCTTACCATTACCAAAGAACTCTAGAATTGCTTCTGTAATATCCTGTCCAATTACGTCCCAAGTTGATCTGAAAAACCCACTCCCATAACCATCTGGTCCTGGGCTTTTATTGCAATCTATCTGGAACATAATTTCCCTCACATCCCTACTTGTGAAATCTTTTATTATTGCTAATTGTGTTCTATAGTGAGAAGAGGGTCATTGCTAAGGAATTCTGTGTAAACAGTCTTTTTCATAGCAAATTCCTTTCCAAGTAACTCCTTATAGAAACTCAAAAATATGGTTGCAATATCATGCTGATCATAATGTCATTCACCTTGATCATCCTTTCCTTGTGTTACTACTAGTTGGAGTCTTTTATGTTTTATCACAGCAAAGAAGTACATGGTACAATCATCTCTATATTTCAGCCACGTTACCTTGCTTTATTGTTGGAGAAACGACCCTGCCATATAAGAAGTACGTCTATACTTTTCATAGTTGACCTTTTACACCTCCCGTAATGTTGTATTCAATGGCTCAGTCTGAAGTTTCTCCAGAACAACTTTTAGTGTGTCTCTATCTTCACTTGCTTCATTAACTATGTTCCTGAAATACTGAGTGTTCAATTTCTTTAGACACGGTTTCAGTAACTTTATTTTTCTTACAACTTTCCACATCTTGCACCCCTCTACATGAGTTTTCCAAATACCTTGGACTATATCTTTGAACAGTGGGTGATGAGACCAAACATTACAATATTGAAAAACTCTCCTTGTTTTAATAATTTGATTCTGCAGATATATTTCACAGGACAATTGTCACTTATACCTTAAGGTAGATGCAGTGCTCTGAATTAATAAACATCCAGTCTATTTTTGAATATATTCAGCCTCCTTTACTTCTATCATTCCATGAATACTTCTGTCCTTGATGTGGTAGCTTCATCAACTCACTTACTTCAATGCAGTCTTGAAAATCAGCAACTTCAGGCCATGTCACAGGATTACCTCCCAATCGATCATCAAAATGTAGTACAACATTAAAATCACCAATCAATAACCATGGCTCGACACAAGTAGAGCTTTGGTTTATTATTTCTCCCCACAAGTCTCTTCTTTCATCTCTAGAATTATATGCATATACAACTGACACCCTAAATGTTAGTTGCATATGAATGTAGTGTTGGGAAAACGCGGACAAGCACAAAAGTACATAGGGTAAAAGTAATGGAAATAAAATGAGAAAATAATGACACCAAGAATTCCTTTTTAGCAATTGCTTGTAGCAATTGAATAGCTAAAGTTGACAAAAAAAATAGGATGGATTCAATCCACTTTGTAGTAATCTGGTCTCCGGACTAGCAATACTCTTCCATTATAATGTGATTCTAAATTACTTAGGTATTGCTAGCCTCCAAAAATTTTATTCACCACCTTATCAATGTTTCTGCTTTTCACCTTCGTTTCTACTAGATCTACCAGCCCTGCCTTTTCCTTATTGCAGAGGAGTAACACTTCCTTGTGCTTATTCGGGGAATTAAGCCCTCTCACATTCCAACATAACATATTAAAACATTACCTAGTGGGGACATAGTTTGGCCACCCAGTTTTTGGAGCTAATTCATTCGCCTAAATTGATTTGCTCAGAATGTAAAAACTCGAAACTTGTAATTGGTTCCTATCTTAAATGGTGTTACCCAATCAGCAAAAGATGATCCGCCTGTTGAAGTCCTTCATATAGCACTTACTTTTTCGATCAGCTTGTTTTCCCTCGTGTACTCTCTGCCTGTCATTTAGGATTTCTTGCTTCTCATTCTTCTTAGCTTCCCCTTTCTTGGCATGATTCTCCCTCCTACATTCAACATTGGAGTGTTCGTATTTATCACAGAAACTTGTTTTCCAGTCGACCTCCTCCAGAATTCTAGAAAAATTAAGGCCTTGTTTCTTCTCCGTATTCTGATCCGCCATCAAAGGTTCCCCCCACCAAACTCCCAATCTTGCTTAATCCTAATGGACTCTAGTACTTAAGTCCAATCTAGGTAGCTTAATCCAAATAGGAACTGAATTCAATTCCTCTTACCATCTCCGCAGACCAAGATTTGACGATAAATAACTTATTATCAAAATGGAAAATGCCTTCCTTCAACACCTTTTCATTTCTTTTAACAAAATCAAACCGAACAATTATGACTTCATTTTTTAGCATCGCTACCTTGTTCAAATCATACTTCGCCCAAATTCTCTGAATATACTAATTATTTACCATGAATGAAGGGTGTGAGCCCAATACATAACATACCACAACTAAGTTCCAGTGGTTGATTTCTGATTCAATCCCTATTATTAAAGTCTCACCATGTTTCTCTGGAGCAGCGTAGTCCAACTTAAACCCAACATTAGATAGCTTGGATTTAAACCTCATTTTTAAATGAACTTTTGGGGGGTCATTTTGGCCTCATTTTCTAAAATTTTTGGTATGAGTTTTGGAAGTTTTGAATTTTTATTGTGAATACGTTGTGTTGAATTAGAAATCCAATGGAGATAGAATAGTCAAGTAGCGGATGACTGAACCTTTGAGGCAAGTGAACTTTTTTATCTTTGTTAAGCATGTACGATCTCACATTTCCTTGTGTTTATGTTGATGAGAAATGAGATCGAAGATGTGTCTGACTTGTTCATATTTAATGATTCAAATGATGGAAACGTGTAATGAAAATGCAGCTTGATGATGCTTTGTTATGTGATGTATTGAGAATAAATTGAGTGATTGTGTTGATTCATTGTTGATGAGGTATTATGATCGTGTTGTATAGATTTTGTTATCGATATGAAAATTATCATCTTCTCATTATTTGTTATTTTTGTCTATTTGCACTGGTTCTAGAGGCACTATAATGAAATCTATTGTGATGATTATGCAAGGGAAAATAATTTTCATGATGTCGAGGAAAATAGTTATGGTGAATGATAACTATGTTAAAGGGAAATGATTCCGGCAATTGAGTTTATACTGAGGGGAATTGGTTCTGGTGGATACATGGACTATGTGCGTCTCTCATGAGTTTCAACTTGATATTCGATGGATGTTTATCGTTAGGATAAACATGCATCACTATATTTAACATTTTATTTTATTGCATTGCACATTCATTACCATATGTGATCTTGTGAGTTCCTGTTGTGGAACTTGTAATAGGTAAAGATGATACTTGTGTTGATGACTCGTAACCAGTGAAGTGTTATTATTGTGCTATGTGTTATATAAAAGGTGAACTATCAGATTGAGTTGATTTTATGTAGGTTGTAGTTGTGGAGGTTCGATTGGAGTGTTAAAAATACCGTATCCTATATTCTTTTAGTTTGAGTTTAGCAGTTTGCTTACTCAGTAGTGTGTTGTTTGATACTCTCTATTGCTTCTACACTTGTGTAAAAAATTAAGTCTATATGTTACTACTCCAAACTTTTCTAATATCTCAAATTGAGCCAATATAAATTTGGACTCAACTTTTCTTTCTCTTTGAAATGAGTCACACCCCTCATGAAAAAAACTTTTAAGAGAATTTAGTCGTGTTTAACTAACTCCGTGTCATAAACTCTATTATCTATAAAATATAGTTATCTACGTTGAATATTTTAAGCACGTCTTGCATCAACTTGATATTTTCCAAGGCATGTTAGACCTAACCCAGACCTAATAACATTGGGTTGCTTATTTTAAATTATCCATTTGGTAAATGCATCTACGATATAAAGCATCAGAAGATATCATTCGTAGATTGTTAACAATGTAGGAAAACTCTATCAAATATAATAACTCATTTCAATTATCTTTTGTTACGATTTGATTTCGAAAACTAAAGGTTTTGAAGCCGATCTCACAACTTTGACAATTTTGTTAAGTTTTTTGGAAAAATAATAATTTTGGGAGTTGCCACTTAACTTTTTAGGAAAAAATTAAGAAAAACATTAAAAAAAGGAAATATTTTAAAAGAAAACATTTAAATAAACCAGAGTCTGATAAGAGTTAAATTAATTCTCTAAGGAAGGGTTTAGACATCTTCGAGAATCCGCTAACACACGGTTGACCAATGGATTTTAAAAAATCGGCTAATTTTTAGAGAGAACTTAAATTACTTTTAAAAAACTTGTTGAAAACTTGAATGAAACTCACCAACATGGATCAAGGGATCTTGTTTAACAACTATAAAAGGATATAGAAAATCTTCAAGTCATTCATACAAAGTCTTAAGTTATTTTTAAAAGACAACTTATTTATTTTAAGAAACTTGACAATTTTATCCTATTTAAAAATTTGAACAAAATAGTTAGTTAAAACTTATAAATTGGATTCAAAGCTTTTCAATAACTATGAAAGAAATGAAAGGTTCTCAAGTTATTCTAATAAGCTTAAATTGTCTAAACTTAAAAATAAGTTGCGAACTTAAAGTAAACAAATGACAAAATAGAAGAACCATTCGAAAACCTCCAAAGGATTCATCTAAGTTAATTAAAAGAAAAATCAACAAGCACAAAAATAACAAGTAAATAAACATAAGTAATAAATAAGATAACTAAGAAACTTTCAGCCTATAAATAGTCACTTCAGGCCTGAACTTAATGTCTTTTGCCGCTTTGATTTTAGACCTTTTGACCCAAAATGTTTTATGTTCATGCTGTGCTATTCTCAGGCTTTGCAAGTCTAAGAAACACTACTCTTCTAGCCCTTTGAGGTTGCTGCAAATCTGCTGCACTTAGTGAACTTTTGATAGTCCAAAATCATCAATTTTCAACCTTTACAAGGCTACTGCAGCTGCTTTTAGTTACGAGTTTTAACCCAAATATTTGTTTCTCATTCCAGCTCTTTTGAGCCCCTGTTGCTGCTTCCTTCTTGGGATTTCAACCCAGTAATATGACTTCCCTTTCATGACTCCAAAAGAGGTTGACTCAAGAAGAGGGGAGTCCAATTGGACTCAAACGAGAGAGTTCATGTCAAGAAAAGAAAAGAAAAAAGATTAACAACAACATTAGGATGATATCAACTTAAGCTTAAGACTCTAAATGACATGCTTATCACTGCTGAAATTCTGTTAAACAATCAAATGTAATTATTTATTACTGTTTGGGGGAGCAAACTGGCATTAGTATGAATTAAATTCAAAACATTAGAGGCTGCCATATTTAAACATGTTGAAGAAACCTATCAACCATTAACTCGAGGAGAGAATGTAAACAAAATTAAAATTTGGAGGTGTCTGACTGAGAGTTCAATAAAAACAATCTAAAGAAGCTGTAAAGCAACGTTTAAAGGTTTAAGATCTCTTGAAACCAAACTAACGACGCCAGTTCACGATTCACTCATCAAAATTAAATACAACAACTACTTAAACAGAATAGTCAAACTCAGATACAAAGCAAGCTCAGCTTCATTGAAAGCGATTAAAAATTTATATCAGTCCTACTATGAATTAGTAAGAGGATTTGAATCATATAAAAGCCAATAAAGAGGCAAGAACAGGCTAACAACCTTCATGCTTATTAATCAAACTAATTTAAAGTTAAAAATATTGTCGCACCGTGATCTATACAAGTGAGAATCAACAGCTAATCCCAACACATAAACAGACTCAAGCTTATTTAACATTCATCATTTGGACAGAGGCATCTTAAGTTCATACCACCAACAAGATTTCACCTTGAAACAACAAATCATCAGCTACCTAAATTAGATGAGAAGAAAATCAAACTTAAATGCGTAATAAGAAACTGAAGCTTAAATGGATATTAAAAAAAAAAAAAGAACTTAAGCAGCCCACAAGTTCAAGAGATTCAAGCTTACAAATGCAATAATTCAAGAACAAGATTACTTTTAAGCTAAATAAATACACATTTTTTTAAAAACAAAAAACTAAAAAAAAAAAAAAGACTCATTGAGGAAAATGACAATTACTGGAACGTACTCAAAATCATACCAAAACATGTTATTAGCAAATCTAAGATTGACAAAATATCAACAACTATGAAGAAACATGAGCAGAACTACAGTATCATGCCAAAGAAGAAAATATTAGAAAACAAATGAATATGTTGGAAGCAGTTGTTATTAACAGAGAAATTAAAACTAATACACTTGATATCTTAGATGCATAAACACGAAATTGGATGCTTGTCACTAAAGGTGAACATTAACCTTCATGACCAATTTAGACGAGTAACACAAATAGAAACCAAAGAAGCTAGGAAGATTTATGACTATAACAATAAAACAGTAAGAACGTAAGAAACATTATTGGGTATTAAAATATCAAATCGAAGTCTAAACAAAGCACAGAACACATAAATGGAAAACAAGCTGGGAATTAAACACAAGCAAAGCTAAGAAAAAAATTACCTGATTCTGGGGAGCGAATGGAACAACGAATTTTAACAAAGACCATTTCACCTCTTCAACTCGAAAAGCCATTAAAACGTTTTAAAAAATTTAAACTATGAAACCAAGAATTCTTAAAAAACTTTATGGCTACTATGGGGTCATTTATTGCGTGTTGTATGCTCTTGTGATAAATGAACTTAGGTTGGGCTAATTGAAGTATTGGGCCGCAGGAAGAGTTGAAATGGATTGGAGGTTGAATTGGATTTGGTTCGAAAATTGTTGGAATGGGAGGAATTGAGTTGGAGATGCTGATAGCTGCCAAATAATGGCCAAATTTTTTTTTGTCCCATTGATTTGGCCAATGGGTTAAGGTTATAGAAGATTGAATATAAGAATATAATCAAAATTGAGCTTAATTAGTTAAATTCGGTCAAATCTTAACTAAGACGAATTTAAACAAAATAATTTAAATCTTTTTGAGAGGATTTTTGAAATATTTATAAAATATGCTAATTATATACAAAATTATATATATAATACATATATATTACTTCAAATTATAAATATGTTAAAAACTATTTAAAATATGTTTAAAATATTTTGAATTTTATGAAGTTAATTATTTCAAGTCGTTTGGAATTTAAGAAACTCGAAATATAATTTCAATCACGGGGGATCAAAATTGGGTGTCAACACCTTCAAAGTTACACTCTCTTAATAGGTCCTTAATGATAAAAAAAAAGAGTTAGTTTCAAATATATTCAAGAAAATAATTAGTTTAGAAAAATATTACTATATAAAAAATTCTCAAAAGTCATAAAAAGCATATTGTGATGTCCCGCCACAATTTCAGCCTGATTCCGCGTCCGGATAGGGGCAGAACGTTCTAGAGTTGTGCGAAAAACTCTAGAACCTTTTGGAAGACTCAAGAAGGCTAGGAAAGGTCTTAAAGTAGTGTAGAATTCTCTAGAAAGGGGACCAAAGTATAAATATTTTAGGAACTTGTAAAGTAAATATTAATTGCACTTTAGTCCCTAGAAAGTAGTATAAATAGAGGTGCCCCTCATTTGAAAAGGCATCAAGCAATTTGTACCAATCTTCCAAAGCAATACAAAAGCCTTCTTCAAAGCTCTCTTTCATGTTCTTTCTAAGTCTTTCAAAGAATTCTCTTAGCGTTCCGAGTCTTAAAGGCTTTCTTCAACTTACAAGATCTTGAAAGATTAGTGAGTAAGTCGTCGAGGGCCGCAGAGTAAGTCGTCGAGGGCCGCACAGAGTCTTAAAAAATACTTTAAGTCCGTGACAATGTGGTATCAGAGTGAGGTTTGATACTAAGGGAATGACTACCGAATGAGATGTAAACGACACTAGCACCACCAACGTCAGTATGGATAGTGGAAAGAAGAACCAAAAGGAGAAAAACATTAAAAGGGTAAAGAAAAGGTGTTGCCCGATCCCACACCAAGTGAGGCACTAACATCTCATCCACCATCGACTCCGCAACAAGTGACGAAGAAATAGGCGAAGATACCATAGATGTCACCGCTGGAGAAGAATCAGTCGCAAGGGTGGAAGTGGCAAGGCAGGCTGTAGAGATATTAGGCCAGCGCATGAACGTGGCACACGACAAGTTCAAGACCCTTGAGGACTTCACCCTTGATGAGACTGAGAACATCCATAAGGAGTTGGAGGGTCGCCAGCGGGCTGAGTTCAATATGAAGAAGGCCATCACTTCTTTGGAATATCGGCTTATGGATGCGTTTAGCACGATTGAGACGCTGAAGGGCGAAGTGAAAACACTCAAGGAAGGCGTGGAAGTTGGAGGTTCTGCATGAGGCTAGGGTCGAGGCTCCCAAGCCACGTATATTCAAGGGCGTCCGTGACGCTCAAGAGGTGGAAAACTTTCTATGGCACTTGGAGGATAACTTCAAGTGTAGTCGGGTGAGAAGCAACGAGAATAAGATCAACACTGCCGTGTTGTACTTGTCCGAGATGGCTATGCTATGGTGGAGGCGCAAAGAGGCCAAGATCGGGAAGGGGACGTGCACCATCAACACGTGGGAGCAATTTCACGAAGAATTCAAGAAAACCTTCTTCCCTAATAACGTTGTGTATGAGGTTAAGCGTAAGTTCCAAGAATTAAAGCAAACAGGATGCATTTGGGCATATGTGAAGGAGTTCACAACTCTAACGCTTCAAATTCCAAACCTTACCGATGAGGAAATGTTGTTCCACTTCATGGACGGACTGCAAAATTGGGCCAAGATGGAGTTGGAGCAGCGTCAGGTCAAGACCATAGATGAATCCATCACACAAGCCGAGTCCTTGACGGACTTCAAGCATGAACGACATGACAAGGTGAACGGCAAGTATTCAAGAAGTAGTCATGCCAAAGGTGGAGGAGCTCGTGGTCAAGGCAAGGAGCAGCAGGCACACCCCAAGCAACACGACCCCCACAAGCCGAACAACAAGCGATTCGGGCGCCAAAATTACACGGAGAAGCGAGTGCAGACCAACAAAGGAGATGGATGCTACATATGCGGTGGACCGCACGGCTATGCCAGGTGCCCCAAGATGAAAAACCTTGGTGCCATCCTACATGAACGGAAGGAGAAGGACGCACAAGATCAAGGGAAGGACACGGGCAGGACGCAGTTAGGCATGGTTAAATTATGCGGTGCGATAGCCAAGAAAACCGAGAAGCCAGGAGACTTCAGCACGCAGTATGTAGACATCTCCATAAATGGACGAGCAGCTCGTGTCACGATAGACTTTGGCGCTGAAGAAAACATCATGGGCTGAACTATGTGCCAAGAAATACCCCCTCAAGACTGCCAACGCCCCACCGATTCCCCTGTGCGGGGTCACCTAAGGAGTAAGCATCACGTTGGGGAAGTGGCAAGGAAAGATGAACTTTACCATTGCTCTTCTAGATATATTTGATATCATCATTGGGCAAGAGTTCTTCCAATGCTGCCACATGATGATCGACCCCTACCTCTAACGACTCATGGTCATAGAGCGGGAAGGGTCATGCATAGTACCTCTAGTCAAGTTGCCAAAGAAGGAAGGACATGCCCACTTATCGGCCATGCAGATTATGAAAGGCCTAAAGAAAGGAGAATTGACGTTCCTAGCCACCATTGCAAGTTCGAGAGAAGACAATGGTACTATGGAGTCCTTGCCACTGATCATAGAGAAAGTCCTTGAAGAAAACAAGGACGTGATACCGGATGAGCTACCGAAGATTGTACCTCTGAGGCGCGAGGTAGATTACAAGATAGAGTTGGAGGTCGGAGCCTAGCCACCTGCACATGCACCTTACCATATGGCTCCACCCGAGTTAGAGGAGCTAAGGAAGCAGCTAAAGGAGCTCCTGGAAGCCGATCACATCCGTCCATCCAAGGCACCTTATGGCGCGCCAATGCTATTCCAGAAGAAGAAAGACGGGTTGTTGCGCTTATGCATCGATTATCAAGCGCTAAATAAGGTCACGATTAAGAACAAATATCCTATCCCGCTAATTGCAGACTTGTTTGATCAACTTGGGTAGGCCAAGTACTTTATCAAGATGGATCTTTGAAAAGGCTACTACTAAGTGTGCATCCCGGAGGGGGATGAGCCAAAGACAGCGTGCATGAATAGATATGGAACATACGAATGATTGGTAATGCCTTTGGCTTAACCAATGCACCTGTCACCTTTTGCACGCTGATGAACAAGATATTTCATCCCTACTTGGATCAGTTCATGGTAGTGTATTTGGATGACATAGTCATCTATAGCAGCACATTGGAGAAGCACATGAAACATTTGAGAAAAGTCTTCCAAGTCTTACGGAAGAACCAACTCTATGTCAAGCGGGAGCAGTGTAAGTTCGCCCAGCACGAGGTGAACTTCTTAGGCCATGTTATCAATCAGGGCGAACTACGGATGGACCAGGCAAAGATTTGGGCGATCCAGGAGCGGGAGGCGTCCACGAAGGTGACTGAGCTGCGATCCTTCCTTGGACTTGCGAACTACTACCGCAGGTTCATCGGTGGCTACTCTGCTAAAGCCGCTCCGCTGACCGAGTTGTTAGAGAAGAATAAACGTGGGTTTGGAGCGAGGAGTGCCAAAGAGCTTTCGAAGGTCTCAAGGCCGCAGTGACGAAAGAGTCGGTCTTGACGTTGCCCGACTTGTACAAGACCTTCAAAATACATATGGATGCCTCAGACTTTGCCATTGGGGGAGTCTTAATGCAAGATAGACACCCAATAGCATTCGAGAGCCACAAACTAAACGAGGCAGAACAACGGGACACGGTGCAAGAGAAAGAGAAGACCGCCATTGTGCATTGTCTACGAACTTGGAGACACTTCTTACTAGGATCCAAATTCCTAGTCAAGACCGACAACGTGGCCACTAGCTACTTCCAATCACAAAAGAAGATTACCCCGAAGCAAGCTAGATGTCAAGATTTTCTGGCTGAGTTTGACTACGTATTGGAGTACAAGCCAAGAAGAGGCAATGTCGTGGCCGATGCACTAAGCAAGAAGGCTGAGCTTGCTACCATTACTACAACTCGCTGTGACATTTAAAAGGCAATCAAGGATTGTATACACCACGATCCAGAGGCCAAGAAGCTGATGGAATTAGCGTCCAAGGCAAAGCAAATGCTTTTGGGTAGAAGATGGCCTTTTACTTATCATCGGTCGAAGGGTCTATGTACTGGGTCTATCAGGCGGAGTATAATTAAGAAAAGCCACAATACACTGTGGACGGGGAATCTAGGGCAGCGACGTACGAGGGCACTGATCGAGGCTATTAATTTCTGGCCATGCCATGCAGGATGATACCGAATGTTATGTGCAGACTTATCTTGTGTGCCAACAGCACTACCTGTAGTAGAACGCCCATGGGTTAGCGTGACTATAGACTTCATCACTTCCTTGCGGAAGTCCGGCGGGTTTGGTACAATCATGGTCATGGTGGACAGGTTTTAAAAGTATGCTACCTTCATGCCCGCCACAGCCGGTTGCACCGCAAAGGAAGCTGCTCTATTATTCTTTAAGAACGTGGTGAAATACTAGGGGCTGCCGAGACATATCATCAACAACTGAGACCCTCGATTTATCGGGATATTTTGGAGAGAATTGTTCAAGATACTTGGCACGGAGCTTCACATCTCCACAAGTTTCCACCCGTAGATCGATGGCCAGACTGAACGCGTCAACCTTCTATTGGAGTGCTATCTAAGGCACTATGTAAGTGCGCATAAAAAGATGAAAAATTTTGCCAACCGAAAGCGTCATCCCCCGGATTACAAAGAAGGCGACATGGTCTTGATAAAATTCAATCCGAGACAATTCAAGGCACTAAGGGGCGTCCATCAAAACTTAGTGCGCAAATATGAGGGTCCGTTCAAGATCGTTGCCAAGGTGGGCAAGATTTAGTACAAGTTGGAGTTACCTCTAGAATTTAAGATCCATCCGGTGTTTCATGCGAGCATCCTCAAGTCATACCATGAGGACAAGGAGGATCCTAGCGAGAACCGATCGTCCATCAAAACTTGGTGCGCAAATATAAGGGTCCATTCAAGATCATCGCCAAAGTGGCCAAGATTTCATACTAGTTGGAGTTACCTCCACACTTTAAGATCCATCCGGTGTTTCATGCGAGCGTCCTTAAGCTGTACCATGAGGACAAGGAGGATCCTAGTCGGAACCAATCACAACGGGCACCTATTACTGTCACCGCCTCGCATGACCGAGAGATTGAGGCTTTCATAAATTATCAAGCCAAACGGAAGCGAGGACAACAAGCCAGCGCCATGTTCCTTGTGCATTGGAGAGGGACAAACTCCAGAAGAGGCCACATGGGAGAAATATGAAGACTTGTGGCAATTCAAAGACAAAGTCCAGAAGTTTCTGCAGCAATGCGCCGCGGTTGTTGCATCATCAGGTGGGGGATCATGTGACGTCCCGCCACAATTCCAGCCTGATTCCGCATTTGGATAGGGGCAGAACATTCTAGAGTTGTGCAGAGAACTCTAGAAACTTTTGGAAGACTCAAGAAGGCTAGGGAAAGTCCTAAAGTAGTGTAGAATTCTCTAGAAAGGGGACCAAAGTGTAAATATTTTAAGGATTTGTAAAGTAAATATTAATTGCACCCTAGTCCCTAGGAAGTAGTATAAATAGAGGTGCCCCTCATTTGCAAAGACATCGAGCAAGTTGTAAAGCAATCTTCCAAAGCAATACAAAAGCCTTCTTCAAAGCTCTCTTTCTTGTTCTTTCTAAGTTTTTCAAAGCATTCTCTTAGCGTTTCGAGTCTTAACCTTGAACTTACAAGATCTTGAAAGATTAGTGAGTAAGTCGTCAAGGGTCGCAAGGAGTCTTAGCAAATACTCTAAGTCCGTGACAATACACTTGCAATACAATCTAGTTTACTCAAAGTCATAGATGTAACTAGTAAGTATACACTGACTAAAAAATGTAGCTTACCTATACAAAAACTATAAACAGCGATACACTCAAAAAGCTAAAAATAACTTATATGAAGTATTCACTGATTATATTTGAAGTATGCACTGACTATACAATTACGATCAATTTAAAATCACCTCTAAATAGTCATGAATTTTAAATATGATTTCCTATCCTTGTTTAGAGTCTTTTGATATTAATTTGCTTAAAACAATTCACATTTGCAGTATATATATTTTTTTTTAAAAAAATAAAGAAGGAGAATAAAAAGAAGATAAGGAGGCAAAAACAGAATAAAAATTAAGAAAAAGAATGAGAAGGTGGAGCACAAAGCATAAGAACGACAACGACAACTATCTATATTTTTTGTAATTAAATTGAACGAAAGTCCTTCTTGTGTAATTATATTTTTATATAATAATTCATTTGGACGGTCCATCCATCTATGGATTAAGAGATGTGATAAGCTCAACTTGATATCTATAATCTATTGCACGAATTACCAAAATTATCTATGAATTGTGTTTTTCGATTTAACTAATAGAAATAGTCACCATGCCATGAATGGATATTTAACTAAATGCAAAATGATAACTCCGCTCCTTTTGTAGGTCAAAGCAAGCTCTATATTTGTCATAACTGTCTCGAGATAGAAAAGGTCATCTTAGACTTACAAATCAAAAAAGAAAATGTAGGAATTCAAATAAAAAAAAAGAAGATAATAGACTAGGAGAAGTTCAAATAGTATCAAAAATTTATTTGCCTTCAACATTTCGCTCAACTAAAATCCTTCCTAGTAAGAATGATATTTGAAAGGTTCAAAATTTTCTAAACTCCCCTCTCCAACTCGAGCGTTGAACAGAAAATCCCAAAAATAATTAATGTAAATAAATATATTAATACATAATAAAAAGGCATATACAATCTCTTTTGAAATTTATTATCATAATTTTATGTTTCGACAAGAATCATAACACGAGACATCTAATTAAGACTTTACGACGGTGAACATATAATTGTGTCATAAATGAGCCGGGTCTAAACACGCTCGATTTTTACATTCTTTTGTCAATGGAATTCAGCCGACAAAATTAGTCACAAAAATGCAAGGAATTAACCAATTACCACTCGTTTAAGCTTTTCCGGCCACTGAACACTGTGAAAACTCTACATCGAATATCGTGATTATTTATTTATTGGGTTTATTAACAAGTTTCACTTTCGCTTGATCTTCATTCTTCACTGTTTCTCTTCGATCCAGAAAAATGGCGAATTTTTCCAATCAAATGCGACTTTCCTCAACTATTCTGAGGCGTTTACATCAAAGAGTTGCTGCTGCTGTGAATTCATCTTCTTCAAGAAATTTTACTACAACGGAAGGTCATCGTCCTACTATTGTTCATAAGCGTAGTCTTGATATTCTTCACGATCCATGGTTTAACAAGGTAATTCAATTTTCATGTTTTTTTTTGAAGGTGAATTCACCAAATCGTTGTGTACTTAATTGATATTCTCAGTATTTGGTTGTGTAAAAATGAATTGTGGATAGATCAGTAAAATATGTTCTTTTGCTTTGTCAGTTTTTTTTTTTTTGTTACTGGGTAATTTTAGTAGCTCTCAGTTGGTTGGCTATGTGAGGTCCCATTTCACCTCCGAACCCCTCAATTTAGAAAAGAAAGATTTTTTTTGTTATTGGAAATTTGTGATCTCTTTTGTTAAGCAAATTTATTTGATATTGGAGTTCTATGATCCGCAGAATTGCTATTATTCATTCTCGTTTTATGAGGGAGCAGTTTATGTGCAGCTAAACTGATCTATGGGCAACTTGCTTTAACATAGAAACACATGTACTGAGCAATTTTGCTCAACAAGGTTGGATTAGATGAGCACACACGGAATGTTGTAGTTGGGACTCAAATTGGGACTTCCTGTGCTATGCCTCGATCACTCAGTTATTCCGTTGGACTCGTGCTAATTGTTAATTATAGTTGTGCACTACAGAGTGGAATTCCTCTATGCACTAGTGAATGAAAATTTAGGAACGTGAGGTCTACTTTGGGTTAATTATAAGAATAATTAAATCCTGAAATCAATATGAAAGTGATGAAACAGGAACCAATAGTAAGATAATTCGTGCTGCCCTGGTGTTTGTTTATGCAATCTATTCGAACCCTCAATAAATATATAATAGATTAAAGGAGGCCGGTGAATTCACGTCAGGGCAGGGGGCAGTTGTTGTAGCTTACTGACTTTCGACTATTGAACTAAAAGTACACTATTCCAGCAAGGTATAAACTTTAGCTATCTGTATTTGTTGAGAGTGATATCCAATCCTCAGGGAGTAGTCCATATTGTGAAATTTTCCGCCAACAAAATCCATTCCTGGTTTCGTAGTTTTTGATTAATGTATGTGAAAAAATGGACCTTGTGTTTAACTCAATCCCGAAAGCTAGCTCTTGAGGGTGGATTGTTTAAGATGCTTTAAGGAGACAACTGTCCATTGCCCTAACCATGTGAGACTTAATTTCCCATCCTCCCCCTTCCCCTGCACGCCCAAGGACCGGACAACTGAAGCGTGGATAACGTAAACACGGGAATCCAACATTGAATTGCACAACAGCATGAATCAATGAGTCTTGTCTCTAATACCATATGTATTGTTTGGGTAGCCATAATTAATGTCCTGAAGTTCTTTATAATGTTATTAAGTTTGCTCAACTCACTGGGCAGTTGCCATGCTCCTCGCCATGAGTAAGCTTGGTAGATGGCATGAGATCAATTAAACAAGTCTTAAAGACTGCATCGACCCAAAACTATTTAGGAACCTTTGTTTGGAGTGGAAGTGCCAGTTGTCTCATGCAAAGGCTATTTCAGGTTCAACATTTCCGATTTGAGAGGGTGTATCAACACGAGATGATTGGTGGAGTATCACGTGTTGTCTCATGTCGAACTTAAATGATTCTGACATATACTCTCACTCTTTAGTATGTGCACAATAGTATTAAATTGGGATTTAACTTCAACACAAAAAGCACAAAAATTGGGAATATACTTGAGATAATTTTTTCATAAAGTAACCCCAAGTCATTTGATAAAAAATCACCCACAAAGGTTAGAAAATACTTGAACCAATTTTGGAGTTTAGACACAACATGACATGGTCATATCAAAATGAGCTAAGCCAAAACACTCTCTTCGTTTATTAACTCTAGGACCTATCGAGCTATGGTGATATTTTGCACTGACACAACTCACATTCCAATGAAGAGATACTATGAAACAATAGGTCGAAGCTTCTTAAAAGTAGACAGATGGATGTTCCAACCGACCTTTATCAAAAAAGGATGTTCCAACCAACTATCTGCTTAAAATGGAGACATGACTTTAGAACATGCAACATATCGAGACCACCAATCTTCAAGGATGTAGAGACCATTAGATAATGTCTTGTACTAATAATTTGCTTCGTCATACCACTAAAACATACTCAGTATAATCCCACAAGTATAATTCCACAAGTGGGGTCTGGGGTATTTGTTTCGTCATAAGGTCCTAAAATAGACAATGATACGAAAAGAATGAGATATAAAAGTTTACATCTTAAGTTACAGTCTACTCACAAAGATTAAACTAAAGGCGAGTTTTGGTTCACTACCTCAAAAAGGTATGGAGTTTAGCTGTCTGTAATTGATGAGCTTGATATCCAATCCTCAACGAATAGTCCATATTATGAAAACATCTTGTTTTTGTCTTCAGTACCACCAAAATGCGTTCCTAGTTTCGTATTTTTTGATTGAATTATGTGAAGAAATAGGCCTTGTGCCTAACTATATCTGGAAAGCTAGCTCTTGAGAGGTTGATTGTTGAAGAAGATATAAGGAGACTGTAGCATTACGCCCTTCATCAGTATGTTTCATTTTAAACAATTCATCTTCTGTCTTTATGTGCTTGAATTGGAGTATTAACTGGCAAAATTGTGTATAGAAATGTGGATAATGCAACCTATCCTGATCACTCGTGCTGGTAAGCATTGTGCGATACGCATTTTCTTGCATTAAACTATTTCATATTGTGAACATGTGAACACTGGAAAATACTGAAGTCAAGATTCATATATGTATAAATTTTAGGGAACAGCATTCTCATTTACAGAACGTGATCGTCTTCACATTCGTGGCCTACTGCCTCCAAACGTGATGTCTTTTGAACAACAAATTGCACGGTTCAGTAAGTCCCTATCCACAATTTAATTGCTATCAAATTTGGGCTATCTTCAAAGTCAAAATCTATGACACTTTAGAATCTGAGTGTTGTAATGAATAGAAACTTTCTCGCAACCTTTTAGTATTCATTTTTTTGAGTTTGAGATGAAATTTGTAGTTTTCTTCACAATTGGAGATTTTTAGGATTATGTGGATTTTAACAGTGGATATTTCTGTCTTTTTGTTTCTTCTAATATGCCTCGATAGTTTCTCACTTTTATTAGCGGAATATACTTTCTCCCCTTCTCAATTCCAAGTAATGGATCCATTTACAGTTTTTTTTTTTTAATTTTCAAAAATTGAATTGTTAAAGCTCAACAATTCTTTCCTGAAATTTGAATCCTTATAGCAACAAACTCAGAGTAGGCAACCCCCCCCCCACCCCCCAATAAGTGCGTTTTTGTAAGTTCATTTACTTACATTGCCAATTTTAAACCTTTTTCTGCATGTAACAGTGGCTGACTTGAAGCGGCTTGAAGTACAAGCTAGAGATGGTCCATCTGACCCATATGTTTTGGCCAAGTGGCGCATACTTAATCGCTTGCACGATAGAAATGAGACTTTGTACTACAAGGTGAGTGATTGAACATGTCTTTCAACAGCACTACGTTGTCTTGTGGCGCTCTATGATAACATTTAGGGGTCTTTTGTTGGAGGGATTAGGAAAAATAATTCCAATATAAATTTCTGTATAAAATTTACAATGCTTGGTTGGAGAAATTTCGAAAGTAATCCACACATATTTAATGCAGTCTTTGGTTGGTCATAGTAAAAATCATTCCCTCATAACTAATGCGACACTTAATTGGCGGTATTTCATGATAAGAACATTGAATTACGCGGGAATCTATGTATTATTTTATGTGCCAATATGAAATAAAAGTACATTTATTAGCATTGTGGAGATAAAAGTATTTTAAGACAGAAGTACCCTTAAAATAAGTAATCCCTTTATCACTGTTCATGTATTATTATCATTATTATTATTATTATTATTATTTTTAATAACCGTGGTGTTTGGTCCACTCGCGTGCACCTCAACTAATTTCATGGGATACTTACTTTTCATCACATAACAACCTCTGTCTTATTATTCACCTTATAATAATTCCTTCATTATTATTTCCTGCATACACAATCCCTACGTAAGACCCGCATATCTAGTATGTGAACTAAACGACCCTTAAAGTGCCTAGGTTTGCAAATCTCAGTCGGACATGTCTCTTGCACTGTGACAATACCCACCTTCTTTTTAGTAACTACCATTCCAGTGCATAGCAAACCTCGCCCCCTAAAGAAAAAGAAAGCAACAAGCTACAAGCTACGTGTGGCATTCTTTCCCTCACCCTGGAATTGACAGTTGCCGAAGAAATACAAAATACTTGCTCTTAAGAATTTCTTGTCTTTCAGCTCCCATGTGTCCTTTTTAAGATCTGTTTATGATTTTTTAAAATCCCGAAGCATCGGATCCAAGCAGGACCATTTCCAATTACATAAGCCATCAAAGATCTTCGGTTTTGTTCAGATATGGCCTCTAATGGGTTATGTAGGATATGTCTCTGTCTCTTTTGTATAGAAGCCTTTATTTTTTTTCTCTATCTCTCTTTATATATATATATAGCAATGCACCCATTTTTCATTTACCTAAAATACCCTAACCATCTCATTTAAAATGGGACTTCTCTGTCCTTTCATTAGAAAAATTAAAATCAAACACACCTCCTCTCTCTCCTCCTTTTTTTGCCTCTTTCTCTTGCGTTGCGAGTTCCACTGCTACTCCAAGACTGGCGAGCTCTGGTGTTTGGATTTCAATAATTTTTTAATGCTCATATAAGAGCTCATAGAAAATAGAAACTAAAAGCAACATTAAAGTTCTTTGTATAGAAAAAAAGTTAAGAAAATAATAGGATGGGGAGGAAATGATGGGTAAATGAGTTTGATTTTGATCGGGAAAGAATTTCTTAGGAATTGGAAATAATGGAAGATGGTTAATTTTATTTCTCTCCCCCACTAAATCTAATTAGTCATGTTATCTCTAATTCTTTTTCAGGTTAGGCACATCATCAAACATTTTGTCACTATATCAATATCGATGAGGGAAAACAATTTTAGCAAACTATTAAAAATCATACATCAAGATGTCTATTTTCAACATGCATGAGTAAAAATCAAATAAAATCTCTGACATGTAACAGAAATGAAATAAACAATTTGCCAAAAAAAGGGAAAAGCTTATTAATCACCAAAAAGAACATCACATTTAACAAAATTGTGATCACCAACAAAAAAGGTGCATCGAATTAAAAAGGAACCCCCTACTGTGCTTTGGTGGCAATTTCTTAGAAAGGGTTAGCATAAAGATTGTTGTGCTCTCTAAGTCCTTGTGCCTCGCCAGGGCCATTTTAGAAGAAGAATAATAATTTAGTAAGAGAATATAAGTGATAGAGAGGGAAAATACCCATTTTCCAATATTCATCAGAAATAATTAGCATAAAGAACCTGTAACAAAATCAGACCAAAACCAATTTTTATTTCCCCAAAAGGAAGGAACTTGTGATATCAAGAAAAAGAAGAAAATAACATGAAATCGAAAAGAAGAGTACCTTAGGAATTACGATAAGGCACGTTGTAAACCCAAAGAATGAGAGAGAAGAAGGAGGGTGTCAAAGTGAGAGCAGGGTTAGTGATTTATAGGTAGGTTAAAGGCAATATTGGTGGGTTGCATACATGTGTAATGTACGCACATCACAAACAGACGAAAAATAACTTTCATCCTACCTCAACCTCATACTTATTTGGACACATGTGTTGCATGTTGTCCCATGCGGCAAGTAGTACATATGATATAAGTCATATGAGAATTGTTGTGAAAGAATATGGAAAACATAATTAAGTAAGAAGTAATCAAAGTACATATTTGGTGTTCTAAAAAAGTGTAATAGAAGTTGTCATAAAAAAAAAGTGTAATAGAACTTTTGGCATGACATTGAAGTTCCCAGAACCAACAACAACAACCTCCCAGTATAGTCCCAATTCCCAAAAAGGGGGTTTAGAGAGGGTAGAGTGGACTCAAACCTTACGACTAGGCTGTTCATGGAAGACGCTTTGTAAGAGTAACGAACACCAAAGCAGCTAATAGAAAAATATAGAAGTAATGTGGACATAAAAACTAACAAGGAAAACATAACTTAACATACCAAAGAGGGGCATAACAAAATCGAGGAGTAACAAAAGTTGTGAGATAGGCCAACTATGAGACAAATGCTTATTACTTCTGGTAAAAAAATAAATATCGGGAAAAAGATAGAGTGCACCTCTATATCCTGCTAGGAAATGACTTTCTACCCTAATCCGTGACCCCGTGACCTCCATTACTCCATAACTTCCAATCTAAGGTCATGTCCTCGGAAAGCCGGTGTTTGCGCCATGTCCTGTCTAATCACTTCTCGCCAATACGACATTGAAGCTTTCAGAACCAAAAAACTTATTTTGTTCACGGTGCAGACGTTTCTTTGCCGACAATTTTTAAAAATCGAAGTTGTGAACATGCTTTAATATGAAAGACAAAAAGGAGGAAGGCACAAGGGAAAACTTAACTTGTCATACCTAGTAAGTTTGCATATATTTATAAAAAAAGAAGTTTTGCAACTATGCTCCGTTGTGTTTTCAAAAGGTGCGGGTTAGGCATATTCTTAATGTCCATTATAAAAGATGATTAGTTAATGAGCAAAATTTGATATATCACGTTAGATAATTCATCGTTAATTCAATTTATTAGGTGAAGCAACATTAAGTTAACTTATATTGGTTTGTTATCAAAAAGTTGTGTATGAGGAACTATGGATGAGAGTTTTTCCTTACTGTGGCAGGTTCTAATGGAAAATATTGAGGAATATGCACCCATAGTGTATACTCCTACAGTTGGTCTTGTTTGCCAGAAGTACAGTGGATTGTTCAGACGTCCGAGGGGCATGTACTTCAGTGCCGAAGATCGTGGGGAAATGATGTCAATGGTTTACAACTGGCCAGCTGATCAGGTTTGTGTATATGTGAACCAATCTATATATCAAGCTTCACTTGTTATACTGGGAAGACATTTGAATATTGTGGTCTTTCCTACTAAATTGATGTGAACTTCTCTTAGTTACCTTGTACAGATCATTTGTACTTCAATATCTTCCTCGATACACACAGATGCATATTGTTTTGAAGTTCCGCTTATAAAAGGGCTGAAGAAAACAGTGAAGTAATCGTGCTGGTGCTCTGCAATTACTCAACAGTTGATTTTTAGATGAACAGAACATGTCAAATTGAGTAGATCATAACACTATGCAGCACATCGATTTGCTTTTGCATAATATTAGGTACACATTATATGTCAAATAGAAGTTTTTCATCGAAACAGCCTACCGCCAACACAAATGGAGAAAAATGAAGATCTTGTGGCTCTTATCAAGAAAAATGAACATATATACAGTTTCATTGCAATACTATCAATTGACTTATCCTTTACAGCCCCACCCATCCCTCAAAAAGGGAAAAAAGGATAAGGAGGATAAATTCACTTAGGGCCCATTTTGCCATAGATTTCCCAAATATTATTTGGAAAAAAATTTGGCAGATAGTGTTTGTCCATACAACTTGCTATTATTTGGCAAATATTTTTCGCAAATATCCCAAATTTTCGAATACTAGTTTTTTCTAATATTTGGGCCAAATCTCATTATTGGGAATCTTTTGGAAATTGAAATTTTACCCCAAAGTTTTATCTTTTATAAAAACACTCTCATAACATATTTTTTACGTGAACACTAAAATAGTGATGAAATATTCAGTGAATATTAAATGATGATGTGGTTGTCGATGAAGGTGATGAACAATCGGCTCAGGGCAACAAAGTCATGTGTTTTATCTACTTCACGATGTATGAAATAATGCTTGTTTCGCTCACTCCAAACTACCACATTGCTCTAGCATCATGGACACTATTTATTATTGTTGCAACGAAGATCTAATTGACTTGTAATACAAACTTATGATTAGTTTTGATAGTTTTTAAAACTTGTGGGTATAAATCATATTTTTCTAAAAAGGTGAAATATATTTCCCAAATACTATGGCCAAACACATGGTGAAATTTCATCCAAATAATATTTGCCAAGAATATTTGGAAATTTATGGCCAAACACTAGCTTAGAGTTGTAATTGGTCTTGTGAGATAGTTAACTCTTCCTTTTGACTTTCATCTTGTTCACTAGCATGGATGATTCTACTGCTTCTCCATTATGTTGGATCGTAACTGCTTTTATTTTTCTTCTGATAGTTATTTTATAGTAACTATCTTTTGACTTTGATCTTGTTCACTAGCATGGATAATTCTACTACTACTCCATTATGTTAGTACGTAACTGCCTTTCTTCTTTTTCTTCTGATAAGTTATTTTATATATCAACACTCAACAATGAAAGTGCATTTCATAGCTGGAGTTGCAATGTAGGTTGACATGATTGTTGTAACTGATGGAAGTAGAATATTGGGTCTTGGAGATCTCGGAGTTCAGGGAATTGGTATTGCAATTGGGAAGCTGGATTTGTATGTGGCTGCTGCTGGGATCAACCCTCAAAGAGTATAATCTTGCTTCATGTTGCCATTTCATATTGCTTGATGAATAAGCTTGCTTTCATGTAGTAAGCACTAAAACAAATCAATTTTGGTCCATGTTGCCTCTTCATATTGCTAGATGAATAAAGTTGCTTTCATGTAGTTAGCACTAAAACAAATAAAAGGACACGGGAAAAAGGGAAAAAAATTACTTATGGGAAGTGATGGAAAGAGGAAATAGATAAAGTATTGGTATGTCAAGAGATTTTATTTCTCTTTATTTGAGAAGTTTTGTTTGTTAAAAAGGGTTGATGCAATTGTCAGTGACTCTTGAAGCATTTATATCTTTGCTTGCTTTAGGAAATGAATGAAAATGAAGTTACTATGTCAAGCACTTTATAACTTTCTATTATGGTTCTTGTATTCTTTTAAAATTGAAGTATTGTGTTATATCTAGTGAATATTAGCAGTCTTTAATAGTTCTCTTATTGTAGAAGCTACTTTTTAGTGGATCCACTTATTTCTGAGATTGCTGATGTGAGGCATCAGATGTCTGTAATTCCTTCTGATATAGTTTCTCTTGCCATTTTTAGTTTCTCATACAAACATGTTTTTGTACTAAACTCTCGTCTTTAGCATTCTTTTTAAATTTAATGATTCCTTTTTCTGTTTTCAATAGGTATTGCCTGTAATGATTGATGTTGGAACTGACAACGAGAATCTCTTGAAAGACCCTTTATGTGAGTACTTATTCTTTGTCACGATTTACGGTTCATGTTAACTCACATATAGTTCTCCAATGATCAAATCAATACAAACTAACTACTACATTATGTTCTTTTTAGTTTCTGGAATATATCCCTGTTTATCCGTCTTTGTTTACCTGAATGAATTGGTGTATATTAACACAGTTGCTTTTAATATTTTAAAGGAAGGCTTGATCATACTACTCATTGAAGTGTGCGGTTAAATGGGATTTTATGTTGTGTACCTGGCATTTGGAGTTACACTAACTCATGTATTATGAAAGGAACTTCCAAAATACAAGCGCATATGAACTTTGCCTGGCAGATGCTTAGCATTTCTTCTGAAAGGAGCTAAAAATTTTGGTCATCGCGTATAGATGTACTTGCTTCTGATATATCCTCCTTAGTCCCGTTTCTCCTTCCTTACCAGTAGTAGTAGCATTATTCTTGTAGTTCCTTGTCCTTTGATTATCGCGTTATTTGGCTGTTGTTATTCCTTCTCTACGAATGCTATGCTTTCCTTATTATTTACTATGTCCTCTTTGATTCTGTATTTTTCTTTTCTATTGTCTTTGATATGTGTTATTTGAGCTGAGGGTTTTTTTGGAACTTGCTTCTCTACCTCCATGAGGTAGGGGTAAAGCCAGTGTATATTCTATCCTCCCCGAACCCTACCCGTGGGATTATACTGGTATGCTGTTGTTGTTGTTGAGTACTTATTCAAACATCCTGTTTTCATGCTCTTTAAGTTTATCTATATGGATACAGTAGATTGTGGAAATTTCTTATTGCAACTATTGTTATCCCTGATAATTATGATTGCTATTATTGCCTACTACCTTTCGAAATCTCGAAGGTGTTAGATCGTTTTTTGATATCTATTGTCACTCGGTCATATTTAGCTTGCTACCAGTAATGCCTATTCATTCAGGTTATCTCTCTCATTTTTACTGAAGTTGAGGATATTCCTTTTTCATGCTCATAGATTTGGGACTGCAAGAGCATCGGCTTGACGGAGAGAAGTATATTGAAGTAATTGATGAATTTATGGAGGCTGTTTTTACTCGTTGGCCCCATGTGATTGTGCAGGTACATCCCATGGTTCATTTGAGCTCTTTTCTTCATTCTCCTAACTAATTTCACGCTATGTCTGTATTGCCCTTAAATTAACAGTTTGAAGATTTTCAAAGCAAGTGGGCCTTTAAGCTGTTGCAGCGTTATAGAAACAACTACAGAATGTTTAATGATGATGTCCAGGTAAATAACTTTATCAGTCATTGCCAAAGTATTTTGGGTTTGGAAAAATGTGATTACAATTGTAAATGGGGGTGAACAATAAAAGTTGTTGACCTTACTTACTGACATTCTTAGGATTAGGGATATTGATTTACTCAAAAATCGAATGAAGCAAAAGATTAAGCTGCTACAAACATCTATAAAATATTCAAGGCATCTACTTGTTATGTATCTGCAAACCTTGTGTGAAGAAAAGAAAATATTATGTGCATTCACCCCACGTGTCTCATCTCGTGTTTCTTAGAGAGAGTGCAGAGTTTACTCAATAATTATGATATTCGTGTTTGCTTTACATGGCCATACTTCCAGAACATTTGCTTGTTCTTGGATGCCAGAAAACGGAGGAACTGTAGAACTTGAGATGACAAATTGTATCCATCCTTCGATACATTATTGGCCTTTTTGTTTGTGATGGGTGTTTCTTACTCTCAATGAGACATTTTTGCTTCCAGTATCCTGATTTTCTCAAGTCATTTTTCTTATTTCCTCTTGAAATTTAGAGCCGTAATATATCATTCTTATACACGTCTGCTCTTATCTTCAGATCAGATAGAATTCCTTACTGGAGTTCCTTAAAGTTTCTGTGCTCTTCATTGTTTAACCAAGTTTTGTGTTACAAGTATGATATAATTTTGTTTTTTACTCAGGGAACTGCAGGAGTTGCTATTGCTGGTCTTCTGGGAGCAGTAAGAGCACAGGGAAGGCCAATGATTGATTTTCCAAAAATGAAGATTGTGGTGGCGGGTGCTGGAAGGTTAGACTAGTAAACTGTTCTTTTCCTCTCACTGCACCATATAATTTCTTACTTGAGTTATTAGTATGCCATTATACAAGTACTGTTTCATTGTTCATATGCTTCATTCTCTCTGTATTGCATTAATGTACTATTCTTTCTATGTTCCAAGTCACTCCTATCCTGTTGTTCATATCTCATTGCCCTCAATCCTAGACATAGTGTTCGATTAAGTATAGTGGATTTGGTTATTCAGTCTTTGCATTACTGGTTGAATGGTTAGTTATGGTAGAAGATGTCGGTGTGATACTTAAAAGGAATATGGTCTCATGTTGAGTTGAATTATTGCTTCTCTCCATTTCGTATGAGTTATTTGAGGGGCGGGGGAACACACACTAACACATACATCGGGAAGTGGGGAGGATGGAGAGTTTGACTATGTTAAAGAAAATGGACCTTTGGTTGAATTCAGCCCTAAGGGCTCATTTAGTATGAGGGATAAGGGGTGACTAACCCCGGAATTAATTTTAGGATGGGTTTATCCCATGTTTGGTTGGGATAAAATCGCTGGATAACTTATCCTGGGATTGTAGTGTTATTTTTGTTCCACATTGAGGGTGAGATAACAATCGTGGATAACTTGTTCCCCAACCAAATGAGCCCTAAAGCTAGCTCTTGTTGTGAGGATTAACCAAGACCATATAAGGAGGCCACCACCATTCCCTCAACCAAGTGGAAAACTTAACACCTTCTTGTACACCTAGGGCAGATCATTTGGAATGTGGACAGCAGAACTTGCAGCTCAATATTGTGTCAACTAATAGGGATGAGTCTGCTCTGATACCATGTTATAGAAAGTGGACATTGGGCCTAACATAGCCACAATAACATGCTCTGAAATGATCTTCATAAAAATAAATAAAAAATAACCAGCTCATGAAATGAAAATTGTCTTAATCTGGAACACTCTAATAAACGAGTAGAATACTATCTGAGACATTTGGTGCACTGACTTTTCCTCCTTTTGTTATCTTAGAGCTTTCTTAAGGTGCCTTGTTCTCCAGGTGTAAATCTGTTTTGAGGAGCTCTTTATGCAGCCAAGATACTAGTTGGAATATTTGAAACATCTCATCCTTTCTTCCTTTTCTAGAGTTTATAAGTTGATCCAAATTATATACTGCTAGATGTACCCTTTAGGTGGAAATCCAGGTTGAGACCTATATCATCCTGCTATGTGATGTCAGAATCATTGGAAGTGCTAGCATTCGTGGCTTTGCTCTGCCTCCAGTTTTACTTGAGTCCATTTTACTTCTTAGGAATAAACAGAAAGACAGCCTGCCTTTTGGACATATCATTGTGGACTATATTCTAACCTAATGTTAGCTCTTATTTAATGAATCGGAAATATGAATGTTTTGACATTAGTAACTTTTGAAAGTGTATCTCTATGAGCTATGACTTAAAGAACTTGGCATACTAGGCCCGAATATCCAATTCGCGCCGATAGAAAAGCATGGTTCTGTAGTCAAAGCAAATTTCCCAAGACAGAGGGCAAGCCTATGATGTTTAGGTGCACATTACACCTTAGGCGAATCCTACATCAGAATGGTTGAAAAAGTTAGGAACTTTATAAGAATGAGTTCAAAATCAACTTTTGAGGCGTCTTTTGGGTTAAAGCCCATAGGATAAATCCATGTGGGCTTAGGCCCAAAGCGTACACTACCTTGACAGTTGGACCTGGACCGTTACTCGGATGACAGTGGTTTGGGGGTTCTTTAAGGACCGATTCACTTTATGTAGATTGACTTCGCACACTATATACTAAAAGTAATTAATTATGATATGAATTGACCATCTTTAATAAATTGTTTCTTTATCTTGATCTTTAATTTCGGTCCTCCTTACCATACTCATCCTTAAACTTTACCTAGTAGTAGGCTGCAAGAAATGCCATTTGATTGGGACATAATTTTTATCATGCAGAGTGAATAGAGAAGTTGGAAAACGAGACTTGAGTGGCTTGTTTTCCTTATTTTTAAATCTTAAATTTCTTGCTATCTGCATGAGAGACTTTTTGAGCCTTTTGCATTTACGCTAAATCTTTAAGGTTTCTATATTTTAAATCTTTTGGTTGTACAGTGCAGGAATAGGGGTTCTTAATGCTGCTAGGAAGACAATGGCAAGAATGTTAGGGAATACTGAAGTTGCTTTTGAAAGTGCAAGAAGTCAGTTCTGGGTGGTTGATGCCAAGGTAAGCATCCCCTCGTACACCCTTTTGACTCAGAACTTTCCTTGAAGCTTCAACCGAGCAGTATGACATTTTTTTGTTATTTTTTTTTCCTTGTTTCAATGACATTCTTGTTATCTTTTTCTTATTGCGGGGTTAGTACCTGTTCATAATTATCTTCGAGAATATTTACCTTTCCTTTTATCCTGTTATCATCATCCTTTTTTACGAATAGTAGAAATGATAGTTTTCATAAAATTTTTGTTCTTTGTAAGTGCATTTAACTTTTGAAAATGTTGTCTAACCATTGGTAGAAATGATAGTTTTCACTATTGCTAGTATTTTGTTATCAAACTCCTGTCCTGCAGTGTTAAGACTCTTGCCTAAGTCTTGAAGGCATGTGCAGCACATGGTGGATGTTTTGCTTAGTTTAGGTGGTGCAGGTGCATCAGTGTGGGCGTAAAGACACCAAGCTACTTTGAGGCGTCTTATCACCCATAAGCTCTATTTTGAAAGATGATTTTATCAGACAATGGATATTGTCAACAAAGGGACATATTTTGTTAGCGAATGTAATGAATGAATTTGTTACTGACTATATAAATCAAAGTTATAAATTTACTACTTCCTTTGACTAGGCACGAAATTTAGGAAAGTAAGCGAGACTTTAAAATCTTGTGGTCTTTAAACTAAAGATGTATATAATGTACCAAAATGCCCTTTGTATATGTGTTCTTAAACATGCCAGATGAGATGTTGGAATTAAATGGTTACTAAACATAGAATGTGGCATTCTTTTAAAACAGACTAAAACAGAAAGATTATTGAGACAAAGTGAGTATAAGAAAACTAGCATTTATCCTCTATTATGAATTTAAGATTTCAAATTTGTGTTTGAATCAGAAGTTTAAAATGATTTTGGGCTTGGCTACATTATTTTACTTCATATATTTCATTTAGTGGTATTTTTTTCAATACAAATATTCATTTAGTTGTTTCTTGTATTTACTGCTACTTTTTTTGCATCATTCACATAATTTTCATTTGTTTCTTCATTTACGTCATGCTTCACTAATGGTCAGGCTTGAATTATGCCTTGCACTTGAACCTTATCAATCCTTGGTGCTTTTCTATGCACACCTTTGCCAATGCTGATCCAGAGCCCAATGCATACAGATTTAAGTGAGAGCTAAGTCCTGTGAACAAGTAAAAAATCTGATGGTGGTTTGGGTATTGTGTAGAAAAATGGGGAAAAAAGTACAGATACAGCAACAGAGTGGAATATCACTTATCAATGTAGAAATTTGACGAATAGTGAGTAATTATAGGGTTATACATCATATTTAGTATCAGCCTCTTTTCGCAGTAATTATAAGGTCAACACAACAAGCAAGGTCCTGAAAAGTGCTGACATGCTTGTTGCCTGTGAGCAGTTTTCAATTTAGACTTTGGTAGTGCCTTAAATGCATTTAATGTGTTTCTTTGTCTTCTCTAGCTTAGATTGTCGAAGTAGTCTGATCCAATGGCTACAGTATAATGATATTGTAAATGTTCTTTTTTTGATAAAGTTAAAGTTAATGATATTGTAAATGTTAGTCTGGACTTCTTTTGCTTTTCTATATTCCTCTGTGGATATAAAATTATTTGGGGAAGTGAAATGTATTAGGTGGGTTTAACTATGACATAGTTATTGATGGGTGTTTAACAATGTACCTAGGGATTAATTACTGAGGCACGTGAAAATGTTGATCCTGATGCTCGCCCGTTTGCCAGAAAGATCAAAGAGATTGAACGTCAAGGTCTAAGTGAAGGCGCAACTCTTGCGGAAGTGGTAATTAACCTTTATCCTTTCATGAGTGAAAACTGACTTTCTCATTTTTATTGAAGAATCGGGGCTTTTATGATCTGTCACTCTGTCTCATCTTAGTTAGGACTCAAAGTTTTCATAATTTCTCGATTGCTTACTCTGAATATACGTTAAGTAAATTTAGATGAAAGGAAAATGTTCACTTAATGTCTGTTTCATCCATCAGATGAACATTTGAAATCTCAAGGAAATGTTGCCCGAGGCAAAAATAAGAAATTGCAGTTGTGTTCCTTATAAAAAAAAAAGAAAAAGAAATTGCAGTTGTGTTCAAATGCAACTAATTATGTTTGTGGGGCAATGGAAACTAATTGCTCAGATGAGCAGAAATAATATGATGATGGATTAACTCTGATAAGGCCAGCCAAGATATATTAGATCTTTAGATTTGACAGTTTGCCTGAATAATGATGCTGTGAACTTGTCCAACATGAAAAACAGAACATAGATCTTGATGCAAATCTTCCATAAACTAAAAGTGTGAAAGCATTCTACAAAATAGAGAGATCTACAAAATAGAGATAATGTAGGTAATTATGAGGTTGTAAATTAGCTTTGAATCACGTTGCCAATCAACTGTTTTCTGGAAGGCTTGTCTTTTCCATTGTGAGAAGCCATAACAGAGCTGAAGAGAAAGAAAGTTAGGTATGAGATGGAGAGTATAGAGATAGAAGCTTATATACCAAGAAATGCATTGATTCATGAGTGAAATATCCCATATGTTCTTTGCCATGTACTATTAGTATGACACAAATTACAATGTATTGATTCCAATCAGGTACGCGAAGTGAAGCCAGATGTACTTCTTGGTTTATCTGCTTGTGGAGGCTTGTTTTCAAAAGAGGTATTGCATATAGAAATTGATAATTTGAATCTCTTTTAGCTACATAGATATATACTGCATGAGAACATAAAATCTTGCGTGATAAATTTTAGCGAGATTTAGGATTCAGCATTCTACCACTGATGAGAAGCAACATGCTTCTCCAAATTTACTTTTTCTTGAAACTGGTAAATTTTTGTATTCCTCAGCATTAAGGGCCTATGCAGGCCACCTCCCAAAAAACTGTTACAAGAAAGGAAAAAACTTAAAAAGAAATACTTACAGAGAACCTATGAATTCCTTAATTGGAACTCCTCTTCTATATCCTGGTCTTTACACCAAAAACCTAGAGTAGTAATTACATTCCATTTGAATCTTCTGTATTGTACACTCCTTTCCTTCAAAAATTCTCTAATTCCTTCTTTCCATATAATACACCAGATACATGCTGGAACTGTTCTCCGCCATTTTTTCTGGATTTTGCTTCTCCAAATTTACTTAACATGATACTAGCATTTTTGTTACAATCTATATCATGATCTAACAATGTTTGCCAAATTTACTTAACAAAAAAGTACCTCGCTTAAAATTGTTTGCAAGTGTTCATGATTATCAAACATTCCATGTATCTCTAGCTGAAACCGATCTCTCTCTCTGTGTATTTGATGACCTTTGGAAACTAAAAAAGAGAAAATCAGGTCAGTTTAAGGATTATCATTTCATTTTTGATTAATAGCTTACTTCTTTAAAGTTTAACATAGAAAACATTGTGCTTTAGTTGGAGCACAATATTTCCCTCCCATATCTTTCTAAGCATTCATGGAGCTGCTTTAAACATTACTTACAAAGGGAAAGAAAAGGAGAATGGTATATACAAATCGAAAACATACAAGGTTTTGAGAAATTGTGAAATGTGAATATATCAGGTACTGGAAGCCCTTAAGCATTCAACTTCAACCCGGCCTGCAATTTTTCCAATGTCAAACCCAACGAGAAATGGTATATACTAATTGAGAACATACAAAGTTTTGAGGTTGATAGCATTCTCATTCACTGTTTTTCTTCATTAATAGCTGAATGCACCCCTGAGGAAGCATTTTCTGTTCTCGGGGAGAACATTATATTTGCAAGTGGAAGCCCATTCAAGGATGTGGATCTTGGTATGTAGA
Source organism: Solanum lycopersicum (assembly GCF_036512215.1). Classification (NCBI taxonomy): domain Eukaryota; kingdom Viridiplantae; phylum Streptophyta; class Magnoliopsida; order Solanales; family Solanaceae; genus Solanum; species Solanum lycopersicum. The sequence goes on along the minus strand of NC_090807.1, from coordinate 3,999,435 downwards.
GTATCAAATTGGTTCTAAAATCTGCTATCAGTATTTTGAGTTCCTCTGTCTTGATAGAGTTTTCATACTTTTCTGCTTTTGGTTAGTAGTTTTGGAGTACTGGTTTGTATGCAAGTATTATACATATATAGCAATTACAAAATAGTAATTTTATGTAAATTGTAATACTCCCTCGTTCCATTTTATGTGATGATTGTTGACTGTTTATAATAAAAAAGGACAATATATGGAGTTTTTGGAGCTGTTAGGGAGATGTTGGAATTGACTGTATGGATATTCCCACCAGTCTTTTGTAACTTTTGGTTTTTGGTACCCGTCAAAATAAAAATAGGAATATAGAATCCTACTTAGAATAAGAATAGGAATAGTGTTAGGAATAGGACTAATATATAGTTTCCTATTTCGTAAAGGATTGTATTACATTGTCTTTAGATTGAGATTCCATCTAATAATTTAGACGCAAAACAATTCAATAATATTCCTCTCATATATTTCTCACATGGTATTAGAGCCTCTATGCTTGGTAGAGAATCAATGAGCGTCCGCTGCTGGCCCATATATGCTGGCCAATGGTTAACAGAAGTAGGGCCAATAATATATGTATGAACCCCATATTCAGTGGAACATTGAAGTGACTTTCTAGGATTGATTTTGTGTCGATCCCATATCCGTCAGTGTTTGTGTAGCACCGTGCCATATTGATAGTGACTACTTTTCATATCTAATTTGGTAGCGCCATGACATCCTTCCGATGACTACTTTCTCATATCTAATTTGTGTAGCATCGTGCCATCCTTTCGTTGACTACCTTCTCATATCTAATTTGTTTAGCACCTTGCCATCCTTTTAGTGAGTACTTTCTCATATCTTATTTGGTATAGATGAAGGCATACAAGATAACTCAATAATATTTGGGTTGACAATTGTTTTATCTGCATGTGAATTTTGCAGGAAATGGTCATGTTGGACACTGCAACCAAGCAAACAACATGTTCCTTTTTCCTGGGTTAGACTCCAAATGTCCAAGTTTAAGATAGCTAGTCTAAGCTCTTCTATACTCTCTTTACTATTGACTTTCTTTCCTCCTAACAATATCTTCCGTACATGCTTCAGAATAGGACTTGGTACTCTTCTGTCTGGATCTAGAATCGTTTCAGATGGCATGTTACAGGCTGCAGCTGAGTGGTACTTCCCTTTTTTGATGCTGTTGTGAAGTTTCCAAGTCTATTTTTATCCATAGCACATGAATAGCTTCTACTTCTATTTTCTAAGTACAGTGTGGATTTTACAGTTTGGCTGCATATATGACAGAGGAGGAGGTACTCAAGGGTATTATATACCCTTCGATATCCAGGTATATGCTTTAGGAGTATTAGGTAACTTTATTTTACAGGTTTACAAGGGGACAACTTGCATACCCCCCCCCCCCCCCCACAAAAAAAAAAAAGGTTTTTTGCGGGGCTGGGGGTGGCTTCTTTGATCTACAAATTGTAACTGTGAGACTAGTAAATCATATTGTTGAGTTTAACTCGGAAATAATAAAATAGGATTACCTTTTACTATAAAAAATATATCTAATGTCAGTAACTGTGCCTATTTCTTTATTCAACTAAAAACCAATACAAAACAAAATTCACAGGACTTATTATCACACCTTGGGGCTTATATCAGTGGGTCTTACATCTCGCCCGTGGTAGACAAACATCGTCTCATGCCCTCGCCTTTATATAACTGTTGGAACGTAGTTGTGGATTGTCATTTACATTTAAAAAAGACACACGGGAGCAAAATCTGCTCATATGTTTTGCCTCTGCTGTTATTCTTTCCATCTCAATCAGTTCCTAGCAGCAAAATCAAACATTTACTGCGGGGAACTCACAGATTAATTCATATGTCATACTTACTGCCGTCTAAAAATAGATGAGGAATAGAAATTTTCGCAGTTTGACTGAGAAGTTGCTTTCCACTAAAAGATAAACAAAAATAGAATTTCAGAAAAATAAGTAAATTCAATTTCAGAGACAATGCACCTGAATTTCTTTAGTCGGAGACCAATAAGAAACTTTTCTCAAGTTGGGACCAACTCGAGTATCTGCTAAATTCCCAGTGAAACCCTCTTAATATAAGTAAATATGTCATACAAAGCTCCAGACTTCCTCAGCCGTCTTAGATCTAGTTCTCTGTGTCTCAAAGAAATCATTTTACATTTTGAAATGCATCACTAAGATGTTATTGCTCTATATGCTTCAGATTTGCATTGTTGCTAACATAGTGAATGATCTATTTTCATCACAGGATACGCGATATAACAAAGGAGGTAGCTGCAGCTGTGGTGAAAGAAGCTATAGAAGAGGATCTTGCTGAAGGATACCGTGAAATGGACAGCCGAGAGTTACGGAAACTTGATGAGGTATTTTTACTTTATGGATCTTTCTATGTACCAGTTACTTTGGAGATAAAAGGAGTTTCCCTAGCTGTCTTTGCATGATTGACTTTTTTGGACTATGTAATTAGTTAACTCAGTTACGGATGAACTAACCATTCGCATATCGGATGAAGTATGTGCTATTTGCATGTGTTATAGTTGATGGAATTGGCGAGGGATTCAACTAAGTTTCAACCCTCTGGACACAAAGAATTTCGTAATAGGCTAGAATTAAGTCAGAATGCAAGTTAAGCTCCCATAAGAATGAAGGCATATATGAAGAATGATTGTCAAATGAGACTGGTGCGTAAATGCAGGCAATTTGGATATCTTAAGTTCATTTTGTTCTAGTATAATTGCAATGATAGATAGAGATTTAATATACAAAATTAAAATTGGATTGTCACAAGTCACGGACCGATTTACCTAAGTCGTGATGGTACCTAAACCTTACCTGTTAGGCTAACCCGATAATCATGCAACCAATGTTACCTAAAATGGCATAAGTAAGTTTGAAATCAGGAAATCAGCACAAGGACATAAGTTTAAAAACAATGCAGTGTGGAAAGGTCTAAAATAACCCCCAAAGACTGGTGTCACAAGTCATGAGTGTCTAATGGAATAATACTACATCGGTGTCAAATTACAAATACTGTCTGAAGGAAAACAGTAATGAAACAAGATAGGGGAGAACTCCAAGATGCTGTGTAATAGGCTTAACAGCTCTCCCCAACAGTGTCCAAGTATTCTTGGACCCGCTCCTGAGCTCCAATGGTACTAGGGTCAGAAACGGCTCAAAAGTGCAGCAGATGTAAGCACAAGTACACCAACTCTTACGCCGTAAATAGCATCGGCCGCCCCAACAAGGTAGTAAGGAGGTTGGTCTAAAAATACCCACTTAAATAACCTGTAATAATATTATAATCTTTTTTGACAAAATAATATTATAATCTGAACAAAAGTAAAGCACATAACATCATAATGAAGTATGCAAGTATAGCATATTAATATATGCACAGATGTAGCATATTAGGATATGCACAGATACGCAAGTTGGAAATCATGGATGTATGATAAAATATTTGACCTTGAGTCCTTCACTCAACACCGGTGCTTCCAGTGCAATAATCCCGAGTGTACACTGCATCGCTGCTTTAGTGATCCGAGTGATGCAGCACAATGATCCTGCCTGTACAAGCCGCACGGACAGCTCACATGCTAACTCGTACGGACGTGTCGTAGTGACATCTAAGTATGAAATCAAGTATGCAATTACAAAGTTTCATACAATGCATGACTAACAACTAAACATCAAACATGTACACAACTCATAATGTTAAATTAGCATGAAAAACACGATGCCTATTAGCATAATTCTATAATACTTAAATTTGTGATGATACAGAAAGAACATGTAAAGCATGTAGACAATAATATCTTATATCCCATATAACAATCATAACCCCGGTACCCTCTTATCTCTTGTCATCTTACATATTTGGTACTTGCATATACATTAGTATACATAAAACATTATTAATTTGGAGAAATTCCCTTATTGAGGTCAAAGCCTTATCTTACCTCGATCTGAAGTAACTCTTAACCTTCTCAAACCGCCTTTCCTCGCTCTGAATACTCAACTAAGCTTGATCTATTCAAAAGAATACTCTATAAGGTTAGATGAATCCTTGTTGTCGATTCCATATTTGAAAGCTCCGTCGAAGCAAAGTCAACCCAAAAAGGTCAACCCCGTGTGTCGTGGTCAAATTCCAAAATAAATTTATGTATTCGAGTTACTCATAACCCTACAAGTCCGAATCTACAATTAGATTTCTAGTCCAACTCAGGAGTAAGTGCGTGAGAACCTATTTTCCTCATAAGGAAGATAGTTTTAATATTGGAATGGTGTTTAATATAACAAGATATAGAGAATTCATACATCCGATCCCAAAAGCTAGTTCACAAGGCGCGAGAATTGCCTATACCATATAAGGATACCAATTATCTATTACACAACCAATGTGGGACTTCTGGCTCCACTTATCCCCATCCTCTGCACGCCCAAGACTTTGAGATGTGGAGCATGGACAATATAACATGGGAGACAACATGGGTAAACCAAGGACTGGGATGGATCTGTACTCCTATACTATGTTAAGAAATGGGTCTTCGGACAAACCCAACTCCAAAAGAGCTTGCTCATGAGGTGAGAACTGCTAATGACCATTTAAGGATACAAATTATCCATCCCACAACTGATGAGGGACTTCTAACAAGGTCCAATAAATTGATTGATTTCTACTATTTAGCTTGACTTTGAATTTTTGGTTTTGTGATAGTATTTAGAGAAGAAGCAAGAAGATGTAGTATGAAATGAAATAGAGAAACATAACAGTCGATTAAGGTTAAAGGGAACTGTATAAGCAGTGTGTGAGTCCTGTTGTACTATTGTGCATAAAAAGCATGAAGCACAAAAGAACCAAAATCTGAAGTAGAGCATTTTCAGTTACCAGATGATGTGACTCACGGGGACATTAAAAGGATCTGCAAAAAAGGGACTCAAGCATGAAGCTAGAACTCATTAGTACGCTCCACTTCGATGAGCTATTGCACATATTACCTGCTTCATAAAAGGTCATTCTATATATTTACAGAAATGCCTTTGGCAGATGATCACCTCAATATTTAGAAGCTGGCTAAAGTGTTATACCATATGGGATCTTAACAACTCTCTTATAATTTACGTCTTTTATAATTCTAGAAATGAACAAAAAACTGTTCAGCTAGCATAATCATCATAAAAGATATCCTCTTCCATCCGTATGCTCATTATTGTAGGTGCTACTTTGTTTCTTACTTCCTGAGAGAAATTGAAATAACTAGGTAGCCCTCCTAATGCACTCTCTCTCCTTCATCCACAGATTGATAGACCTTGAAACTGGTTTGGCTCTCCTTTTTTAGGATCACCATGTTCCATCATTTCTCAAGGTTTCCCGCTGATGTAGCTTCTCAGAGTGTTATTGCACTACCACTTAGGAAAACCTAAACCTTTTTTGATCGTTCGAGTAGTTTGTTCTGTTGGTTGTAGTAATTGCCTACAGTAATATTATTTCAAAACTTGGTTACTTTAATTGGTGGAACTCTATTGCAGGCACAAATATCTGAGTTCGTGGAGAACAATATGTGGAGTCCGGATTATCCAACACTGGTTTACAAGAAAGATTGATCATCTATGGATGCTTGCAAAGCTTCATTTTTTCATGTTTCTCGCAACATCAGGAAGGGCGTGATGGATCAAATACGATAATGGACATTTTGTGACATGATGCATGGGATCATGTTAAATTTAACATCCAGTAATATCCCATTCATCAACATTTGATTGACTGATGACTTCTTGATATTATAGCTTTTATTGAGTAGTCCATAAGTTGGTTGTCTGTAAAAGTGAATAAACTTCCAGTTCTGACTTCGAGCTTCGTCAACGCAGACGATGTAGTCTTATGGGCTGTTGCTGCACAAATGTACTATAAATTGCCCTGTGATGTAGTTGTTGTGTAGAAGTGTTTGTGAAGTTCTGATAGTTCTCTGTACTCTATTTGACTTGTACAATAAAGGGATCACTAGTATTCACACTGTTTCCTCAAAAATATTACTACTAAACAAAATGGGATAAACTTTAGTACATAAATGGAGGTAGAATTTTTCGATTCAAATTTGAGCTCCAGTGCTCTCTTTAGTTATAGTAACCGAATTGGTAGTACAAGAGCCATTTCATTGTAAATTTATGGAGCTTAAGGGGTCGGATCTACGTGAATGTAAATTCACTCGATAAAATATTACACGATATATGTAAGATGTGTGTAAATTCACTCTGCAAAATATTATAAGGTATATGTAAGATATGAGTGTAAATTTGCTCGGCAAAATATTACACAGTATATATAAGATAGTTTTTCAAACTTTTTTCCATATATACTAATTTCGAACAAAAAAGAAGAAAGATAGCCAAATGGTAGTAGATTGTGTATCTTTAGTTTATGGGTTTGATTCTTGTATGGATGCACATGCTGCCTAGTTTTTTTAAAATTTAATTCTTTTGAGTTTGTACTTTCAACTCTAGTTCACATATTAATATTTATTTTTTGAAGCGCCTGACATGAGATTTTGTTACTAGTGATATGAAAAGAAATTTGAAATGACTTTTTTTTAAAGAAAATAAGATATATATATATATATATATATATATATATATATATATGTTTGAGAGTACTCGTTAAGGAATTCGAGTTTAGGTAATGGCTGAAAACATGGGGAAGAAAAAAAAGAGAAAACTAAACAAAAAATTAGCTAAATAAATTTTCACATGCTTATTTTGAGTGTGTGTTACGGGAAAATAAGCTTAAATTGCCGGTTAATTTTTCAATTAAAGAAAAAGGACAAGTGGGTCCTCATTCTTTTCTCTGTTTTCTGATTTTTAATATTGATAAAGAAGGATGAAATTATTATTTTAAAAAATTTAAGGATTTAAAATAGCATTTTTAAAATTGTGATAAAAACTTAAAGCTTGAATTGTATATCCCATTAATTTTTGAAGAGTTTCTTTTTAGATAGAACATGACCGGACGGGGAGGACGAAGGGACGGAAATTAGGGAAAAGTTTTCTAACTTTTTGCTTCTTCTTCAACTTTAAAATCATTCAACTTTTTCTATTGTGTCTTCTTTTTGATCATTCAATGTAAACTTTCTTCTCTTTTCTATTTCAAAATATTAAAATTAGGGTTTCATAAAGAAGAAAATCATTATCATCTATCTATGATTTATTTTTTTTTTGTTATTTTTGCATTGCTTTTGTTCCGTTTGAAGTTGACATTAATTCAAAAGAGTTTTTTAGTCCGTATAAAATTATTTTGCGATAATGAATTTAATGAATCAAATTTAGTAAATTCAGGCAACAACTCTCGTAATTGTATGGACAATTATCGCAGTTGTTTCAGCCAACAACTTTCGTAGGTGTCTGGACAACTACTGAAGTTGTTTATAGGAATATTTAGAAGTATCTCTCAGATAAAAATGGTCCAACAACTGCATGTAGTTGTTGGACGACTAGAATCATTCAGATGAAAAATGGTCCAACAACTGCATGTAGTTGTTGGACGACTAGAATCTTTCAGATGAAAAATGGTCCAACAACTGCATGTAGTTGTCGGAGGAGACTCGATAAGTTGTTTCCACAACTACAATAGTTGTTGGACAACTGTGTTCAGTTGTTGATCAGTTAATTAGTTGTCAGACAAATAATATAATTATTGATGTGTATTACAATAAAACATTTTTTATTGATCCTATTAATTTAATTTTATACTATTTATCAAATTTTAAAACTATTTTAGTGTAGATATAATGCGTCAATATAAGAGGAAGAGAATTGGAACATCTTCTTCCAATCCAAATGCTGGAGAAAAAGTTGTGAGCTTAATTGCTGCTAAAAAAAGAGGTACTCCAACACTTCAAAGTAGTAAGAGTAGCATCGACTTATTAGGAGAAGAAAAAAGTGATGTAAATAGCGACAAATAATCTAGTGAGATGGAAAAAAGTAGTGAGAGCAATAGTGTCCTATTAGGTGAAGAAAAAAGTGACGAGAATCGCAACAAAAATTCAAGCTAAAAAGAAAAAGAAGATGAGAGCGATGGAGATAAATTATGTAGAGAGTCCAGTCATAACAACGAATTTCACTTTCTTTTCTAATTTCACTGATTGCTGGCTTAGAGAAGGAAGAGAATGACATCGAAGTCCAGTAATAATAATGAATTCTGTAATGTCAAAACAAATTGGCGAACCATTATAATCAATTTAAACCTCTTTTTTCTTTTCATCAAAAAATATAGGATGAAGATTAAGACCATGTACTAACTTCATTGGAGGTTGCCTTGCTGCATCTTTATCCAACTTCAAAAAGTGATCAAAGCGAGACTTTTAACAATCATTTTCAATATTTCGTGCGATTAGAATCTTTCTGAACTCAACTGCAAAATCGACTCTCGCATTAATTTTAGAATCGTAAGACCTAGTCACATTCAAGTGAGTCTTAAATTTATATGTACCATTGAAAATGATGTTGACATAATCTAGAGAGGATTCAATACCTTCTTCTTTTTCATCTGATGGCTCACTTTCATTTTCATCCCTTTTTCACTAGATTAATCTCCATCACTTTCATTACTTTTTTTTTTCTCTACTTAATTTATATCCGTCGCTCTGCTATTCTCATTACTTGTTTCTTGACCTAATAGATCACTGCTACTCTTGTTATTTTCTTCCATCTCAAAGAATTGGTCGCCACTTTTTTCCTCACCTAATAGGTCACTGCTGCTCTTTCTGCTTTGAAGTATTGTAGTACTTCTTTTTTTAGCAGCAACTAAGCTCTTAGCATTTTCTCGAGCATCTGAATTGAATGAAGATGTTCCAATTCTCTTCCTCTTATATTGACACATTATATCTACACTAAAATAGTTTTAAAAAACTAATAAACAATATAGAATTAACTTGTTATAATCAGTAAAAAATGTGTAATTATAGTACATTAAACATTTATAATTATATTATTTATCCTACAACTAATCAATTGATCAACAACTGAACACAATTGTCCAACAACTGACATGCAATTGTTGGGTGATTTTGTATCGATAGGTATGCCCAATTATTACTATAAACAGTTTTAGTAGTTCTCCACATATCGATCTACGAAAGTTGTTGGTTGAAACAACTAAATTGGATTCACTAAATTCATTGACACAAAATAATTTTATACGGATTAAAAATCTTTTTGAGTTAATTTCAACTTCAGACGAAACAAATGCGCTGCAAAATAACAAAAGAATATCATAGATAGATGATAATGATTTTCTTCTTTGTAAAATTCTAATTTAAATATTTTGAAATTGAAAAGAGAAAAAAAATTACCTTGTACGACTAAGAAGAAAACACAAATGCAATGCATTCGAGTTTACGTATTAAATATTTTTTTTGAGTTAATTTCAACTTCAAACAAGACAAATACAATGCAACATAACAAAAAAAATATCATAGATAGATAATAATGATGTTTTAATATTTTGAAATAGAAAAGAGGAAGAAAATTTACCTTGTATGACTAGAAAGATAACAAAATTGAAAAAGTTGAACGATTTTGAAGTTAAAAAAAAAAACGCAAAAAGTTTTAAAAATTTCCTAAATTTTCGTCCCTTCGTCCTCCTCTTCTGACTGTGTTCTAACTGAAAAGAGATTGTTCAAAAACTAATGGGGATATAAAATTTAGTCTTTAAGTTTTTAACACAATTTTTAAAATGTTATTTTAAGTTTAAAAGTAATAGTTTAATCCTTTTTTTACCAATAAGGATAAGACATAAGTATTCCTAAACTATAACCGAAATTTCAGACCTTAATTAAACTAAGAATCTATTACCTTCTGAATTCATTTTTTATATAATTTTGTACACTTTTTGATTTATGTGGCACAATCCTTGACTCCACACAGTTCAAGTGCGTTAGAGATATTTGAATGTCATATAAGTCAAATACAAAATTTAAAAAAAAATGGATCGTAGATAATATGACCTTAGTTTAGTTAAGATATGTCATTTGTTATTAATCTACTAACCTGTATTTATAAGGTTAACCAATGAACAGAAACAGAAATAAGATGAAGTAGAAAATACATAAAATACAAGAATTAATCCGAGTCCACAGAAACTACTGTGTGTCCTTGAGAAATTTAATCCCCTCACTGTACCCAAGGTTATGGATTAATTTCTCCCAAGATAAAATAGATTAAACTTGTTAAAGAAATAGCGGTACCTCAAACTTCTTTAACTTTAACGAACTTAAGAACAACAACAAGTCACACAGACTCAGTCGATCGACACTTTGATTTTTATTTGAGAGGAAAAATAAATGCAGAGAAGGAAAAATTTTCAGTATTTAAAAAAATCAAAAATTGACTTCCTTTTATAGTCATTTTCAGCAAGAAATATGTCTGTTCAGTGAAATCTGTTCAGACCCATTTTATCCAGAAAGTTGTGTCTTTTGGAAAAATAACAACTTTTCTGAAAATTGTGTCTTTTAGAAAAATAACGACTTTTTGGAAAGTAACCGTTAATATTCACATCACATCCGAAGCCGAGCGACGATGGCGCGAGGGGGCATCTTCTTCTTAGCTCTTTAGGAAGTAATGAAAGTGTTTCCTTCTATAAGAACAACAATTTCCCTTTCTTTTGCCGATATCGTGAATCTTCTTCTTCACAATTTCACCATTAAAGTATCATAGATGAATTTCATCAAATTTAAACGATCATCACCTTATTCCATCTATATCTCCAACAAATCTACAAGAATATGTAAACTCACTTCATCCTTATGCTTCTCTTTCTCCCCTCCTCCTCCTCTTTCTCATTCTTTCTTTCTCTTTCTAAATATGAATTCATAATCAAATACATTATATTGTTTGAATCAGTGTTTTAAAAGGCGAAGACATGATACAAAACGTTTTACTTAGTATAAGACGAAATGTAAGCCTCGAGACGTGGGACGTAAGCCTTATGGATCTATAAATTTATAATTTATAGTATAGTATAACACCGTAATAACACAAAATTATAAAAATAAATCAACACTTTGAAATAACATATATGATTGAATAAACTAATTGAAAATAAAGTTCTAACATGATTATACAAGTACAAATAATATATCATAATTTTCTAATAATAAAAGAATCAATATTTCTCATTTTTTTTATCATACTATACGATTTACCCCCAAAACAAAATAATTAATATATTACTATTGTTAATAAAAAAATATATATATATATATATTACTATTATAATAAAAACATCACTTTGTGAATAAAAATCAAATTACTTTCAAATACCTACATAAAATATAATAATTTTGAGAAATATGACAAAACCATGAAGACCAATGATAAGTGAAGAAGTAAAATTTCGTGACGCATTTATAAAAAAAATCTTACGTATTATATAATTACTTTCACAATGTTACCAAATATAAAAGATTCGATACTAAAACTTGTTATTTGAGTTATTTTCAAATCTTCTTTATCTATATAGATTAAAAATTATTACGTATCAATCAATATTAAAGAATTTTGAGGGTCAACAATGTTAACTAAAGATTTTAACGCATAATTTGTGTAAGATCTTTTAGGCGAGCCTCGAGCGTTGGACGTGCTTAGGGTGTACAGTCGGACACTTAGGGCGTATTACCAAACTAAATCCACACTTGAGTCTCAAAGCAATTTGCTAGAGTTCTGCCTTAGAGCGAGTCCGAACAGAGTTTTTAAAACACTGATTTGAATAAATTAGTAGATATTTAATATCAAATTATTTGTCGAATGAATTAGTATATATTTGATATCAATAAGAATTACGTAGGATATCTGTGATTTTAGGCTAACCAAAACACAAATATACATGAATTCTGTATAAATAAAAAATTTGGTTTTATTGCCTTGTTAACCTCGTGAGACAATCGTTTTAATAACCTTGACAATTAATATGACAAGAAAATAATAAATTTTCTAAGCTAAACATACAAATAGAAATGATCTCAGCGGATAAAAGTGAGGGGAAAACAAATTTTAATAACTCAATTGAATGATCATCTGAATTTTCACTTTCTTGTTGAATATACAATATTCCGCTCAATAATTTTCTCCTCGTACATCCATTTCTAGAAGGAAAAAGGGACAAATATACTCTCAAACTAGCGCAAATGGTATACAGATAGCCTCCGTTATACTTTTGAGACATTGATGTCCCTGCCGTTCAAAAACTAAAATATTATATACTTTTTATACTAACGGACATACATGTGTCATAATCTATCCAAACTCGATATTTATTAAACATCAAATCGACGGATAAAATAAAATCACGTGTCCCTATTTAATCTCCCGTTAAAGTAAATGACATATATGATCTACTTTTTGAATGACAAAAACATACATATCTCAAAAATATAACAAAGAGTATATGCATATTGTTTACGATAGTCCAGAATATATTTTTCCTTTTCGAAAGTGTGGAAAAAACAAAAGAAATTTGTACTCTTTTTGTAAATGGTAAAATGAACCAAACACCCCTAGCTTGTTTGTAAGGCCACAATGATCACACACATATCCATATTACACTATTCTTCTTCAAAACTATAGAATTAAGCATGGCTTCACTGCCCATCAACCCAACCTTCAATCCTTACACCCCTGGCCCTGGCACCTCTAAACCCAGTTCATTTCAGAAATCCCCACAGACCCATTTAGATGGCACAAACGAGAAATTTCTCAATAAATCTCACTACTTCAAGCTCCTTGGGTCTCTGTGCAAAGAGAGTAAACTTCAAGAAGCTGTGGACTTTCTTAAGGAAATGGAGTATGGGAATTTATATGTTGGACCTGAGTTCTATGGTGAACTCCTCCAAGGCTGTGTCTATGAGAGAAACCAGAAATTGGGTAAGCAAATTCATGCCAAGATTCTAAAAAGGGGTGATTTTTTTGCCAAGAATGAGTACATTGAGACAAAGCTTGTGATTTTTTATGCAAAATGTGATGTTTTTGATGTTTCCAATCATTTGTTTTGCAGACTGAGAAAACAGAATGTGTTTTCTTGGGCTGCAATTATTGGACTGCATTGTAGGATGAATTTGTCTAAAGAGGCGTTGTTGAAATACATTGAGATGCTTGAAAATGGGATTCTTGGTGACAATTTTGTCCTCCCAAATGTATTGAAAGCTTGTGGTGCTTTGAATGTTGTTGAATTTGGGAAATGTGTACATGGGCATGTCCTGAAATTGAGTTATGAAGATTGTGTATTTGTGGCTAGTAGTCTTATTGATATGTATGGGAAATGTGGGGTTTTGGATGATGCACGGAAGGTGTTTGATTGTATGTGTGAAAGAAATGTAGTTGCATGGAATTCGCTTATCGTGAGTTATATGCAAAATGGATTCAATGAGGAAGCTATTGGAGTCTTCTATGATATGAGAACTGAAGAAATTGAACCAACTCATGTAACTCTGTCGAGTTTTCTTTCAGCTTCAGCCAATTTATGTGCTCTACAAGAAGGTAAGCAAGGCCATGCTATATCTATAGTAAGTGGTTTAGATTTGAATAACATATTGGGAAGCTCACTTATAAACTTTTATGCTAAAGTTGGTTTGGTTAATGATGCTGAACTAATATTTGATAGGCTGTTTGAGAAAGATGTAGTAACGTGGAACTTGCTAATGTCTTGTTATGTACAATCTGGTAAAATTGACAAAGCTCTCAACTTGTCCCGTTGGATGAGACTAAAGGGTTTTAGATTTGACTCCGTGACACTATCAACAATATTATCTGCCTCAGCAGAATTAAGAGATTTGAAACTTGGCAGAGAAGGGCATTGTTTTTGTATCAGAAACAATTTTGAGAATGACATAGTTGTAGCAAGTGGTATTATAAATATGTACTCCAAATGTGATAAAATCCCAGATGCAAGACGGGTTTTTGACTACACATTGGAGAAAGATCTAGTCTTGTGGAATACATTATTGGCTGCTTATGCAGAAGTGGGTTTAAGTGGTGAGTCATTAAGATTATTTTACCAAATGCAGCTTTATGGTTTACAACAAAATACCATATCTTGGAATTCTGTAATTCTTGGATTCTTAAGAAATGGACAGATAAATGAGGCCATAGACATGTTTACACAAATGAAAACTGTTGGTTTAGACCCTAACACGGTTACTTATACTACTCTTGTCAGTGGTCTATCACAAAATGGTCACAACAGTGAGGCACTTGCATATTTTAAACAACTGCTTCAAGCAGGGTATCGACCAAATAATGCAAGTATTGTTGCTGCCCTCTCAGCTTCTACAAATATGGCGTCACTGCACGACGGAAGAGCCATTCATGGATACATTTTAAGGCAAAAGATTCCATTATCTCTTCCAGTAGCAACTTCATTAGTTGATATGTATACTAAATGTGGAAGTGTAAATTGTGCAAAATGCATTTTCGATTTGATTCCAGAAAAGGAGTTGGCCTTGTATAATGCTATGATATCTGGTTATGCTTTACATGGCCGTGCTATTGAAGCACTTGCATTGTTCAAACGTCTCTGCAAGGAAGGCGTGGAACCAGACAACATAACCTTCACCAGTGTGCTATCCTCTTGTTGTCATGCTGGACTGGTAAAAGAAGGCTTAGACGTTTTTTATGACATGCTCTCTCTGTATCATATGGAGCCGAGAGTGGAACATTATGGTTGTATGATCTCTCTTCTCTCTAGGTGTGGTGATCTCGATGAAGCTATGCAGCTCATTCAAAGTATGCCTTTCAAACCTGATGCAAATGTTTTTGAATCACTGCTCGTTGCTTGTAGAGAACTCAGAGAGACAGAACTCGAGGAGCATATCGCTAATTGTTTAATTAAGATGGAACCGGACAATTCAGGACACTATGTGTCACTTTCAAATGCATATGCAACAACTGGAAGATGGGATGAAGTCTCAAAACTGAGGGATTTGATGAAGAAAAAGGGTCTTAGGAAGAGACCTGGATGTAGTTGGATTCAGGTTGGAACAGAATTTCATATGTTTGTTTCAGGAGACAAGTGGCATCCACACACAGAGGAAATAAGTACAATATTGGCTTTGCTGGATATGGAAATGCAGCTTCCTAGATTCTTTTTCAACAATTGAGAATATCAAGTAATGATTCCTTGGGCACATTTGTACTCGTGTTAATCAGATACTATCAAGATCGCAATTTTGAGAGGCTAAAAATGACTTGAAGACCAGAAAAGCCCCAATACAAGAGATTGCCAATCATGCAATCACTTGTGAAAAGATATATCTGTATTCTTCTTCAGGAGACAACATTGAAGTTTTGATGCTGGACCAGTTCATATAAATTTCCTGATGGATCAGAGGCTTAGTTGAGACAACAGTATGCTTTGTGGGCAAAAGGATTTCTTGTGTGTTAACCACAACCTGGGTATGGCCAAGTGAAGTCTATAATCTTGGCAGTGGGCATTTCTAACAAGCCAATGTAGTACTTGCCTTAGTTGCGCAGACTCTTCACTTTTGATGCCGCACCCGTCTCGGTTTCTCCAAACATACACTACTTCTGGCAAATCCGACACACACCCGTTGGCACATTTGAAGAGTCCGAGCAACATAGATACTTGCATCATTTATTCACAACAAAGACTAATGTATGGATTGGATAGATGACAGATGATTCCTACATGAGTTTTCTAATGGAAGTACTTCTGTTCTTCTAGGTTGGGGTACTAAAGACTAAATTGAAAACTTTAAAGCTAATGGAGCTGCTGTAAGTGAATACATTTGGCATCCTTTTCTAGTAATTTCTCTAAATTGATTACAATTCATCACATTTTTTTATGACTAGCAATTTACCTTGAAAATTTAGTGCTCAATGTGTTGATCCTCGAATGCCTTCTGTGTACAGATCATTCTCTTCCATTTCCATTTTTCACATTGATGCACAAACTTCCATGGAAGGAGGGCATTAGCATCTATCCATTGTTTGCTAGAAAATGGAGAAACACACTAAGATAAACTTTTCTAGGATGCAAGAAGAAGTGAGGTGTTATCATAGATCAAGTTGGTGAAAGCTCCTTTATGTATCGATCCATAAGGTAATTGATCCTTCCATGTGTTAATTTGCAAGTTTTGCTATTTTGTAATTTCGAGAGATACTAAATGCAACAGTGGCATTTCGGTCTTTATTCTTACTGGTCTGGAACAAGTCATTTATCCATCTAGGAAGTAAAAGGATTTATATAAACCTGGTTGTTGAATGTGCAAACAAATCCTACATTGGTAGTTGAAAAGATGGGGAAGCTACATATAAGGTGTAGATATACTCTTACTAGCGTGAAACTTCTCAGAGAAAACCATGTGGGATTGGCCTGAAGCAGACAATATCATGGGATTGGTCTGAAGCAGACAATATCACACCATGTTAAGAATATCTTTCAGCTAGTTTAGTCCAATAACTAATATCAGAACCAATGATTTGACAATATGATTATGGAGATGGTGGAGTGATGCTGTGGGGCTCGATATGTTAACTTTACCATACCAAAGGTAGCTTTGAGACAAACACGCACAAGTAGAAGCTCTTTCCGGGCTTTGTTGACCATAAATGGTCAGTCATGTGGGTAGCAGATTGTTAATCTTAAAATTTGACCCATCAATCATTGGTAATGGGCATGTGAACTTAGTTCAAGGAGAACTGTGGATTATTGTAATGGGCCACATGGAACTTCATTTAATGGGAGATTGTTGGGTGTGTTAACAAAATCCTACACTGGTAGTTGAAAAGATCGGGAAGGTACCATGATAAAACATAAAAGAGGATAAATGATCTGTAAATACAACCAGTTAAATTACATTTGAGGAGTAATGGTCATAACTCTTAAATTTTATTGCTGATCATTTGTTTTTACAAAGTGCCAACAGCTCTTCCACCACACCATCTATCTCTTCATCCCCTATTACATTCATATATTCACTCAGTTCCTTAGCTTTCTTCCTCATCACTTCCCCACCTTTCTCCACTACCACCTTCCTTATCGCCTTTGCAATCTCTTCACTTTGTAGTTTCCCTCTTTCTTCCCTCACTACCTCCATTCCCATCCCAATATACTCTACAAGCTTAGCGTTCATTGGTTGGTCAGCCTGCATAGGCATGGCAATTATGGGCACACCACATTTCATGCTTTCCATGAAAGAACTCCATCCACAGTGGCTCACGAACCCTCCAATGCTTGTGTGTTGAAGAATTGTTGCTTGAGGAGCCCATCCTTCAAAAATTATTCCTCTTTCTCCTACCCGCTCAAGAAACCCTTCTGGTAATGCATCTCGAATTTTAGTTCTTTCACCTTGTGGAAACCTGATGACCCAAATGAAGTTCACTTTGCTAAGCTCGAGTCCTTGAGCTACTTCATGAATTTCTTCCTTTGATAGAAAATACTCACTCCCAAATGAAACAAAGACAGCTGAACCTCTATGTTTCTTGTCAAGCCATTGCATGATATCCTCACTGTCATCTTTGTTGGTGGATTCTTGAACTAGTGTACCAACTGGGACTATTTTCTTGAAGACTAAACTTGAAAGATAATCAATATATTTCCCTTCGAAACCTCTGCAGGTTTTTATCAGAACAATGTCCTGTGATCGCCTAAGACCCTCATCGAATGGGAACTTCCAACCAGGGACAGTATTCTTCAATGAAAGTATTTCTTGTTCATGCAGGTAAAATTCAGTAAAGGGGAACATTTCCTCTGGCCTATCACACACGTGGATGCCCAAAGCAATCACGGCTGCACCAAAAGTGAGGAACAGCACAGCAGGAATGTTCACAGAGGAGGCGCAGTCAGCAGCCCACGGCAGATTGAAGTCATAAATGACCAAGTCTGGCTGTAGAGTTTGTAATATCTTAGAAAAGTTTGGAGTGCTCATTTCAAAAGTACTTTTGAGAGTTGTCATGAGATGGGGTGGAAGGCCATTGGTAGTATGGTAATGAGGAGGAAGATTTGGCAATGAAGGAAGATGAAAATCAACTAAATCTATTGACTGAGAATACTCCTGTGTAACTCTTTTCTTGATTGAGCTTAGACATACAGGAGTGGAACAAATGTAAATGTGCAAGTTTCTATTTGCAAGCTTCTTGGCTAGCTCTAGGTATGGATTAATGTGACCATGGGCTAGCCATGGTAACATAAGTACACTAATGGTGTTTTTCTTGGCCTCCATTAACAACTCTGTGTGCTACAATTGTAACAAATATATGTATATATGATGATGATAAACTTTTGCTAGTATTTGCTGATCTTTGTTATGGGTTGCTAAATGGCATGGTGAATATATAGTAGTGGTATATACAGGGTCAAAAATGTCCTTAAAACTATTACGCACCACAATCGATTACGTAGGAAATATAGCATTACTATTTATATTCATTTGAATGGTAGATGACATGACTTAACGATCCAGCATACTATAATGGAACAAACACTAATTTATGGTTATTTATAGGGTTGAGCAATCAACCTAAATAATAAGAGATGAATTTATGATTTTTAGAATACTAAGTGTAGCACTTAAATAAAAGGAGAAAATTATATAAAGTGGGAATTAATCTTTTCATATTTTTAGATAAATAACTCAACACTCAATTAAATGCACCCGTTCAACCATTAGTGCGAGTAGATAATATTAATATACCAATAAAAAAAATATATACATAAAATATTTAACTCTACAAAGAGATCTCGTAAATTCACGTGCATCAAAATTAGCCCAACAAATCTGCCCTGTAAATAACCACAACTTTTTTTTAGGTAATAGTGAATTAAGTTACCCAGCTTGTTACTTCACCTCTTTCACTTACCGTTTCTATTACTCCCTCTGTTTTAAAGTACTTGTTAAGTTTCACTTTTAAAGAGTTAAATTATGTAAATTTTGATCATTATTTTAAAAAATGTTACAATATTAAGATAAAAAGAATCACGATTTATAACAATATTTCTAATTTGATGTTTTTTGTTTAGGACTTCTTTTAAGTAAATGAGCTAAATATTAGTAGTATTATCTGTTTATTCAAATTTATATATATATATATATATATTTATATATATGATATTATTTTCTTTTTTAATTAGTTAAAAAACTAATGATATACTTTTTAAAATAATCAATCTTTAAATTTTTTTGTTTTATCCTTAATAATATAATTTATAATCATATAAATAGTTATAATTCATTTATACCATAATTTTAAAATCTTTTTTTATATTCATAAATTTCATATCTAATCAAAATACCATAAAAGAAAAGTAATATTATTTTTAGTTAATATACAATCACATCAGGGATTTGCAAATCAGAATATCCATGGAGTAAAAGCAGACATTAAGCTAGCATTTGGTCATAAATTTCTGAATATTTTTGTAAAATTGGATTTGAATGAAGTTTAACATGTATTTGGTCATAGTTTTGAAATATATTTACTTTTTAAAAACAGTAAAAAAAAAAAACCACACACAACATAAAACATGATTTATACCTACTAGTTTTAATACTGTATAAAAAGAAACCCATTAATTTGACATAAAACTATCATTTTAATGATTATAAATTATTTGAAAATCATAACACTATTTTTTAAAAAAGAAATACTAATAACACAATTACTAGCTACTACAAGTCATCAAATTCCACATAATTATGAAGTCCATCTGTGCAAAAAAATAATTAACATTAGTAATAGTTATTGTTTAATATAATCTTCTCGTATTTTACGAATAATGTCTTCATGACGAGTACACATTTCTAGATTAGGAGGGCAACACTATTGAGTGTTTTGATGAACAGGATAAAAATATTTTGCTTTTAATTAAAAATTTTAGGTTCGTATCTAAATTATTTTTTTAATAGAAAATATTTCTTTCTTTTAAATTCCCTTAAGCAGTGCAAATTAGACTCAATATAATTGACATCCCAACACAAATATCAAACACAGAATAAAAAAATAAGATTTATTTCAAAATTTTATATCATTTTTGTTTTTCTATAATAATAATAATAATAATATTTTTAACAAGTTAGTTGAGCAACTCTCCAAATCAAATGAAATGATAAGTGAATTTAAGTATGTTGCAACCGAAATATACGACAGAGGAATACGATTTTTATTTTTATTTTGATTTTTTTGGCTCAGATTTATGTCTCCATCTCGTTCCCACTGTGTCTCTTGAATATCTAATACGGTCCATAAATTTTGGAGATGTTTAAATAATCTATTTTATCAGAGTGTTAAATTTCACAGTAGAGACGAATTGAGATGTTTTGATGTGTATATTCAAAGTTGGAGAGTTTACTTGTCAGCTGAGGCCAAGTTTAAGCGTCTGTTTATATATTATGCCTAATATTTTGCTATAAAAATGCTCAACTAGAATAAGAAAAAATACTATTCTTTTCATTATATACAATAACATTTCATTTTGTATGGTGTTTAAGATAGTGGTGGATCTAGGATTTTATATATTATGCCTAATAATTTTGCTATAAAAATGCTCAACTAGAATAAGAAAAAAATACTCTAATCTTTTCATTATATACAATAACATTTCATTTTGTATGGTGTTTAAGATAGTGGTGGAACCTTGGTACAACAAGGTTAAAAGAGTCTTAAGTATCCACCCTAGAACCATTGGGCCAACTATATGATTTATTAATTGGATGTTCTATGTTAATTTTATACAAATACCTATCAATTTCTACATAGATATATATATTTAGTAACGAAATTAATGGGTGCTCGAGCACCCGGCGGCGGACACCATGTGGGTCCGCCCCTGGTTTAAGAAATAAAGACTTTTGACACATACAAAAAGTACCAATATGCTAGAGTATAGAAATATGTCGTTTGTTTGGAACAAACTTAAAAAAGAAAGAGCATCACATAAAAATGGGTAGATCATAGTGGACATACAACAAACCACTTTGAAGTTTGTTTAGATGTTCAATCAAATTAGTTTTAAGGAAAAGAATAACCTTTACGCTGATCATATAACAAACCTACTTCTTTCAAGATTGTATTGGTGTTCCGATAGGCGAGAGGTGTGAAGCCAGATCATACTAAAGATGATGATAGATTTGTACATCACCAGTTTCCGACTCATGTTTTGATCTTTTTCATGCATGAATTTCTGGTTCCAACTCTTCTAGAGCTGTCCATAACTTCGAATCGTTGAAATCCTTGATAACAAATGTTGCCCCAGCCTCTGAAAGTAATTTTTCGGGGTTCCTTAGACCTAAACCTACAACCGGCATTCCAGCTGCAACTCCAGCTTTTATTCCAGAAATAGAATCCTGTTCAAGAGGAAAAAGGGACAACGAAAATGTTAAAAACATATTGTTGTTCTCCAACAGTTTTCGTTTATGCACGTTTACCATAAGATTTCTATGTGTATTCCAAACCTCAAAAACAAACGCGTGCTTAGGAGATACTCCTAGTTCTTGAAGAGCCTTCAAGTAAGGGTCTGGAAAAGGTTTTGCTCGTTCACATTCACTTCCGATGATAAGAAGTTCAAAGAAATCTGAAAGGCCTAGCATTGAGATAATCAGCTCAGCGTTCGGTCTTGGAGCATTAGTAACAGCTGCTCGTTTCAGACCGCGGTCCTCAATCCATTTGCATACCTCCTCAAGCCCATTCAATGGTTTTAGCTGTTCCGATGCAATTCTGTGGATTATCACAGAAATGTTGTTATGATCGGCTTCAAAACATTATAGCAAGCAAATCTACCTTATTTAATGTAAAAGAAAATAGAACTCGTAGATATTGGCCTACGCGCCAAGTTATGCAATTGAAACAGATTCTGATCTGAATCATGCTATTTATCAGTCATATACTGGGAAATCTGATGCTATTTGTTATGACATATATATACTTCAGTTTGAAGGGAAGCCTTGTAGCAATTGTAAAGTTGTCTCCATGTGATCTATCGGTCACACGTTCGAGCCGTGGAAGCAGCCACTAATGCTTGCATTATGATAGGCTGTCTACATTCCACCCTTTGGGTGCACGCTTCCGCGGACCCTGCTAACATGAGATGCTTTATGCACTGGGCTACCCTTTATATATATACTTCAGTTTGATTGAACTAGTTGATGATGATGCAGTAGCTTACCTTCTAAACATGTCTTCCTTATCATCCATAAATTTGACAGCTCTTTCGAACTCCCAATCCAGGAAGAGTACATGACAGAGTTCATCATTGTGCATACCGCTAATATTCTTTACGAAGAATTCCTCACTTATAGGTGCTCCACCATTGAAACCTATCTGTTTGAAATGAAAATTTTTAGTTAAATAAACTATCTACTTGATTTCATTGTACAGAGTTGGAACTGATTGTAGCAGAAGGTGAAGGCAATACTACCTCTTGAAGCATTTCTCGAAAGGCATAGTAGTGTATAGGATCCGAATCACATAACGTTCCATCAATATCAAATAATATCGCTTTCAATGGAGCATCAACTGGCAATAAACATTTACTGCTTCAAGGAAAATGGACAATTAGTAAGTGAAGCAATGCCATACAGAAATCCACTTTTTTTCTCTCTATCTCTCTCTCTATATATATATGCTATATGAAGAAGTTCTAATTCTTCATATAGATGCTAGATTATGTACTACAAACTCAATTTGGTAAGACACAGCATATTGCAGTAATAGCTAGACACAAGTTGCAGAAATTGTCAAAAGATATGCAGTATGATACTGCAAATTGGTTCCGAAAGGTCTGTTCTTCACTATCTGCTTTGCTTTTTCCCAAACAAGGAGGCATGTGGCAGATTCATTCGTGTAGGAAGGCCAACGGCTACATAAACTACAACATTATGACTACAAGACAGGCAGGAAGCGACTTGTTTCTATTCTCGTTAGGATTGGATATATATGGAAAATCTATAAATCGTAATAGCTCACCAACCTCTCAAACTAACATACGATACAATTTTACTTCACGACACAACCAAAAAAAAAAAGAAAGAAGAGCTTCACTCGGTTGGCCTTCCTCCCCTGACGAATGCCTCTTTTCTCTCCTGTAAAGTCTACAACAAAGATTTCTTGGTTCAAATTTCAAAATATATGTAATATCTCGAACAGTCTAGCCTCTTAGATAAAGTGGTAACACAATTCAATGTAATATCAGAACAGGTTTAAGTTTCATCAATACCTTGTTCACTAATTACGACGTTCACCAAGGCCTCTTTCCCTTCCCTTTTCTACTCACTCGTATGGGTCGTGACCCCACAAAAAGGGGAGGGAGTCAACTGAACATCTTAGACATTGGCAGGAATTTAAACCTACATCCTGACCCCAAATCTTTTTCACCCCAAATGATCGTTTTGGGTGAATTGTGACCTCACACAGAGATGTGCCAGCTACAGATTCGGCCGAATCCACTAGCTTTGATTCAAATTCTCTATTTGTCTTAAAAATTCATTAAACATGTACAAATTATCAATTTAGAACTTACTAACTTAACATGATTAAAATTCAGAACCCATAAACTATAAATCATGGCTCCGCCTCTGACCTCACTACCCATTACAATATGCATTTCTAACAAATTAAACTTTTACACAGAGTAATTATACAATTCAATACTAACAAGAAAAATACAAAAAGGAGTTACCTTTCGTGTTGGTTAAAAATTGATGAAGACAATGACATCTGAGGAACTACTGTAGCAATCTTGGAAAAATTGATAGTTGAGTAAAATTGTTTGTTCTGTACATACAAAGGAACACTGCAAAGAGAAACTAGAGCGCTCATATAGTTACTTTTTTTTTTCTTTTACAGATTACAATCAAATTGAAATTCCAAATGAAAATCTGAAATTTTCCTCTTTCTACCAAAATCCAAAATATTTTTTTTGTGATTTTGAATGTGCTGGTGAGGTGTGTGTGGTTCTGTTGTTTCCGCCTGGGATCCAACTCAATTTGGCTAACAATTGTTCGAATATCCTCCTTCAATTATTTCAATATTTATTGACTCGATTAATTTAGAATAATACGAATCATGCATTTACTTAGAAAAAGTACTTTTTATAGAAAATAGTCCTAATACATGAACATACATTTTAAACACATTAATTTCTAATAAATATGATATTTTTCTTCCTTCTAAACATGTTTTATTCTTAAGAAAAATATTAATCTTAAAGAATTTTATTCTTATTTTTTTCTTTTAAAAATCGCTTGACTAATAAATAAGTAGGATATAATTTTTTTTATTTTTAATCTCATTTCATCAATTTTATGCGCTTTTAAGCGAAATATAATATGTCAATTGATTTATTTGATTTGTCACCTTGCTTTAAAGTAAATTTCAGTGATTCTTTTGTGTGTGTGAAATATGAATGATTAAATCGAAACGATCAATATTGATTAGCCTATAAAAAAAATATTTTAATGGTTTAACATATTTACAAAACCAATGGCTAGTAAGTCAAAATGATAAAACTTCAAAACATTGGTAGTGCTAGGATTTCTAATAAGGAATTCAAAATTTAAAAAAATAAACAAACGAACTAATCAAAAAAGGTTTGACATCTACTGTACATACATAAAAAATAATTTAACTATGTATAAATAGTAGATTTTCTGGCAAAAGTGGGTTCGGGTGAACCACTGACACACTACTAGCTACGCCCCTGCTTCAAAATCAAACGGACCGATACGCATCTCTACCCAACGATGGATGGCTAATCCTATTGAGTTTTTTTTTTTTCAAGGAACTGGGGGATTTTAAAGGAATTCTTTCACTCTTGGAAGCTGCTTTAAGGCATTCAGTGGTAATGTTATAACCCTACAACCATCCAGACAAAGTGTACTGTCTATGTATAGACCTATAGCATCAGGGTGTCTCGACAATGTTAAAAAAAAAAAATGTACCTTAGGCCTCCAAATTTAAGGGGCCTTATTTTTAATAATAATAGGTTATAAGTTATTATTTTTTAACAAATATTGAATACTATTTGTAGAAAAAGTAAATATTTCATGAAAATAAAAAAATTATTAGAAGAAATTTGACATATTTGAAGTACTATATCTCATAAAAAATAATTTAAAATAAAAATGGTTATATTATCAACTGAAAACTAGAAGAAATCAATTATACATACGTTATTAAGAATTCAAGTTTATTAAGGACTCATTTAATTTTTGTTTTAGACCACTAATATCCTTGAGCCGCTCTTGATGATGGGGAGACATGTTTGGTTCGACAATCTGCAACTTGATTTGCGTTAACGGAGGTCAGTTTATCAAATTCTTATTAATAACATTCTTTAGTTTATAATTGCTAGTGAACATGTCTTGGATCATTTCAGTGACAAATCTGTGAGAACAAGTACTCCACCTCCAGATCTGTGAAGCCTAACATGTTGCATAAGGCTTGTAGTTATATTGTTACTGTTGCATTTGACAGAAAATAACAAAGGCACTGATGCAATATCCTATTCACCATCCCTCATGAAGTCAAAGATGGCTTATGCCGGTCCACCACGAGATTTCCATGTATTCGTGATGAAGGTATTTTCCGTATGATTTCCAATGTAGGTTAGATAGAAAAATCACATATTTGATAGTTCAAATACGAAAAAATCGAGATACTTTAATTGTGTTATTTTATCATTTACTTTAAATAATTTAGATATGCAAATTTGACTTGAGAAAAAGGTAAAAAGAGATGTTCTTTATTGTAATTTCAGGAAAGCTACATGATGAATATTGGATTTAAAAAAAATAAAAAATAAAGCAACAATAGTTGGAAATGAAGCCAAGTTGTTAGCCAAAATAAATACAGTTAGTTTAATAGGCAGAAAATGTCAGTAAATCTATGTGAAACATCCTCTGGCAAACAAATGCAAACAAGCATAGCTCCATCAGAATTATCTTGTGGCAAAAAAACACAAACTTGTGGTGTTGGTGTGAGATCAATTGGGCCAGCATAAATGGGCTTTCCCCAACCAAAATCAGCAGATTCATACATTGAAAATCTAGTCCATTGAGTTATAGTAAGTTTACCACCAAATTCTAGCTTTGTAGGCCTATTAACTTGGATATAATCAATAGTTGACCTCAAATATGCCTCGGAGACAGAAAGCCTTGCATTTCGTACCAGACATATGGTATCAGAGATAGATCCATTAACAATTCCCGAGACAGTGCTAGTAGCACATGCCACAGATACTGCATTCCCATAGAAACCTGATTTGAGTGGTGGATTTGTAAGTCTAGATCTACAATTTACTGAAAATGTTAGCCTTAACTCGTAATCGAGAGGGCTAACATTGATGAGTGCCTTGACCCATGACCTCCACACATGAGCCGCCATTGCATCAAAGGTGGTACATGAGATGTTAGGACCAACTAAGGTCTTCAAATGAGCTTGGAAGTCTCGAGTAACACGATAACATTTTTGAACAAAAAGTCTCCTCGTGAAACTAAATGCATCATCTATTCTTTTGAATTCAATGTGTGGGTATTGAATGAATGGCGGATCATTAGGGATAAGTGTCTCTCGATCCCAACATGGTTTGGGATCGAGTGTCAATTTGTTCAACCTCGCGGTTGAAGCCCAAGCACTTAGGAATTGCATTGCTCCAACCCCATCACAAAGACAATGACAAACCCTCAAACCAAGGCTAAATCCACCACAGCTAAAACGCGTTACTTGTGCTATTAGCAATGGCATATCAATCACTTTATATTGTTCTTCATTTGGAAATGTGTAAACCAAGTTTTTCCATGCAGGATTTGGGACTGTTAAATCACCAAGATTTAGTATCTTCATCTCTGAACAAGCCTCAACTAGAAGCACACCTTGTTTAGGCCCAAAAAATACTTCTAACTTTCCCTCTTTTGTTTCGCGTAGCCTACCTGAGAAAGGATAGTATGGTACCAATACACTTGCAAGAGCTTCTTTCAACACATTGATGATCGTCATCACATCCATTTTTCCATTGGATCGATAGAAATACATGGTTGGAGTGAAAACGCGAGATCCAATCATATCATCAAGATTTGATAGGTAAAGGGTGTCACCATAGGATGGAGGGATAGGACTTGATGGTAAGATTGGAGAAATTGAATTGATGGTTAGAGGTATTTGAAGTTGAGGAAAATTAAGTTCTTGTACCATGGGAGTCATGATGAGATTAATTACCTTTTACTACTTCAATTTTATCACATCTTTGGTTGGATTGGAGACACTAAAATATCACAAAATTATTGCCAAGAAAACTTGAAAGTTAAAAGACTATGAAGAATTAAGTAGGTAAGGAGCAAGTAGAAAGCTAAACTATTCAAACTTTAATTTGGACTCTCAATTTTAAGACACCATCTTTGGTTTCTTTTAACTTATTATCATGATTCAATATAGCAACTTCACATTATTTATTGTAATGTCATTTCATACACACAAGAGAACCAACTTTGTTGGGATAGTTGTTAGCTATTATTGTAAGGTATATTTTATTTAGGTATAGATTCAGTCAAACTCAATATTTTTTGTTCAAATAATATATTTATATTAAAAAGTATATTAAATATGCATCAATATTAAATTTAGAACCCAACTAATAAAATTTAAAATCATAAAATTAAAATTATTATTTCGTCTTTGATTATATGTTTGTTCTAATCGTTATTTAAATATTATCATTCTCTATCACT